>NW_028318102.1:2660000-3280000 GCF_062004578.1 Staurois parvus
ATGAGGATGAAGAAGAAGAAGAAGAAGAAGTAGGATGAGGATGAAGAAGAAGAAGAAGAAGAAGAAGAAGGATGAGGATGAAGAAGAAGAAGAAGAAGAAGTAGGATGAGGATGAAGAAGAAGAAGAAGAAGAAGAAGAAGTAGGATGAGGATGAAGAAGAATTCCAGTACAGCAAAAAGTGTATCTGCAGAGAGCTCCGCTATTTCTGACAGTTCTCTGACAGTTCCTTCACATTTACAGGGGTTGAAACATTGTATCTGTTTCCGAATAAAAACATCTGTATCCTAAATGGAAACAAATAGATACAATGTTTCAACTGCTGTAAATGTGAAGGAACTGTCAGAGAACTGTCAGAAATAGCGGAGCTCTCTGCAGGGACACTTTTTGCCGGCTGTAGAAGGGATGAAAATCGGCCGATCGGGGAAAATTCGATTCGCGCATCCGAAGTTTGCTAATATTCGGATTCGGTGCGAATCAAATTTTTCCTAATATTCGAAACGAATTCCACTTCGCCAGGTTCGATTCGCTCATCTCTCCTACTAATACTTATCGTCTTTCAATGAATGAATGAGCTGAGATTTTATGGCGAGGAATACCTTTACCTCAGGAATTACTCCATGGATTGTGTCTAACTGGACTGTATCTTAAATTAGATGTAGAGACCTTGTTAGTTTGGCCAATTTCTAATGATGTGATTGGTTTAACTGCAATTACCTAATCATTAACCCCTTCGCCCCACCCCCCTCCTTTTTTTTTTTTTCTCTCTTCCCCTCCCCTTTACAACGTTACTTTTCACATTTCTCTTCAATCGACGCTCCCTTCTCTTCTCTCTCTTCTCTTTAACTCACACCTGTCTCATATCTTAAATAATCATATTTTCCATAAGGAACAGAGCATCTATTCACATACAGGTGTGACTATTCTTTACAAATAGTAACCTACATTTTCCGGATACGGACACATAGGGCATACATGCCTTCAGATGATATTTCAGCCTTGCGCTCCACTGTTCTGTTATCTGAGAACTCCCTACCCAGTGGATCATTGTTCATTATACTTAGCTAATTTTCCTATTATAATCATTATATCTACTGATTTTTATTATTCATTTGATATATTATGATATTTTTCCTCGAGATGTATCGCACTTCAAACAAACATCTTATGACCCGTCTGCGTTACGGGAGAACATGCAAGATGTCTATGCGTGGACTGTGATCCGTATCTGTATATGACTTGATATGCCTTTCATATTTCAATAAAATATGGTGGTGAGAGCCAGGGAAACTGATGCAAGGGTAGGGGTGAAAATGAGTGTTCAAGTGTCACCCAGTCCTTGAGAGGTTCATGGATTTACCAGTCCAGTATTCTGGCAAGTAAGCTGGCCCAATATTATTTTTGAAGGACTGGTAGACTTATACCACCTATGTTTTGGGAACCAAAGGCGAGATGCTTTGATTCTAGGTTGTTTGTCTTGCCAAAGGAAAGTGGAACAAGCATGTCTAAATGATGCAAAGAAAACTGAAGGCACCAGGATCAACACAGTTTTTATAATATAAAGTATTTTCAAGTCATTTTCAGGACTGATGTTCTGCCAAACCAGATGTTAAGTCTTGCCCATTGCTTCAAATCGTGCATTATGGCATCTTACTTTTTGATATTTTATTAAGTTTTAAATTTCAACATATTTCATACAGCAAAAATAAAAATTGTCATATCATTACATTTCAATATAAAAATAAAAATTACATCCTCCTATTTAAACCTTCCCCCAAAAAACCAACCCCCCCCCCCCCCCATCTCCTCAACCTTGTTGAGTGTCCTCAGGATTCCCTTCTTCCTCTTCCAATCTTACTTTCTTCTTTTAATTATACAGGACCTTTCATCTCCTTTTTCTCTATTTCTCTCATATTTGTTTGATCTCTTAAACTCATAAAATTGTTCCCACCTTTTTCGGAATCTCTCCATTTTATCTTCTTCCATATGGGAAAGTTCCTCCATTCTTTACATATAATCCACCCTTCCTATCCAGTATTTTAATTTTGGTACCTCTTGTTCCTTCCAAAATGTGGGCATCAGCTCTTTTGCTGCATTTATAAGATAGAATAACACCAAATTTTTACATTTTTCCACTGTAAGCTCACTTCTACGGAATAGGCATACCCCTGGATATTTCGGAATTCTAACCCCCCGCTATCTCCTGAATTTGGTGAATTATCCCCCCCCCCCCAATATTTCTGAATTTTAGAACATTCCCACCAAATATTATTATTTATTATTATACAGTATTTATAAAGCGCCAATAGTTTGCTCAGCGCTGTACATTACAAAGGGGGACAGAACATGTGACAGAACAATACCAATACAATGCAAAACATGAAGGGATTGAGGGCCAAATATGTGCCATTGTGCCCTTAACCCCACATCCCAGCCAACACATAAGTGATTTATCTCCATATTGCATATGTCATAATATACCACCTAGCTAAACATTTATAATTCATTTCCACCACCTTCATGTCTACAGTCCCATGTGCTAATCTAAAAATTTTCTTTTTTTGTTGCTCATCTAATTATATTCCCAATTCCCTTTCCCATTTCTCCATATACAAAGGGGCAGTGACTTCTGTCATTATGGTACAGATTTCATAAATTCGGGAAGTCCCATGCATCCCATCTCTACGTGTGCTAAGTAATTGTTCAAATGGGTTCATATCAACTTTTGTCCTTAGAGACCTAGGAAGCTTTGCCACAAAGTGTCTTAGTTAAAAATATTGCCACTCATCTAATCTAGTAAACAACTCTTTCTTGTTTTTCAGCTCCTGAAAGGAACAGAATTCTTCCCCATTCATTATATCCTTTAACTGTGCATCTCCCTTTCTTATCCAATTACCTGAAATATTTTCATTCCCAGGTGGAAAGAAATCTGTAAACACCATCGGCATCAACATGGAGTTAAATTCCTATTCCATTTGTTTGTCAATTATATCACAAATTCTTAATACATTTCATGTATAAGTACTCATGCTTTCTGTCAACCTACGATATTGAGGTGGCAACCACACCATCCTACTCAATTGTGTCTCACTTAGTGTTTCTTCTATAATAAAGGAGGTGCGAGCGCCTTAAATAAAACAAAACAAAAAAGCTGCTGTGCACAAAAAGGTAACCAATAGCACCCTAAAACATAGATAATAAACAAGAAAGTGCAGCGCTAGAATAAATAAATGTCCAAATGACTCTGCATATATAATCGCTAAAACCACCAAATAAAATAATTCAATCTAAAATCAAAAATAGTAAAATCAGAAATTTTCAATGTAAACAATATATAAAGTGACTCTCGTGCTTAATGACTCTGGATCCGGTATCAGTGCAGTAGTGGTAAAGGTAATGCGCACTCACCGGACGTGCATATTTATTGTGCCTTATGTTAAAATGCAGATGTCATCAGACAGGTATTAAGTAGATGGACTTCCCTCTCAGAGATGGCGGGTCGTCAGATTAAATGTTATGGGGTTGGTAAAGATGGTCCTCGTCCTTTAGAGCTCCTTTACATTCAACTTGAAGTAACTCTCTGGATATGCACGTTATTCTCTTTTTTTGTAGCTGCTGTTCTAATTGATATATATGTAAATCCCTAAAAAGCATATTCATTTTCTCTTTTCATTCCTTTATTTTCTTTAGCCCAATTGCTATCAAGACTCCACTGATACAGGCCTTATGGGCTTCCCACACCGTTGTCACTGAAACTCCTTCAGTCTCATTTCTTTCTAAATATTGTTCTATTTCTTTTATTATTCTCTGTTCCGTCTCATGATCCTATAGGAGTGTCTCGTTTAGTTTCCACATGTTTAACTTATTTTGCTCTCTTCCCCATTATAGCTTCATTGTGACAGGTGCATGGTCTGATATTGTTATGACTTCTATATTTACTTTAACCAGGGACTCCAAAAGTCTATGGTCCAACATTATGCAATCTAACCTCGAGTATGTCTCATGTGCCGGAGAGTAGAACGTATAATCCCTGTCTGTAGGATATTTAATTCTACAGACAAGTTGACATTCATACAACATTCTTTATATGGATGTTAGAGATGTACTTCCCTCTCTCTGCACAAGTGATGTTGCATCAATCTGAGGGTCCATGCAAAAAAGTCTCCTGGTTTCAGGGATGCCTCTTAGCCTAATATTGTGCTGGCAGCCTCTGTTGTCCAGATACTCAAGTTGGTGATGCACCTTGAGCAAGATAGAGGTGTGCATCTGAAATATGCTGGTCCTTTTTAATGGTGTTTGCATGCACTGAGGCAGTCTTCTCTACTTCCTCCAGCCAGGCAGCAACTGCCAGAATGTCAGTCCAGAGCTCATATATGGCCATGGAGAGGATAGACTTTATGTCAGTCGACACTTGCTGTAGATCTTGCAAGCTGAGAGGGTGGGTAGCCAGAGAAACCACAGGATCTCGCTCTCCTCCTGCACGGTCAGAGAAGCTGCTGGGTGACCACTTTGCTGTCGGCTCTGAGGTCACATGGTAGTAAGAGAACCGGGTTTGCATCAGAGCTTGGATGTTCCAACTAAGCGGTGTCCCTGTATCCCAAGGGGTCTGGGTTGCTGAGGCACTCCTACCAGATTTCACCATGGTTAGTGGAAGTTTGGGATCCCTGGAAGTGAATGAAGAACCACACTGTTCTAGAGTTGCAGAACTAAGCGGCCATCTTCGGTAGAGGTCAGACCACGTCCCCGTTTTTTAACCTTATGTTTAATCTCTCTTTATTGAGTATTTGCAGACATTACAGGTGCATGCATAAAGAACAGGTGAATAAACTCCTTCATAAACATATCAACCATATATGATAAGCACAATACGATATAGAACATTAAGAGAGAAAAATATATTGTTAACCTCCCTGGCGGTCTAACTAATCAATATTTTTGAATGTCAAAGCGGAACATTGTTTTGCATGGAAAGTTGCTGTTTTATATTGTAGGCCTGTAATTCTTAGGAATAACTCAGTTAAATCTGTCCAAACAAGAGTTTAATAAACATCCCGGGTATGATAAAGTTTGAAACACAAAATCATAAATTATAATATAATAAAGAATTATAAAAAATAATAATATAATAAATTTAATTCAATAATGTAATCAAACCAAAACACTGAAATTTGAAATAGAGCACCAAGTTCGCACATCACTGAGCTCAGTCGAGCTAATCACTATCACTCAATTCTGCAAATGATTCTAATTCACTATCACTGTTTTCTAGCTGGTCTAAAACCACTTTTGACGCTTTTTGGATGCCGTGGACATCCTCAAGTTTCAAGACAGAAAGAACGGTAAAAGTGCAGGCAGGGCACTGGACAAAGCACTAGGGACAAAACGGAGGTGAAATTGTTTGATACACTATTGTAATACTAATATTACAATGTATTGTGTGTATATCATGTTTTTACTTTTTTGAATTTACAGCAGGTTCCGCCCCCCTGCCTACCGATGCTCGCAGGGAAAGGAACCCAGAAGATGGATGCTGGAGGACATGGCCAGAGGACACAGTAGGAGGACATCGGGGGATCGCAGGGCAAGGTGAGGATTGGGGGATCATAGGACAAGCACTATAGTGTAATCCTGAGTGTGACTCGTGGTTACTGCTTTTGGTACTTTAAATTAACCCCGAGCCACACTCGGGATTACCGCTAGGGAGGTTAAACAATGATCACAAGACATTGGCAACACAAATAGAATCATAGGCAGTAGGACTTCAGGAGCATGAGAGTGCCATGAATAAACAGGAAAGGTATCCAAGACACTGTTATAGTGAAGACGTACATCACTTGGAAAACTAGACAACCAGATCTAGTTTAATTAAGATATATAATGCCTGAGTTAGTATGCAATGTATCAAATCACACTGCTAAGTAAGTCATACTAAAATACATTATAACAGTTGTTACTGGGTAGGGAGGGGCTAGAAATGGAAAGAGAAGGAGAGAAGAAAAGGGTGGGGAGAAAGGAGGAAGAGGGGGGAAAACCTAAAAAAAAAAAGAAAAAGGAGGAGCTCAGATATCAAGAGAACTGCATACTTAAGCAGAAATAAAGGAGTCGAAGCCTGAAGAGTACTTGAAATGGACCATACTCTCCACATAAGCTTGAATGAGTCAGATTTATCCTCATTCCATGCAATCATTCGTTTCATGTATTCAATCTTGTCCACCTCACAAGTCCATTCAGCCATGGATGGAGCCTCGCTCTGACTCCAATGTCTGGCAATCATAGAACGTGCAGCTGTGATAAAGTGCCTAACTAATTTTCTTGCCTATAAGAGCCTGGCAACATAGGCTTTACAGTAATCTGTGTTAATTTGGGATCTTGTCCCCTACTAATTTATCACAGATGGAATATTTTATCCCAAAATGGGAGAATTGGTTTTGCCTCAGAAACTGCATTTTTGAAGTCACCCCACAAGTTTTCTATTGGATTAAGATCCTGGGATTGGGCTGGCCACTCCATAACGTGAATCTTGTTGGTCTGGAACCAAGATGTTGCACGTTTACTGGTGTGTTTGAGGTTGTTGTCTTGTTGGAACACCCATTTCAAGGGCATTTCCTCTTCAGCATAAGGCAGCATGACCTCTTCAAGTATTCTGATGTATTCAAACTGATCCATGATCCCTGGTATGCGATAAATAGGCCCAACACCATAGTATGAGAAACATCCCCATATCATGATGCTTGCTCAACCATGCTTCACTGTCTTCACAGTGTACTGTGGCTTGAATTCAGTGTTTGGGGGGTCGTCTGACAAACTGTCTCCGGCCACTAGACCCAAAAAGAACAATCTTACTTTCATCAGTCCACAAAATGTTGCACCATTTCTCTTTAGGCCAGTCAATGTGCTCTTTGGCAAATTGTAACCTCTTCAGCATGTCTTTTTTTCAACAGTGGGACTTTGCGGGGGGCTTCTTGCAGATAGCTTGGCTTCACATAGGCATCTTCTAATTGTAACAGTACTCACAGGTAACTTTAGACCTTCTTTGATCTTCCTGGAGCTGATTGTTGGCTGAGTCCTTGCCATTTTGGCTATTCTTCTATCCATTCGAATGGTAGTTTTTCGCTTTCTTCCACGTCTTTCAGGTTTTGGTTGCCATTTTAAAGCATTTGCAATCATTTTAGCTGAGCAGCATATCATATTCTGCACTTCTTTATATGTTTTCCCCTCTCCAATCAACCTTTTAATCAAGGTATGCTGTTCTTCTGAACAATGTCTGGAACGACCCATTTTCCTCAGAATTTCAGAGAGAAATGCACTGTAACCAGCATGTACAACATTTGCTGCCTTCCTTCCTTAAATAAGGGCAATAATTGCCACCTGTTTTTCAAAGAATGAATAACCTCACTAATAGAACTCCACACTGCTATTATTTTGAACATGCCCCTTTCAATTAGTGATTCAATTACACAGAATCAGCAGCATGCATGTCATGACTGTTGGGTCTGTTGGATTTCTATTACTCTACTACACCTGCTAGTAAATTATTTGCCATGTATCATTTCTACCAAAAACAGTGATTGATCAGGTTAGTGATGTCTGACTGCTATTTTTTTGAACACAACTGTATGTATATATATATATATATATATATATATATATAAATGTCATTTTGCACACCCGTGCTGCCCTGTGGCAGTATATCTGCTATAGGGTGGTCGAGAAGCGGTTAATAACAAACATGTCTATGCTTATCTGCTCCAGGATGTGGTTTTGCACAAAGCAGCCCAGATCCTCCTCTTCTTGGGTCCCCCACTGTTGCTCCTGGCCCCTCCCTATTGTCATTGGATCACTGGCTGTGATTGACAGCAGTGGGAGTCAGTGGCTTCCGCTTCTGTCTCAGCCAATCAGTAGAGAGAGTCCCAGGATAGCCGAGGCTCTAGCGCACATTGCTGGACCGAGAGGACGCTCAGGTGAGTATTAGGGGGGCTCAAGGGGATGCTGCATAAAATGCATGAAGGTAAAAAACCTTGAGCCTTTACAACCACTTGAATTTGTAGGTTCCCTTTGAATAGCACACAGACACACACATATTACAACCCAAACCAAGTGCATGTGTATAACAAGTGTACATGTTGCTAGCAGGCTCCACTCCCTATGCAAAACACCTAAAAGCACAGCATCCCTCAAATGCAAAAACCACAACTGATCTATTTAAAACCATCATACACCTGAATGTACAACTGTAAACTATTTTGGACATTCCTGACATATCAAATGCATGGTAAAGTGTATCGTAACACAATTAAAGTGTTACTAAACCCAGGACCCTGCATTCACTATATCTGGTCTCCCACAGTACACACAACATGGAAATGCAATTATTTTAGTAAATATAAACTGCTAAATATCTTTTCTCATCAGCAGTTAGAGTAGTCTTGTGACTTCTATCTGTGTCCACAGAACACGTTAAAGATAGTAGGAGGTGTTTTCATTCTGCTCTAGGAGGATGCAAAATCCCTGACTTCTGTCTGGACAGTGCTGATTGACCCTGTGCTGATCACATGCACTCTCCCAAGAAAAACCAAAAACCTTTCTAGCAATACACACTAAACTGAGCATGTGCAGAGTGACGCCACACAATGTCTTATCAGGAGATAAGAGGGGGAAACTGGAAGAAGGGGAGGAAGTCAGGCTCAAACAACCTTTTTCATAATGTAGATTTAATCATAAAAAGGATTAAGAATTAACACCTTAGATTCCACAGGGAGTATAACAAGCATGCTTTACTGTATATATATATACAGACTGATTTTACTGTTGTGGGTTTAGTAACACTTTACGATAAATGAGTTATAACAGAAATATATAATCAAATTATTATACCGAGCCCCCCCACAAAGATGAATAAACACACACAACTATGAATGGAAACAATTCTGCTTACAACATTGGCAATGCTTATATTATATTAACAAAATCCATATACACACTGGAATAGCACAAATCTGTTTCATTGAAGAGATGTATCAACACAAACCCACAAATCACAGTAAATCTGCAATCTGTAAAAAATTAAGCAATCTCACATAAATAAATACAATTCAAAATCTTCGTTTAAACCCTGTGGATGTAAAAAAATAATGTTTGACTATCCCCCACACCTCCCTTTTCTTAGGATTCAATGTTCTTTCATACCCTCTCTTATTTCTAGGAACACTATCCAAAATAATGTACTGCAAATCCATCTCAGAGTGCAAAAAATCGCAGTCTTTAGATACAGTAGTGCTGGGTGACAATTACATATTGTGTGTCTATGGTGAGCAATGAAATCCTTCCATCTTCTGAGTCATCTCTATAGAAGAGCATCAATTACAAAAATTGTTGTTGACATTTTGTATAAAATGTTTTTGCCAGTGGTAAGGTGCGTGAAATGTTCACCTTTTATCATTAAACTTTAACTAAAAGCAATATTTTTTTTTCAGTTTTGGATAGAGTGCAAAGGGATTAAAACACCTGTGAATTTTTATTGCTGTCTGAGCCCCAGTTAAAGAGATTCCCCTTCTCTATTTGTCCTGTTTACCGTTATCATTGAAAGTGAAAGTAAAAGAAAATCCCAAATTTTGGGTTGTCCCCAGAAAAGTAATAGAGGGGGAATCTTCCAATGGGGACACTAGTTCTGGTGACCTGGGGCCCCCCCCAAGGAATTCCCCTTAATTTGCAGGGACTTACTCTCACTTCCTTTTTGACTATGGGACAGGAAGTGAAGGGAAATCTCTGCAATGGGACACAGGTGGCGAAAAAAAAATATAACGGGTTACTACTCTCCCTTGCTCTATCGTAAATGAAATAAAAAGTTTGCCTATAGTTCTACTTTAGCATACATTGAGTGCAGTTTAACCGCTTCCCTGCCACTCCTCCTACAGGGTGGCAAGGCTGCATAAAATCACATATTGTGGCATCACCCAAAAATTGCAGAGTTCCCCTTTAATCTTTAACGTTTCAAAAAGCATATGTTGGCAAAACAAGACCAGGCCATCAGCTCACTTCTTCCCCCTCATTTCCTGTGGACCAGTCTGTTCCAGTCTAGCAGATGACAATCTACTTTCAGTTAGCTAAATGTGAAACCGCAAAAGGCCATATACTGTATACTGCTTAAAATGTATTTCAAAAGTACAAGAAAAGTAAAGAGGAAATATATGTATTGTGACGTAATTGTTGGTATATACACCATGTAAGAGGCTTTTGAAGGCACTTGGCTTACAGACACTAGTCCTTGCTAAGTCCCAGCGCTGGTAAATAAACAGCTTGTTTTCCTCAAGTTCGTGTCCGGAGTGTTCCTGGTATTCCCAAAGTTGCTATTAAAGTATATATACATGATATTGCATTTCTGGGTAGAGGGGCACACGTGCCGCCCTTCCCCTTGCCGCCATTGGCAGCTAATGTTGATGATCACCGGGTCCCGGACAGAAATTCCACGCCGGCACCCTGCGATCGCCAAGAACCAGTGAGAGGGGAGAGACTTGTGTGTAAACACAGGCCTCTCTCCTGCCAGCAGTATGCTGCACAGCAGAGAAATACACAGCAGCATGTTTCCCTAGTAAAACACGCAGCACGCTTAGTAAAATAGCAGACAGTTAACCCTTTGATCTCCTCAGATGTTAACCCCTTCCTGTCTAGTGTCATTAATACAGTGTGGTTTTTATTAGCACTGATCACTGTATTAGTGTCACTGGGGATGTCAGTGGCAGTTAGTTCCTTTCCAGTGTCACCACAGTCCTGCAATCCCACTATAAGTCGCTGATTGCCATCCATAACTAGTATAAATTTTTTTTTAAACAAATTCCAGTATATACAGTATACCATTTGTAGATGCTATAACCTTCATGCAAACCAATTAATTTACATGTACTGGGATTTTTTTTTTAGCAAAGACATGTCGCAGAATACATTTTGGCCTACATTTATGACGAAATTAGATTTTTCAAATTTTTTTTAATAGATGTGTTTTATGGCAAAAAGTCAAAAATATTGTTTTTTTTTTTCAAAATTGTCGGTTTTTGTTGTTTATAGCTCAAAATATTACAAATGCACAAGTGATCAAATACCATAGAAAGAAAGCTCTATTTGTGGGGAAAAAAGGACATAAATTTCATTTATGTACAGTGTTGAATGATGGAGCAATTGTCAGTTAAAGTAAGGTAGCGCCGTATCGCAAAAAATGGCCTGGTCAGGAAGGGGGGTAAATCCTCTGGAGGGCAAGGGGTTAAACAAGAGTATGAGATCAATTGTTTCCAACCCAAAAACGTATATACAAATGGTGGCTGTAGAGGGTTAAATTCTGATATCAACTGATTACCCAGTGTGCAATTTCTCAGTCTGCCAGGAATCATCGTCAGTTGTACTTTCAGATGCATTTTTTTGCATTTGAGAAGCTCTTGGTGATTTTTTTCTGTGATATATATATATATATATATATATATATATATATATATATATATATATCCTTTAGATTGTGAGCTCCATTAGCAGGATCCTATTCCTTCTGTATTGAACTGTGTTGTAATTATACTGTGCTCCTTTATATAGTAAATCGCTGCATGGACTGTTGAATAATAATAATAATACATACATACACAGTATATTGCATATGTACAGATGACAGTGGACTGGCAAAATAGCTATGAATGCTATATGAATATGTGACAATTGCTCTTCAATGCAATCCTTAACACATTCTTTAGTCAATATTCATACTTTCAGAGAATTGTCCTGTTCAACCCTTCCAGTACAGACCGTTTAATATCTGTTTTTTTTTCTTCATGTCCAGTAGAGGGCAACAACTTATAAGGTATAGAACTTCTAATACGGAAGCTCAGATGCTCCAATATATCCATATCTGCTCCTCCAGGTATTTTGTAATTTATATATAAACACACACTGTATACATACACACACACGAATATATATATTTGTATATACGCACACACACAGGTTTTCATATGGATACATTTAGCTGACCAAAATATTTACCTATGAATGCTAAACTTGTTAGTGCTGAAAAATACATAATGCTAAATATAACAGCTGTATGGGATCTAACAAAACAAAGTGCCATTAAATTAGATTTTAAATATTAGAGTAAGCTATAAAGCCCTTAATTTTATTTTTTTTTATTTCTGTTCAGGGATACAGGCATATTAGATATCAGAATGTCAACTTGCAATTAATGTGTGTTATATTTAATCTGTCTTGCATGGTTTAACCACTTTTTGACCGTGCTATACTCAAAAGATGGCTACAGCGGGGGTGGCTAGCTCTGGGAGAGCGTCCATGGACATCCTCCCATAACCATGCCCCCTGTGCACCCCCCGGGCCGTGCATCGAGCACAATCTGCAATCACTACATCCAATGGACACAGCAGATCAAAAAGCGCAGTAAAGGACCAATCAGAGCGGCCCTTTGCCATGTAACCAGCTGTGTCCAATCACAGTGTAAACAGGAAATACTGGTTATCAACAGTCCTCTCCTCACGCTGACAGCACATGAGGAGAGGAGAGCTGGTAAGTGTTGCTCTACATAAGGGACATTTACAGTGTCACCTTTCAGTGCCCAGCAGTGATGCCTGTCAGTGCCCATCAGTGCTGGCTATCAATGCCCATCGGTGCTGTCTGTCAGTGCACATTAGTGATGCGCCTCAGTGCCACCTATCAGTGCCCATCAGCGCCTCATCAGTGCCTCCTCATTAGTGCAGCCTATCAGTGCCTCTTATCAATACCCATTAGTTCCCGGCTATCAGTACCCATCAGTGCAGCTTCATCACTGCAGCCTATCAGTGCCCATCAGTGAAGCCTCCTCAGTGCACATCAGCAAAGGTGAAAAAAATCACTTATTTACAAAATGTTTTTACAAAGGAAAACCTTTTTTTTCTTACACATTTTTTAACTTTTTTTGTTTGTCCAGGAAAAAATAAAAACCCAGGGGTGATTAAATACCACCAAAAGAAAGCACTATTTCGCTCAATAAAATAATAAAAATTTCATTTGGGTATAGTGTTGCATGACCGTGTCATTCAAAGTGCGACAGCACTGAAAGCTGAAAATTGGCCTGGGCAGGAAGAGGGTGGAAGTACCTAGCAGGCAAAATTAAGCTCATAATAAAGTGACCAGGTTTTCAAGATGAAATACGTGGACACCCTGCTGAACGTTTCCTCTTTTACCCACACCCAAATAAAGCCCCCATTTTAATAAATATTTAACCAGTATTAACAATAAGCAAATGTTAACAATGCCCACCAGGATAATCTGCATAGATTTACAGTTAAAAGTCAAAACAGTGCTGAATGTACCTGGGTTCAGTTCAATGCAGGTTTGGCAAACCTTACCAAAGTTTAGATCCTGAAATAACTAAAGACCATTTTCTGTGCTAATAGGCAAGGAATTGTAAAACAAATTGCATGGGAGTTGTGCAGCAGCCTGGGGGACAACCAATGGAGGAAAAAAGATATATATATATCGTTTAGCGAGGAGGAAGATCTTTTCTGGTGGCTTAAATGGGGCAAAATTGGAATCCTTCAAATTACAGGTTTAGAGGATACCTTAAAGCTGTACCTGGGTTCTCAGAGCACTATGACTCTCAAGGACAGCATCAGTGACACTGTGTTTTGGTCTTGACAAAGCTTGGTTACGCTGTAAAGCCATCACTAAGGCCATGCCTCCCACCATCTCAGAGACAGCAGCTTCAGCATGCAGCTATACAAACTTTGCTGAGACTGGAGGAAAGGCAGTTTGGTGGTTTAAATATATCTTGGAGGCATCGAGTGCTGGGATGTAGACAGGTTAGAAATAAGGTTAAGCTGATTGCTATGCGATAACACAATGTATATATTCCCCAAATGGGACACACTGCAACTTTTCTGCTCATAAGGACTTGCCCATAGAAAATTCTTAACCTTTCATATGCCTCCTCAAATTTTTATCATCATCTTCCTCTAGCTGCTTCTTATCTATTATGCTATCCACTAAAGAGTTACTCATCTCTAGCTTGCAATGACCTGTCTTACACCTTGCTGATCACTTGCTTTTCTTCATACTGCCACATTAGGAAAACTGTTTTGTCACTTAATCCATGATTGGACAAATGGATGTCTCATTAACCTGAAGATGTATAACATTATGGGGACTTCAACTCTACGTGGTTTAATACCGCTTTGCTTTTTAACTCAGTAGGCAATTAGAGATAAGTGGCTGTTTCCTCCATGGACTGCACATACTCATCCTTGGATCTAGTGGCTATTCAATGGCTGTTTTCATAGATAGTGGCTACTCAATGGGCGTTTCATAGATACAGGAATGTTTTTGCTATGCAATTGATGCTATCCAGGTACTTTGTGCCAAAATTGTCCAGTAAGTTATTGTAAAGGCCCTAATGATGTCCGTATGTTTGCTTATGTTAAATAAGACACTTTTTTAAATGTAGGGTTTGATGAAGGGCATTGTGTTTTTTTGCTTTGTGATTAAATTTGATATATTAAATATTTGTAAAATTTTTAAATAAGCCCATTATATCTTATTGGCATCAGTAAAAAAAAAAAGGCAACAGTTGTTTGGTGTTTCAGTGACAGATCATAATTGAGTACTGGAAGTAGCAGAGATAGTATAGCTAAACTCTATCACACAGTATATGATAAATATTCTAATAAATGGTAATTAATCTGATGGCATGAACTCATATCAACATACAATTTGTCAAATAGTATCAAAGCATGTCACAAGGTAACCTCAAAACCACAAACCCACATTCCTGAGGTGAGCCATTTATTAGGGTGAAAAAAGAGCACAGGGCTCAATTCGCTAAGCAACATCATACGACGAGATATTTGGATCACTGAACTCATTTCACCCAAATATTGCATGAGATATTGATAATCTCAGTTCAGTACTACTTAATGTGTTATTTACCAAAAAATAAGAAATGCACAGTAAATACTGCATAAACTGATCCAAAAGTCAATCCACTAAAACATAAATAAATTTATTCAATAAGTTGATATATAATTCACAATTATGGTCTAACCACATGCTATTTAATGAATGTATGAAAGTAATAGTTTGTTGTTGAGGAGCCGCCACACACCGGCATCCTAACAACTAGCGACTCATTCCT
Organism: Staurois parvus; assembly: GCF_062004578.1. Lineage (NCBI taxonomy): Eukaryota > Metazoa > Chordata > Amphibia > Anura > Ranidae > Staurois > Staurois parvus. The sequence goes on from NW_028318102.1 coordinate 2,675,153, forward strand.
GCTGTCATCTGGAGATTCCAGGGACTGAGCTGGTATATTCCATTTGGAAAGAAAAAAATAGTGCCTAGTGCATAGATTCAAAGCATACCTTTAAAGCCTTTCTGGGATAAAACAGAACTTCTGAGGGAGGGAGAAAGCGAAATGGCATCTCAAAATTAAAAGAAAACATTTTTTTTTTGGGCAGTGAAGTTGGAAAATGTTTATATGTTTGCACCATAGATATCAGAATTATATGGACAGGTTTCACAGCAAGTGATGAGACATCAATTTGCAAGCAATATTTGTGCCAGGATGTATTCTGCTACATGTCTTTGGTGAAAATAACCCAAATCACTGTTTATGATTTAGTTGGTAGGAAAGTTATAGAGTCTGCGGGCGATCTCATTTCTTGAGGCCCCAAAACAGCAGGACAATACAAATAATGCCAAAATGACTGCTTTTCAGAAAGTAGACAGAAGTATTTAGTAAGAAGCATGGCAAGTTTTTTGAAGTTGTAATTTTTTTGTCATAATTTTGTGGAAAAATAAATTTTAAAAAAAGTTCACATTTTTCTTTTCTTTTTTTTTTTTTTACATACTGTCACCAATGCAGGACAGCATCATTATATAACTGGTGTAGCGGTGATAATGGACACTGACTGATGACAGTATGTAAAATTAAAAAACAATATTTTAAATATTTTATTAAATTTTTTAAAAAATGTTTTACTATTTTTTTTCTACTCCTGTGAGGAGAGCAATATAATGTTACCATAGTAACATTGCACTACTCTAGGCAAGTGATCAGAATTTTTTTTTTTTTTTTTTTTTTTTTTTACTCATTATGATTGCTTATACCAACAAATTACATTGGTATAAGCAAGCATTTTTACAGAATGAAACTGATTCATTCAGTAGTGTTTGTTGTGATCAGCTGTGATTGGCCATAGCCGATCACATGCTACAAATGGGCTATGATGGGCACAGTCTGTACATGTAATCACTGTAACCAATCACAGCTCGCAGCACAGTTGTAAGCAGTAAATGGCATGAAAGGAAGCCATTCATTGTTTACAGCTATCATGTGATCTGATTGGTCACAGCAATCGCGTGACACTGGCAGTGGGCTGGTGTAGTGATCTGTCATTGGCTGTGTTCCCTGGACACAGCTGGTGACAGATTGCGCCAAAGTGCGGCCTTTGGGGCATGTGCGAGGTGTGATAATGGGAGGACATCATACGCTCGGCCTTCTTTGTACAATAGGGTGGGAAGAAGTTAAAGCCTAGCTCCATGTTTGTTTGGGCCATGTTTACATTCATTCTTATAAAACAAAGATTCCCAGGAATGGCTGAGCAGTGCTCACCCAAACTATATTTTGTTCCCGTAGTGGAATGGGAAGTTCTCGTCCCACAGCCGGAACACAGCACTGTATGCAGCTGAGACTACATACAACTACTATAGCAGGCCCAGTTCCATCTGTTAGTGTAGAAAATAGTTTGCTTGGGTCATCTTGTTCCAAACAAACTAGGGGCATTAAACATGAAGTTAGGTTTTAAGCTGTGTATAAACACAGTTTCAGCACCTTGGAGAGTTGAAGCTGACAGATAACCAAATAGAAATAGAATTTTTGATTTAACAAGATTCACCCATTTGATGAAAACATCCTTTACTGTACTTTACACATTTGAGTGCCATTACACATGGTAACATTCAATTATGTAAGGGACTTGTGGGTGAATCCTATCAGAACTTTATGCTACTTTGTGCATCTCCAAGGACTGCCAACCAATGGAGAATATTGAGAAAGGAAGTGGACCCAGCACATAATGTGACTGGCCAGAAGAAATTAAAAGGTACGTTTATCAATTAAAAGCATAACATACATGCTGTGCCTTTGGGCATAGCCACTTGTAAACTACACTGGATAAATTCAGTACAGGTTGAGGCACTCACAGGACTTGCAGCAGGAGAACAGTAGCAAATGAAAGATGTTTAACCACCTTACGCCCACCATATAGTAAAATGACAGATGCAAGGTGGTTCTCTCGTTCTGGGAGGATGTCATACGACATCCTCCCATTCTAACAGCGCATGCGAGGCTCCGGGAGCGTGCAGTGCGACGATGTGCTGTGTCCCTCGGACACAGCGGATCAATGGAAAAAGCTGAAGATGTCGTCTTGGTCATGTGATCAGCTGTGTCCAATCACATCTGATCGCATGTAAATAGGGAAATGCCGGTTATCAGCATTTCTCTCCTCACGAGCTGTCACGCTGACAGCTTGAGAGGAGAGGAGAGCCGGTAATTGGCATCCCTCAGAGGGGACATGTACACTGATCATCAGGGCACTGATGATCAGTGTGCCCTGATGATCTGTGTAGCCCCATCAGTGCCAGATGTCAGTGCTTATCCGTGCCACCTGCCAATGCCCATCAGTGCCACATCAATGCTACATTTCAGTGCCTACCACTGCACACCAATGCCACATATCAGTGCCCATCTGAGTTGCCTTTCAGTGTCACCCATCAGTGCCAGTCAGTGCCGCCTATCAGGGCCAGTCAGTGCTGCATTTCAGTGCTCGTTAGTGCTGTCTATCAGTGCCGCCTAACAGTGCCAGTCAGTGCTGCCTATAAGTGGCAGTCAGTGCCACCTACAAGTGTCATCTATCAGTGCCATATATGAGTGCTGCCTTTCAGTGCCCATCAGTGATGCCTGTCAATGCCCATTGGTGCTACCTAGCAGTGCCTCCTCATCAGTGCCCATCAGTGCCACCTATCAGTGTCCATCAGTGCAGCCTTATTAGTGCACATCAGTGAAGGAGAAAAATTTATTTAAAAAATTTATTTAAACAAAAACTAAGAAAAAACTTTTTTTAGTCAACAATTTCAGTGGTTTTTGGTTTGTTTAAGAAAAAATAAAAAACCCAGAGGTGATTAAATACCACCAAAATAAAGCTCTATCTGTCACAAAAAATAATAAAAATTTCATATGGGTACAGTGTTGCATGACCGTGCAATTGTCAAAGTGCAACAGCGCTGAAAGCTGGACATTGGCCTGGGCAGGAAGGGGGTGTAAGTGCCCTGTAGGCTAGTGGTTAATGTGTCTGACATTTCACTGGGGCTCAGCCCATGTTAATCAAGGCAACCAATAATCAAACATTGTAAGATCATATCAAAAAATAAAACATGCAAACACACATGGCAGGCTCCAAGGGCAGCCATGGCAACCAGCAGTGATTCTTAAGAGTGGACCAGGAATCAACTTGACAAACAAAGTGAAGCATATTAGCTTAACATATACATAGGATGCTAACTGATATAGGAAAATAATATTCAGTGTGCAGCACTCAAGTTACGTTATAATGAATATTACAGAGTCACATTGAGCTGCTTGTTGTGTTTGTTATAGTGCTGGACCAACAGAAGTGAAAGTTGGTTTTGATGGATCTACGGTAAAGTAATTTTTCCTTCAAAAGAAGCAGATTTGTAGTTTAAATAGAGCATAGGTGATCTGAGAGGAAAGACATTTGCATAGATGCAAGCGAAAAAACCTAGGAATCACTGCCTGTGGCCGTGTAACGGTGCGCGTGCACAAGCGGGTACGTGTTCACATGCACAGTGTGCATTGCCACCAGGTGGACTATTTAAACTACACTAGGTCTGTGTCAGTGACATTTGGTCTATTACACTCCTGACCATCTGTTCATGTGTTGATCCTCTTTTACAGACCTCACCTGCACCTGACTCTGCCTGAAAGCTGCCTGTAACAACCCCTGGCCTTCCTCTGGACTACTCTTCTGCCTGCTTCTTTCGATGATCTACCTTGCTGTTACTGACCCCAGTCATCTCTGTGCACCCCAACACACATCAGCATCTGCCGGCGAAGCCTTTACAGGCCCTCGTGCCACTCTCTAGCCTCCCTGTTATCTCACCAGGACTCCTGAGAAAGAGCTGTAAGAGAAGCATACCTCTGAGCTTCAGACTCCATCACCCAGGTACTTTACATGGACCCTGTTCTTAGGCTGCTACTTTTCAATTACCTACCAATTACAGCCAACACATTTCGAGGGAAAAAAGCCTTCCCCTTCTCCAGGGCTTGAGCAATCAATGTGAAAAAAAATCACAACAGAATGCACTAGGGGACATGTGTCAGGCTTGATGAAGACTGACATCTATAAAAAACATAACAATAACAAATATATATAATAAAATGAAAACAAGGACATCCAGGTGTGCCGTATAAAGTGACATGGGCTGGGGTTACTGCAAGTCTAAGGAAAAGCAATCCGTTCACATTAAAAATCTTGCAGAAAATGTGTTAAGTAAAAAGCTTCACTTCCACACATTACTCTAGAGCAGTGTTTCTCAACTCCAGTCCTCATGGACCCCCAACAGGTCATGTTTTCAAGATTTCCCTCAGATGAAACAGCTGTGGTAATTACTAAGGCAGTGAAACTGATCAAATCACCTGTGCAAAATAATGGAAATCCTGAAAACATGACCTGTTGGGGGTCCATGAGGACTGGAGTTGAGAAACACTGCTCTAGAGGGACCCTGACTCATCAAAAGGAATCATAATTACACAATAGGATGTAAACAAACTGGGCAGGAGAAACTTTAAAGGTAATCATTGCCATATCAGATGCATACAGATGCTAGAGTACCCTTTGAGGTGGGCAGGGCTAGGGTTGCAGTAAGAACTGGCATGTTAAACAATCAGGAAAAGTTACATAACAGTAACCCACTCTCCCATGTAATTGTAAATGGGACCCTGGGACTTTAGAATATACAGCCAAATTGAGATGATAGCCAGGAGCATAGGCCAAGAAGAGCTGGAAGGCTAAAATACGTAATGACTGTTCCTTTCCTGGCCTGCCAGACTGCATGCTTGGATAAGGGTTTGGCATGGATTTAGGGGGGTCCCCACACCATTTTTTTTTTTTAATTTTGGCATAAGGGTTCCCGATAAAATCCATACTAGACCTGAAGGGCCTGGTTTGGATTGGAGGGGAACCTCATGCTGTTATTTTCTGAAGTTTTCATTGCTGGCAATTGTTTTTTTTACAGCTGATGACTTAACTGTTATTAAAGTGTTACTAAACTGGGTATACTAAACCTTAGTATTTTTCCACAATGCTATATCCTGACTACAACTGCTACAGTGGGGCAAAAAAGTATTAAGTCAGCCACCAATTGTGCAAGTTCTCCCACTTAAAAAGATGAGAGAGGCCTGTAATTGGCATCATAGGTAGACCTCAACTATGAGAGACAAAATGAGAAAAAAAAATCCAGACAATCACTTTGGCTGATTTGGAAAAAATGTATTTGCAAATTATGGTGGAAAATAAGTATTTGGTCACCTACAAACAAGCAAGATTTCTGGCTCTCACAGACCTGTAACTTCTTCTTTAAGAGGCTCCTCTGTCCTGCACTCATTACCTGTATCAATGGCACCTGTTTGAACTTGTTATCAGTATAAAAGACACCTGTCCACAACCTCAAACAGCCACACTCCAAACTCCACTATGGTGAAGACCAAAGAGCTGTCGAAGGACACCAGAAACAAAATTGTAGACCTGCACCAGGCTGGGAAGACTGAATCTGCAATAGGCAAGCTGCTTGGGGTGAACAAATCAACTGTGGGAGCAATAATTAGAAAATGGAAGACATACAAGACCACTGATAATCTCCCTCGATCTGGGGCTCCATGCAAGATCTTACCCCGTGGGGTCAAAATGATCACAAGAACGGTGAGCAAAAATCCCAGGACCACACAGGGGGACCTAGTGAATGACCTGCAGAGAGCTGTGACCAACGTAACAAAGGCTACCATCAGTAACACACTACGTCGCCAGGGACTCAGATCCTGCAGTGCCAGACGTGTCCCCCTGCTTAAGCCAGTACATGTCCGGGCCCGTCTGAAGTTTGCTAGAGAGCATTTGGATGATCCAGAAGAGGATTGGGAGAATGTCATATGGTCAGATGAAACCAAAATAGAACTGTTTGGTAGAAACACAACTTGTCATGTTTGGAGGAGAGAGAATGCTGAGTTGCATCCAAAGAACACCATACCTACTGTGAAGCATGGGGGTGGCAACATCATGCTTTGGGGCTGTTTCTCTGCAAAGGGACCAGGATGACTGATCCATGTACAGGACAGAATGAATGGGGCCATGTATTGTGAGATTTTGAGTGCTGACCTCCTTCCATCAGCAAGGGTATTGAAGATGAAACATGGCTGGGTCTTCCAACATGACAATGATCCCAAACATACCTCCCGGGCAATGAAGGTGTGGCTTCGTAAGAAGCATTTCAAGGTCCTGGAGTGGCCTAGCTAGTTTCCAGATCTCAACCCCATAGAAAACTTTTGGAAGGAGTTGAAAGTCTGTGTTGCCCAGCGACAGCCCCAAAACATCACTGCTCTAGAGGAGATCGGCATGGAAGAATGGGTCAACATACCAGCAACAGTGTGTGCCAACCTTGTGAAGACTTACAGGAAACGTTTGACCTCTGTCATTGCCGACAAAGGATATATAACAAAGTATTGAGATGAATTTTTGATATTGACCAACTACTTATTTTCCACTATAATTTGCAAATAAATTCTTTCCAAATCAACCAATGTGATTGTCTGGATTTTTTTTCTCATTTTGTCTCTCATAGTTGAGGTCTACCTATGATGTCAATTACAGGCCTCTCTCATCTTTTTAAGTGGGAGAACTTGCACAATTGGTGGCTGATTAAATACTTTTTTGCCCTACTGTATGTGAATTACTGAGATAGGCACCTGCATGTTGGGTCAGCTGCCGTGTTGCCCCCTGGTGCGTCAGGCCTTTGGCCCTGATGACTCATGATATCTCCAATATCCCAGGTACATATCTTTTATGATATCTTTGTTTCCAGTCATATTCCCTAAGGCCTCTGTTCTGAGTGATGCATTTGTTCGTGATAGGCCTGTTGCCAGTTTGCTTCATCGATGATAATTATTCTGTATACTCAGGTCACACAGCTGATACACCCATTATTGTTTCATGATGGCTGTAGCCTCCCTAGCGGTCTGATTATGTTAGTATTTCTGTGCTGAAAGCGGTACTTTTTTTGCATGGAAATATGTATTTTTTTTATTGTTGGCCTGTAATTTTTAGGAATAACTCACTGAAATCTGTCCGAACAAGAGTATAGTAAACATCCCGGGGATGTTAAAATGTGAAACACAAAATCATAAATTACAATTTAATAAATAATCATAAAAAATATTATAATAATACATTTATTAAATAATATATTCAAACCAAAAACACTGAAATTTGAAATATAGGGCCAAGTTCGCACATCACTGAGCAAAGTCGCAAAATTGTTTTCAGTGTCTGATGACGAATTTCCCCACAAATCATTATCACTCAATTCTGCAAGTGGTTCTAATTTACTATTGCTGTTTTCTAGCTGGTCTAAAACTTCTTTTAGAACTTTTTTTTAAAACTGCTTTTGACCTAAAGGGACGCTTTTTGGATGCCATGGACATTTCTAAGTTTCCAGGCAGAAAGAACAGTAAAAAATGCAGGCAGGGCAAAGGACAAAACACTAGGGACAAAATGTATGTGAAATGGTTTGACACAGTAATGTTTTACTATGTGATTTTAGTGTTTTTAATGAATGTCACTTTTTCACATTTTTAAATTTTCCGCCGTTCCGTCCCTGTACGTCCTGACGTCGCAGGGAATGAAATCCAGAAGACAGATGCCGGCATCGTCCAGAGGACATGGCTGGGAACACTGCACGGGGGACATTGTGGGAGCGAAGGACAAGGTAACTGAAGAAGAGATCCCGGAGCAACGCTGCAAGGTATTCCCGAGTGTAGCTCGGGGTTACCGCTTGTGGTGCTCAAACTTTACCCCGAGCTACACTCGGGAATACCTCCAGGGAGGTTAAGGCTGTTGTCATATAATGTTAAAGGTCTTAACTCAGTCCAAAAACAGTGGCTGGCTATGAAGGAGTTCAGATCCTTGGAAGCAGATTTCCTATTTATTCAGGAAACCCATTTCAAACAGGATGGCTCTTTTCACTGTGCCTCTAAAAGCTTCCCACAATCACCCCTAAGGGAAACCTGGAGAAGCTATTATGATTCAGAAAAACTGCTCCCTGCGGGTCTCCTCCTCCCGGGTTGACCCACTTGCTTGTTATGTTTTGCTAGAAGTATGTACAAGGGTTCTCCATTTGTGCTTTTGAACTTGTATGCTCCCAACTCTGGTCAGCTGTTATTTCTCTCTCAAACTCTAGATAAATTGTGTTCCCTATCTGCTCCATGTATGATTGTTGGGGGGGAATTTTAACATGGTTATGCCCCCTCATAAGGATAGGAAGGTCCTCTTTGCATCTACTCTGTCAATGAGACTGTGCTCCTCCTCGACGGCTTTCCATAAACTGATGCGGGGGCATAACCTCTTTGATGCCTGGCGGGTCAAACATCCTCTCTATAGACAATTCGCATTTTATTCTACTCCACATCACATGTTCTCTCGATTGGATAATTTTTTTGCCACCGCCCCCCGATCCCCTCCTTAGTATCCTCTGAGATCAACCTGAAGACTTGGTTGGATCATGTCTCACTGTCGCTTGATCTCCTTCTCCCTAACTCCTCCCCTAAGGTCTGCCACTGGCACCTCAATGAGAGTTTTCTGCACTCAAAACAACTTCGAGAGGAACTCTCTTGGGGCCTGGATGCTTATTTTCAACTTAACATTGGCTCGGTATCTTCATCCTCGACCCTCTGGGAGGCTCATGAAGCTGTTTTCAGAGGCCTCTGTATTTCCATGGGCGCTCATTTAAAGAAGGCCTCTGTATGTGCCAGACAATCTCTCTTATGCCAACTATCCTTACCCGAATGACGATTACTAGAAAACCCATCTATATCTCAGCTATAGAAAGTTTCCCATATACGAGACCAAATTAAGGCTCTTGACCTACATAAAACTGCCCAATCTCTTGCCTGAGCTAGGCAAAAATTTTATGAGTTTTATAATACAGTATTTGGGGAATACTATGAGAAGCTTTATAATTGCCTAACCCCTGATAATCATCCTCTCCTTCAGATGGTTGCTTTTGATGCTTTTTTTTTTACTCCTTACAATTACCATGTTTGTCACCTTTCGATGTTACAGCCCTAAAACGCAGACATCTTTATTGAAGAATTATTGGATGTTGTTAAGCATCTCCCTACTCACAACTCTCCAGGACCGGATGGACTTCATTACTCATATTACAAGTCCTTTATTGGCATTTTAGCCCCCATCTCCTGACCTTGTTTTGGGATCTCCTGAAGGGGTCGCATCCACACAATGATTTTACACACGCTTACATTTCTGTAATCCCCAAGCCAAATAAGGACCATTCCCTTCCAGATAATTATTGTCCTATAACCTTATTGAATTCTGACTACAGGATTTTTACAAAAATACTAGCTAACTGATTGGCCAAGTGTATTTCCAAGCTTATACACAGAGACCAGTTGGGGTTTGTCCCGGCTAGACACACCACAGATAACACCAGGAGGACTATTGACCTGATGTCAGGGCAGGGCTGTGGAACGGACAGGTAGGCCTAGTGGCAGGGTAACGCACTGGCTGACGACAACCACCACCAACAGACCGAAGTCCCTCAGGGCGCGGAGTCTAAGTCCCAGGCTGCCCTTCACCAGGGCCCCTGATGGTGGGGATGGACTTGACGCAGCCAGGTACCACGCAGCGCAGCGTGTAGCTGGTGAGAATGACAATAGCGTAGTCAGGCAAGCTGGGTCGACAACAACGGGACAAAACGGTACAGAACAGTAGACAGAGAATCACAGGTCATGGGCCGGGTTCAGCAACGGAAGGTCAGATCGAAGGAAAACACAGAGAATGGTCTTAATCACAAGCCGAGTCAGAATACCAGAAGAGTTACGAGCGTATACACAGAGCTGTAGGAAGACAAAGACACAAGACACAAGTGCAAAGAGCATGTGCGGGCCACAGGCTTATATGTCATCAGCCACACCCCTCTGGGGGATGGACCTCAGAGACCTGAAGGCATAAAAGGATTCCCACCATGCACAGCAGAATCCAAGATGGACACCAGCACATGGAGTAACAAAACTTCAGGGAAAAGGTAGGACCTTGACACCTGATTGATCTTGTCAATAAGCCCTTGACTCCTACTCTCTTGTTGAGCCTGGATGTCCAGAAAGCATTTGACCAACTTAGTTGGCCATACATGTTTCTAGTCTTGGAAAGATCTGGGTTTATTGGTCTGTTTGTAGCTGCTTTAAAAGCCATTTACTCCACTCCCTCCTCCCACATCAAATTAGCATCATTTTTATCTCCTTCCTTTCAGATGTCCAATGGTACATGACAGGGATGCCTGCTTTCTCCCTTGTTGTTTATCCTCCATTTGGAATCCCTAGCTATAGCTATTAGATCCAATCCAGATATCCATGGAATACGCACTCACAATAGGGACTTTAAACTGTCTTTGTTTGCTGATGATATCTTGCTGACACTGACGGAGCCCCACCTTACTTTGCCAGTCTTACATTGTACTTTATTTTTCGGTGCCCTGTTGAGTTATAAGGTTAACACGTCTAAAACTGAAGCATTACCACTCCACATACCATCTACAACTTTATCTTTCCTTCAGTTAACCACTTGAGCTCCAGAGGATTTACCCCCCTTAATGACCAGGCCTCTTTTTGCTACTCAGCGCTGCACTAATTCAACTGATAATTGCGCGGTCATGCAATGCTGCACCCAAACAAAATTTACGTCCTTTTTTTCACACAAATATAGCTTTCTTTTGGTGTAATTTGATCACCTGTGTGCTTTTTATTTTTCACGCTATAAACAATAAAAGGCCCACAATTTTGAAGAAAAACAATATTTTTTACTTTCAGCTATAAAAAATATATAGTAAACTCAAAGTTGGTTATACATTTAGGCCAAAATGTATTCTGCTACATGTTTTTGGTAAAAAAAATCCCAATAAGTGTATATTGATTGCTTTGTGTGGAAGTTCTAGCGTCTACAAACTATGGCATAAATACTGCAATTCACGCCATTTTTCTGCTATACAGCGCTGCGCTAGTTTAATGGACAATTGCGCGGTCATGCAATACGGTACATAAATGAAATTTACATCCTTTTTTCCCCACAAATTGAGATTTCTTTTGGTGGTATTTCATTGCCTGTGCGGTTTTTATTTTTTGCGCTTTAAAAAAAAAAGGCTGACAATTTTGAGGAAAAAAAAACAATATTTTGGACTTTTTGCTATAAAACATGTCCAGTAAAAAAAAATGCAAAAATCAAATTTAGTCATAAATTTCTGCCAAAATGAATTCTGCGACATGTCTTTGCTAAAAAAAAAACCCAATACGTGTAAATTAATTGGTTTACATGAAAGTTATAGCGTTTACAAATGGTGGGAAAGATACTGGGATTTTTAGGGTTTTTTTTATACTAATAATGGCAGCGATCAGGGACTTATGGCAGCGATCAGCGACTTATGGCGGGACTGCGGGACTGCGGCGGACATTCTGACATTGGGGGGTACTGACTTGGGGTCACTGACATCCCCAAAAACACTAATACAGTGATCAGTGCAAAACAAAAAACATTGACACTGTACTAATGGCAATGGGGAGGAAGGGGTTAACTTTATTTTGCAGGGAAGGGTTATAGGAGTGAGGGGAGTGTTTTACTAGGGGGTGTGTACTGGATGGGACAAGGCTGATCGAGAAAGAGAAACTGTTCTTTCTCGATCAGCTCATCCTCGAGCTGACAGGGAAGTGACAGACAGCACAACTACTGCAGCTGTGCTCTCTGTCACTGTTTACCGCCGATCGCCGGGAGATAGCCGGTAAGGATCGGCTGTGACCCGGCGACTGACATCTGCGGCGGTGATCGGCGGGACAGATAGGGCGGCGGCGTGCCTCGCGCGCTCCCCCTGTTTGTTTACAAAACACACATTTTAAAACGTGGTTTTGCCTTCGAGTGCCGCCCTGCCGCCGTATATCTACAGTGGCTGGGCGGCAAGTGGTTAAATTATCCCTATCGGTGGTGCCCATGCCTTGAAGTATTTAGGTTACAACCTTACTTCCTTATACCACTCCCTTTACAAAGCTAATTTCAACCCCCTGTTGCATGCAATTTCTCAATCCTTAAAATCCTGGGACAATCTTACCATCTCCGTCCTTGGATGGATTAATGTGCTAAAAATTACCATACTGCCCAAACTTCTGTATCTGTTTGAGACGCTGTCGGTTCCTATCCCCATGTCCAAGTCTCCCTTCAGAAATCCTTCCTCCACTTCATCTGCCCTTACCCTTTTGCAGCTACTTTTACAGGCACCTATTTCATTTGAGCACATTCACTTTTTGTTGGGCCTACTTTTTACAGCCTGTCCAAATTTGCCAGGAAACTATCCTCCCATGTTTTAAGAGAGGCCAGGAGAACCATTCCCATGCATTGGCTTTCTACCACTCCTCCTATCCGGTTGGAATTAGTGAGCATTATAGCAGAGATTAGAAGAATGGAGTACCTCACTGCTTTGCATGTTAACTCTGTCCCCATCTCTGAGACAGTTTGGGAACCATGGAATCTTTCCATTTCAGATTTGCCTACTCAGTTGTCTGAAAAGGTTTGCTAATTCACCGTTATATATTGACATTGTATGTATCTATATGCCTCTTATCGATAAGCCTATTTCTCTGTTCTTTTATTGCTTTCTGATTGTTATTTTGCAATTCTTTGCCACTCTGTTTTGTTGTAAGCATTTTGAAAATCAATTAAAAGTAAATCATAAAATAAGTGTTACTAAACCCACAACTGTAAAATCAGTCTGTATATGCAGCAAAGCATGCTTGTTAAACTCACTGTGGAACCTAAAGGGTTAATCCTCTGCACTGTGTAAAAATTGTGTTTGATCCTGTCTTCTCTGATCCTCCCCTTCTTCCATTGTTCCCTAAATATCTCCTGATAAAACATATCATGTGGAGTCACTCTGCACATGCTCAGTTTGGTGTATCTCACAAGATAAGTTTTTTTTTTTTCTTTGGAGAGTGCATGTGATCGGCACCGGGCCAATCAGCACTGTCCAAACAGAGGGTCAGGGGTCCTGCATCCTCCTACAGCAGAATGAAGACTCCTCCTACAAGGTTTAACATGTGCTCTATTGGACATTGATAGAAGTCACAAGACTGCTATATACTGCTGATAAGAAAAGGTGTTTAGCAGTTTATATTTACTAAAATAATTGCATTTCCATGTTCTGTGTACTGTGGAAGACCAGATATAGTGAATGCGGGGTCCTGGGTTTAGTAACACTTTAAGGTTAAGGTTTACCAACCCACTCCTTGACAACCACCTTGTTGTTAAAGTCACCGGTGGCTGAGACTCCAAAACACTAAATAAGTGCTAATATTAGCTAAGTTAATATTGTTTTTTATCCAGTGTGTTTTATAGCAGGTTTGGAGCTGCTAGTGTACTGTACATGGAGCTTAAAAGTCCTGGGGTTAGGGAGTTCAAATTACTTGCTGTACCCAGTGTACCGACAGCCCACGCTATGCCACTGGCAGGTAGTACAATTGGGGCAAGATAACACCCTGGTTTAGGTGAAAGGAGCCAAAATGATGTCTTGGTGGAAGCTTGTAAATCAGTGGGATTAATTTACCATACGTGGAGAGTGCAAAATTTGGTGCAGCTCTGTATAGAAACCAATCAGCTTCCAGTATTTTTTTTTTTTTGTTAAAGCTTAATTGAACATGCTGAAGTTAAAAGCTGATTGACAACCATGCATAGCTGCGCCAGAGTTCGCATTCTTCAGTTTTAGTAAATCAATCCCAGTGTGTACAAGTAAATCATAGAGCAAAGGTCTCCAAACTTTATAAACGAAGGGCCGGTTTACTGTTCTTCAGACTTTAGTGGGGCTAGACTGTGGCCAATGGGAGAAGAAAATGTCCTGGCATCAGTGGGAGTAAACAATGCCTCATCATTGGTATTAGCAAGAGATAGCGTACCCCATCACTGGTATCAATGGGAGGAATAGTTTCCTATTGTTGGTGTCAGGGGGAGGAATAGTGTCCTATTGTTGGCATCAGTGGGATGAATAGTGCCCAATCATTGGTTTCAGTGGGAGGAATAATGTCCTATCATTGGTTTCAGTGGGAGGAATAATGCCCTATCATTGATTTCAGTGGGAGGAATAGTGCCCTATCATTGGTTTCAGTGAGAGGAATAATGCCGCATTATTGGTGTCAGCGGGAGGAACAATGCCCTATCAGTGTCAGTAGGAGGAATAGTGCCCTATCATTGGTATCAGTGGGAGGAATAATGCCCCATTATTATTGTCAGTGGAAGGTATAGTGCCCCATCATTGGTGTCAATGGGAAGAATAATGCCCCATTATTGGTGTTCGTGAAAGGAATACTGACCGATTGTTGGTGTCAGTGGTGGGAACTATGCCCCACTGTTTCTGATGGCGGAGGAGATTAATGCCCCAAGGGCTGGATAAAAGCAAAGGGCTGCATCCAGCCCGCAGGCCACAGTTTGGAGACCACTGTCATAGAAGCTGCAACTTCAATAGCTAGACACACAAAGAGAGGTATTTGCATCAAAGAGGTTTTGGTTACTGGAGAGGATCCATCAGTAGGAGATTACTACTTCTCTAACAAAAGTGTTAGACATAGACAAGGTGGAAACAAAACAGGATCAAGATCAATTTTATTCTGTGCAAGTAACAAGTTTTCACGTGTAGGCTTATAACCCTTTGTCTCGGTTTCATTAATAATTCTTTGTAATATCCTCTCTCAGCAAAGCGTTCCACCATATCACATATACGTATATCCTACAAACATGATTTACATCTTAACAAGCATCTAAAACGTAAACCTGAACCAGTAAATCTTGAAAGTATAGTATAACTTTATTAAACCATGTGTGATTATAAAGAAATGTGGTCATTGATAGGTTAAGTTGTTGAAGGGGATAATTACCAGGAAAGTGCAAATATGCAGCAACTCATCACCTTTGATCGATCTAGTGCAAGTCTGACAATCAAAACAGAAGCATGATTGATTGGTATGGGTTGCAGCACATTTGCATTTTTGAGCACACTTAAGAAATGACCCTTGAATGTGTGTGTTTGGCGATTATGATAGCAAGGTTACACATTTTTGTGCGTGTATTTTTTTTCCCTATCCTGTTATCAAATTTGCAGCAGGACCTTTAATATTACTGCTTTCACTGCATCCTACTGTACCCATTGTTCACACTGCATTTGTAGATAAATCTTTTGGAAATTTAGTATATCTTCAGGAAAAAGAAGTATGAGTCACAGTCCAGTAATTTGATTCTAAATTGTAATCCAGCTAGTTGCACTGTGGCTAAATGGTTAGCACTTCCACCTGGCAGTACTAGGGTAGTTGGTTCGAATCCCAACAAGGGCACCACCTGCCTGGAGTTTGCATGTTCTCCCTGTGTCTGCGTGGGTTTCCTCCGGGTACTCCGGTTTCCTCCCACACTCCAAAGACATGCTGGTAGGTTAATTGAATCCTGTCTAAATTGGCCCTAGTGTGTGTATGTAGGAATGTAAGTTAGGGACTTAGATTGTACACTCCTTGAAGGTTAGGGACTGATGTGAATATACAATATATATGTGTAAAGTGCTGCATAAATTGACGGCGCTATACCTGAAATAAATAAACAATAATAAATACAATCTAACAATTCCTGTGATGGGTTGAGCCTGCTCTCTGCAGATATCCATGTGAACAAGCCTGTAAGCTGAAACAACAGAGTCAGCAAAGGCCAAGAAAACCAACTAATTCCCAAGAATAAATCAGAAAACTGCTTGCAAAGGCACCAGTCCAGCTACAGAAGATCATTTTAAGTTAAGTCCATTTAAAGTAACCTGTCAGGATAGACAAATGGAAACTGCCTTTGATGATTTCTTTCCATGGTGCAGCTTTCATTTCTAGCCTTCCATTTCTATAAAGGAGTCCCTGACCTGAAACAACTTTGTACCTTGAGACATCCACAACGGCAGTTCCCATATTTCTAAGCTGACAGATTTCTTTCCTTGTGGTCAGCCCGTGGGTGTCACCCCTATCCCCATCCACCTATCCAAATAAGATGCACTATTTACTGTATCTATACAAATCAAAATAGAATTAAACTTCTAAAAAGCAGGTCACAAAGTTCCAGACTATGTGCACTGATGAAGACTATTGGGGATATTATTCTGTATGTGTAGAGTAGTTCCAAGATGCCTTTGTTTCTCTTGAATTGGATATTACCATCACTTTATGGACTAATTATGTTAGCATACAAGGCTTAAATATTTAAAATGTAGGTGCCAAATCTGAAACTAAAAATTTTGTGGTTCCTTTACAACAAATATTGTGGTTCCTAAACAAGCACACACCTACACAGGTTAAACTGGATGGACTGGTGTCTTTAATTTTCCTTTACTGTCTTGAATATACTGTCTAGGAATATTTGTTATTAATATCACATGGTTCTGTGGAGCTTATTTATGGCACTTTAATGTGATTCATATTTGTACAGGGAAACCTCAACATTTTCATCTTAAATTTGTATTCAAGAAAATATTCAATAGTTTCCCTCATAAATAATGTATTTATGTCTCCCTTTACACTTA
Source organism: Staurois parvus (assembly GCF_062004578.1). NCBI lineage: Eukaryota > Metazoa > Chordata > Amphibia > Anura > Ranidae > Staurois > Staurois parvus. The sequence goes on from NW_028318102.1 coordinate 2,691,811, forward strand.
ATTCCTAATGTATACTTTCATTATTTATTTTTGCTTTTTTTGGGTTGGAATTGAGGCTTGGTTCCAGGTCCATTATGAATATGAGGCTTAGATGTGCGCTTCTCCTATGTTGTTTTTATGGGCACTACTCAGATTGAGGCTTGGTAATGTGATTAATCCAAACCAAGGCTTAGTTCAGTCAGGCTTCCTTCCTCATTTCCGGTTTCCTCTGATTTGCTCTCTATATATATATATTGCATGATGTCCAAACGTGGCTTCCATGCCCCAGATGACATCTGTTGGGACAAAACACGCAGGGCGGAGCCAATGTATGTGGTGTCATTACACAACCGAATCCTGGACGTGGCCCTTGCTAGCCCCGGGACCGAATACAGAGCTTATATGTGCATATGCTTTCATGTTTGTGGGTAGAATCACTTCATTTTAATAAACTATTGGAATTTTACAGAGTTACACTATGTGGTTTTCTGGCTCTCTCTATATTAATATGGTGGAGTTCGCTTCTTTGGAATGATGGGAGCCTTTCTATAAGGATGCTATTTACCTGCTTAATAATATGTTCCTTATGACAAAAGCGCATCTTGACTTCTTATAATTTAAAGGTCAAATTGATCCAGGAAGCGTGTTTTGAATTGAATGTTGGAGGTGCACTGTAATGTTGTCCCTATACAATTTTCCATTCTAGCACAGGCTCATGTTGAGACTATCCTGTTATGTCTGAAAGGATCTTATTTTCATAGCCATTCACTTTTGCATGGTTCAAGGATAAGTTCACCTTTTGACAAAAAAAAATAAATGCACATTTTTTTGCAGGGAAAAAAATGTACATTTAATATTTATTGTTGCAGGAGCTTGTAAAACATTGCACCAGCGATCAGCTGATGCCTTGCAAGTCTAATGCAAACATGACTGGACTTGTAGTACATTCACTCCCAGAACTCTGTGAATGAATGATGCAGCCATGTGGGCGGTGCCCTTATGGCTGCTCTGTTTTTAAATCTGACCGCTAGTTTGGGGAACTTCTCCCTGGACCGCTGTCATGGAGGTGGGGGCGGGGGGATTGGGCAGCAGCTGCATCATTGGCAACAATGCTGGAGAAGACAATATTTTTAAAGTTGAACTTTAGTTTGGGAGAAACCACCAACCCTGAGGACCACCCAACACTTTACAAAAAAGTATACATATCTTTTTCAAAGGGTCTTGTGACAAGACTTGTGTCATCGGGGTTCCTTTTTATCCCCACCAGTGATATCAGTAAGTGATTCTTACCGCAGCATAGAATGTCACTCATGTACTGGCATGAGAACATTGTTGTGTGCTGTGGAACCATCAGCTCAGACTGGTGTGATGCCATTTGAAGGAGTGGGTCCATGGCAGTCTGAGGTCACAGGAAGCGGGTTTAAAGGATAAGTTCACCTTTCTTAACATATTACACCCATATTCAGGGTGTAACATGTAATGATCAGACCAGCCCCTGAATCCCCTTGTGACAGCTAGCAGTTAATCTTCTCCCTGCTAGATGTCACAGTTTATTAAAAAAATGCAGCTGTACGGGGCTCCTCCGGCTTGTAGTTTTAAATGAACTACCATGGCGCTCCACAGCACCATGGTAGTTCATTGAGCCTTCCTGTAAGTTAGTATCCACTTGCCCGTACTGGATGTACAAGCAAGCAGATATACTGACAGGCAGGGGCGGACTGATACCTCCACTGGAACCGCTTTGATGCCTTACCATGTTCCTAAACAGATCAAACTACAATTATATGATTTATTGCTTCATAATACTTGATGCACATTCAGGGGCGGACTGCCAACTCATGGGGCCCCCGGGCAATAGGGGATCATGGGGCCCATGTCCTTGCCCAAACTAAAAAAAGCCTATGAAAAAGGTACCAGGGGCATCTCATGGGGCCCCCTACTGACCCCAGGCCCTCGGGCAGTGCCAAAGTTTCCAAATGGTCAGTTTGCCCCTGTAACAGGAGAGGGGGGAGACCTGTATGGCACCAGCAATCTGCGGATCGCTGGTGCAATGCTTTAGAGCACTGGTGTCAAACTGGCGGCCCTCCAGCTGTTACCGAACTACAAGTCCCATAAGGCATTGCAAGACTGACAATTACAAGCATGACTCCCAATGGCAGAGGCATGATGGGACTTGTAGTTTCGCAACAGCTGGAGGGCCACCAGTTTGACACCCCTGCGTTAGAGGCACCACAAGCAAAAATAATAAATGCACATTTTTTTACCTTACATTTGTTATTTTTTGTTGAAAGGTGAACTCATCCGTTAATGATATCGGCTTTCTTTTAACTTAAAATGGTAAAGACATCTAGTGACTGAAGTTTTTGCAGGCGATAGCTTTACACTAAAGGTGGGTATTGCAGTGAAAGCTGCATTTCCTATTTTAACAAAACAAAAAAACTTTGACATCACACATCATATAGTCAGGATAAAGGATGCAAGAAGGTTGCAGAAAATGAGCACTGTCGGCTTGGCAACACCTGTCCACAGATTTCAAGATGGGTGGGCCCTCTTACACCATAAAGATTACAGAGCTAATGTTTTTACTCTATTGACTTACCTTTCAATTTAAGAAATGGTAAGGATATAAAAAGGCAAGAAAAAGTATGTGAACCCCTTACAATTAACTGGTTTTATGCAGTATTTTGCCATAAAATGTGATTTGATCCTCATCTAAGACACAATGATATACAAACACAGTGATAAAAGCTGATAACATACTAAGAATTCAAACGTATCATGTCTTTATCACACCAAATAAACATTCACAGTGCTGGAGGAAAAAGTAAGTGAAACCTAGAAGTTATTAGCTGACTGAACCTCCTTTGGCAGCAATGACTCCAAGCAAGCTCTGTTGCTAGCTCTGGATCAGACTTGCACAACACTTGGGAGGAATGTTTGACTTTTCTTCTTTACAAAACTGGTTCAGCCTAGATACATTTGTTGGACATATGGTATGAACAGCTCTCTTGAGGTCATCCCATTACACCTGTGGCATCTCTATGGGGTTAATGTCTGGACCACTCTAAAATATCCATTTTATTTTTCTGGAGCCAGTCTGTGGTGGATTTACTTTGAATCTTAGGGTCATTGTCCGTCTGATGAGGATCAGGACACATTTTATGGCAAATTGTTGCATAAAACCAGGTAATTCCAAGAGGTTCTCATACTTTTTTCAAGGAGATCATATATTTTGTCTTGCCACTGTATTTTTTTTTAAAAGTATGTTCCACTTTAACTGGGTGTTATGGGCTCAGGGATGTGGGGAAAGGAGCATGAAGTACAAAGTGTAATAATTTACTTCAACCAATGGGACTTTATTCTATTAAAATCTTTTTTTTTGCAGGGCTATTATATTTGAATAACTGGACAATGAAGTCAAAAGGCACTCTTGTGAAGAATATTCCAGTGGCGTACATGCACGCCTCTTAATATACATGCTTCCAGCATATGTTAATTGACATTCAGGTGCATTTGATTATGCAAACCTATTCTGAAAGTCATTTATCACAGCTCTGGAGAAGTCATCTGTTCATGAAACTTAAACAGGAATCATTGAATCCTTTGACAGGAGGAGCACTGGTATTTTAATGGCAGGGTCACCGCATAAATGACAAGATTGCTGAAATCAGATAGATGTTATCATGAACATTAATCTATTTCTGCAGTCTATGGTGTTCTCTACATTTAATCTGTTTGCATACAGGAAAAAAAAATAAATAAAAGATGCTAACACTAATGTTTTGCATCAACAAAACAGAAATTGTGGGAAGAGAAATTAGCAACTTTTTTGAACTGATAAGTCCCTGCTGTAGTACATGCACATTAAAAAAAAAAAAAATCAGAAGAGAATGAGATGGGATAAGATATAGAGCTCTGGATGAACAATGCAAGAAAAAGAAGTAATCAGAAAGGAGAGGGAGTAATCCATGGCTTGCACAGCTTGAGTTTCAAGTGACATATTATCCATTTGTGGACGAGGGCATAGATTTTTGTCATTTTCTGACAGAATTCAGCCTTTGGGGGGAACAGCTGTAGATTGTCCTGATCTAAACTGTGCATTGGACTTACTGAATGGTAAGTTCATTTTCAGCACATACCAGTATCAGACAGCAATACTTCCCAAACGTTTCTGAGTCCTGTTTATCAATGCCACTATTGCCCGAATTAGAGTACCACCATTAATTCATCCATTTACAATTAAGAGAGGAATATCTGTCCATTGCATGCATCATTTCTGATGATTAACCTCCCTGTTGATTAACCAGAGTGAGGAAATACATGTTGAGAAACACTGAACTCTAGTGCCAAGTATTGACTGTGATTTTTATAGGTAGTTTTATTGATGGTTCATGTTAGTGATCACTACTCCTGTCTGCATGACAAAGGTTTTCTCTATCTGCACTGTACATGAGAAAGGCAGTAAGGGGGAATAAGAAACAAAAAAACCTGAAAAATATTTGGATGATGTTTCATACCTTAATAAGGAACACCCTGACTGATTATTTTTTCTCTCTTCCATTCTGTTTTGCTGTAGCATTCAATTACATACCTGATGTACACATCCCTCTTTAAAATTTTCCTGTTTTGCCACTTTGAAAGAATCAATGATCCTTAAATCTCACAAGACTTCCACTTTCTATTAAATCAGTGTAAGACTAATAAACTGCTGACCTTTTGGTAAATCTGACAGCATAGAATGTATTCTCCATAGGGATACTAGTCTAATTTGTAAGCTGTAGAAATGAACAGTGTTCAGAAAGGTATATTGTAGTCTTAAAGAAGGCTGGCAATATATGTGATCCCTTGGACCTTTTACTGTATTTCAAAGCACAGTACCTAAACTGTTTGCTTCAATGTATGTGTCTATTGCATGCAAACACCTAACTCCTTGGCGCTGAGTGCACGTAAATATGCAGCCTCTTGGTGGCTGGGTCTTGGTGCTGAGGGGCCCCATATTTGTGTACCCAATGTAAACAAAAGATTTGCCAAGACCGCACGCCTTGAGCACTTCTGGCACATTTACAGCACCTTCACAGAAAGGTCCCAATTGCTACTTCGGTCGGGAGCTTTCCGATCATGTGCTCGTCGTGACAGCCAATCACGGTGGTCACATAACCCTAAATCCTGCCCTGACTCCCGATGCCACAAACCCATTAAATGGCTGGGAGGTGCTGGTGACAAGAGGTTAACAATATTGTAAATATTAAATCTTTAAAATGTGTAACACTTGAATAAAATACAAATGTAAATAAATGTAAGTCAAAAATATTTCATAGTCATCACCCAACAGCTACTTGCCTATAAAATTTGTGAGATTTTTTTAATTCTAGCTATTTTTAGTGTATGCAAACCCAATGTAAAGGTCTAGCCTTCAGTTTCTGGTTTGTGAAATTCTTATCTCCTTGCTGCAGTGGTTCTGCTAGATCTGTGATTCCATTCACATCTGCTGCTGGCTTCTGTGTTTATCTATGGTGTTGCTTGATATACTGTGGATTATATCCCTTTCCCTTCTATCACTTCCTGGCCCACCTCCTAGTCTGCTTCTTTGTATATATACATGCTCAGTGTAGCTCCTGTCGCCTGAGCAACTTCCTAGCCTCTCTAAACTCCTGGTCTGCCTTTTATTCTGTGCCTGACTACCAGTGTACCGATCCTGAGTTTTTCTACCATTTCTGCTTTCCTGGACCCCCCTGACTTCAGCTTGTTTCCTTGATCCTCTTCTGCCTCCTGCCAGCTGTACTCTACACATGCAAGTATTCTCCACATTGTTGGCTGGGCGTACCTGGGGGCTGCAGCCTGGTTCCAGTTTGCTGCAAGTGCATCCCCACCATCAAGGGCCTTTGTGAAGAAGCAGGCTGGGGCTTAGACTCCACTACTTGGGGAATCCTGAGTTGGCTTTCTACAAGGGTTCACTACCATAGAAACTTGACACCAAAACAAAAACTTCTTTTAACCACTTCCCGACCGCCCTATAGCAGAACTACTGCTACAGGGTGGCAGGGCTGCGCAAAATCACATATATATACCTGCACCGCCATTGGTGGCTTCAGCTGTCGATCACCGGGTCCCTGTCAGAGATTCCCAGCTCCATGCAATCTCCGAGTATCACTGATGGGGGAGAGGTCTGTATGTAAACAATACAGATCTCTCCCCTGTCAGCTCCAGCATGCTGCTTTGTATGGCTCTGCATAGCAGAGCCATACAAAGCAATGTGCTTACACCGTAAAACACAGCACACAGTTAACCCTTTGATCACCTCAGATGTAAACCCCTTCCTGCCCAGTGCCAATAGCACAGTGTCAGTGCTTTCTATTAGCAATGATCACGGTATTAGTGTCGCTGGGGATGTCAGTGACAATCAGTTCCCACCCACTGTTAGAATGTCCAACACAGTCCTGCTATAGGTCACTGATCGCCGCCATTACTAGTATTACAAAAAAAATAAAAACATTCCAGTATATATACTGCCATCCATTTGTAGAAGCTATAATTTTCATGTAAACCAATTTACACAACTTTATTTTTGGCAAAGACATGTAGAAGAATACATTTTGGCCTAAATTTATGACAAAATTTGATTTTTTTAAACTTTTTTACTTGATGTTTCATAACAAATGTTAAAAATATTGTTTTTTTTACAAAAAAATTGTCGGTCTCTTTTTGTTTATAGCGCAAAAAATAAAAAATGCACAAGCGATCAAACGCCACCAAAAGAAAGCTCTATTTGTGGGGAAAAAAGGGCATACATTTCATTTGGGTGCAGCGTTGCATGTGCAATTGTCAGTTAAAGTAACGCAGTGCAGTATCACAAAAAATGACCTGGTCAGGAAGGGGGTTCTTGAGCTAAAATACACTTGTGAATGAATCTACAGGGATTACTTTGTTTATAGAGTTTGCAACCCTCCAACCATGTTGTCCACTGGTCTACATAGAGTTTTTAGTAAGAGAGTGAAAAACCGGGAAAAAAAAAACTACTACTGTGCTCATTCTATAAAAAAACAAGAATGTTCCATTATAGTTTCTGGTCAATGGAACACATCATTATACATAATTAGGAGCTGCTACTGCATGCACAAAGCATGCCCTCCTCTATTTATTTGACTAGTGAGTAAATCACTGACCTGAAAACTACATCTGGTGTACTCACCACTGTATGAATAACTAACTAGTTAACAGGGGTGGACTGACCACTTATGGGCCAATAGGGGATCATGGGGCCCCAGTGTCCTCACCCACACTCAAAAAAGTCTATGAGAAGGTACCAAAGGAATATCATGGGGCCCCCTACTGACCCCGGGCCCTCGAGCAGTGCCCGAGTTCCCAAATGGTCAGTCCACCCCTGCTAGTGAAGCAACAATAATGATATCATCCCTGGCGGTAGCACCTATGAAAACATGTCAGCACAGTGACTTTTTTTTTCAATCTTGACTGGTCCTGTTTAAAGGATAAGTTCACCTTTGGGAACATGTTACATGTTCCACCCATTTTTAGGGTGGAACATGTTACATGTTCCACCCATTTTTAGGGTGGAACATGTAACATGTTCCCATAGCCGCAGCTGTCACCCACCACCCCCTCCCTCTGACAGATGGTATGGCGAGAAGTCTCCCCATACTATCTGTCAAATTTGAAAACAGCATGCCCATATGAGACTCTGCCCACATGACTGCGTCACTCATTCATGGACTTCCATGAATGAATGAACTGCAAGTTAGCGGCTGTGTGCTTGTAGTTTTCAATGAACTATCACAGCACTGACTAGCACCATGGTAGTTCATTGACGCTTCCTGTCAGAATATCTGCTTGCTGGTACATCCCATACGGCAAGCAGATATTCTGACAGGTCTGCAGGAGACCTGCATGGTATTAGTGATCTACTGATCACTGGTGCAATGATTTTCAGGCTCCTGCAGACAAAAATAATAAATGCCCATTTTTTTTACCTGCAAAAAAATTTGCATTTATTACTTTTTTTCTAAAAGGTGAACCTATCCTTTAAGGTTGAAACCTCAGTGAATTACAAATTCCAAAGTATTTGGTATTGATTATTCTTTGTTCCACATTTCATAGGAATCTTTGCTTTTGGCTTTTGATTACAAAGAATATTTTAAAATATAAAAACAACTTAAAATGATGAAAAAGCTCATGGGACCTGTGGCCTAATATTTTGTTGCAGAACCTCTAAAGGCAATCATTGCAAAAAACAAGTAGATCTCTACACCAGCCAATAGGTAGTTTTGGCCTACTCTTCATGAGCAAACTGCTCTAGCTGTCTCAGGTTTGAAGGGTACAATCCCCAGACTGCATGTTTCAGCTCTTTCATAGATGTTGATAAGATTCAGAGTAGGGCTCATAGAAGGCCATCTCACGCTAGTCTTGATATTTTATTGTGAAATGCACAGATTTAAATCAGTGTACATATTTGCCAGCACACCAAGTAAGAATTAAATGCTTTTATTCAAAGATATCACATCACAGGCATGCCTGAAAGGGGAGTCCTGCACTGCCAGGAAACATTGCAGTTTATTGCTGTGATGTGATATTTTTGAATTAAAGCATTTGGACATTACTTGAAGGTCCTTGGTGTGCTGGCAAATATGTATGCTGATCTGTGATGTTACCGGTTTAAAGTTGGTTGTTGCTACAGCATCCGTTTTGTCTTTCAGCCAACTCAAGGAATGTGTGCGACAGGAATATTGTGTGTCATCTGCACAGATTGAAGGCAGCCCATTCCAGGCACAGCAAAGCAACTTCAAAGCATAACCAAGCCTACATTTCACAGTAGGTACAGTGTTCTTTTCTTTGACAGCTTCATTTTTCATCTGTGGACATAGCACTGATGTGACTTGCCAGAAAGCTTCAGTGTTTCTCACCTGTCCACAGGACATTCTCCTATTAGGATTGTGGCTTGCCAATATGCATTACTAGAGTCAGGACTTTCAAGTGTTTGAGCCTATATAAACAGTGGCACAGGCTACTCAGGAAGGTCAGCAGTATTATAAACAATGTATAATCTCAGTGTGAGACGTTGAAATAAGTAGCTTTATGGTCAGGATCTCTTATAAAGTGTCATAAGGATATACGAGTGATATATATTGAGGAACAATTGTTCTTGTTAACAAAGGGTATGTATGAACCAAGATCCATGATTTCCAATTAGTGAAGACTTTTAGAGTAGATAGATTGGCGAGAAAATGCTAATTTAGGATATGTATAACTTCTGAGATAGTCAGAGGGTGTGGAATTTTCCACTTTCTTGCTAAGGAGGAAAATCCAAACCCAGTAAAAGATCATGCGGAGCAGGGGAGGACTGACCATTTAGAAACTCGGGCACTGCCTGAGGGCCCGGGGTCAGTAGGGGGCTCCATGAGATGCCCCTGGTACCTTTTTCATAGGCTTTTTTGAGTTTGGGCAAGGACACAGGGGCCCCATGATCCCCTATTGCCCGGAGGCCCCATGAGTTGTCAGTCCGCCCCGATGCGAAGTAGGAATGGAAAGAATCAAGATAACTGAAGTAAAAAATGTAGCAGCTTCAACTCAAAATGCTTGAATAAAAAGGCAGTCCCACCAAATATGATAAAAGGTTTCTGGTTGTTAACAGTTCCTCCAGCAAGTTGCAGAAGCATTAGGAAATATAGCAGCCAGTTTAGTAGGCATGAAATACCATTTATGAAAAATCTTCTGCAAAGATTCCCAATGCATGATACAATGGGATGTTCGTAGAGGTAGCAGAAGTGCTTGGCACCATTGGGTGGGTGGTGCAGAGCTGTTGGTAAGTTTTGCCTAATATTGCAGGAAGAGTATTTTAACATCATAAGAGGGTTTTTATCAAAAACTTATAAAAGGAAATCCTTTTGACGTGTTGTTGCCAATTCAAAATTTTTTTACTAAGGAATGTGGTAGTGTATTAGTCCAGTTGATTCGTGAGAGGACAGAACAGATGCAGAGATACAAAAAAGTTTTGATGGCAATCCTAAATGTTTCAACAGAATAAGAAAAAGAGTGTAGTGTGGTATTTAAAAGCAAGTCTTCTAGAGTTGCGATGCATGCTGAGATCCAGGTTTGAAGTGGTAAATCTGGTGAAAGAGGTTCTAAAGATTTCCGATGTAAGGCTGGCAGAAGTGGCGGTGAGATTCCTTTTTGCAATGTGTGGTATTGTTGCCCATGTTCTAATTGTAGCATTGATTGTGTCAAAAAAGTAGTGGGGAGGGGGAACTTTATAAAGAGAAATTGCACTAAAGTGGTCTAGGATACCTTGTATTCTTGAAAATGAGTGGAGGAGGTTGGAGAGGGCAATAATGATATAATCGGCATATAAGCCAATTTTATGTTTAGTAAAACCTACAGAAATACTTGAGACCAAAAGTGCGGAGTGAATAGTTTGTGCCAGTGGTTCCACCACAAGGGCAAAAATTAATGGAGGTAGAAGGCATCCCTGTCTAGTCCCATTAGTAATTGTAAAGGGGTCCAAGAGTATACCTGAGGTTCATACCTGAGCTCTTGGAAAGGAGTGAAAAAATGTACCAATGACACTAAATTTGCAGACTACAGTTTTCATATATACCCATAGCCTTCTCTGCATCAAGAGAAAGAAGCAGAGAAGGCTTTTGGTGGTGCTCAGCTCATTGAATAAGATCGATGAAGCGCCTCGTACCATCCAATGCTTACCTACCAGCCACAAACCAAACCTGATCTATATGTTTTAAATGGGGAAAAACAGAGGATAAGTGCAAAGCCAGGAGTTTTGCAAAGAGTTTATTGTCCATATTCATTGAAGATACAGACCTGTAGCTGGCAAAATCATCGGGTGGCTTATCAGGTTTAGCGATTGTAACCACTAGGGCTTTTGAAGATTATTTGGGTATTTTGCCTGAGGAGCAATATTTATTGAAGACATCAAGAGAACAAAGATCAGAATAATGCTCATAATATTTATTACAAAATCCATGAGGCCCTGGGGCCTTATGTAGAGTAAATTCTGCAATAACTGTATAGAGTAAAAAGAGCCAAAACAATTAGCAGTGTTTAGGGGTTGACTAGGCGTTTTTTATTAGGGTCCATGATATAAGGAATTTTAGTACAGGCTTCCTGCTATTTGAATTGCTTAGCAAAAAAGGCCCTGGATTCATTGCCCTGAGAATAACATTGAAGATGTAATTTTTTGGAGTAAACGTCAAATTTTTGGTGAAGATGATTGCTTAATTGGCATTTAAGATTTCAAAGGGCTGGTGTAATATAGGCGCTAGGTGAAAGTTTATTAGTTTGTGCAAGAGTATAAATTTGGTTAAGTAGCTGATTAGTGGTATTATTATGATGTCTCCTCTTGTGGGCCCCCAGTTTAATAAAAAGATCTCTGATAGACGTTCTATGTGCATTTCAAAGCACAGCTTGATCAGATATAGATCTTGAGTTGGAGGTAAAAAAATTCTTAATCTCAGATGTAATCTGCTCCACGTATTGAGGATTAGTGATAGGGGAGACATTGAGTCTCCATAATGTCGACTGGGGAGAATGTAACTGAAGAAAGATTTTTGTTTTTCAGTATTTATTCAAGATACACTATATTACCAAAAGTATTGGGACGCCTGCCTTTACACGCATATGAACTTTAATGGAATCCCAGTCTTAGTCCGTAGGGTTCAATATTGAGTTAGACCACCCTTTGCAGCCATAACAGCTTCAACTCTTCTGGGAAGGCTGTCCACAAGGTTTAGTAGTGTGTCTATGACCATTATTCCAGAAGCACATTTGTGAGGTCAGGCACTGATGTCGGATGAGAAGGCCCGGCTCGCAGTTTCTTCTCTAATTCATCCCAAAGGTGTTCTGTTGGGGTGAGGTCAGGACTCTGTGCAGGCCAGTCAAGTTCCTCCACCGCAAACCTGCTCATCCATGTCTTTATGGACCTTTATTTGTGCACTGGTGCACAGTCATGTTGGAACAGGAATCAGGATGGAACAGGCCATTCCCAAACTGTTCCCACAAAGTTGGGAGCATGAAATTGTCCAAAATGTCTTGGTATGTTGTCGCCTTAAGAGTTCCCTTCAAGGGAATCAAGGGGCCAAGCCCAACCCTTGAAAAACAACCCCACACCATAATCCCCCCTCCACCAAACTTTACACTTGGCACAATGCGGTAAGGCAAGTAGCGTTCTCCTGGCAACCATCACACCTAGACACGTTCCTTTGGATTGCCAGACAGAGAAGTGTTTTTCGTCACTCCAGAGAACACATCTCCATTATAGATCAGTAGTGGAGTGCTTTACACCACTGCATCCGATGCTTTGCATTGCACTTGGTGATGTAAGGCTTGGATGCAGCTGTACGGCCATGGAAACCTATTCCATGAAGCTGTCTATGCACTGTTGATGTGCTACTCTGAAGGCCACGCAAAGTTTAGAGGTCTTCAACTATTCACTTTGCAGACAGTTGGCGACTTCTGCCCACTGTGCGTTTTAACATGCACTGACTCCGCTCTGTCATTTTATAGGGCCTACCACTTCGTGGCTGAGTTGCTGTTGTTACCAGTTGCTTCCACTTTGTTATAATACCACCAACAACTAACCCTGAAATATTTAGTAGGCAAGCAGAAAATCTATTGGTCATGTAGGACAAAGTGGAAAAGCATAACAGGGTGGGCATGGGTAGTTTAAGGGAGTAATGGAGTAGACTGGCAGAATCTTGCTCCTGTATGGGGAAGGGTGTATAAGCTCTAGTGGCAGACGACTCAATGTCATTATAGGAGTAGATTGCAAAAATTCCACTGAGGTCAATAGGATCCTCCTAGTTGTTCAATCTGCTCATCGGGATCAGATTTGGTCATCCCATAAAGGGTGAAGGGTGGAAAAGGGACGGAAAGAAAGAAAAAAAAAAAGGGGCTGGGACACAGGGCCTCTGGGAAGTCCTCCAGTGGTGGGTCTCATCAGCCTTGTCCACCCCTGCTAGGCTGGGCAGGGCAGGTCATTCTACAGTAAGTAGGATTAAAGAAGGAAGACACAAGAAGGGAACCGAGTATTCAGCAGGGAGTGTTATGGGAAGGGAGTAGGTCAGATATCATTCATGTCAGTTGGTGCAGGTGGTAGGAAAAGGTCACCCATCAACCAACAGTAGGTGTCGGTTTTCTGGAAGTGGAGCCAGCAGGCCCATGTTGCTTTGAACTTAGAGGGGGAGTCTTTTGCTATATAGATGAGTTCCTTCATCTCCACAACTTTGTTCACTGGAGTGAACCATTCTGGGACGGAAGGAGCGTGGGTACAGCCCCAGTGAAAAGGTATGCACATCTTGGCCGCATCTGCCAATTATATTGCAAGAGACTTTAAATATGCTTTAGAGGGGAGTGACATATGATGAAGCAAGTATTGTGCTGGGCAGAAATCTAAAGTGTAGGTTGTTACTTGAGAGACTATCGAGTGTACTACGGACTAGAAGGATTAAAGCACTGGGCATTCCCACCAAATGAGTAATAGAGTGCCGACCGCTTGGTGGCAGCGCCAGAAGAAGCTGGATATGGCCAATTTGAATTTGCGTAGCAGGGCAGGCATGCAATACCACTGCGAGAGGAGTTTGTAGTTATTTTCCTGTATCAAAATGTTCATGGATCCTTTTTGAACATTGCAATAAATGCGTTCCCACTCTTCAATAGACAGGTCAAGTTGTACATCCTTGGTTTAGGCATGATATGCCTTTCCTGAGTTCACAGATATGTTCTCACCAAGAAGATTTTGGAACATGGATATGATGTGTCATTGAGGGGTGGCCTTTGAGCAGAGGTGCAGATACGGAATGAGTAATCGTGATATGGCCGTCACATGTTCTGGGCTGCATAAGAAATGCAAAAGCTGTAGCTAGGTCCATGGGGTTACGCGGGCATTGGGCAATGAAAAGGCAAGGTGTTTACACTTGAGAAGCTTGCTGTCACTAAAGAAGTGGTGGAAACTTAGAATAGAGGTAGGTTTGGCCCCCGAGAGAAACATGGTGGACATCCGGATTCATCTGGATGGGTGTTAGGGGTCCAGGAGTTGAGGACAGTCGATTTTGCACAAATCAAGTGTAAGTGAGCAAGTGTCGGTCCAATAAGTGGATGGTCTTGGAGGGCAGTGGGATTATGGCGACTCAGAAGCCATGGGGTGGCCGGCAGAATTAGGTTTCTAAGCGAACCCAGTCTTTTTCTCAAGGATGTGCATTCCAATTGACTATTCTCACTAAATGGCATGTTTAGTAGTCATTATCACGTAATTCCGTCCCTCTGTTTAGGAAAGACTAGTTTTTCATTTGTGGGCATCTCTGGCACCATAAAAATGTTATGCATAGCTTTTTATATGACTGAAAGAAAGTGAATGGTATTTCAATCGACACTGCTTGGAATATGTAAAGCAACCGTGGAAATACATTTGTTTTTCATTTGTCTCCTGAACTAAGAAAAAATATACTTGTCCCATTTTTTGAAGTCTTCCATTATAATTTATAGTACATAGAATGGGCAGGTAGTTCCTAAAGTATAGCTTGGATAAGCGGGTCAGCAGTTGGATGCCCAAGTATATAATAGTAGCAAACTGCCAAGTAAAGGGAAAGTTGGCCCCGTAGCGAGTGACCAATGACATGGTACCATTGAGGGCATGGGACTTGTTAAAGTTCATTTTGAAATTGGAAATATATTGAAAGAGGTGGAAGTCCTTCAAAAGGGTGGGAAGTGTGACATGTGGTTCTGATAGAAAGTGTAGGACATCATCGACAAAAGCTGCTAATTTGTATTGCCGACCAGCTTTCGTGATACCTTTAATGTCTCTGTTTTTACAGATATGGTGCAGGAAAGGTTCTAGCGTGAGTATGAAGAGTAGAGGGAACAGGGGGCATCCCTATTTGATACTTTTATGAATGGAGAATGCATTTAAGAGGTGACCATTGACCCAGACTCTAGCTGTGGGTGCCGCATGAGAGACATAATTAATTAGGCACTCTCGCAGGCCAATTGCCAAGAGTACTGCCGCCATGTAGTCCAGGCCAAGCTGTTGAACACCTTCTTCACGTCAAGGGACAATAAAAATCTGTGTTGTTTAGAAGTATATTTAAAGCTTTAATAGTATTGTCCCTCGCTTCGATACCTGGGACAAATCCAACCTGGTCTTTAGCAATGAGGGAATTTAGTGTCTGGGTGAGACAGTTAGCTAGGATTTTAGCAGAGATTTTTAAATCAACATTTAGTGAAGACATTTTAGTGAAATTTAGTGAGATTGGGCGGTAGTTGCAATAGATGTGGGGTCTTTTCCAGTTTTTGAGATAACAGATACAAGGGCTTCCCACTGACAGGCCCGGAGTTGAGGGAATTAAAAGGCATTAAAAAAAAATATTGTGCAAGAATGTTGAGGAGTGGCTTATAATAAAATGTAGTGAGCCCATCCGGTCCCAGACTTTTATCTTGTTTCAGTTGCTTAATGGCCATTTTGAATTACTCATAAGTAAGCGGACCATCTAGTTTGCAGGCTGTTGCTCAATTATAGGCTTCGGACAGTATTGGGACAGGAAATCATGTAGGATAGTTGTCTGGGGCTTGGTATCATTGGATGAGCGAAGGGCCTGTGGCAGGTTGTACAAATCCGCATATTTCTCAAACTCCGCCTTTATTTCAGTAGAGGCCACTTTGAATCGTGGAGGCCACTTTTTTAAGCTTGAAAGACCCTAGCGAGGAGTTTGCCACTTTTATTGCTTTGGTCATAAAAGCATTTGAGAGAGCACAAATTTACGTTTTGTTTTGCGACCTAGTTCGTCCAGCAGCTTCATTCAAGCCTGAAGGAGTTCTGAATAGATTTGTTGGGCTTGTATACATTTGTGGGTGGATTCCAATTTCTGGACTTCTTATAATAGAGAGGTGAATGGGCTTCCCACTGTAAAAGTGGGGTCACTTTTGGAGTATCATTTTTGCTAAAGAAATTGTGCATGAAATTGAAAGGTCAATGTGAGTTGATGACGATCAGACACAGCCATCAGTTCGATGGTGGCAGCTGTGAGAAAGATGAGATCTCTCTGTGAGAGAAAGAGGTAGTCGATTCTTGAGTATCGATTATGAGGAGAGAAATATAAGGATATAGTGTAATGTGCGCAGGGGCGGACTGACTATTTGGAAACTCGGGCACTGCCCGAGGGCCCGGGGTCAGTAGGGGGCCCCATGAAATGCCCCTGGTACCTTTTCATAGGCTTTTTTGAGTTTTGGCAAGGACACAGGGGCCCCATAATTCCCTATTGCCCGGTGGCCCCATGAGTTGACAGTCCGCCCCTGAATGTGCATCAAGTATTATGAAGCAATAAATCATGTAATTGTAGTTTGATCTGTGTAAGAGCATGGTAAGGCATCAAAGCGGTTCCGCTGGAGGTATTTTCCAAAGGATTAAGTGCTAGGTTAAAAGTCACCTCCCAAGAGGAGGAGACCTGATTGAAAAGTGCAAGCAAATGTGCAGTTTTCCAGAAGAACCTGACTTGGGTAGAAGCAGTAATGTATTTCAGCACCACTTGCAGGGGTGGATGGACCTGGACTCTCCAACCCATTCAACATGTACAGACCTAGTGTACCCACCTACATTCACTACAATTCCTGAGGTTGATAGGAGATGATATATGATATAATCCCTGCTGTAACACCGCCTCGTCAGAGCAAATGCTCTTACCTTTTGAATTACAATGAAGACTCCCTGAAAATTAATTTTAGACCTTTCTCTTCAAGGGTAAGGAATTTTTAAAATGTATTAATAGTTTAGTGTTTTGTGTACGGGGTGTACTAATGGGTGAATTTTTGCCTGGAGTTCTTCTTTTAACTGTTGAATAATATTACATGTTATGTGAAAAAAAACAATTTGTTTCATTGTTATGAATATGATCTGTACATTTGCTAATTTTTGCTTGTAATTTACTTATATATTTGTTTTACCCCCTCTCCTCCCCCTGTTATTTTTATGCCACCTATCTTTGGTGCTTTCTTCCTCTAATTGACCTTAAACTATCTTACATAATCTTTGTCCTTTTAAGATTTTCCTTTCCTGTGTTTATCCTTTTATTTTTTCTGTTGTACAACTTTGCTGACTGAACAGAACAAACAATATCTTAATAATGTGGCTTAACACTATGGGTGCTATGCTGAGGATTAAAGACAAATAACATTGGTTGTCAGACATGATTTTAGAATGAGTTTACATATCAATTCCATTTAATTTTCAATATAATGGCGAGAAAAGACTTGAGTTTATATTACCAAATAACAGACAGGTATAGAGGATCAAAATGTCAAGGTTTCTAAGTCTTTCATTTGAAGCAGTTTCTTACATAGTCAAGCAAGTTTGCCAGGCTCCAAAAGTCCTTGAACATCACTGCTAAATAGTACTACTGTATGATGATTCTATGCATTGAGTATTAAACTGACTGCTATCACAAACATTTATCTGTTTGTAACATTCCTATTCAGAAACGTTTCTTTCAGTCATGGAAGTTACAGTTTGGATGTACATGTGCCAGTTATGATCATTCAGTACCACTCAGTGCTCCAGGTATCATTTTAAGTGGTATAGCGCCCTCTAGGTTTAGCTAGATAGGATTTTTTTTTTTTTTTAGTCAGAGGATTGCTAGAAGCCTTGAATGAGTCAGCTTGGGAGTGAGGTAGAGAGGCTACCTCAGCACAGGCTGGGAGGATCTACAGGTTAGGGCTTCTAGAGCCCTCCCCCCCTTCGAGCAACTAGAGGAAATTTCTAGAAGAGGGGTGGAGGAGGGGAGGAAGCCTGTATTTGCATGTTTAGGGGAACTTAACCAATCTCCAGGCAGGAGGCTGGGCATGGTTGCCAAGAGCAACCCTTAAATGTGAGAGCCTGTTGGTGTTGGAGTCTGGTGGAAGATGGACTGAGTGAAGGTGCAGCAGGGAAGAAGCCAGCCCAGGGTAAGGCCTGAAGGCAGTTGCATCCCATCAGGCTACAGGACAGGACAGTGTGAGTACACACTGGGCCAGAGAAAGGAGAGGGCAGTCAGGTGCAATACCCAACTATTTCTCATCAAGGACTATATAACTGAGGATCTTGGATCCTCTTGCACAGGGATACCCTCAGGACAGCCGGATGAAAAAGGAAGGATACATATGGGGTCTGAGGAGGTACACCAAAGGGGACATCACTTCTCCTTAAAGAGACAGTTGCTACTTATTGGTCCACATTTTTCTAAAGTGTACAGAGTTTGCTGAGAAGTTGTCTACGTTTTACAGTTCCTTGGGTGCCCCATATACCCCTAGACCCCTTCCAAGTCTAACCTCTAATAAAACAACAAAACCAAGCCCAATGACTGTTTTACTTGGAGAAAAAGTGTATGAAATGCATGTTGCCTGGCTGTGCAAAGCTTAGGGGGACCCATCAAAATCTAGCGGCCCTCAAAAGGGTAGCACTACAGGGGGACCACATGAAAAAAAATATCACGAGGCCCTCTCTTAATTCTATACCACAGCCTACATATCTGCAATGGATTTCAAGGGGGAACCCCATGCAACCCCCCCCCCACAAAAACAAAGTGTGAGGTCCCCTAAAATATCCACAACAGATTGTTATCCAAGCATACTGCCTAGGCATGGCTGGAAACAGAAAGGGGGGTAATTGTGTGCTCCCCCCTGAACCATACCAGGTTACATGCCCTCATCATGGGGGGCATTTTACCAAGGAGAGAGAGACCCTCTTAGTAAAGCACCTTGTTCTCATGATTATAAAGGATAGGGGTCTCTTTCCCACAACCCTGGTCTTGTGTTTGTGGGGGTCTGCCAGGTGATTATTATTATTATACAGTATTTATAAAGCACCGATTGTTCACTCAGCGCTGTACATTACATTGCCACTGATCAAATATTTGCCCCACCCCTTTGTTTATATCAGCTGTCATCAACCGAAGCTGTCAGTACCTAGCCAGAAGTTTTCAGGTCCCCCCAGCAAGATAATCCTTCTATGTTAAGAGCATGTGGCATAGTATGTTTCAGGATGCGGGGTGGTTCATCCCCTCTCCTTTCCTGGCCAAACAGGCTGCATGACCGGATAAAGGTCTGGCATGGTTTTACAAGGGGAGTCCAGCTTTTTTTGTGTGTGTGGGGGGGGGGATTTTCAGCTAAAATCCATACCAGACTTGAAGGGTATGTTATAGAATCTGGAGGGACTTCAGATTTTTTTTGTGTGGAATGCCTCTTAAAATGTATACCAAATCTGAAGGGCCTGGCATAAATTATAGGGAAACCCCCACTCCTTTTTTATTGTTTTTATGTGGGGGTCCATCTTCATCAGACCCTTATATAGGAGAAGTGTCTGGAATATTTGAAGGGAATTCCCAGCTACTCTGTTTAAAAACAGAGCAAAGAGGTTGGGAGCTGTCATTTTGCAGGCAATTTATACACACTTTTCTCTTTGTAAATGTTGGTATTGTTGTAGTACGTTGTCTACATTGTACAGTGGTTAGTTATTCAGGGTAATAGGACATCGCCCACTTTCTGAAGTATGATATCCTTGGTTTAACATGGGTGGCATGAAGCGCATGCGCAGTCTATCCTGTACCACTCTTGCGCACCTCTGGTGCCTCGGCCACCAAGGAAGGATGCGGTCATCATTTTGGCCTGCCCCACTCATGGCGTGAGCATGCGCACTGAGCAGTGATTCTCCATTGGGATATCTTGAAGACTTTGGGACGCTGGCCAACCTCGGTGGCCAGTTATTAGGGGATATGTTTGGAGATGGGCTGGCCTCGGTTTTATGTCGATGGAAGCATCTTTCACACAGGAGTGACTTGCTGGCTAAAAGACCTTAAGCTAGCGGTTAAGACTTGTTATCAGGAGGAAAGTGGCTAGTGTCCTCTCTCTCCTTTTCTTTTTTATTCAGTCCTGCACTCGCTTTCCTCTCTACTAGATCTTAATTCTTAACAGCTTATGAAGGCTTTAGTGTTACCTTTTGGGAAGTACCTGTGAAACAGCTTTGAGAAGAGGCAAACATTACACAAGGTAATCTTAAAAGGCTAAAGACAAAAACACATATATATTTAGGGGACCAGTGTAAGTCCCCTCTCTTTAAATCTATGAGACTCCTTTTTATTTGTTATATTATAGATAATTTTGCCAGTAAATCATTTTCTCATTGAATCTACCAGCATTATGTGAAATATGCTGCTCAAAAAAATTAAAGGGACATCCTGGGATATTGATCTGGTCAGTTAAGTAGCAGATGGGGTTGTTAATCAGTTTCAGCTGCTTTCATGTTAATGAAATTAACAACAGGTGCACTAGATGAGCAACAATGAGATGACCCCCAAAACAGTTATGGTCTTACAAGTGGAGGCCACTGACATTTTTTCCCTACTCATCTTTTCTGATTGTTTTTCACTAGTTTTGCATTTGGTTAGGATCAGCGTCACTAATGGTAGCATGAGTAGCTACCTGGACCCTACAGAGGTTGTACAGGCAGTCTAACTCCTCCAGGATGGCACATCTATACGTGCCATTGCCAGAAGGTTTGTTGTGTCTCCCAGCACAGTCTCAAGAGCATGGAGGACATTCCAGGAGACAGGCAGTTACTCTAGGAGAGATAGACAGGGCTTTAACCCATTAGCAGGACCAGTAGCTGCTCCTTTGTGCAAGGAGGAACAGCAGGAGCACTGCAAGAGCCCTACAAAATGACCTCCAGCTGGCCACTAGTGTGAATGTTTCTGACCAAGCAATCAGAAAAAGACTGCATGATGGTGGCCTGAGGGCCTGACATCCTCTAGTGAGCCCTGTGCACACTACCCAGCACCATAGAGCTCGATTGGCATTTGCCATTAAACTTCAGAATTGGCAGGTCTGCCACTGGTGCCCTGTGCTTTTCACAGATGAGAGCAGGTTCACCCTGAGCACTTGTGACAGACATGAAAGGGTCTGGAAAACGTTATGCTGCCTATAACATCGTTCAGCATGACCATTTTGGTGGTGGGTCAGTGATGGTCTGGGGAGGCATATCCATGAAGGGACGCACAGATTGAAAAAAAAAAAAAAAAAAGAAAAAAGATACATATAAATATACGATGACCAATGGGGTGTTATGGACCGATATTGCCAAATATACACATATAAAGAAATAGTAAATGCCATTACAAAAACCTACCTCTGACCAAGATGGATAAAAATGTGCCCAATAAATAGACATATATCACCAACAGTCAGAGGAAAGGGGACTCTTATATAAAAAAAAACACAAAGAAAAAACAAGTGACAGGCTGATATATATCACCTATCTCCCATGGCTATTGCCATCCACCCAGATATCATAACTAAATACAATACCTTAAGTCAAAAGTCCCTCCACCATATTACCAATTGCAAAATTTAGTAATTTTATTTTATTTTGATTTTACAATATTTTGCCATTAATAAGAATTATTTTTAGTTTGATCATAAGTTCTACTTAAAGACCAAGGGCGTAGCAGGGGGGGCTAAGTTTGCCCCCAGTCTAGCCAATCTATTTATGGCCCACTGGGAAGAGATGTTGATTTTCTCCAGGGAATGGCCCGAACCGTTTTTTTACAGGAGATATATAGATGACATTTTCCTGCTGTGGAAAGGTGAGGAACAAGCCTTAGTGAACTTTTTTAACACCCTTAATGATAATAATTTAAATATTGATCTAACTTATACATATAACGTTAATGAAATTAATTTCTTGGACCTCACACTGTTAAATTTTAGAGGCAGACTAATCACTAAGTCGTTCTTTAAAAAGACAGATCGTAACAGTTTTATTCCCAAGAGTAGTTGGAGAACATACCAAAAGGACAATTTTCAAGGATAAGAAGGAACTGTACGGATTTGGACACATTCCATACCCAGTCCCAAATTTTGAGAAGCAGGTTTGTTGAAAAAGGATATAATGCAGGAAATCTTGATAAACTATTGATACAGTAGCACAACAGGGAAGACTTATTAAAAGACAAAGTAGGAGGTGAAGAAGAGTCAAATTTGCCCTTTCGTTACTACATACTCTACCCAATACAGGGCAATAAACCATATAATTAATAAGAATTGGAAAATATTAAAAACCGACCCAGTCTTCTCAAAAATACTGCCATATAGATCAGAAATCATTTACCATAAGGCCACAAGTCTCCGACACTACTTGGCGCCAAACATGATTAATCCACCTGAAAATATATCTCTTTTTAAAGACCTCAAAGCAGCAATGGGCAAACTACGGCCCTCGGGCCGTATACGGCCCGGCGGACCTTTTAATCCGGCCCGCGGAGCTAGGCTCCTCTCACAGTCGCCCTGAAGACCGGTGTAGCATGAAAATCTGTCTCCTATAAGGATCTGTCCCCTCGACGTATTTGCGCATGTGCCGGAGATCGCCAATTGGCTGCTAATGCCTGAAACTGGCACATGCGCAGATACGTCGAGGGGGACAGATCCTCATAGGAGACAGATTTTCATGCTACACCGGAACGGCGCGGGAACACGGCGAGAGGAACGCGCGGAGCAAAGGTAAGTGAATTGACACAGGGGGGACTTGGGGACTTAATATGGGGGATGAATTAATATGGGGAATGAATTACTATAGGGGGGATGAATTACTATAGGGGGGATGAATTACTATAGGGGGGATGAATTACTATATGGGGGATGAATTACTATGGGGGGATGAATTACTATATGGGGGATGAATTACTATGGGGGATGAATTACTATATGGGGGATGAATTACTATATGGGGGATTAATTACTATGCTTACTATGGGGGAATATTACTATACTTACTATGGATGACACATACACATCATTCATCTACTCTTGGTCCGGCCCCCGGGTCCAATATATGAACCCATTGCGGCCCTCAAGTCAAAAAGTTTGCCCACCCCTGCCTCAACAAGTGCATGATTTGCACACGTGAGAAAAGCAGGAAACATAAAATTACTTCTTTTACCTCACAAGTAACTGGTAAAACCTACAATATCGATAAATGTATCACATGTAACAGTAAATTTGTAGTTTATCTTCTTGAATGTCCGTGAAAATTGCAATATATTGGCCATACAACAAGACGCCTCAGAGATAGATTAAGTGAGCATGTAAATAATATCAAGCGCGGGTACAAGAAGCATTCCCTATCTAACCATTACAGGCGGGTCCACAATAAAGACCCCACATCATTAAAATTTATTGGCATAGATCTGGTTAAACCTCATTGGAGGGGATTACATAAGAGAAGGGCAGTATCCCAACTGGAAATGAGATGGATCCATGAACTCCGTACCTTACATCCAAATGGCCAAAACATTGAAGTCGATATTAATTGTTTTATTGAAAATTGTTGATTTTTATAGATTCTTACTATTCCGATTTATGAAGTTTCTTGCACCTTTTATTAGATTGGGTACACCTTTTATTGTATTTGATATTTTTTTTAAGAAACCATTTTTTCTTTCATATAAATCATTTTATCCTATCTGATTCTATGTTACTAATGTCACATTTTATATCTTTTTAAAAAAGGGGTTCATTATACTCATTTAATAAATTTTTACGGACTGTTTTTACTATGGTCCGATTTATTATATAATATATATGATTTTATTTGAGTTTTAATTACCCCTTTTATATTTGGGTTTTGTTATGATTATTATCTGTTTTTTACGATCTGTGATATTAATTATGTAATTTATGATCTTTTATTGTTGATTGTTATTAGGCATTTGAATGTTATATGGTCATCCAACTCGTTTACTATATAATTCTTATGCTATTCAATTAGTTTCTTTTGTCCATTCTTTCCGTAGTGTAAACTGTGAATATATATCTCACTTAAATTATATATTTATTTCTTATTTAATTGTTCATGCTTAAACCTTCACATTTATTCATTTCTGCTAATGAAGGTTTATTAAGTATCTAATAATATTTTTAATGGATTTGGAATTACAATGTCACATCTGACATAATTCACCAATACCCACGGAAACATGGCATTAACCCTTCCGCACATGCGCATTGAGCAGGATTCCTCATTTAATAAAATAGTTTTTGTACTATATACTTACCTTTTATGTACTCGCATATACTATAATGAATGATATAAAGCAGTAATATACGAGCGCTGGGTAAAATATAAAACATCAAACAGAATAAGCAGCCAGCAAAATAAGAGGAAATACCTTAAATCCTCCAATAGTATACAAAATAATCAATAAAAATGAAGTGCTAAAATGTACAGAATAAAAATACGTAAATAAATAAAAGTCTTAAAAGTAATAATAAAAAAAGGTGCAATGTGATAATCGCGGTTCATTAGATAGCTGTTGGGTTAACGTGACTTCTGTAGCTTGTGAAGAATGAGTATACAATGCACTAACCAGATAGCACAAAATTTTGTGCGTTGGAGTAAATAAGACCTACTCCAAGGTACTCTGGAAGCAGGAACTCTGCAAACAGGTGAAGTCGTCAGGTGGAGTTGAGTCACCAGATGTCATCAGACCAGGGCAGATTTCCTCATTCCAGAATAGTGTATAATCATCATATTAGATGCATCTTGTAGTACGGATTTCAGCAACCGAGGGGATCATACACTTAAGTGTGAGTCGCCTACTATGGTGCACCTTGAAGGAGGGGGGGGGGCTCAGAATATCCCAAAAAATTAGCCCAGAAGAGAGAAAAAGCTCCAATAGTGTAGTATTTATTAGACAAATGGAATTACAATTCAAATCAAGTAAAAAACGGACACTTACATCCAAGAGTAAACAGAGTAGCATAACAGGTCAGTAATGTACAGGGGGGTCTCGCTGACGCATTTCGTGTAATCACACATTATCAAAGGGAGAGAGCCCTGTCAGAAATAGTAAATCATCAAAGACTATAATGAAGTCTTTTTTGGTTTACTATCGTATCTAATTCTTAATATATTGGTCATTTGCTATTTCTACCATATGCCATATATTTTAAATACCCAGACGAAAGTTCTGCTGCTGGATAGCACAGAACTAAAGGAAAATGGCGCCCACACTTTCTGCGTGTGCGCACTACACTCTGATCTTCACAAAGATGGCTGCTGCACAATGCACACCTGCCAGCTTCTATGTAAACCAGGGGCGGACGGCGCGGTGTGATTGGCTACCCCCTCTATAGACGTGCTTGAGCACCATACACGTCAGGAGGAACCACACAGTCACGCCGCCGGAGCAACGTGGAGCTCCGATGGCCATCTTTTGATACAGGACAGTTAGTCCCTATGTGATCACCGATTTTATATATCCTATGATGCATCTATATTCATTAATTTAATAAAATGTCTACATCACCTACTACACTATGAACGTATCCTTCTTCCTACCCCCTGGGGAAGCTCTTTGAATTTACAGATACATCACCTCTGGATGGATCGTACATCCATAAGTATAAATTTGCCTACCTAGAGAGCAATACCAGGTTAACCCCTCATAGGGGAACCCCAGTGGATGAGGATCACCTGTTAAGTCCTAAAAATCCTGTCTGACGATCTATCATCCCTTAGAGGGAAGACCTTCTAGTTCCTGTTCCCCCTTGTGATGACATCTGAATTATTAATATAAGGCGCATATAATATGTGCGTCCGGTGAGTGCGCATTACTTACATCACCATTCGCACAGATACCGGGTCCAATTTTACCAGAGCACAAGAGTCACCTTTGAACAGTTTTTATTCATTTTTCATGAATTATTTATATTGATTTATTGACATTTATAAGTTTTTAGCGCTGCAACTTTCTGTATACAATTTTATGACAAAAGGTTTTATTGGTTGCCTTTTTGTGCATAGTGGCTTTCTTTTTTACCTTGAGGGCGCTCGCAATTGTATACTGCTCTAAGATTGATGTTTTTAACATGTTTATGTAGTGTTTTTGGAATAAAATTTTGGGTACATTTTTTACCTATCAATATGTGGTTATACACTATATTTCAGCACATTTAAAGTTCCTTTGTTATGTCCCACTCTTTACCTTCTTTGGAAGAGGGAATAACTTGTATCTTATGTCATTTAATAGAGTTTTGCATATTTAATATTTTACTTAAATTATTATTAAAATCAGTCATCTCCACCAAACACAATTACATTATTTTGTACATTGGTTGCCAACCAATTTGTTTCACAATTCCTTGCCTATTAGCCTAGAAAATGGCTATTAATGTGTTTTTTTACTATTCGACCCAATTGAATTTAATAAAGTTCCAATTCGGCACCAAACTTTGGTAATGTTTGCCGAACCCTGCTCAAACTGAACCTAGGTTTGTTTGGCTCATCACTACTCACCACATATGCTCCAATATGTCTGATTCTTTAGATCTACCATCAACTATATAGTGCAAGTATATAAAGTGATTGGCTAGTTTAGGTCCTCATATTACATAGTTTTAGTTTTTTTTACATAGTTTTGCAAAAATGTTACCGATTGCAATATTTATGGTGAACTTAAGGCCCTGTTCACACTGTTGAGATGCAGTAATGCACGTGTGTTTGCAACAATGTCCTAGCATGTACCAGTGTATGTTGCATTGCCAGAAATTCTGCATGCATTCTAATGCAGCATGGCAGAGTGAACCTAGGATAATTTAATTTTCCATTTTATCACTAGAAGTGTGCACATTAAAGCCTTGACTAAGATACTGCAGATATTACAGCTCCTTTCCATCTTTTAAAACCCCAACCTACTCTTGTGAGCTCCCCAGCAACAGACGACACTGGCCTGCTTTGGAGTTGAAAAATGCCATAGCAGCCATTTTATTAAACAACATTACAATTTTGTTACCAAAATACATTTTGTTTATATAACTCTCTGAACATTAATTACCTTAATGTTATTACGAAAATGACCTCATTAAAGTCTAGGGCCTAAGAAGACAACTTGTATATAGACCAACCAGCTGTATCTACCACCAAAATAGAGTTTAAGGCACCCAGCTGCAAATACACCGACTTGGGGACAATTTACTATAAGATACCCTTGATACAGCCAACTGACTCTTGAACCATTACTGCCATAAATTTACTAGGGTAGGTAAACCCATACTTGTGATCGGCCCAACCCACCATTCTCCAAAATTTAAACAGTCACTGCCTTGCAAGACCCTGAAACCCCTGCCAAAAACTGCTAAGAAGAACTCAGAGAAAACAAGCAAACCCCCAAAACACACAGTAACATAACCAAGCAATCCCCCATATAGGAAACGTTCCCAGCACCACCACCACAAAAAGCAAGAAATAAAACAAAGTAAGCACCGACAACACAGAGCTGCCATACATGTCGTACTGGAGGGAGGGTGAGAGAAGCTTGTTCTACGCTGTACCAGCTCCGACTGATTCCAACCACTTTGGCAATGCACCACCCAAGCTACCCAACCCCTCTGAGCCACATCCGAACGTCCTACAATCAGCTAAATTCTACTTTGTTAACTCTACGTTGCTCTGGCCTGTCCTGCAAACCTAGTCATGTCAGGCCTTCCGCCTATGTTGCCCATCTAGCTCCAGGCCTTATTCTTACTGGGTACAGCTGTCACTGTGTTCTTTAGAAAAAAAAATTGATTGGTGTGTGAATGAATTAAACATAATTTTTTTTTTAAATATTTCTGTCCTCGTAAACTTTTACTAAAAACTTCTAGAATGGTATTTAATAAAACATTATGTAAAAAAGGCATTTATGTTCTTAAAAAAAGTGCAATCATTAGATAATCAGAAAATTAGCCATAGCTAATTATTATATACTGATGCTGCTAACGTTACTTTGGGCATGTAGGCTTCAATGACTTCTGGCCATGTAAGCTTGTACATCCTTATAATACTTTTATGCTTGTTGAGCTGAGCACCATCCGTGATATCTGTACTATATAAATGAGACCACAAGGGAATTTAAACAGATACATAACATTGCTACTTTCACACGTATAGAAACTTTTTAAAAGGAACACTGAATCCCTTCAAAAGGTGAAATACAGAGGACCCCTTAATAATGCCTGAAAAACTTAGCATCAAAGATACAAGTGAGCGTTATACTTAGGGGTAGAAAGAAACCTTTGTACTATGTCTTTTTCATATCCAGATTGCCCAGTGATTCTCTAATGTCATTATATCAGGAAAATGCAAAATTCAGGAGGATTTTTAAATACATTATTTCAACTTGGCTCTAGTTTCTAAATGCAGGTAAAACTTCTGCAAGCTATTTCTAGTGAAGTTGCCATGCTATTCATAAGTTGAATTAAAAAAAACTTTTTCTTTTTTTTTTTACTGCATACTTATGTAACATTAATTCCTCTATCAGACACTGGACCTGTTATGCTAGTGCAATACAATGAGTTTGGTTTAATAACTTTCTTAAAAAATGCACTTCACTCCCAGTGACTTCCATGTTCTGTATTTCAGGCTAGGTCCCTAGGTGCTCTGTGCCAACAAATCAGCCCCAGTATGTGGGGAACTGGTCACTAGTCGAAGGGCCAAGCATAAAATCCCTTCATTATCAGAATATCTGTCACCCCTGCCATGTCACCCATTTCCTGGCTGGTTGGTTGCATTAGCATGTGACATATATGGTAATCATTAATAACAGCAATATTGCCTCATAAGGAAAGCTTCTCTGCTCATTAAACATGTACTGTAACTTTTCTAACCTCTCCAGTCCCTCATTGTAAACCCTATTCTTTTGATACTCCTTACATGTACCTCTTTAGAGACTTCAAACAAGGCAGATTGGATGAACCATAAAAATCTTTTACTGAAGTAGTTAAAAATAACAAAATAACAGTTCTCAAAGACATCTGTACAGAGTTCTCTAAGGGCCCCAAAGTTGTGCCCCAGAAGGTAGTCATACCTGAAATAGGCAGGAAGTCCATAAAAGAATCAGAGTCCCTTTCAATGTACGTCCATAGCTGGCAGTAATTCACAAGAGGTAGCAATAATCCACAGCCAGGGTCCAGTTAGGCTAGTCCAAGTCCATATCGATCCACAGGCTCCAAATTCTACTGGGAAACCTAACTGCTCTCCCTTCAAGGGGTGGCATGCCTTAACAGCTACATGTTGGAAGTCCTTCCCCTAGCCGACCTCTCTAGGGCACTAGTGAGCCCCTATTTATATGGTATGCCCTTTAATGGGCTGTAACCTTCCTGAAAAGAATGGAAAAACCTGACCAGAAGCATTAACCATTCCTTGTCAGGAACCACTGTGTTGCTATGGTTATATTGGTGATTTTTATAGCATAAATATGGATTATTTTAACCACTTGCCTACTGGGCACTTTAACCCCCTTCCTGCCCAGGCCAATTTTCAGCTTTCAATGCGGTCACACTTTGAAAGACAATTGTGCGGTCATGCAACACTGTATCTATATGAAATTGTTTTCACACAAATAGAGCTTTCTTTTGGTGGTATTTAATCACCACTGGGTGTTTTGTTTGCACTATAAACAAAAAAAGAGCAAAAATTTGAAAAAAAAAAAATTCTTTGTTTCTATTATAATATTTTGCAAACAGGTAATTTTGCTCCTTCACTTATGTGCATGGACGAGGCTGCACTGATAGGCAGCAATAATGGGTGGCATGGATAGGCAGCACTGATATGCAGCAATGATGAGCACTAATAGGCAGCATTGATGGGTGGTGCTGACTGGCGGCACTGACTGGCAGCACTGATGGGCACAACTGTTGGGTGGCACTGCTGGGCACTGGTGGGAGGCACTGCTGGGTGGCACTGATCATCAGTGCCCTGATGATCAGTGCAGATGTCCTCTGTGTCATTTGCCAGTTTGGCAGCACTTTCCTTACACTGATAGCGTGAGGAAAGTGCCGCCGATAACCAGCAACTGTATTTACTTGGTGATCAGCTGTGTCCAGTGACACAGCAGAACACATGGTAAAAGGCAGCTGTGATTTGCCTTCTACCTCAACATGTGATCAGCTGTGTCCGTAGGACACAGCGATCACAGAGATCGCCAGGTGCACACTGCTGGGGGCGTGCGGGAGGGCACGTTCTGGGAGGACGTCATATGACACCCTCTCAGAACTGGACAACCATGCTGTAGCCTTCATTCAGCTATAACGCAGTTGGCAAGTGGTTAAGACCATATATTGTTTAGAAGCTAAGATTCTCCTATTCATATGCTTACAAATCAGTTGGACCAGTTTATAAAGCTCAGGACAGGAAATTATGCTACAGGAAGTGGGGGGGGGGGGATTTGGATAACCATATGCTCAAGACAAAGGAGCAGGACTGGTGTAGGAGGACTCCACAAAGAGTCTCGAAAGAGATCTCGGCTCCTGGAGGAAGACTCCTTCATAAAGAAAGACTGGAAAAAGGAACCTTACCTGGGGATTACACTAAATTTACAACCCCAGTTAAGTAACTGTTAGTGTTTCTCTTCCATACATTATCCATGCTAATTTGCTAGAAAGGATAGCTTGTGCATGTGTCTTCTTTTAAATACTCTGTCATTTAATTTCCTATGCGTATACTTAGTATTAATACACTACAGAGGTTTTTATTACTTCCTTGGGTTTGCTGCAAAGTAACCTTAAAAGAGGTGAAGCAAAGCAACCATTAACCCAGCAGATCAACTCGGCACACAGTGCAACAAACCTACATTGTACCATTTGGTTTTCCCATATAAGCACAGTTGAAAAAAATCAACCCCAGGGCATATAATATAACAGAAGGCCATTTGGAAGCACCTACAGTACTTACAAGTGTCTGCAGTTGGAATAATTTTGCCACTGACAGGCAGTGAAAGTTAGGTAAATCGAAGGCACTAACCCTTATAACCCTCCATCTAAATCTATGTAAACTGTATAACCTCAGCAACTATGGAGGCTACACAGGAGGATAATACTGTAGTAATTTGCCTGCAGGAAAATGATTGCTGTCACCTTGTCAGAGGATGTACCCCTAACTAGCAGGATCATCACATATTTATTCTAACTTGAAAGGGATTTTGACAGTTTTTTTAGAGAATTTTTGTTGGTTGATTTATAACTTTGTGGCTATGCTTCCATTAAATAACTGTGTCATGACATCAATGTAGATCAACGTTTCTGGGTATGTTCAAACTGTGGATATTAGAGTGCTGCTTAAACAAACATTAAG
This sequence comes from Staurois parvus, assembly GCF_062004578.1. Classification (NCBI taxonomy): domain Eukaryota; kingdom Metazoa; phylum Chordata; class Amphibia; order Anura; family Ranidae; genus Staurois; species Staurois parvus. The sequence continues at coordinate 2,722,934 of NW_028318102.1, forward strand.
CAAAACTAAACTCTCAAATCCTTTACAGCCAAGGAATCTGCCATCCTAGGCTGTTTGACCTACAGTTGCCACGGTACTGCACATGATATCAGCCATTTGATGGCTTAACAGTTCAGTTTATAGTAGGACAGGCAGGTGACACTCTCCATGTTCCCCGCCTCACACCAAGTGTGGGTCACATGAGAGGCCTACCTCGGGGTGGGTTCTTCTGGGCTACACTAGGCACCTAGAATAGGGTCACTTTCCCTAATATAGGATATACCGTTACTGTGCCGTGCTCATCAATGCCCTGGGAAAAGGCCACTTTCAGGGAATACTCAGAATGAGGGCAGACCTGCAAGAGGCTGTCACACTTATCACAGGTACATGCTTCATGACAGGCTGCTTGGTAACCACATGTTTTATTCCATACCACATTACTCCTGAAGTGCTGTCTTCATACCCTAATGTGCTTTACTGATCCATGCTGTAGACTATGTGTAGAACGTGCCAGTTACTTGCATTAAACTGTAGCATTACCCCCTTAGGAATCGCTAGAGATTTAAGTGCCCCTATAGTCCTGCACAGCCAGGCAACACACATTTCCTTCCAGACTTGCACTCCAGAGACAGTTAATAGTAGAACTTGTGTTTTTTTGGAATTTATTAGTGGATTGAAACTTGGATGAGGATGAGGGATACATGGGACGCCCAAGGAATTCTAAAACTGAGGACAACCTCCTGGAACTATGTACAAGTACTCAGAAAGGTTTTCTCTTCTTGGAGAGCTTTCCAGCCTCTCCTTGTTTTCCACCTCAGACCCCAGATGAAATCTCCATCTGCCTGAAGGAATCCCTGGCCAAGAGATCTCAGAAGCTGCCACTTTGGTTGAAAGTCCCAGATGGGGTCTAGTCAGGTTTCCCACATGGATGACCTTTCCCCATATCTGGCCCAGGGGGTGTGGGGTTACTCACTCTGTCTGTCCTGCAAGCTTGTGGGTTGGTGGCTGCCTTCAGGCCTTACTCTGGGCTGGTTCCTTCCCTGCTTCCCAGGCTGTCCTCTCTCAGAGGGGTGATGAGGCTCAGAGATCCTCCCTTTCAGCATCTCTGCCTGCAGGTAGGCCCCTTTCCTGGACCCCAACCCAGGCTTCACATTCCATCCTGCTCACTCCATCTTCCACCCAAACTCTCCTGCTTCTGATTGGTCAAGATCCCTGGAGAGTGCAGACCAGCCACTCCTCACCCCTGCTCACTGTATTCTAGAGTCTTCTCCAAGTCTCTAGATCAGGGTAAATTTCCAGAGAGCTGGTCTGCAGAGCCTCTCAGCCCAGACTAAAATGTGACCCCTATGACTATTCCACCAGGCTTCTATACAGCCTATAACTAAAAAATAATCAACTAGCTCACTCTAGCTTCCCTAGGAGGGTGCTACATTCCCCCTCCCCCACACTGAAAAACAGCTATATCCTAACTGGATGGGGGGGAAATGAAAAATGGCTTCTGAGACTAGGAGCAGGGCATCCCATGTAGAAAAGGGAGGGGAAAAAGGGAACAAAATCAGGAAGGAGAATATAATATGTACAAATAAATATACTGTAGACAAAATAGAAATGTGTAATGTACATATTTACAGTATTAACATATTTACATTCTGTCTAAGTCTGGCTGAATAGTAGCAGGAAAGAAAGAATAGTTCACAACACACGTACAAATATATATAAGTATGTCATGGAGCACCTCACCTTGAGGGAAATCCTCCATGAGAGCAGAAAATCGACAGCTGCCTTGAGGTACCTGCAAGACAGTGAACACAAAAATACAAGAACATAGCACATCCCTTGCTGTGACTAGCTAGGTATTTTAAGAACATATTTTTTTTCTTTTAAATAAAAAAATCCTTAGTAAATAAAACCTTAGGAGGAGTCCCTCCCAATCAAAAAGGGTAAGGCCAGCATATCTGGGCCCATCAGAATAAAGTCCAGCCTAGTCCGTGGAGCAAAAACAGGATCTGCTGAGTTTGTATCCTGCGTCAACCCTCAGCAGTATTGGTTGTGACTGGAAAATTTGACAGTGGAGCCATCAGTCAGTTGAGCAGTGATAGAGTAAGCCACCTTAGGCCTCCCTGCCTTGATGACCACTACTCTATCCTTCTAGATAGCCCGGCTCCTGCTCCAATCTTGTTTAATGTCCTGGAAGAGGCTCAAGGCTGTTGTAAGATAGGATCCCCTTAAGGATTTGGAGACATGGAGATACAGTAGTCTCAGTTGAGGTCATCCTCTCATTGCTGTCTGGAGCAATCAATTATGTCCATCACCTCCTGTGGAACATAGGGGTAGTCCCATCCCCATTCCAGGGTCACCCACTTCTGTACAGGTCTCTAGAACCTGGAGAACCTGGGTGGTTTATCCTTGTTTCCCATTCCTGGAAAATGCAGGGGTTTGGGGCCCCTGTGAATCAGCAGATTTAGTCCATAATTCCTGGCTCTGGTCTTAGGCCAGTGTGTGGCAGATCCAGACTTTGGCTGAGGGGGCATATGAGTCTGGGGTACATGAGCTTCCCGATGGCCCTGTCAGAAACTCAAAGTCCTCTGTGGTGTCTACCCAGTTCTACTCCTCCTCAGAATCCTCAGGGGACCAGTATTCCTGTTCCTCCACTTCTAAAGGCCCAAATTCGCTCAAATTCTAGATGACCCGCAATCCACCTCCCAACCACTGACACTCTTCGCTGGCCCACCTGAGGATGACTCATCCTTGCTGACTAGCGCCTTCCAGACAGATTGGTCAGGGCTGGAGGGCGAGGCTGAAATCTCTGGGACTTCAGCTGGCTTGTGCTGGGCAGTACTGTTGGGCACCGTCCCATCAGCAGCATCTCCAGGTGATGAGCACATCACAGCAGGCCACACTCTGGTGCAGGGGAGCTACGGTCCCAAGACTCAACCCCTCTCGGAATCTCCAAGGCAAAACACTCTCCAGCCTTCCATCGCTCTGGCTTCTCCACGCATAGTCCTGTATGCAGATTTGTCGTGTACGTGCACAGTGCCAGATCACTGGGCAGCAGTCTGGTCAGTGACACCTCACCATGCCCGCACCCGATCCATACACTGATCAGGGTGGTTGGTCTTCTGCAATCAGGGCACAGCAAACAGTCTCTCCACTCCTTCCACAAGTCCCAGAGCAAACTCACAGTTATGCTCCATGCATACACTGGTATCCACCAGGGTAATCTCCTGTATAAAATTCGTCGGATCAACCAGCAGAGCAGCTGCCATCTTCCTCCTCTCACCCTCTCTTACAGCATGCTGAATGTACTGGAGTGGACTTGAGGGCATGGTCATGCCCCTCGAGACACTTTGGTGGCAGTGAGACTGCCGTACAGTAACTTTACCACATGGGTGTTAACCCCTGCTGTTCCAAGCAGGGGTGTGCTGGTTGCATTGCAGGCAGTGGCAATGCTGAATCCAGGAAGATACACAGAGGCAGTTCGCTGGCAAGGATAGAACACCTAGCTCCAGAGATTGTTGAATGATTGGGTGTCAGTAGCAACTGTAGAAGTGATGATCCGCAGTGGTTGCTACAAGCAAACAGCGAGGCATGGGTTCCCCCCTCTGAACAGTGTTGAATAAAGAGATTCATTAAGACCAACTGGTGTAAGGTAGCTGAGCATTTGTAATCTACTGGGTAGCAGGCCATTTCAGGTGCCCCGGGCAACGACAAGCAAGGGTACATGGCAAACGCTGACTTTAGCAGGCATTAAAATGAGTAGAACACAGGCCTTGGATGTATGATCAGGCATTTGTAATCCACTCCAGTGCCATAGCTCTCCTCGGTTGCAATGATGAGCAGAGTAAAATAAGACACACTTTACTGTAGTAAGCAGGTACTTGTAGGACAGAGTCTTTTATGGTAGCCAGCAGTAGAGAGGCAAAAAGACATGTAGACACTGATGAGCTGCTCCGATTGCTCCAAGCAGTGGCAAACAGGACAGTAATAGTAGACATTTCTCTGGCATTAGCAGATAAATAATGAACATAGTCCCTTGTAGAGGCCACTTGGAGAGGAGCAAGAAGACACTTGTGAACTGATGGGCTGTTCCAGTTGCTCCAGACAACGGCAAACAGGGCAGTAATACACATTTTTCTGGCAGATGAGTAAAGAACATAGTCTCTTTCACCAGCCACCTGTAGAGCAACAAGATGACTTCTGGATAAGCCCAGCATGGTTGCTATAGACAATAACATTAACAACAGTCCTTTAAACACAGCAGCTATTACAATCCCGGCAGTACAATACAGTACACTCCTGCCAAGCTCCGTGACACCTCCACTACTGCAACAAAACCTCTTAGCATAACAGAACACAGTACACAGAACACAGCTTATGGCTGTCTCAGCATACCTTGAAAATATCCAGCAGCTGGTGCTTTTCAGGACAGTCCCAACAATCCCCCTACATAGTAGATGTCTCAGCAGGAATTTTGCTGTCCTAGGTGGAACAGCTCCCCTTCCTTTCTTCTCTGTTAGCTGCTGGAAATTACATCCTGTGGATTGTTTGAGTCTCCTTTCCATGTAGATGTTGTCACTTGTGGGACCACATGGCTCAGCAGCCCCACAGCAGTTTCCTATACAGGCTCCTCTCCTTTTGGGCTGGTGGTTGCTGGCTGGACAGATTACATCTTCATCTATCAGCCTCTCGTTCTCCCCATGTGGCTGGGACTGGGACTGGGCAGAGCCCTCCCTCTTTTATCAACATTACAGGGAGAGAGGCAAAGCTCAGTAGAAAGTAAGGGAAACAGGTAAACTCTTTACCTCCTGGCTGGGGCAGGACTGTCTCACTAACTAGCATTTCAACCTGTTTATAGGTTGAGATAAGTAACTGTGACAGTTAACATTCACAGCATGCCTTAAACGTAACTGTTTTGGGAAACAATTAAACTGGTGGGTTTAGTTCCACTTTTTTCAATTCATTCTCTATACTATACAAGCATAAGTCTATATTGCTGAAAAAAATCTTAAAGCAGTTATAAACCTCAGACATGAAATATGAACAAAGCATATCCCTCTATAGTGTGCATTTATCTATATCCAGAGCACTGAGTGTTATTTTGTCTGCTGCCCCGTTCCTCTGCTAGTTACAGTGGGGCAAAAAAGTATTTAGTCAGCCACCAATTGTGCAAGTTCTCCCACTTAAAAAGATGAGAGAGGCCTGTAATTGGCATCATACGTAGACCTCAACTATGAGAGACAAAATGAGAAAAAAAATCCAGACAATCACATTGGCTGATTTGGAAAGAATTTATTTGCAAATTATGGTGGAAAATAAGTATTTGGTCAATATAAAAGTTCATCTCAATACTTTGTTATATATCCCTTGTTGGCAATGACAGAGGTCAAACGTTTCCTGTACGTCTTCACAAGGTTGGCACGCACTGTTGTTGGTATGTTGGTCCATTCCTCCATGCAGATCTCCTCTAGAGCAGTGATGTTTTGGGGCTGTCGCCGGGCAACACGGACTTTCAACTCCATCCAAAGGTTTTCTATGAGGTTGAGATCTGGAGACTGGCTAAGCCACTCCAGGACCTTGAAATGCTTCTTACGAAGCCACTCCTTCGTTGCCCGGGCGGTATGTTTGGGATCATTGTGATGTTGGAAGACCCAGCCACGTTTCATCTTCAATGTCCTTGATGATGGAACGAGGTTTGCACTCAAAATCTCTCTATACATGGCCCCATTCATTCTGTCCTGTACATGGATCAGTCGTCCTGGTCCCTTTGCGAAGAAACAGCCCCAAAGCATGATGTTGCCACCCCCATGCTTCACAGTAGGTATGGTGTGCAACTCTTTGGATGCAACTCAGCATTCTCTCTCCTCCAAACACGACGAGTTGTGTTTCTACCAAACAGTTCTATTTTGGTTTCATCTGACCATATGACATTTTCCCAATCCTCTTCTGGATCACCCAAATGCTCTCTAGCAAACTTCAGATGGGCCCGGACATGTACTGGCTTAAGCAGGGGGACACGTCTGGCACTGCAGGATCTGAGTCCCTGGCGACGTAGTGTGTTACTGATGGTAGCCTTTGTTACGTTGGTCCCAGCTCTCTGCAGGTCATTCACTAGGTCCCCCCGTGTGGTCCTGGGATTTTTGCTCACTGTTCTTGTGATCATTTTGACCCCACGGGGTAAGATCTTGCGTGGAGCCCCAGATTGAGGGAGATTATTAGTGGTCTTGTATGTCTTCCATTTTCTAATTATTGCTCCCACAGTTGATTTGTTCACACCAAGCTGCTTGCCTATTGCAGATTCAGTCTTCCCAGCCTGGTGCAGGTCTACAATTTTGTTTCTGGTGTCCTTCGACAGCTCTTTGGTCTTCACCATAGTGGAGTTTGGAGTGTGACTGTTTGAGGTTGTGGACAGGTGTCTTTTATACTGATAACAAGTTCAAACATTTGCCAGTGAGACAGGTAATGAGTGCAGGACAGAGGAGCCTCTTAACCACCTCCCGTCCAGCCATTGCATATAAACGGCCGGACGGTGGCACTGCAGGGTCGGGTGGCTGCCTATAAACGGCCTCCTAGCACCCTGCTTGTGCGCGCTCCCTGGGAGCGCGCAGCACCGCGATCCGGTGCCCGCTGTGTCCTCCGGACACAGTGAAACACCGATCGTCGGACGGGACCTCTGTACGAGGTCCCGATCATGTGATCACTGATTGGCCAATCAGTGATCACATGCAAAGTAGTAAGCAAGATGTCACTTCTGACATCATTGCTTACTACGTGTGAAATCTGTGAATGATCACAGAGGTCACATGGTACAAGGCTATTCACAAAAGCCTTATACCATGTGACAAGCTGTGACCAATCACAGCTCACTCAGTACTTCTCAATGAGTGCAAAAATGCACACAGAGAGAAAGAGAAATGATTGCTTTTACATCCTATATGGGTGTAAAAGCAATCAGTGTAAAAAAAAAAAAAATCTTCATCACCCCCCACAAGTAGTACAGTGTCACCATGGTGACACTGTACTGCTAGGGTGACCGTATGTAAAAAAAAAATAAAAAATAATAATATAAAAAAATAAAATAAAAATGTAAAAAAAATGTTTAAAAATTATAATTTTTGCTTATAAACTAATTTGGATTTTTTTTCACTAAAAAGATAACGGAATAAATTTTGGCTAAGATTTATGATGAAATATTATTTATTTGCAAAATTTTATAAAAAACTTTTTTTCAAAATTTTTGGACATTTCATTTACATAGCAAAAAAAAATACAAATCCCAGTGGTGAATAAATACCACCAAAATAAAGCTTTATCTGTCTCAAAAAAATGGTTAAAAATTCATTTGGGTACAGTGTTGCATGACCGCGCAATTGTCATTCAAAGTGTGATAGCGCTAAAAGCTGAAAATTGCCCTGGTCAGGAAGGGGGTAAAAGTGTCTGGTCTGGAAGTGGTTAAAGAAGAAGGTACAGGTCTGTGAGAGCCAGAAATCTTGCTTGTTTGTAGGTGACCAAATACTTATTTTCCACCATAATTTGCAAATAAATTCTTTCCAAATCAGCCAATGTGATTGTCTGGATTTTTTTTCTCATTTTGTCTCTCATAGTTGAGGTCTACCTATAATGGAAATTACAGACCTCTCTCATCTTTTTAAGTGGGAGAACTTGCACAATTGGTGGCTGACTAAATACTTTTTTGCCCCACTGTACTTGCACCTTCTATGAAACGTTTTCCTGACACCAAGAGAAAAAAAAGATGACGGGAGGGACCTCCAGCAGATTGACAGTCTCAGCTCTGTTCCTTTGTGCTGTGTGATGGGGATGTATCCCATCCCTCCAATCAGCTCTCAGAGCATTCCTCACTGAGCTCTGCTGTCTGTAAAATCAGCTCTTTGCCCCCTTTTTCTGACAGCTCAGAAAAGCTTTAAAAAATTATGGACTTTGAATGAATTTACAAAAGATTGCAGATCAACAGGTACACCTTATGTAGGGGGATTTGACTAATCTCTTTATATCACCTGAGGCTATTCACTTCACTGGGTATACATTATGTAAGGGTTAATAACCACCTTAAGCGTAAATATTAACTTCATTGTTTAAACATGTATTTTCTTAAATTCCCTCATGTATAGGTTACCTTGACTGGTGCATACTGGATTTGCAGTTAATATTCATTACAAAACTGGTTATGAGTCACACAGAAATATTCACAAAACAGCTTTCCTTTCCAGGTAAAAAACAGCTTGATGAAACATCTGGGCATATAGCCATTTTCCAACCTTGTTATTTTTTTTTACAAAAATGCATATCCTGAAGAAAACTGATTCTTCCACTGCTGGATAGAGTATCCAGTCTTTATCTGAAATGAATATCTTCTACTGTATATATAATTCCCATCATAGCATGTAATGCTTTTCCTCTTAAGTCATTAAAAACCTTCCTACCTGCACCTTTTTTCCACCTCCATATGATGTGCATTCATCATGTAGTTTTGTGTTATCATTTAATGGCCTGTAGGCAGTGTTGTATTTAGGTTTTGTGCTGCCCTAGGCAACACAAAAATCATCTGCCTCCAGGGACACCGACCAACACAACCCCCCCTTCCCCCTCCCACTGAGAGAGAGCCTGAAATTGACCCCTGCCCCCCACCCGGGAGAGAATTCCACTACCCCCCCCAGACGACTGAGAGACACTCATCTTCACAGCTCTGAATATCCCCAGGAATGAAAGCCAGGATCTACATACACCATCAAGCAGTCCTCAGCCTCTCTCGGATCCCACCTGTTTCTCATGTTGCGCTTGTCCCTTCTTTCATCCCTTTTTCTGGGGGGAGGTGCTGCCCCCCTGAAAAATGCCACCCTAGGCAAGTGCCTTGTTTGCCCTGTGGTAAATACGTCCGTGCCTGTAGGTACAGCCTATAGTAAAGTACATCTTTTCATATCTACAGTTTCTGTTTGTGTTCAAATATGAAGCACAGAGCATGACACTGCACAGGATAATGCATGACCTCTGTCTGTAGTCTAAGAACTGACACTTCCTGTGAAGAAATTACATATCCACAATCCCAGGGTCTGTCAAGCTAGTGCAGGTGCAGTAATTTGATATGACAAACACAAATGGGCAGAGCAATCAGAAACACACAGAAATCTTACTGACGCAGCCACAACACTTGTTTATTATATTATCACTCCTACGCTTGTGATACAACACACAGCAAATGGCAATGCATACTTAAAATATAAAAATAAGCGAGCGCCTCATAAGAAAACGTACAGCAGCTGTACACCAAAGGCACCATATAAGACCTCCCAATAGACAGTATATAAAAGGTGCAGCGCTAATATACAAATAAATGAAGATGATTATACATAAAAATTCAAGGTGACATAGTGCATATAGTTAATAAACACTAATGTGTCTGGTAAACGTGAGGAAAGGATAATGTCCAAACAAGAGTTCAATGTGAGGATGTGACTAAACTTCCAAACGTTCTGATACTTTCCAGGCAACACCGACTGTGTGCACGGTGAAAAAAATGGGGGTACAAATTGCGCACTCACCAAATGCGCAACCTTTATGCGCTTTTCTCTCAAATATAAGACCTCCACTCCCTCATCCAGGGTCTGGTCAGATCTGGTCAGGTCCCCTTCTTAATCCAAAACCTTGTAATCAGCCTCCTCCTTTGATTATCACCACTCTCCAAGATACCTGGCTCCCTCAGGAGCCTATGTGTAGTAACCGCCGGGCCCCTCGTGGTGCCGGCGGTGCATGCGTCAATCAGCTGAAGCCTGACCCAGACGCGTTTCGAGCAATAGCTCTTTATCAACGGGTATTCGGCTATCAGCTGCCGACGCCACTGTGTTGCTTAAATAGGGGAAATGATGCATGTGTAATTACCATGCGCCATTTTCCCGAGGTGAACTGTCCTCAAAACAAACGCCATATTGGCGTAGTCTCTGTTACTGCGCATGCGCGAGCATAGCGTCGGAACAGAGCGGACATCTACCCACCACACGCCATTTTCCCAAAGAAAAGTGTCCTCAAAAGTGGGCACCATTTTGGCGTAGTTCATGTAACCGCGCATGCGCGAGCATAGCGTCGGAACAGGGCGGACATCGGAACACGATCACCGAGGGGAAATTGTTGCCATGGGGACACAGTACACTAAGTACCAGTAAAAAGGACATCATACGTCAGTATAACGATCCAATAGTATATTCCATTACCTCAATGTTAGTATATATACCAAAAAACGGACTTTATTAAGCAGGTCCTTAAATTTCTCAAGTTATATCTCAACACATGGCAATTTACACCCTAGGTGATCCTTTATGCCCAATATAGCAGCAATATTATTATGACAATGATAAGTCATTATAGATACATCTAAAATACAATCCCACACACCAAATGCAGAATGTTTCACATCCAATTATGGTGCTACCCTCCGGCAACACCATATATGTAGTCTTATATAAAATTACATGATAAAATATTTAATACATAATTTAAAACAAATGTCTCTCAAATATATCTAAATATACAAATAAAACATATGGGAGAATGCCGCACATAAATGGGCATAATCCCAAATTAATAAAAACTAGCCTGAATTCTTAAAAATACTGTAGACTTCGTCACAACCAGAACTCGGAAGGAAAATGCCAAAATTTGGCATATATATAAATCTCAACATCTGATTAAAATGTGAATACAATAAGGCTCTACTACCACCCAGCAACTAGCTATTATCTATAAAGCAGTTCAAATCTAGCTCTATATTAAGCCCCTTGGGTCGCATAGAGTCCATTTGGAAAATCCACTTAGTTTCCATCTGTGACACCGCTCTCTTCCTATTGGTGCCCCTCCAATGCGGTTGAACTACGTCTATGCCTACAAACATCAAAGATGATGGATCTCTATTATGATGTGTTCTATAGTGCATAGAAAGTGAGTGATCCTTAAAACCTTTCTTCACATTATTCACATGCTCCCTAAGTCTATCTTTAAGTTTCCTGGTCGTGCGTCCAATATATTGTTTTTTACAGGGGCACTGTAAAAGATAAACAACGTACCTACTATTGCAGGAAATAAAATTCTTGATCTTAAAGGTTTTGCCCGTAATAGTAGAGGTGAAATCTTCAACTTTTCGTTTCCTTTTACCATTACAAGTGCATATGATACACTTGTTACATGGAAAAAAGCCTTTAATTTCTCCAAATAAAGATACAGACTGCGGAGGATTAATAATATTTGGGGCAATAAGTTATATTTTTACAAACGATACATTGATGACATCCTCCTGGTATGGAAAGGAGACGAACAAGCATTAATTAATTTTTTTGGGACGCTCAATAATAATACCCTGAACATCAGATTGACATTTGAATACAGTAGGACTAACATCATCTTTTTAGATTTGGCATTAATGAATTTGGATAATAAGATTGTAACCTCATCTTTTTTCAAATCAGTGGATAGGAATGGGTATATCCCTGTTAATAGTTGTCATCACCCCCTGTGGCTTTCAAATATACCAAAAGGACAATTCCTTAGAATAAGGCGAAATTGTACCTCGGTAGATACCTACCTATCCCAGACTGAGATTTTGAAGGATAGATTTTTGGAAAAGGGATACGAAGAAACGCATCTTACCCAGATTATCCATAATGTAGCGGATATGGATAGAGAGGCATTACTGGCGGGTAATACTCTAAAGAAGCCACAGAAAGTCTGCCCTTTCATAACTACATTCTCCAGACAATACAAAATGGTTTCTAAAATAATAAATCAGAACTGGAAAATCCTTAAAGCAGATCCAATTCTAACCAAGATTCTGCCAGACAAACCTGAAATAATATACAGAAAGGCACAGTCGCTGAGAAGCCTTATTGCCCCAAATATTATTAATCCTCCGCAGTCTGTATCTTTATTTGGAGAAATTAAAGGCTTTTTTCCATGTAACAAGTGTATCATATGCACTTGTAATGGTAAAAGGAAACGAAAAGTTGAAGATTTCACCTCTACTATTACGAGCAAAACCTTTAAGATCAAGAATTTTATTTCCTGCAATAGTAGGTACGTTGTTTATCTTTTACAGTGCCCCTGTAAAAAACAATATATTGGACGCACGACCAGGAAACTTAAAGATAGACTTAGGGAGCATGTGAATAATGTGAAGAAAGGTTTTAAGGATCACTCACTTTCTATGCACTATAGAACACATCATAATAGAGATCCATCATCTTTGATGTTTGTAGGCATAGACGTAGTTCAACCGCATTGGAGGGGCACCAATAGGAAGAGAGCGGTGTCACAGATGGAAACTAAGTGGATTTTCCAAATGGACTCTATGCGACCCAAGGGGCTTAATATAGAGCTAGATTTGAACTGCTTTATAGATAATAGCTAGTTGCTGGGTGGTAGTAGAGCCTTATTGTATTCACATTTTAATCAGATGTTGAGATTTATATATATGCCAAATTTTGGCATTTTCCTTCCGAGTTCTGGTTGTGACGAAGTCTACAGTATTTTTAAGAATTCAGGCTAGTTTTTATTAATTTGGGATTATGCCCATTTATGTGCGGCATTCTCCCATATGTTTTATTTGTATATTTAGATATATTTGAGAGACATTTGTTTTAAATTATGTATTAAATATTTTATCATGTAATTTTATATAAGACTACATATATGGTGTTGCCGGAGGGTAGCACCATAATTGGATGTGAAACATTCTGCATTTGGTGTGTGGGATTGTATTTTAGATGTATCTATAATGACTTATCATTGTCATAATAATATTGCTGCTATATTGGGCATAAAGGATCACCTAGGGTGTAAATTGCCATGTGTTGAGATATAACTTGAGAAATTTAAGGACCTGCTTAATAAAGTCCGTTTTTTGGTATATATACTAACATTGAGGTAATGGAATATACTATTGGATCGTTATACTGACGTATGATGTCCTTTTTACTGGTACTTAGTGTACTGTGTCCCCATGGCAACAATTTCCCCTCGGTGATCGTGTTCCGATGTCCGCCCTGTTCCGACGCTATGCTCGCGCATGCGCGGTTACATGAACTACGCCAAAATGGTGCCCACTTTTGAGGACACTTTTCTTTGGGAAAATGGCGTGTGGTGGGTAGATGTCCGCCCTGTTCCGACGCTATGCTCGCGCATGCGCGGTTACATGAACTACGCCAAAATGGTGCCCACTTTTGAGGACACTTTTCTTTGGGAAAATGGCGTGTGGTGGGTAGATGTCCGCTCTGTTCCGACGCTATGCTCGCGCATGCGCAGTAACAGAGACTACGCCAATATGGCGTTTGTTTTGAGGACAGTTCACCTCGGGAAAATGGCGCATGGTAATTACACATGCATCATTTCCCCTATTTAAGCAACACAGTGGCGTCGGCAGCTGATAGCCGAATACCCGTTGATAAAGAGCTATTGCTCGAAACGCGTCTGGGTCAGGCTTCAGCTGATTGACGCATGCACCGCCGGCACCACGAGGGGCCCGGCGGTTACTACACATAGGCTCCTGAGGGAGCCAGGTATCTTGGAGAGTGGTGATAATCAAAGGAGGAGGCTGATTACAAGGTTTTGGATTAAGAAGGGGACCTGACCAGATCTGACCAGACCCTGGATGAGGGAGTGGAGGTCTTATATTTGAGAGAAAAGCGCATAAAGGTTGCGCATTTGGTGAGTGCGCAATTTGTACCCCCATTTTTTTCACCGTGCACACAGTCGGTGTTGCCTGGAAAGTATCAGAACGTTTGGAAGTTTAGTCACATCCTCACATTGAACTCTTGTTTGGACATTATCCTTTCCTCACGTTTACCAGACACATTAGTGTTTATTAACTATATGCACTATGTCACCTTGAATTTTTATGTATAATCATCTTCATTTATTTGTATATTAGCGCTGCACCTTTTATATACTAAATGGCAATGCATGCTTTGAACACTGTGCGACCCAGAACAGGAAGTTGTCTTGGCCCTTTGGTGAATAAGGACAAGCTAGGTGAACATAGGGAACATAGGGGAATTGATCAGCCATGACATCACAAACTGCTGCCACAACATGTGAGCCCATCATTATAAGATAAGGCAAACAAACAACACAGGGAATATAATTACACTAATACCCAATTAACCACTTCTGGCCCATGCTGATAAACAGCTGGAGGTCCCAATTCATGTGATCAGTGATTGGCCAATCAGTTATCACATGAACAGTAGTAAACAAGATGTCATTTCCTGACATCATTGTTTACTACTTATGAATTCTGTGAATTATCACAGAGGTCACATGGTACAAAGCCATTCACAACAACCTTGTACCACGTGACAAGCTGTGACCAATTACAGCTCTCACAGTATTTCTCAATGACTGCAGAAATGCAGCCAGAAAGAAGGAGAGATGATTGCTTTTACAGCCTTCATGGGTGTAAAAGCAATCAGTGTAAAAAAAAAAATATCTTCATCACCCTAAACAAGTAGTACAGTGTCACTAGGGTGACAGTATGTAAAAAAAATAAATGCATAAATATAAAAAAAAAAAAGTAAACTTTTTTTTTGAAAAGTTATAATTTTTTTATAAACTGATTTGCGTTTTTTTTTTTTTTAACCAAAAAGATAGCTGCATACATTTTGGAAAAGAGTTACGAAGAAAGATTATTTGCAAAATATTATAAGAAAAACACTTTTTTCCCCAAATGTTTGGTCTTTTTTCAATTATATAGCAAACAAAAAAAATCCCAGTGGTGAATAAATATCATCAAAATAAAATGTTATCTGTCTCAAAAAAATGCTAAAAATGTAATTTGGGTACAGTGTTGCATTACCGCGCAATTGTCATTCAAAGTGTGACAGCTCTGAAAGCTGAAAATTGAACTGGACTGGAAGGGGGTGAAAGTGTTCAGACTTGAAGTGGTTAAAACAACAAAAACACTTGAAAGTATACAATATCTTTGAACATACTGTAATTCCTAATTTTTTTGTGGGCCAACAAATACCCCCTTGTACCGTGTGAAAGTTTTTGAGTCTGGTGATTGAATGTTCAGGCACAGTATCATAGGAAGATGGATATAGGATCACATCTTTCTCTATTCTCTGAATACTAGTTATCTTGCAAGACTCCAGTTGACCAATATGATAAAGGGAGAATGCAGGAAATGTAAGCATCTGCAGTAGAGGTCCCTAGCTGTCAAGTGAACCTTTTACTTTTTCTCTAAATGGGTAAAGTGGAAGGTATATAGCTGGCAAAATCTCCAACTATTAAGTACTGGAAGATAGCTTCAATTCTGCCAATTCCCAAATGACTACAGAAAATTAGTCATGCCTCCAAACTAAAAACAAAAAGATGGTAAAAAGACACAATAAATTGCAACAATTGGTTTGTGTTAAAAGACTCTAATTTACATTAACATGCGTCCTCCCAATCTTTCACTGACCTTTTAATCCAGATAATATACTGTATTATTTACTTGACCAACATTTAAGCTGACCATAGATTAAATGATTTCCCATGGTTACAGGAAAGAAAAATAGCTTGATTCCCCCATCAACACAGTCAGTGTTGATAGGGAAACCCTCCCATGGAGCCATTGTCTTCTCCCCCCACCCCAGAGAACACATTGATTATATAGTAGCCGCCAGCAATAGTCGCATGTAAAATCTGACAGTCTGGTTGTACCCAAGTTGATTAACCGATCAACTTGGGTACATTCAGCCTGCCCATAAAAGGTTAAAATCTCAGCCAGTCACTGCTGAACCTGCTGAGATTCGAACGGTCTATGGCAGGCTTAAGGCTTGTCTTTTACCTCTCTATCAGAAACAGTTAAATACTGTGTGTGATACTCTTTTTTTATTTGCACTAACGTACAATTTTCAGGACAAGCTTTCAGGGTATGTCCCTTCCATGGGCCAAGCAGTACTGCTTGACCCTTGAATAAGGGAACACTCCCGGACAGCTTGTCCTGAAAATTGTATGTTCGTGCAAATAAAAAAAGGATCACGGACAGTACTCAATTGTTTCTGTCGCAAGTGCACTAATACGGCTACAATAACCTCAAGTACCTCTCTATCACCATCAATTTTTCCTTTCTGTTGTTTTTATTTCTTTTCTCCTTTTATATTTTTCTACTCTATTGCTTTTATCATTCTATTATTAACTACTACGTCTTTGTCCATTCTTACCATGTTAAAACAAATCTTTGGGATGCTTTCTAGTCCAGGAACAACAGGCTGAATGTAATCCTGTTCTAACTTACTTGCCAATTCACTCCCAATGTTTTCTGGAAGTAATTATTTCATATCCTTCACCACTTCCAGTATTGATAGAGACTTTCATGTTTTCTAACTATTATCTGTAACCAAGTTTATGTGTATTCTTTGGTGTGCACCATAAAACAGTTTTGTATAAAATCGTATTATAGTATTAGGATTACTATTTATACCTGCAGAGCACTATTACGATAAAAGATATGCCCTTTGTATATGTGTCCAGAGGATGACTATCCAATAAGATGTAAAGCAAGTTTATTCTTGGATCATCATGCCTCACAAATAGAATAATACTTTAAATTTTAAGAATATAACCACTAGGGGACTGCCCGCAGTACATATACTGCTACAAGGCGGCTCCTGTGCGCAGGATCACGTATAAAAACTTGATCCTGCATTCCGGGGTAGGGGGCGCACGCAAGGTGCATGACCGCCCTACCCACAGCACCGATCACAGCCGCGGGTATCAATCACCAGCAAAGACTGACAGGGAGGAAGGCTGCATTGTTTTCAATGGAGCTCTCCTCCCTGTCAGCTTTCAGCACACTGTTCCGGGATCGCTGGACACAGCCTTCCGGAACAGTTGGTAAGAGAGGTACACACCCCTGCCCCCTAGTAAAACACTCCCCTCGCACAGTTACCCTTTGATCTCCAAAAGTTAACCCCTTCCTCCCCAGTGCCATTATTACAGTGTCAGTGTTTTGGTTTTTTTTTGCACTGATCACAGTATTAGTGTCACTGGGGATGTCAGTGACCCCAAGTCAGTTCCCCCCAGTGTCAGAATGTCCACCGCAGTCCCGCCATAAGTCGCGGATTGCCACAAGTCGCTGATCGCCACTATTATTACTATAAAAAAAAATCCAGTATCTATACCGCCATTTGTAAACGCTATAACTTTCATGTAAACCAATTAATTTACACGTATTGGGATTTTTTTTAGCAAAAGACATTTTGGCATATATTTGACAAAATTTGATTTTTACATTTTTTACTGGATATGTTTTTAGCAAAAAGTCCAAAATATTGTTTTTTTTTCTCAAATTGTCGGTCTTTTTTTTTTAGAGCGCAAAAAAATAAAAAAACACACAGGCGATCAAATACCACCGAAAGAAAGCCCAATTCATGGAGAAGAAAGGATGTAAATTTAATTTTGCTGCAGCGTTGCATGATAGCGCAATTGTCAGTTAAAATAAGCGGTTTGTGTTACGGCTCTGCGTTATGTAACCACTTCCTGACCACCCTATAGCAGAAATACTGCTACAGGGAGGCACAGGTTCGCAAAATCACATATTATATATATATATATATATATATATATATATATATATATATATACATACACACACCTGATTCGCGCTCCCATGGTTTTCACGCTCCTCCCAGATGGCGTCAGATTGCCCATCAGTACACCAGTAATCACAATTAACCCCTTGATTGCCAGGAAGACGCTCACACACAATAAACCTCCTTTTGCTAGTATAGTGTCTGAACAGATCAATATCACTATACCAGGGTTCACAATAATATAGCGTCCCCAAAAACACAGCGGGATCAGCCCCGACACCTGCCAGTACCTGCGTTTAGCCCCTACGCTTACCCCCCTTCTCCCCCAGCAAGTGCAGTGCCAGTAGGTCAATGTCACTTGACACATTGTACACAAAACCGCAGTATTGGCAGAATCAGGCCTGATCTCTGTTAGCACTTGCCGGTAAATTTTGATGACTCTCATATGCAGCACAGTGCCAGTACTAGTGACGCGCTACCTTTTGGTGAACTGGCAAGCACCAGCGGTCTAGTACATCCTGGTCTTTCACATACCTCTTGGATTGTAAGCTCCCAGGATCAGGCCCTCCTAACCCTTTTGTATTGACCTGTATTGTTGCTGTATTGTCTTCTGTTAAATTGTAAAGTGCTGAGCAAACTGTTGGTGCTATATAAATCCTGTATAATAATAATAATACCAGCACTGCAGTATCACTTGGTGACGTGGCGAGTCCCATAAATGCAGTACAAGCTGCTGCAGTGGCAGGCACAAGTATTGTCCTGCAACCACCAAGAATTTGCACACAGACCCATAGAGCCCCTAGTATCCTTCCAGATGTGCTTGTAAATCCCGATTGGCAGCCCACAAATTCTGCAGCACCAGTACTTTCCCCATTCACTGCCCAACCCGTAATTCAGGTGGAAACAGCTAATTTAACAACTCCCCTTGATTTTTTAGAGCTGTTTTTCACGGAAGATCTGTATGCATTGATTGTGGATCAAAGCATTTTATATGCACAACAATTTATCACCGCCAACCCAAATTCAAACCTTGCCAGACCATTTGCATGGAAACTCATTACAGTTTCCAAATTTATATTGTTTTTGGGCCTAACCCTCAACATGGGCATTACTAAAAAAAAAATTAATTGCGGTTGTATTGGTCCACAGACCCGATTCATCATATGCCCGTGTTCTCTGCTGCCATGGCCAGGCATAGATATGAGAGTATAATGTGTTTTATGCATCTCAACGACAATACGCTCTGTCGTAATCGAGGTGACCCTGAATTTGACCAGCTCCACAAAATTCAGCCCCTCGTAAATCACCTTAACCAAAAATTAGCAGATGTCTGTACTCCCCAGCAACAAATCTGAGTTCATGAGTCCCTCATTCATTTTTCTGGCCACCTTGCATTCAAACAATTTCTCCCCAGCAAGCGTGCCAGATAAGGGGTAGAGATGCAGAAGACCTGTGAGAGGACAACAGGCTATATTTATAAGTTTTGGATTTACGAGGGAAAAGATAGTCATGTGGAGCCCTCTGGATGCCCAGACTACATGGGGAGCAGTGGCAAGATAGTTTGGGACTTGGTGTCATCCTTTTTCCATATGGAGTACCATTTATACATGGACAATTTCTATTCAAGTGTGGCACTATTTAGACATTTGTACAATATTGGAACTGGCGCATGTGGCACCGTGTGACCTAATGTGTGCCCACCATTAGAAGTGGGTGGATGCAGGGCAGTATATTTTAATGGTGGCAGAGATTTCTTCTCTTTTTTCATTCAGTCCACAGGCTGCATATATATATATATATACAGTCATGGCCGAAATTGTTGGCACCCTTGATATTTTTCCTGAAAATCAAGTATTTCACACAAAAAAGGTATTGCATTAACACATGTTTTGCTATACACATGTTTATTCCCTTTGTATGTATTGGAACAAATATAAAACAGAGGCAGAAAAGCAAATATGACATAATGTCACACAAAACCCCAAAAATGGGCTGGACAAAAGTATTGGCACCCTTAACTTAATATTTGGTTGCACACCCTTTGGAAAACATAACTGAAATCAGTCGCTTCCTATAACCATCAATAAGCTTCTGACACCTCTCACCCGGAATTTTGGACCACTCTTCCTTTGCAAACAGCTCCAGGTCTCTCTTATTGGAAGGACACCTTTTCCCAACAGCAATTTTAAGATCTCTCCACAGGTGTTCAATGGGATTTAGATCTGGGCTCATTGCTGGCCACTTCAGAACTCTCCAGCGCTTCTTTGCCATCCATTTCTGAGTGCTTTTTGACGTATGTTTGGGGTCATTGTCCTGCTGGAAGACCCAGGATCTTGGACGCAAACCCAGCTTTCTGACACTGGGCCCTACAGTGCGACCCAAAATCCTTTGGTAATCCTCAGATTTCATGATGCCTTGCACACAGTCAAGGCACCCAGTGCCAGAGGCAGCAAAACAACCCCAAAACATCATTGAACCTCCACCATATTTTACCGTAGGTACTGTGTTTTGTTCTTTGTAGGCCTCATTCCGTTTTCGGTAAACAGTAGAATGATGTGCTTTACCGAAAAGCTCTATCTTGGTCTCATCTGTCCACAAGACGTTTTCCCAGAAGGCTTTTGGCTTACTCAAGTACATTTTGGCAAACTGTAGTCTTGCTTTTTTATGTCTCTGTGTCAGCAGTGGGGTCCTCCTGGGTCTCCTGCCATAGCGTTTCATTTCATTTAAATGTCGACGGATAGTTCGCGCTGACACTGATGCTCCCTGAGCCTGCAGGACAGCTTGAATGTCTTTGGAACATGTTTGGGGCTGCTTATCCACCATCCGGACTATTCTGCGTTGCAATCTTTCATCAATTTTCCTCATCCGTCCACGACCAGGGAGATTAGCTACAGTGCCATGGGTTGCAAACTTCTTGATAATGTTGCGCACTGTGGACAAAGGCAAATCTAGTTCTCTGGAGATGGACTTGTAACCTTGAGATTGTTGATATTTTGCCACAATTTTGGTTCTCAGGTCCTCAGACAGTTCTCGTCTCCTCTTTCTGTTGTCCATGCTTAGTGTGGCACAGACAGACACACAATGCAAAGGTTAAGTGAACGTCTCTCCTTTTTATCTGCTTTCAGGTGTGATTTCTATATTGCCCACACCTGTTACTTGCCCCAGGTGAGTTTACAGGAGCATCACATGCTTGTAACATTCTTATTTATCCGCAGTTGTGAAAGGGTGCCAATACTTTTGTCCAGCCCATTTTTGGAGGTTTGTGTGACATTATGTCGAATTTGCTTTCTTTCCTCCCTTTTTTTGTTTTGTCCCAATACACACAAAGGGAATAAACATGTGTATAGCAAAACATGTGTTAATGCAATACGTTTCGTGAGAAATACATGATTTCCTGGAGAAATATCAAGGGTGCCAACAATTTCGGCCATGACTGTATATATATATATATATACACACACACACACAAAAAAGAACATAGCATATATACCCAAGGACCAGCGACGTACTGGCACATCACTGGTTTGAATGATTATACCAGGATGATGCCTACAGCTGCAGGCACCTTCTTTTTTTTTTAGCTGGCGATCGGATTTCATGTAAATGCAATCCTAGCGGCTAATTAGCTGCAGGATTGCTTTTACAAGCAGCGGGAGACAATGCCCCCCCTCCCCCTCTGCCTCTGCCTTCCACGGCCTTCTCGGGCAGTCCCATGCCATCGGGGGAACCTAAGAATGCAGCCGGTGTTTCTGCCAGCTGACCATAGAGCTGATTGGAGACCAAAATGGTGCCAAGAAATCAGCAGCTATGAGCACTTCATCACTTCAGTTTCTCAGGATATAAACAGCGCCATTTGTAAATTGGGAAAGCATCTGATCACACCGATCTTGGTGAGATTAGATAATGTAAGGGCAGAGGAGATATCCAGAGTCTGATAGACCCCATATTTCTCAAAAAAGAATATATGACAATGCCCATTGAAGTTATAGGGGATATTTCCATTCGCTGTGATAACATTAAAAGTGATAAAAAAAAATAAAAATTAAAGGGACAGTGTAAAAAAAAAAATCAAAATAATTTAAAAAAAAAAGTACTCTCGCCCCCCCCACGAACTTGCGCACCTGCATTCGTGAGCTTTGACCCTGTGCCAGTATGGAAACAGCAGTTGCACCACGCATGTGAGGTACCGCCACGAACGTCAGATCAAGGGCAGTAATTCTAACACTAGACTTCCTCTGTAAATCTAAAATGGTAGCTTGTAAAGGCTTTTAAAATGTTGCCTATGGATATTAAAAACATATGCAGTTTGTCGCCATTGCACGGGGCATACACAGTTTTAAAGCATGTCATGTTTGATATCTATTTACTCGGCATACCATCATCTTTTATATTTTACCAAATAGATGGCCAATATATTGTGTTTTTGTGCATTAAAAGTAAAAAATTAAAAAAAAAATTGCTTTTGAAAAATTGCTGTGCGAGTACTATGTGACATAAAAAATTACAGCACCCCCCATTTTATTCACTAGGGTGTTTGCTTTAAAAATATATAATGTTTGGGGTTTAAATTAATTTCCTAGCAAAAAATACTGATTTTTTTCATGTGAACAAAAAGTGTCAGAAAAGGCTTGGTCTTCTGGTGGCTAGAGTGAATGGTGTGTGGCAGTGGTGGACTGACAACTCACGGGGCCCCCGGGCAATAGGGGATCATGGGGCCCCTATGTCCTTGCCCAAACTCAAAAAAGCCTATGACAAAGGTACCACGGGCATCTCATGGGGCCCCCTACTGACCCCGGGCCCTCAGGCAGTGCCCAAGTTTCCAAATGGTCAGTCCACCCCTGGTGTGTGGCATAAACCTCTAATGCTGGGCATAAAATGCCCCCACCCCCCATAATTACCCCTTTTTGGAAAGTAGACACCCCAAAATATTTGCTGAGAGGCATGTTGAATCAGTAGAAGATTTTATTTTTTTTGGAAAATGACAATTTTTTTTTTTTTTTTTTTTACACAAAATTGTCAATTAAATGATTTATTGCTCACACATGCCATGGGTATATGTGGAATTACTCCCCAAAATGCTACTTCTCTCGAGTATGGGGGTACCACATGTGAGAGACGCTTTGGCAGTCTAGCCAAGTACAGGACCCCAAAACCCAATAAGCACCTTCAGGCTTTTAAAGGGCTTTATTTCCTCATTACACTTCCTGACTACCTGTCACAGTTTTGAAGGCCCTGAAATGCCAGGATAGCACCAAACCCCCCCAAATGACCACTTTTTGGAAAGTAGACACCCCAAGGAATTTGATAAGAAGCATGGTGAGTAGTTTGCAGATCTCGTTTGTTGCCATATGTTTTTGGAAAATGAAGAAAAAAACCAAAAACATATTTTTTCTTTTCTTTTTTTATATTTCAAAACCTTGTGAGGAAAAAATTAAATTCCTTGGGGTCATTTGGGCAGGTTTTGTGCTATCCTGGCATTTCAGGGCCTTAGAAACTGTGATAGGTAGTGAAGAAGTGAAATGAGGAAGTTACGCACCTTCAGGCTTTCAAAGTGGTCATTGGATTTCAGGCTCCTGTATGTGGCTAGTCTCCCAAAAAGTCTCACACATGTGGTATTATCCCCATACTCAGAAGAAGTAGCAG
Organism: Staurois parvus; assembly: GCF_062004578.1. NCBI lineage: Eukaryota > Metazoa > Chordata > Amphibia > Anura > Ranidae > Staurois > Staurois parvus. The sequence continues at coordinate 2,746,129 of NW_028318102.1, forward strand.
AATGTATTTTAGGGTGCAATTCCACATATACCCATGTCTTGAGTGAGCAATATAGAAATTTAAATGACAACTTTGTGTAAAAAAAAAAGTTTTTGTCCTTTTCCAGAAACTTGTGGGAAAAAAAAAAAATCTTCCATGGACTCAATATGCCTCTCAGCAGATAGCTTACAGTATCTACTTTCCGAAAAGGGGTAATTTGGGGGTGTTTGTACCATCCTGGTATTTTAGCACCTCAAGAAATGTGATGAGCAGTCAGAAAGTGAAAGCTGTGTAAACTCCATTATCTATACCATAGGTGTCCTTTTATGACACAGAGAATAGCTGCGATTCAACGGATCTCAGCTATTCTCTGTGTCATTCACAGTTTATAACACTCAGGAGATCATGTCAGTCCTTCTCTGGAGATCTGTGTTCTCCCTCCAGATTCTCCAGCCCAGAGCTGGAGAATCAGAGGGACCGAAAACTAAGCAGAGATAGTTTACCTCTGCTTAGTAAACTGATCTTTTACTATAATCTCGAGAGATTATAGTAAAATGAGCCGTTTTTCAGAGTTTGTACACCGTTCTCAAGCGTTTGTAGACCGTTCTCCCTTCGTTCAGAGAACTGCTTCATAAACTGCATTCACAGGAGAACTGTGTTCTCCGAGAATGCCGGAGAACTGAGCAGCGATCTATTACCGCTGGTTCACAAACAGACACCATAGTTTGTAGATGCTATAACTTTCACACAAAGCAATCAATATACAGTATGCTTATTGGGATTTTTTAACCAACAATATGTAGCAGAATACATTTTGGCCTAAATTTATTACAAAATTTTTGTTTTTTGGGATATTTATGACAGAAATGAGAAAATATTGTTTTGTTTTTTTTAAGTTTCCTCAAATTTTTTTTGTTTAAAGTGCGAAAAATAAAAAGCACACAGGTGATCAAATACCACCAAAAGAAAGCTCTTTTTGTGTGAAAAAAAGGACATAAATTTCATTTATGTACCATGTTGCATGACAGTGTAATTGTCAGTTAAACTAGTGCAGCACTGAATAGCAAAAAAATGAAGTAAATTGCAGTATCGATACCATAGTTTGTAGATGCTATAACTTTCACACAAAGCAATCAATATACACTTATTGGGAGTTTTTTTTACCAAAAACATGTAGCAGAATACATTTTGGTCTAAATGTACAACTAACTTTAAGTTTACTATATATGTTTTATAGCCGAAAGTAAAAAATATTGTTATCCTTCAAAATTTTCTGTATTTTTTTTGTTTATAACGCGAAAAATAAAAAGCGCACATGTGATCAAATAGCACCGAAAGAAAGCTCTATTTGTGTCAAAAAAGGACATAAATTTCATTTGGGTACAGCATTGCATGACCGCGCAATTATCAGTTGAATTAGTGCAGCGCAGAGTAGCAAAAAGAGGCCTGGTCATTAAGGGGGGTAGTCATTTAAATAAATGAAGAGATTTCAAGAATAAGGTTTTTTTATCAGTAAAACACCATCCTTGACATGTCTACCTGAACAGAATAGCATTGTTTCTGAGAATGAAAATGACTACACATAAACTGAATAAGTATATCAGTAAGCATACCAATTCATTCCAAAGGGTGAACAAACGTGGTTTCATTACCTTAGGAGGTAATTAAGTTGGTACTCATATCCCCAGTTAATGAACAGTTCTTCTAAATCCCATATCTGTTTAACATGTTGCCAGGTCTTTAGTAAACAAATCGGTTTCACAAAATATTAACTCAATGTAAAAAAAAAAAAATGATATTGTCTACTCCATTAAAAATGTAATATTACATCCCAAATTTTTCTTCATATACACTACTAAGCCTCCAATCTATAAATCTGTTTAGAACTCTGCTTCCTTAACCGCTTGCCTACATGGCAATTCTTTAATTTTTAATATGCATGTTAAAATCAGCACTTTTTGCTAGAAACCCCAAACATTATAAATTTTCTGAAAGCAGAGGCTCTAGAGAATAAAATAGTGGCTGTTGCGTTTTTTTATGTCACATGATATTTGCACAGCTATTTATCAAACACAAATTTTCAGGGAAAATATACACAAGCCCAATACAATACCCTATTTTTTATAAAATATAATCTTGCATTGAATAGAGTTAAAGAGTAACTCCACTTTTGTTGGTAAAAAAAAAACCTTTCCTCTCTGGTTGATCTATGTACACTACTCCAAAAAGTTAAAAGAACACTTTGAAAACACATCAGATCTCAAAGGGGAAAATATCATGCTGGAAATCTATACTGATGTGGACTGGGTAATGTGTTAGGAATGTAGGGATGCCCCATCGTTTTATGGAAATGAAAATTATCAACCTACAGAGGACTGAATTCAAAGACACCCCGAAAATCAAAGTGCTAAAATGATGTAGCAGGCTAGTCCATTTTGCTGAAATTTCATTGCAGCAACTCAAAATGGTACTCAGTAGTTTGTATGGCCCCCACATACTTGTATGCATGCCTGACAACATCGGGGCATGCTCTTAATGAGACGTCGGATGGTGTCCTAGGGTATTTCCTCCCAGTTTTGGACCAGAGCATCACTGAGCTCCTGGACAGTCTGAGGTGCAACCTGGTGGCATTTGATGGACCAAAACATGATATCCCAGAGGTGTTCTACTGGATTTAGGTCAAGCAAGCGTGGGGGCCATTCAATGGTATCAGTTCCTTCCTCCTCCAGGAACTCCCTACTCTTGCCACATGGTCGTGCATTGTCGTGCACTAGGAGGGACCCAGGACCTACTGCACCAGCATAAGGTATGACAATGGGTCCAAGGATTTCATCCCAATACCTAATGGCAGTCAGGGTGCTATTGTCTAGACTGTAGAGGTCTGTGCGTCCCTCCATGGATATGCCTCCCCAGACCATCAATGACCCACCACCAAAATGGTCAAGCTGAACGATGTTACAGGCAGCAGAACATTCTCCATGGCTTCTCCAGACCCTTTCATGTCTGTGCTCAGGTGGACCTGCCAATTCTGGTGTTCAATGACAAATGCCAATCGAGCTCTATGGTGCCGGGCAGTGCTGGGGGACAGCAAACTTAATGGCACGTACAGTATTGATGTGCCATGCTGGAGGAGTTGGACTGGCTGTGCAATCTCTGTAGAGTCCAGCTATCACCTTATGCAACCAGTAGTGACACTGACCCTAGCCAAATGCAAAACTAGTGAAAAACAGTCAGAAAAGATGAATAGGGAAAAAATGTCAGTGGCATCCAGTTTTAAAACCATTCCTGTTTTGGGGGTCGTCACATTGTTGCCCATCTAGAGCACCTGTTGTTAATTTCATTAACCCCAAAAGCAGCTGAAACCGATTATCAATCCCCTCTGCTACTTAACTGACCAGATCAATATCCCAGGAGTTTAATTGATTTGATGCTATACTCTGATTAAAAAGTGTTCCTTTAATTTTTTTGAGCAGTGTACATTGCATCGATTTTAGCAAACTTTGATGCAGATTCCGACCCTTTGCTTTTCTGAAGAAATAGATGTATGTTTGTCTGTGTCCATGTGCATAATGAATCTGTATGGAAGTGATTTTATAATTATCAAGCTGCTGCACCTGCAAGGCATTCCTTTAGACATGATTTCCCTTTGGGAGTATTTCACCACTTTTGTTGCAGGGGATGCCCAAAATCTGACCTGTATCTTAGTGCAGATTTCTGGGAAAATTAGTAAGCCAATCACAGAAGCAGGAAATTACATTTCTGGAGGGCATTCTGTACACTGTCTGTGCACAGAACACTTCCAGGTTGCCATAATGCTTTGCATTTTACAGAAAATTACAGCGCAGTAGAATATAAAGGAAAGCTAATTTTTATTACCATTCAATTACAAAATGACTTTTGTTACAATTGTGTACTCTTTACATACTTTTTTTAAATTAATTTTTCCCATGAAAGTGGAGTTACCCTTTAAACATGAGCTATGGCACTAGAATTACTGCTCTCACACCAATGTTCATGGCAATACCTCACATGTGTGATGCAACCACCATTTATCTATACTATCAGAACCTACATGCACATTTGCATGCGAGCATAGCAGAGGGGTGTTTTTACATTTTTAAAATTATTTGTATTTATTTTGGGTTTTTTTTTTTTACCCTTTTTTAACTTTATTGCTATCACAAGAGGTGATCAACCACCTTATGTTAGGTTTGCGTAGTGACAGGTACTCTTTATTAAGACAGCAATAGCCCTAATGAAACCCTCATTTTTACCTCTGTCTTTCAAGGCATCTGATTGAACACATATCTTGTTTTATAAGATGCTTCCCTGACAAAATCTTTATCACTTCTGGCTTTATTCATGGGTAACTTACATTCACTTACAATATTCCCAGACTCCACGGCAGAATGAGAGAGCCAAAGAACAATGTTGGGTGGTGAAAAGGGGAGCTCTTCTGAGCACTGTAAAAGTGAACAGACAGCTGTAAACACTTTTCCAATCACTTTTACTGGAAAGCTGATCACCGGCTAAAAAAAATTATACCAAGATAGCTGCAGATTCTAATATTCCCTCTTCCCATGCTCATTCCACATATTTTTTTAATGATAATATGCCCAGTTCCATTAATCTACTTTATAGAAGTACCTGTAATGTCATCAATAACATTTCTATTTCCTCTTATGTCTGGGTGAAGTAGGAGGGTATTGTCTGGCATTACACATTTCTTCTGATATACTGTAGCTCTATGCACCTCAGCAAATTATACATCCCATCATCTTTTGGATGCTGTGTACATATCTGAACATTGTTCAGGGATAGGAACTGTCAAATGGCATCAAGAGCAGAGAGGAGGCAGAAAGAGCTGTCACTTAGGGCAAAAAGCAGGATCATGCAGGTCAGAGAGAGGTGGGAAGAACTACTCTAATTTATTTAAAGTGATTCTAAAGGCATATTTATTTTTTTTTTAAATAAAAAACATGTCTATACTTACCTGTTGTGTGCAGTGGTTTTGCACAGAGCATCCTGGATCCTCCTCTTCTAGGGTCTCCCGCAGGCTCCCCTCCTGTCAGGTACCCCAGAGCAAGCAGCTTGCTATGGGGGCACCCGCTGCTGCATGTGTCCATTCACACACGGAGCCGCTGCTAGGACCCTCCTCTCTTTCTTCTCATTGGCTCACTGGCTGTGATTGACAGCAGTGGAAGCCAATGGCTCCCGCTTCTGTCTCAGCCAATGAGAAGAGGGAGTCCCGAGATAGCCGAGACTCCAGTGCACATCGCTGGATCGAGAGGGGGTTTAGGTGATTGGGGGGGGGGGCTGGGGGAGCTGCTGCACACAGAAGGTTTTTTGCCTTCATGCATAGAATGTATGAAGGTAAAAAACCTTGAGCTTTTAAAACGACTTTAACCTCTTGCCGACCGCGCATAGCCGAATGACGGCTTCACCGTGGCCGACCAGTTCTGGGTGGACGTCATATGACGTCCTCCCAGAACGCGCTCTCCTGCGCGCCCCAGGGGATCACATGCTGATCACGTGATGTGGTAAAAGGCCAATCACAGCGGCCTTTTACCACGTGATCAGCGGTGTCCAATGACACGCTGATCACAGGGGAATGCAAGTGCCGGTTCTCGGCTGCACTTTCCTCACGCTGTCAGATCGTGAGGAAAGTACTGCCGAGAACCGGCAGTTGTCAGAGCGGGGATTGGCACCGATCATCAGGGCACTGATGATCAGTGCCCTGATGATCGGTGCCCAGCAGTGACACCTTCAAGTTCCGCCCAGCAGTGCGCCCACTAGCTCCGCCCACCCGTGCCCAGCAGTGTCCCCACCTGTGCCCAGCAGTGCCCCCACCTGTGCCCAGCAGTGCCCCCACCTGTGCCACTCTGCAGTGCCACCTACCTGTGCCCAGAAGTGCCACCTACATGTGCCCAGCAGTGCCACCCACCTGTGCCCACCCACTTGTGCCCACCAGTGCCACCCACCTGTGCCCACCCACCAGTGCTGCCCACCAGTGCCACCCACCAGTGCAGCCCAGCAGTGCTGCCAGTCAGTGCCACCAATCAGTGCCCAGGGGTTGTGCCAGTCAGTGCCGCCAGTCAGTGCCCAGCAGTGATGCCAGTCAGTGCCGTCTATCAGTACCCATAATCAGTGTCACCTATCAGTGCCGCCTATCAGTGCTGCCTATCCGTGACCCCTAATTAGTGCTGTCTATCAGTGCCGCCTATCCGTGCCACCTCATTAGTACTTTAGTACTGCCTATCAGTGCCCTTTAGTGCTGCCTATCAGTGCCCATCAGTGCCGCCTATCAGTGCCCATCAGTGCTGCCTCATCAATGCACATCAGTGAAGGAGAAAAAATACCTGTTTGAAAAATTTTATAAAAGAAACAAATACATTTTTTTTTTCAAATTTTTTGCACTTTTTTTATTTATAGCGCAAAAAGTAAAGTGCCCAGTGACGATTAAATACCACCAAAAGAAAGCTCTATTTGTGAGTAAAAAATGATCAAAATTTCATATGGGTACAATGTTGCATGACCGCGCAATTGTCAATCAAAGTGCGGCAGCGCTGAAAGCTGAAAATTGGCCTGGTAAGGAAGGGGGTATAAGTGCCTGGTAGGCAAGTGGTTAAGCATATGCATATTTAAGATTGAGATTACATGAAGGTGATGAGGACTGGCAACCAAGTTGAACACACAGCAGCCTTAGGTGTCCTGTCCACCGCACATGAAAGGGCAACAGCTGAATAATATCACTGCTTCCTGAAGAAAGAACTACAGAAGGGATGTGTCAAGACCAGTGGATGGGAGAATAGGAGGCATAGCAGCCACTAGTCTTACAAACAAGCAACCAAAGAGAATGAATGGTTTGATTTGAAAATAGGCTATTTCAGAGCAGCTACTGAGTAAATCAGAAGATGGAAAACATGATAGTGAGAGAAGGGAGGAAATCAGCAACAAAGAAGTTTTTGCCCCTGAGTTCTGCTTTAAGTGCACTAAAGCCAGCAGAAGAACATTTCAAAGGCCTGCCCCTCCCCTAATAATTATTCAGCAAGTCCCCTTTATCACAATGCACCCCTCCACACTATCCTTTTTTTTTTTTGAACACTGCATACCCAGTCAATTTAGGACTAGCATCACTGCCATAAATGCACTCTGGCAGTGTAGTTCCAGCACTCGGTAGATTAAACTTTACTACTGCTCATTACTGTACTTGCTACTGTTTATGCTGGATGCCAAATGTCATGTTATGCCCAGTTCTTATTGTTAGTCACTTTGTATGCTAAATCATGTTATTACCATTGTTAATCCATTTTATGTTTGCCTAGTTACTAACCATACTGGGTGACAATATATTAAAGTTGCCTTTACCTGGTTTGATGCCTGGGTACCAAGTATTAGTTTCAGTGATTTCCTGTGACTTTGTATGTTTGTACACACAACCTGGTGTGTTAGAGGTGTCGAAGTTTTTCTAGAAAAGGTTGAGACAAAGAACAGAGTATCCATCCTAATCAGTAGCTCCTACAGGCAAGACTGCTGTTAGAAACCACGAGGCCCCATACAGCCAACCTGACAGACCCCCCCCCCCCCAAAAAAAAAAACACAGTTTACAATGCTTCAGTTATGAATTGATGCAGTGAGTGATTGGTACTGATCATTCATTGTGTTCATTCAGAAAAAGGGCTGGTAAAATGTAACATATTCATCGGACCCTTCCCCCACTCTCTATCATGAAGGATCCTATTACGTGCTTGCAGCTGCCAATGGAAAAGACAGGAGAAACCGGCAACACTATGAGGGCACACAGGCGGGACCTGGGCAGCAGGAGGAAATGTACAGTGCACAGGGAGGGGGATGGTTGTGGCAGGAGGCAATTACTGAAACCGATTCCCTGTATGGGTATCTCTGCAGCAGCTGACAGCCAGTGGGACAGAGAGGAGAAGAAGCCAGCTTTCAGCTTCAGAGCCATACAGGGGATTGGTTCCAGTAATTGCCCCCCTCTCCCCCAACACTCTAATCACCCTTCCTGCCCACATCTGATTCACTCAGCTACCTGGGCCCTCCTGCTGGCCTGGACCCCATACAGGAGTACAGGCGGTACCCCCTTATCCACAGCCCTGCCTACAGGGGTAGTGCTGCAAATGTATCAAACATTGAGGTTCACTGGTAAGATGCAGTGCTATTCAAAATAATAGGACCATAGTGCATTACAAAGCAATGTGATATTTTACTGCATGTTACCTTAATGCTCAGGTCTGAATATAACCTTACAGCAACCCTGTTGAGAATAACTACTTTTGAAATTATATCACAATGTTTAAGCTTATATGAGATTTTAGTTATTGGTTTTGCATATACTTTAACACAACGTCCTTTTTTTTCCTTAAGTCGCCTTTACAATCCCAGGCTTCCCTTGTTTGGTGAATAAGCTTAGCAGCACTATAGATAGATTTTTAAATTACTGTTGTAGCATTCAATGCATATGGGTTTTCTATCTTGATTAGCTTCTTGGCATTTAAATGTATTTCTGTTTACGGTGCATCTGTGCATCACATACTGGCTCAATTTACCATGATCCTGTACCATTTTTTTTCCTAAGATTTTCCCATGCTCTGTATCCAGTCAGTAAATCATTTTAATTGATCTACATATGTTTAATTACATTTCTGTTTTAACTACTGTTCTCTCATGGATTTCCATCCTAAAACTGGGTTATGGTGTCGTGTCAGGGTTACGTGCGCCATAAACCCCATTTAACAAGCACATGAATTGCATATTTACAAATTTCTTCATTCGTTTTCATTATTTTACAGTAGCATATGGTGGATCACAGATGTTCCAAGAATCACACATTTCAAGTTACAAGATCCCAATGGTTGCTAAAATTATGAGAGCATGTTAAACATGCAAACATATGGGTTTAATATGATCAGGAGTAAATTAAGTGATGCATTTGTGTTAATAAATAGAGAGACATTTTCTTAAACAGCTGCAGGCAAAAGGTAGCTGTAGTAATTTTTTTAACCTTCCATTTATATTATGTTATTTGCCATTCATTATTTTCAAGTGCAGCTGTCTTCGACATCCAAAAATTGAGAAAATGACTTGTTTGTTTTCCTGTAATAAAGCAAATCTACCCCCAGCACACACAAAAAAAATTAATATATTGTCGGCCCTGCTGGTATCTGCATCACTTCTAAGCATTTTTTTTTTTGGGGGGGGGGGGATTTCTTTTTATTGTAAATTTTTCATATACAATACATACAAAATACCAGGGCAAAACTATGACTGCAAGTGCACATACAATGTGTAGTTGTGCTTATAATATTACTCAACAATAGCAAACAATGACTGTAGTCAGTACAGTAGGTGTTACACAACACAACATCAGAATAAAGGAAACCTCCTTACAATATCATGTACAATAAAAACCAGCAGTATCCTCCACACTTTAAAGGAGACTGAAATACACTTGTAAAAACACAATGTTCTTGGTAAATACAATAATATTGACACATTGGGGTTTATTTACTAAAGCTGGTTCACTCAGCATCTCATGCACTTCCGCATAGAAACCAATCTGCTCCCAGGTTTTATTACTAAAGCTTAATTGAACAAGTTGAGGTTAGAAGCAGATTGGCTACCATGCACAGGTGCAAGACATTCTGAGAGAACCAGCTTTAGTAAATACACCACAGTGTGTGGAGACCCATCCGCCCCAAACCTTCTCATATTTACAAGTTCTCCCCTTTTAGCATACGTGGCCTTATATAACGGAAGGTCTTGTTTATCAAAGTTTTCCAAGTTATGACCAATGGAGCTTCTGTTTTTTTTCCAAGATAATATTATCTAAGTTTAAGTTTCCTTGCATATAAAAATAAAAGGGTATGACTTTGGTGGGAGCTAAATCATCCACCAACAGTTTGAGCACACTTATCCCAGTCCAATAATTCTGAACAGCTGGGCAGTCCCAAAAGACATGCACAAAATCTGCCCCTGGGGATGATCAATGCCAGCATAGTGAAGAACTATTTCCAAACTTTTTTGTAGCCAAGCAAATGTATATGTTGACCTCTAGCAGATATAAGCCTAGTGAACGGTGCATCCCAAACATCTTCCCAATCTTCAGTATCAAATCAGAGACAACAGCAGTCCCCATCCCACAGTATAATCTCAAAATCATTAGAGGCAGATGAAGTACGAGTGCTCCCAAACTGTGATTGGTATGCATGTCGCAGCTGTATGTATCAAAAAAACTGAGTTTTGGAAAGCCGATAAAAGGGATCTCAACTAATCAAAGGGCTTCAAAACCCCATTATACACTATATCACCTAATTTCTTGACCACATATCATGTTTACACAATTGGATATTTATGAGTGAAAAAATGAGGGAGGTTAGAATTTTACCAAATCGGAGCATGAGGGGAAGAAGAGAGTCCTCCCATACACAACGCTCATTGATGTGGTTTTTATATGAGGGAATTTGTTTCTGCTATGGACCAAATGCACCAAGGTCTCCCACCACTGCTGCCTCTAGGGAAACTGCGGCATCATCAAAGGGCCTAATCAACCATCTATGTGCAAAAACTAGTTGCCCAGGTAGAAAATAATTATAAAAGTTTGGCACTGCCATTCCTCCCTCCACCAGCTTAAGCCTAGGAGCACCTCCCTGCCAGAGAATCCCAGAAATCAGACTATGAAGGGAATGGAAGATGGACTTAGGGATCCACACTGAAAAGTTACGAATGGCATAAAACAAAAGAGGAAGAAAATTAAATCAAACTTTAATCAAAGTAACTTTCCTTGTCATCAAGAGGCGAAGATTCCTCCAGACATTAATTTTCTGTTTGAGAAGAGTAATGATGGGTGTAATATATAGTCGTATGAAGTAAGCATTTCCAATAGGTGTGCAAAAATCTAGTTAGGTAGTTCTTCAATATAATGCTTATACCATTCCACTGGAAGCCCATCAGGCCTTTACAATTAGGGAATAAACCAAAAGTGTTTGACACCTCCTCTTCAAAAAATGGGGGATCCAAACTGGACCTGGACTCAGCTGGAAGAGTGGGCAACGGGAAATCAGCTAAAAATGTAGATAAAGCAGCCATATCATAAACCGTTATAGTAGAATACAATAATTTATAATAGTCAACAAATGCCTGAAGGACTCAATCACCAGAAGTCTGAAGGAGAATGCACACAGGGTATAACTGTGGGAATATACACTCACTGGCCACTTTAATACACCTTGCTAGTGCCAAGAAAATCTCCCCCACACCATTACACCACCACCAGCCTGAATCATTGATACAAGGCAGGATGGATCCATGCTTTTATGTTGTTTACATCAAATTCTGAATTTACCATCTGAATATCCCAGCTGAAATTGAATGCGTATTCTCCTCTGATATCAACAGACCATTTTTGTCGACACAACTGCGGCACACTGGATATTTTCTCTTTTTTTGACAATTCTCTGTAAACCCTAGAGATGGTTGTGCATGAAAAGCCCAGTAGATCAGCAGTTTTTTTAAATACCAACATTGATGTCACATTCAAAGTCACTTCAAAGTCACTTAAATCCCCTTTATTCCCCATTCTGATTCTCTGTTTAAACTTTAGCAAGTCATCTTCACCAAGTCTAAAAGCCTGAATGCATTGAGTTGCTTTCATGTGACTAGCTGATTAGCAATTTGTGTTACCAAGCAATTGAACAGGTGCACCTAATAAAGTGGCTGATCAGTGTAAAGATCAGCAGTTAAGGCTTTCTCAAAGAGGTTTTCAGCACCCTTTTGTACAGCACACTGTCAGATTATGGTAATGCAGAGATGCATCCTTTTGTGACATGCAGTGTAGTACAAGCAATCTCCTTATCCTGTATGTCTTGAAGCTCACTGTTATGACTTGTTCTCACTGCCTTAATAGTGGAAATATATTCCCCCCATGAAACTGCCTTAAAAGAGTCCCAGACAGTCTGCAGGGTGGACGATTCCACATTTATTAACCAGTAGGCAGACAAGCGGCCCATCAACACCGGCTCAACTGTGGGCTCCTACACCCAACTAGGGTGTAGCCGCCAAGCCTATAAACCCCGGGAAACAGTTAACTGTAATACAATCTGAAGTGGGATATGATCAGATATACCTCCTGCAAAGTAAATAACCTCAGCCACCCATGGTAAAAGTGCTGCATTGGAAAATGCTAAATCAGTTCTGGAGGAGGAGTGGAATACAGCCAACAGAAAGGAATATTGTCTGTTGGTAGGATGTTTCCACCTCCTGAGTTCTGCTGTATTCCTCCCAGTTAGCAAGATCAAAATTAGGTGTTCTAAAGGGATTGGACGTATCCGGAGAATAGTCCAGCACATTATTAAAGTCACTCATGAGAAGAATGTTTGAAGGAAAAAGACGTTTATCTAGAATACAATACAGGATAAAGGCCGGGGGCATATTTACCACAAAAATGTGACAAAAGCCACATATCTCCCCTCTGGATCAAACTAAAACATATGTTTAGCACAATAGAAGCCCCTTGTGCATATGTAGAGTAGGTAGAATGGTATGTCCTCTGAACCCAGTTCCTTTTTAAGGATAAAATCCTATTACCCATCAAGTGAGTTTCTTGCAAGAGGACCAGGTGCCGATTATGCTTTTTCACAAACTGTAGGATTAATGATCTTTTGAATTTGAAGTTCAACCCCCGAACATTCCAGGAGACAAAGCAAATACTAGATGCCATAACCCAAGAGGTTGACATAATATGACAATTTTGTAGAGAGGTGCAGATATAATAGCACAGGCCACACCCCCAACATCACAGGCACATCAAACAATATGGTTTCCTTTAAAACAGGACCAAAAATGTTCTCTCTCATCCTACCATCTGTCCTATCATCTGTTATTAACTCATAAAATTTCAACCTAGTAAAGGAGCCTACCACAAATCATAATACTTGCCAAACTCATAGAAGAAATGGATTTGGGCTCAACTTTGCCCACGTTTTTGGCAATTTTGATGGCGATCATATTTATAGATACACACAGAGAGTTTTATATATATATATATATATATATATATATATATATATATATATATATATATATATGGCCTTTATAGTATAGAGAATATATGAAAATCAACTGGTAATCTGGTGGCAGGCAGTTTTTTAAGCAATTTCTATCTATCCAATTTGTGTGTTTTATTGTTTAATGAAAGGTTTGCAATTGTTTTTATCAATTGAGTATCATCGGTGAATGCATTCTATATGTGTTCTTTTGAGAATTTTTTGTAGATTTATATTGAAAACTAGGGAGCAAAGTTGAACCCAAGTCCATTTCTTCTATGAGTTTGGAAAATATTACTTTGAAACTGGTAAAAAGGAGAAAAAGGTGGGAAAAAAAAAATGACAAAAAAAAATACCCAAACTGTTGGTAACATTCATCAGTTTCTCTGGCCAAAACAATCCAACTTGTCAGGAGCACATGGCACTCAAAAATAACAGAACTGAAAAAAAGAAAAGTCTCACCACCCATGACCATGAAAAAGAGCAGCCCTCCATGTGATAACCCAGACATGCAGGTCAAGGAAAGGAATCCAGCCAATTTGTGGCCAAGGCCACATTTGACATTTTTACTAGCCCTGGAGCTGAATTAAAACCTCTTCCTCCAAATGAAAACCCCCTTCCTCTTTTTATAAAACTTCTAAGACATACTTTATTACCAAAGTGCATGACTATGTGTTAATCTGTTATAAAGAAACGTGAAGTGATCTTCTGCCCATTGTCTATGGCATGCTTAATAGAAATTGCTGGTCTATAAATGCTGTTTCAATTGTTCACCTTTTAATGCTCTTTAGTAACATGTCAATGTGAATGAATGTCAAGAGAATAATCCCTTTATTTAGTATCTAGACAAATAAATAAATAAAAGTCCCATCCACTCCCTCAAGACATGTCTTCCTAATCAACCCTTGCACACAAAGTTATATATTTTTTCTCTGGTGCCATGTATCTCCTCTCACTGCTCTGACTCCCAAAAGACCTCAAGGTTCAATTACAGCTGCAGATATAATCAATACTGATTTTACTCTGCAAACATAACAATAAATTCTAAAGCTGCTACTAGCAGCCGACACATTCTTCACTAGCTCTATACTGTATATCTCTGTTGTAACTTGCTGATATTGTAGCTATGTCACCGGTTCTATAGATTAAAACAAAAAAAATGGCGAAAGTTCAAAATATGAGATTAGATCTTTCAAAGCAGCAATGAAGTATTTCATTACAGAAGCAGTTTTGTGTGTGAAATAGAAACATATTTTAATATCTAGAAGAATAAAGATTCAGTTTCAGCCCCCTTCTAAAGGAAAAGAGTTTGAAATGAATGTTGGTGTTCCCATTAAAGTCTTAATACTGAAAATGAAAAACTGATATTTATGGAGGTTTATCCTAAAGTCATTATCTCTATATAAATACCATCCATTTCAGCTTCCACTTAAAACTATTTTCTCATTCCAGATGTCCTTCCCACATGTTTAGGTCACCTTTCCTGTCTTAAATAACATAGCATCTTATCTTTCAGTGTGACTTGGGAAATGTTAAGCTAGCCATAGGCACTAGATCATCGTCAAATAAGCTTGTACAATCCAACTGCTGAACAATTGTTTTTTCCAGATTAGTGGATAGATATTCAATGTAGCCCATGCAGAGTATCCACAAACAGCTCCATACAGGTGCAATAAGAGAGCAGTAGGTGTGTACCTACCGAAGCCTATGCTGTGTAATCTTACATTTATGCCTCCTACATCACCAATTGCATTCCATATTCATTCTAATTACAGATATTTTACAAAACATTTGTTTAAGTACACCAGGCTATGTGCCAGAAGCACCAAAAAAGGTGCCAAGCATCATTAACAGGTGTACTCCAAAGAATTTGGTGATCTAGTGCAGTACAGTAACCCTTGAATAAAAAAAACACACTTACTCAGCAGGCAGACTCTTTACGCAGCCTTTGGTTTCTTCCTTAATTTTGACTAGTGTGTATGTTTAAACTCAGGGAACAATCGCAATGGGCAGGGAAACCCACCCTGATAGCAATTTTTTTTCCTTAAAACCTATCAGCCTAGGGACATGCTACTGTCTGACACTGAGATGATTGCCAAGTTCTTCACTATCAACTGTCACCACGGTTTTCATGAATAAATGTGACGGTTCCTACAACACAGATTTCCTATACACAGAGTTACTGTCAACACAGATATGATTATAGTGTTACAAATGCAGACAGCTGTCTTCCTGCACCATACATGATATTTAAGCAAATAAGAAAGATGTTCCTAATGACAGGAGGTATATATGTGCAAACTTATATCTTCGGATACCTTAACTATATACTCAAATGACTGTGTTCATTTTAAATGACCTAGGGATGATTTATAAAAGACTAAAAGTAAAGCTTCAACTTTTTTCATAGAAATATATATCATCTACAATATTATTATTATTATACAGTATTTATATAGCGCCAAAGGGTTTGCTCAGCGCTGTACAATAGCAAGGGGGACAGAACATGAGACAAGACAGAAACAATACAATACACGAGGGGTTCGAGGGCCCTGTTTTTTTGAGCTTACAATTTAGGAGGGAGGGGAAAGTGGTACAGGAGGAAATGGCTGTGGGGGATGGAGTGGTGGGAGGAGTGGAGGAGGTCAGTTGTTAGGTGAGGGTGGGTAGGCTTCCCTGAAGAGGAGGGTTTTCAGGGTGCGCCTGAAGGTGAGGAGGGTAGGCGACAGTCGGATGTATTGGGGTAGGGAGTTCCAGAGGATGGGGTAAGTCCTGGAGAAATTCTGCAATCAGGCATGGGAGGAGGAGGAGACCAGGGAGCTAGAGAGTAGGAGGTCCTGTGAGGAGCGAAGGGCATGGGTAGGGTGATATTTGGGTATCAGGGCGGTTAGGTAGTTTGGGGCGGCATTGTGAATGGCTTTGTAGGTCAGAGTTAGCAGTTTGAATTTGATGCGCTGGGCAATCGGGAGCCAGTGAAGGGATTGGCAGAGGGGGGTGGCAGATATGGAGCAGTTGGTGAGGTGGATGAGTCTTGCCGCTGAGTTCAGGATTGACTGGAGTGGGGATAGCGTTTGTTTGGGTAGGCCAGTGAGAAGGGAGTTGCAGTAGTCCAGGCGTGAGATGATGAGGGAGTGTACGAGTTGTTTAGTAGTGTCTGGGGTGAGGAATGTACGTATCTTGGAGATGTTGCGGAGGTGGAGCCTGCATGATCTTGATAGTAATTGGATGTGAGGTAGGAAGGAAAGGTTTGAGTCCAGGGTGACACCCAGGACTCTGGCATGTGGGGTGGGAGTGATGGTGGCATTGTTAGTAGTGATAGTGAGGATAAAGGAGGAAAGGGGAGGGGGGCGAAAACCAGGAGCTCAGTTTTGGACAGGTTTAATTTGAGGAAATGGAGTGACATCCAGTCTGATATGTCGTTCAGGAGGTGGGCAATGCGGGCGGAGAGTGAGGCGGTGAGGTGGGGGGTGGAGAGGTAAATTTGTGTGTCGTCGGCATAGAGGTGGTAATTGAAGCCCTGGGAGTGTATTAGTTTGTCAAGGGAGGAGGTGTAGATGGAGAAGAGGAGGGGTCCGAGGACAGAGCCTTGGGGGACTCCAACAGAGAGGGGGAGAGAGGGGGAGAGAGGGGGAGGTGGCAGTGTTATATGTGATGCTGAAGGAGCGTTGGGATAGGTAGGAGGAGAACCAGGAGAGAGCAGCATCCCTGATGCCAAGGGAGTGCAGTTTAGTAAGGAGAGGGTGGTCGACAGTGTCGAAGGCCGCGGAGAGGTCAAAGAGCAGGAGGAAAGATTAATGGCCATTAGCTTTGGCGGTTAGCAGGTCGTTGGTGATTTTAAGTAGGGCGGTTTCGGTGGAGTGTAGGGGACGGAAGCCAGACTGTAGAGGATCAAGGAGGTTGTTATCAGTGAGGTGGGCGCTTAGGCCTTTTACCCCTGTAATGTTTGGGGGTTTCTTAGCTCAGGGTAATGCTCACCAGTGTGTAGAGTCCATGCTAGAAACTGTTTAAGGGCTTGTTGGCCCACTTTTATTAAAGAAAACAAAAAAAAGTCCATACAATGCGTTTCCTACAAAAGGGTTTCCACCATCAACACAAAATAATGGCAAATTCGGCCTCCTGGCTTACACATGCAACAAAATAGTTATTCAAGCTCCTGGCTGTGCAGGCCTTCCACTTTAGACCCTCATCTGTCTCTCACAGACGACTTCCTCGCCAACACTATCCACACAACTGACAGCCCCTTGATGCTCTGGCCCTCAGGCTTGGTCCTTTCCTGTGCATCCCTCTGGCTTCTCCCTTGCACATACCTGGACTCATTGGGAGGGTGGATCCCAGAACCCGGTCCTGACTCTACAAAAATCCCAGAACCCACCTGCACAACTAGCGTGCTAGCTGTTCCTAAAACCTGGTCCCAGATCAATTTGAAATCTCAAGGCTCCAGGTCCCAAAATATTTTTTTTTTTTTAGTTTGATTTAAAAAATGAGGCCTCATTCATACACTTTGCAATTTTTTTTACAAAACATCCAAAACAATTCTCCAAAGGAGAAAATTAGCTGTGGCTCATCACATGTGTAATTATGCCTTTTTCATATGCACAATCTTGGTATTTGTCAAAATCCATGGTGTGTTGGATGAAGGGGTAGAAGGTAAATTTGGGACATATTTTTGTGAGCCAGGAGGTGCAATAGTATAAAAACAGTGGGGTGCAACAGTATAGATTAAATATATGCTACTGCGGGTTAGTGAAGGCTGAAACCTTGGAAAAGTATGTCCCTCCTGACAAGCTGCCAGAATGCCCTTCCATTAGATTGTAAGCTCCACGAGCAGGGCCCTCACATTCCTTCTGTACTGAAATGTATTGTAATTGTACTTTCTCCCTTATATTGTAAAGCGCTGCGCAAACTGTTGGCGCTATATAAATCTTGTATAATAATAATAATGTAGGTGCCATAAAACATAAATGCTGCTTCTTACATGTGGCCACTTAGCAGGAGGTATCTACCGGAGAACAGGCAGAAGACATATCCAGAATGTGACATTGATGAATGACTGTGAAACTCAATTTTCATCGGGCCCTGTTATCTGGACCTGTATTGCCTTCTTCAACTCCTTTACCAGCCAAATAATTAGATTGTACAAGTAATTATTCTGACCACTGAGCAGCTGGCTGCACTTCCAATGAGAATAGCTCAAAACTTGTCAGAGAAGACCAAACACTCATAATAATTTCTAATGTTCACATTGCTAATTGCAAACCATAATGCTCACTCCTGGTGACTATTTAGCAGGTTTCATAAATACAAGATTTAATACTTACTCATGCATTTCCCTTGTTTATTTAAGGCAGTAAAGCTTCTCAAAAGGCAGGTTCGGTTTCTTGCTGAATGCTGCTAACCTCATGTCTGGAAAATCTCTTCTATCAAGACATTCTCTATTTGTCATTCAAGGACTGCCAGTATGGAGAAATGCCATTTCCTGTAATAAAATAAAAGCATTGCATATTAAAGTTGGAAAACAAATATTTAATAAGCAACCAAGAAAACAGTAACCACTCTGTGCAATGGGTTTATACAGTATGCAGATACTTGTGACAATAATGACTTCTTCTCGATAAAGCAAACAGTAATCTGCAAAACACAGTCTAGTGATTTTCAGTCCTAAGCCATTTTTGGCACTTTTTGTTTACATTTTAAATTTAGGAGGTTTTTTTGCTAGAAAATATCTTAGGAACCCTAAACATGATATATTTTTAAAAAACAGAAGCCCTAAAGAATAAATTGGTGTTTTTCTAATTTTTTATGTCACATGGTATTTGTGCAGCAATTTTCCAAATGCAATTGTTTGGAAAAAAAAAACTTTTTTAATTTTATATAAAAACATACATACATAACATTTTTTGTAAAGTATAAAAGACGAGTAAATAGATACCAAACATGTCACGGTTTAAAACTGCGCATGCTCGTGCAACAGTGACAAATGTAAATTTTTTGTATAATTGTAATTTTTATTAAAGTTTACAACAAGAAGAGAAAGAAGAACCAAATACAATACAGAAGCATATATTAGTGAATGGTTTTACAAATGGCATGGGTGAATAAAGAAGAGAACACAAGCAGGTCCCATAGAGTTCAACACATTCCTGTTCATGCAAACAGTTTTAACAGATACAAAAATAGAAATACTGCATCTAGGAAGGATAAAGTATCTTATTAGAGGTGGGGAATTGTCGGACCATAGAACGGTGTTATATAAACATGCCTGTAAACCCATAATATATAAACATAATCACAAGAAATAATGTGCTTACACGTACGTACAATATAAACTTAAAAAAAGGAAAGAAAGAGAACCATGCAAAAGAAATAAGAAGGAACAGTCATCGAAAAATAAGTCGACATAAACCTTGCCCATTACTTGGTCCAAAATATATTTCAAAATGTAAGCAAATCATGTAACAGGTTGTGTAACTTTGACTATGCACCCAAATTTTAGTTAGCAAATAGCATTAAGGGATTGTAATGGAAGAGTGAGGTAACCCATAAGGTGAGTTCTCTCAGAAGTTCCATATTCTGTGAAAAGTGTCAAGGGATTCGTTAGCCGTTAGGTATTCCAGCTTCCTGACCTCTGCTACAGCAGAAATAAATTGTATGCTAATTGGAACTCTGGGAGTTCTCCAATGGCAAGGAATTTGTCTCCTGGCTGCCGTGAGAATATGAGCAATAAGTCATTTAGCACCCTTAGTTATGCCTAGTATAGGTAGGCATAAAATATAATTAAGTCAGTCTAGGGCAGGGGTAGGCAACCTGCGGCTCTCCAGCTGTTGCAGGACTACAAGTTTCATCATGCCTCTGAAAGTCATAGCTGTAACTGTCAGTTTTGTAATATTGCAATGCCTCATGGGAAATGTAGTTCCACAACAGCTAGAGAACCACAGGTTGCCTACCCCTGGTCTAGGGCAAGAGAAGTATCTAAAACATTCTCCAAAACTTGCTGCACTATGGACCAATAGGTCTGTATAAGGGGGAAAAACCAAAGAATATGGGCCAAGGTACCTATGTCTCTTTTACATCTCCAACAAACTTTTGGCACCTTCTCATTAGTCAAATGTAAAAGACTAGTTCCGTACCAGTACATTAAAACATTATAAATGGTTTCCTTATGGCAGACACATCTTGAAGATTTAGTAGCCATATCCCAAATCTTTTTCCAGCAAATCAAGGGGATAAATCGATCAAAGGCTAAACATTTCTGTATATATTTATGAGTAACTGCTGTAAAGGAGGATGCTTCTATTAATATTTTATAGAGATTAGAGATAAGATGCAACTGTTTAAGTCCCTGGGCACATGTGGATTCAAAAACTGCTGAACTTTCTAGAGTTAAGGAAGGTCTTAAGGTAGCAAAAATGTGTCGAAACTGAAGGTAGACGTAAAAGACCTTAGTGGGGGGAGGTTTCTCCTAGTCTGAAGCTCTTCAAAGGACAAAAGTCTTCGAGTCACCGGGTTGATAAGGTGGCATAACTGAAAAATACCCACCTATACCCATGGGAGCATATCTAAATGTCAGAGATGCAGGTGTGACCAGAAGTGTGTGGACTGACACAGGGAAACGCAAGCTTCAGATATGGTATAAATAAGACGCTTTATTAAAGACTAACAATACAAACATAAACGCAGTGCACCAAACCCCAAGCTAACACAAATACATACAACAAGGTGAAACAAACCCAAACCTAAACTGATACAGATACCCAGGTACATACACATGTAGAGCACAACGTAGTTAGGCAGGCCGGGTCGATAACTATCAGGCAGGTAGGTACAGGAGGAGCAGGCGGAGAGAATGGTCAGGGTCACAAGCCAGGGATCAAAACAGGAGAAGTCAGCAGAGGTCAGGATCAGGCAGGGTCGGCAACAAGTCAGGCAGGAACAGGAATGCAGGTTACAAGATACAGGGGCCCATGGAAAAACACACACCAAGGCACAGACTGCAGGTCTGGCCATCCCTTAAATACGCCTGCAATCAGCCCCAGGTGATGGCTAATTGCCGAAGTGAACCTCTGGTTGTTGAGAGCACCCGCTGGCCAGCCCTGGTACTGCAGCCCACAAGGCATGTGAGTCCCACCACTATTGGCAAGTCCATTCCTGACACTAAATGAGAAAAACCATCTGGCATAGCTGGATTGTACAACACATTGGTAATATAGGAGCAGGGTGGGATCAGGCGGAAGTTTTTATTACAGGAATGCCAAATTTTAAGGGTAAAAGTTTTAGAGTTGAGTAATAAATTAGGATTTAGCGATTTGAGAGATCCTGGATATGTGCCCAGGAGGGAACTGGGATGAGCCGAATAAATCCGATCCATCTCTATCTCAGACCATCTAGCATGTGGGCATCTAACTGTTCAAGCTAAAGTAGGACGTAGATGGGTAACAAAATAATATTTAATTAAATCTGGAGCACCCAGTCCACCCCTGGACCGGGGCGAGAGGAGGACAGAACAAGCTATCCTATGTACTCTATAGTGCCAGATAAAGTTGAGAAAGGAGTTTTGCAAAGACCATAGGTGAGTCAAGGGTATTGGTATGGGTAACGTCTCAAATAAATACAATGAATTAGGCATGACAGACAGTTTAAGAACATTAATTCAGCCAAGAAAAGAGATATCCAGAAAATTCCATTGTCTCAACAGAGTACAAATCTCGCCAAATAGTGAAGGATAGTTAGCCTCATATAATGAGGAGTAATTTGAAGTAATATGTATACCTAGATATTTAATGGAGTATGTGCACCAATTATGTTTTTTAGATTGTAACTTGGATAACATATGTACTGGGACATTGATAGGCAGAGCTTTAGTTTTAGAGCTGTTTATCTTATAACCTGAGAGGGCACCAAAAAAATACAAAATACATCGGCGTAAAACAGGAAGAGTATTATCAGTTATAGTAAGCAAGATGTCATCAGCAAGTAGTGGCAGCTTGTACTCACTTTTATGTACATTGACTCCCTGTATGTCGCCCTGAAGACCTATTGTGGCTGCTAGGGGATCAAGGCACATAAACAATAGAGGGAACAAAGGGCATCCCTGCCTAGTGCCATTGTACATCTCAAAAGTGTCTGACATAGCATAAGGGAGCTTAACTTGGGGCTTGGAATACAAAGCCTTCAGAGCTTTAAATAAAGGTCATTTTAGTACAAAGTGTCCTAAGGTAGCAAACATATATATGGGCAACTAAGGTGATCAAAAGCCTTTTCTGCATCTAGGCTCAACAGTAGTGCTGAGGTGTTTGTCTTCTTAATTAAGTGCTGAAAGTGACAGTGCAGAGTTTCATCATTAAGAAGGGTTATATTGAAATCTAAAAGATGATGCTAAATTGGGAAGAGACGGTTTATAATTAGAGATGAGCGAATTGAACTTGGCGAAGTGGAATTCGTTTCGAATATTAGGAAAAATTCAATTCGCGCTGAATCCGAAAATTAGCAAACTTCGGATGCAAGAATCGAATTTTCCCCGATCGGCCGATTTTCATCCCTTCTACAGCCGGCAAAAAGTGTCCCTGCAGAGAGCTCCGCTATTTCTGACAGTTCTCTGACAGTTACTTCACATTTACAGCGGTTGAAACATTGTATCTATTTGTTTCCATTTGGATACAGATGTTTTTATTCGGAAACAAATAGATACACTTTTTGCTGGAATGGAATTCTTCTTCTTCCTCACCATCATCCTCTTCTTCTTCCTCACCATCATCTTCTTCCTCACCATCACCATCATCTTCTTCCTCACCATCATCCTCTTCTTCTTCCTCACCATCATCCTCTTCCTCTTCCTCACCATCATCCTCATCCTCTTCCTCTTCCTCACCATCATCCTCTTCCTCACCATCATCCTCTTCCTCACCATCATCCTCTTCCTCACCATCATCCTCTTCTTCTTCCTCACCATCATCCTCTTCTTCTTCCTCACCATCATCCTCTTCCTCACCATCATCCTCTTCTTCTTCCTCACCATCATCTTCCTCACCTTCTTCCTCTTCCTCACCATCATCCTCTTCTTCTTCCTCACCATCATCTTCCTCACCTTCTTCCTCTTCCTCACCATCATCCTCTTTTTCTTCCTCACCATCATCCTCTTCCTCACCATCACCCTCTTCCTCACCATCATCCTCTTCTTCTTCCTCACCATCATCTTCCTCACCTTCTTCCTCTTCCTCACCATCATTCTCTTCTTCTTCCTCACCTTCTTCCTCTTCCTCACCATCATCCTCTTCCTCACCATCATCCTCTTCTTCTTCCTCACCATCATCCTCTTCTTCTTCCTCACCATCATCCTCTTCTTCTTCCTCACCATCATCCTCTTCTTCTTCCTCACCATCATCCTCTTCCTCACCATCATCCTCTTCCTCACCATCATCCTCTTCCTCACCATCATCTTCTTCTTCTTCTTCATCCTCATCCTCATCTTCTTCTTCATCCTCATCCTCATCCTCATCTTCTTCTTCTTCATCCTCATCCTCATCTTCTTCATCCTCATCCTCTTCTTCATCCTCATCCTCATCCTCTTCTTCAATTGAAGCTGCTTCTGCTCCGCCACTCTGCCATTGGACTCTTGATAGTCGTCTCCCCACACTGCTGCTGGGGGGACTTTTTAACATAGGCCTCTGTATGGCCTTCAATTTAAGCTGCTTACGCTTCGCCACTCTGCCATGGGCCCCTGTACCGCCTCCTCATGCTGCTGCCAGGTCCAGAGTGTGTCATGGGTCCCTGTACGGCCTCCCATTGCTGCTGTCTCCATCGCCACACTCTGCCATGTGCCACTTTCAGGTCTCCTCACACTGCTGGTGGGTTCCATTTTGTCATAGGGTGCTGTATGGCCTCCCATTGCTGCTGCCTCCACCGCCACACTGTGGCTCCACACTCTGGTTTTGGCCCCGTGACTGCCCAAATGAGTGAAGTGTGCGGTGATTCTAAGATCGACGGTACTCATCTGCATGTCATACTGACTGACAGTATTATTTCTCTTCCCCAGCAGACTCCAAGGGCATTTAAATTAAAGGTACAGTGTTCTGCACTAATATAAAGGCTCTCTGAAGCCTAGAAACCCTTTTAATAAGTTAAATTCGCAGCGAATAAATTCGCATCGAATCAAATTTATTCCGCAAATTCGGCGAATCAGCCGAATCAAATTTTTGAATAATTCGCTCATCTCTATTTATAATCATAAATAGTGATAAACTTTATTAGTGTCCATACAATTGTTATGTGAAAACCCAAAATTAAAGTCAATAAATCTTTCTTCCAATCTCTGAAAAAAAAAAATTGGCAAATGAATCCAGTAAATGCTGTGTACCTCAAAATAAAAGAAAACTCAATAGTGTATTATGCTCACAAAAATAATTAATAAATTCATTGATAATCACTAGAGATGAGCGAATTTCTCAAAAATTCGATTCGGCTGATTCGGCGAATTCCAGTATGAAATTCGATTCGATGCGAATTAATTCGCTAAGAATTTAACTTATTAAAAGGGTTTCTAGGCTTCAGAGAGCCTTTAAATTAGTGCAGAACACTGTACCTTTAATTTAAATGCCCTTGGAGATGAAAAAAAATGGAAACAAATAGATACAATGTTTCAACCACTGTATGGAGTGAATGTCCCAGAACTGTCATAAATAGTCTATTTCTGACAGTTATGGGACATTCACTCCATACAGCGGTTTCAACCGCTGTATGGAGGGAATGTCATAGAACTGTCAGAAATAGACTATTTCTAACAGTTCTGGGACACTCACTCCATACAGCGGTTGAAACATTGTATCTATTTGTTTCCATAAATGGATCCATTTATGGAAACAAATAGATACAATGTTTCAACCGCTGTATGGAGTGAGTGTCCCAGAACTGTCATAAATAGTCTATTTCTGACAGTTCTATGACATTCCCTCCATACAGCGGTTTCAACCGCTGTATGGAGTGAATGTCCCAGAACTGTCATAAATAGTCTATTTCTGACAGTTATGGAACATACACTTTTTGCCGGCTTGGAATTATTCTTATTTTCATCCTACTTCTTCTTCTTCTTCATCCTCATCCTCTTCTTCTGAGGATGAGGATGAGGATGAAGAAGAAGAAGAAGAAGAAGAAGAAGTAGGATGAAAATAAGAATAATTCCAAGCCGGCAAAAAGTGTATGTGCAGAGTTCCTCTGTTTCTGACAGTTCTCTGACAGCTTCTTCACATGTACAGCAGTTGAAACATCTGTATCCTAAATGGAAACTAATAGATACAATGTTTCAACCGCTAAACATGTGTTCCTTCTGTCAGAGAACTGTCAGAAATAGCGGAGCTCACTGCAGGGACACTTTTGCCGGCTGATCGGGAAATATTCGATTCGCGCACCCGAAGTAGGCAAAATTTCGGATTCGACGCGAATCGAATATTTCCTGAAATTCGACTCGAATTCCGGTTCGCCTGGTTCGATTCGCTCATCTCTAATAATCACCAAAATAATTATTCCCAAAAATTCCTCATTATTTTCGTGCAAAACGCATAAACCCTGAAAACACGTGATAGTGAAACTCTCTGTGTAATAGTTATATATATGCTTCTCCATGAATACTCAGTGTACACATCTAAGTGGTTGAATTGCATTACCTTACCCCAATAAATAGTAAGCCAGCCTTTTAAAAAAAATCCAGAGGAGGATATGGATCAACCGGAACCTTATAGATACCTTCTGATCCCTCAATACTCTTTCCAGTACTCTTGCCTCCTTATACTCCAAACCATTCATAGAGAGAAAATAAAGCCATATAGTGCAGTATGTTTCAGATAAACAGATCGGCGCTTTAATATAAATATGCTTACATAAAATGCCATTAAAACTGCATAAAAAATCCCATGACTCCACCTCGAACAGCTTCCAGGAATGCCAAACAGTAATACCACACTCAAAACGGCCGCTCCGCTACTTTCGGTTTCTCAGGCAACGTCCAACGTCACATCCCTTGACGCGTTTCGTCACTTCCTTGACTTCCTCATGAGGAAGTAAAAATGTATTTTTAATCTATGCAGTTTTATCCCATATGGAAGAAAAATATGTTTGAAATATATTTTAAAATATATGTTAAAATTACCGTTTATATGTAATAGACACAGTATATTTGAAATTTATTTTTTTTTAAATGTTTCATATATCCTAGATTGTAAGCTCCAAGGAGCAGGGCCCTCAAATCCCTCTTGTATTGAACTGTATTGTTACTATATTGTCTCCCGTTATATTGTGAAGCGCTGAGCAAACTGTTGGCGCTATATAAATCCTTTATAATAATAATAATAATAATTTTGTAATAAAAACACATTTCAACATGATATATATATATATATATATATATATATATATATATATATATATATATATATATATTGAAATATATTTAGAAATATTGTATATGGCCACAATTGTAGCATTCCATATATATATATAGCACATAGGGAAGCATATTTTTAAAATATATTTCAAATATATTTTTCTTCCATGTGGGATCTAAGTATATGGTTTTGTCTTTTCTTGTCAATTATTTACAAGCTGCTGTAAAAGTGGCTGAGATTTTGACAAAATTAGACAAAAAGGTAAGCTTCTTAAAGTGAGCCTGTGGTCAGGCTATAGACTTTCAAGTGCATATTATTAACATGCACAAAATAGGATGACCTGTAACTGAAGGCACTGCAAAACAAACCATCCTTAAAGTTTCTTACAAAACTAACCTTCTAATCTCTAATGTAAACACGGAGCAGATAATATAGGATGCGTTTGGAGGGTGGGCTTGTCTGCTGAGAGAAACACAGCTGCAGTGCTTCTGCTGTGATTTTGTGGACAAATTGCCCCACAGTGCCAATAGCTAAAGAGGGTTTTTTGTGAGAATACATTTTGTAAATGATTGTTAAGAATACGTAAATTCTTTACAAGTCCTGTCACATGTTTATATTTCTGCATTGCAAACAATTTTTGAATACAAATAGACTACTGTGAAAGCTACACCTTAAGTGTGTTCAAGTATCTTAACAAATTACATTTTTTGCTGAAAAGATTTGAAGGAACGCTCACTGTTTCTTGGATCACAGAGGAACAATAGACTCATGGCTGGGGGAGTCTGGTGAGGTGTGAAGGCAATATTGACATGAAGATTATATTTTTTTTTCCAAAATCTGTCATGATTGGGAGTCCATCATCTGCTGTCTGCAGGTACCTTTATACCGTATATCAGATAGATTACTCGAAATCCATTTTATGATGCATCTGGCACAGATTCTAATGAAAGTCCATTTTCCCAGTTGATGCTGGAAATAAACAGGTCAGTTTTTCATCCAGAATGAAGATTCCAGTTTCACTTATGATAATCTCTTATGTGTCTGCTTAATGAATCCTTACAGCTGTGCAATTCAGAGTGATGAAAAGATGTTTTTAGCATGCTGCAAATTTGTGATTTGAGAGCCTGAGGCCACTGATATCGTTTACACAGAGGGCACTCTGTCAAATAGCTGAAACAATCTTTTACTATAAAGACATTTTCAAAATGAACTACCAACAGCTAATTTCTTTGGAAAAAAAGAAAAATAATGATAAATATATAGCAGATTTCCATTATTCGATAAAAGGATCAACACCAGATAGTGAAACAATACTTTAGCAATGCAAAATATATTATGCATTAACAAAAACATAGCCTAAATTATATGTTTCCAGACTAATCTCACAGTTTACAATTATCTCTTATCACCAACATATTTCTAAAAAGTTATTTAGAAATGTATGCTTTTGGACTTATGCAATCCAGGTTTTTACATTTCTTGCATTTTTTCTTGCATTTTGAGCTAGATCCCATGTTGGTTGGAGTAACAGAGATCCATTACACATATTGGTAGATGATTCCAGGGTGCCGGGTTGGGCACCAAACAATCTGAATATAATTTTCTTGTAATTGTTATATATTTTTCTATACACAGTTTTATACTGTGCAGATGTTTTTTGCTTGCTCCCTTCTATATATATTGGCATGAGGTATTGAACCATATTTGAAATATTGCCATGCACAGCTGGGCTGTGGAAAAGCACATCTGACCTACCTACAGTAAGTATATACTCAGGTGGTCAACATCTTCCAGTGAGTTTGGTCCTAGAGGAATACGAGGCACTGTGCACAGAGTGGATGATTATTGTGGTGGAAGAACACAGATGGGGTTTTTTGATGGTCAACATAAGAATTGAGACACTTCTTTCTTTCATGAACCGACACTTTGGGGGCCAGTTCACAACAAAAAAACACACTCCAGATGTGTTTTGGATGTTTTTCTGCTTACAGTTCAAACCACACTGCATTGCAGTGTGTTTTTGATGTGTTTTGCTGTGCTCCATTACAGTTTAGTGCAGAAAAAATGCAGCATGTTCTACTTTTTCTTATGCACCGGAAACTGGCTGGAACTGACTTCACTGGTGTGAATAAGGTCCATTGAAGAATATGGAAAACACTGTGCATGCATTTTTGATGCAGAAAAAAAAATGCACTGGACTGCATATAGTGTGAACCAGCCCTGAAAGAGACTTATTGCACTTTATTACTTCTTTACATTAAACAAAAAATGGTAAAATAAGTGAGCGCTACAGCAATCATAAGCAGCCAAAGCACCAAAATGCAGACCAAAAACCTCCAAAATAATCTGAGAAAACAAAAAGGGTGCGGCGCTGGAATCCCAAAAAAATGCATACATATAAATTGAAATTAACCAAGTGGTTATAAAGTGACAAACGTTCACGATGCAAGATAAAAGTGATATTGGTGAGCACTTATCAGTGTGCTAGGTGTTCATGATCATAAACAGTCCTAAAAACAGTTCATAAAGTGCTTTAGAAGTGATGATCCATCTGAGAGGATCTCAGACAAATGCTCCTTACAACATTCTGGTGACGTGCCGTGAAACTGTTAGGAATACGCACTCACTAGATGCGCAACCGTTATGCGCATATATACCGTTATGGATCTCCTTCCCCTGGGCAGTTTGCTTTTGGTTAAGTTTGGTTAAGTGCAATTTATATGTATGCATTTTTATTGGATTTTAGTGATTCCAGCACCGCACCCTTTTGTTTTCTCTGACTTCTTTACATTAGAATTCATAGATCACACTCTATAGTGTATTTCCACAACTGTCACATTTATATGGATTATGTTGGTAAAGCGCAGATCTTAATCTTTTTGGGGGGGATATTTTTACATATTAACCTCCCTGGAGGTATTGCCGAGTGTAGCTCGAAGTAAAGTTTCAGCACCACAAGCGGTATCCCCGAGCTACACTCAGGAATACCTTGCAGCGTTGCTCCGGGATCACTTCTTCACTTACCTTGTCCTTTCGCTCCCGTGATGATCCCCCTGCAGTGTCCACGGCAATGTCCTCCGTGCTCCGCTCCCTGCGACGTCAGGACGTATGGGGGACAGAACTGGTGGGAAATTTTAAAATGTCAAAAAGTGACATTCACTCAATACACTAAAATCACATAGTAAAACATTACTCTATCAAACCATTTCACATACATTTTGTCCCTAGTGCTTTGTCCTGTGCCCTGCCTGCATTTTTATTGTTCTTTCTGCCTTGAAACTGAGAAATGTCCATGGCGTCCAAAAAGCGTCCCTTTAGGTCAAAAGTGGTTTTAGACCAGCTAGAGAACAGTGATAGTAAATTAGAACCACTTGCAGAATTACGTGATAATGATTTGTGGGGAAATTTGTCATCAGACACTGAAAACGATTTTGCGACTTTGCTCAGTGATGTGCGAACATGGCGCCATATTTCAAATTTCAGTGTTTTTGGTTTGATTATATTATTGAATTAAATTTATTATATTTTTAATGATTATTTATTAAATTATAATTTATGGTTTTGTGTTTTAAATTTTAACATAACCGGGATGTTTACTAGACTCTCGTTCGGACAGATTTCAGTGAGTTATTCCTAAAAATTACAGGCCTACAAAAAAAAAATACATATTTCCATGCAAAAAAATGTACCGCTTTGAGCACAGAAATACTGACATAATCAGACTGCTAGGGAGGCTACCTGCTTCCAGACTGCCCTATAGCAGATATACTGCTACAGGGTGGCACGGGTGCACAAACTCAGGTGGACATGGCTTTCAATCACCGTGTCCCGGTCGGTGATAACTCACCGGCGCCCGGTGATTGCTGAGCATCTCCAACAGGGAGAACTGTTTGTAACAGTTCAAATATAAAAAATCCCCGTCAATTGAAAATTAAGTTTGGGAATTGCAGTTGCACAGAGAGGGTTAATAAGAGGCAAAGGAAAAGGGGAAAAGGGGAAAAGAAGGGAGAGGAGAAAGACATTAGGAAAGGAACAGAGGAAAGAAAGAGAACCAGAAAAGAACCAGACGGGAAAAGGCCAGGAGAAGAAGGGGGAACATATAAAGAGAACAGGATAAGACAGAGCAGCTCTACCACCCAAGAGCCCAGTCAGACCCCAAACTAAACTGACAGTGGCTATGGCAGGCCCACGCGAGCCAAATCAAGGGGATGCCCTAAGATACGCATCGGTATAGACAAAGTATTGCCAAGGCCTCCAAGTATCTCTAAAATACCTCTCCATGGTCATAAAGAGAGGCCGTACGGTCCTCATATCTCTCAGCTCATTGACCTTAGAGAACCAAAGGGACCTTGTGGATGGATGCACAGACCTCCAACACAGAGGGATACAAGCCTTGGCCGCATTCAACAGTTGAATTGTCAAGGAAGCCTTATATTTCTTTATAGGGTGATCAGCAAGGTGCAGCAGGCATGCCACGGTTCATGGGCTACATCAACACTCGTTAGATCTCTGCTACTATCTGCCAGAAAGGTTGGATCTTAGAGCAAGTCCAGAAGATGTGC
Source organism: Staurois parvus (assembly GCF_062004578.1). NCBI lineage: Eukaryota > Metazoa > Chordata > Amphibia > Anura > Ranidae > Staurois > Staurois parvus. The sequence goes on from NW_028318102.1 coordinate 2,777,101, forward strand.
AGCATCGTACCACACTCAATCCCACATCTCCAACATAGATCCGAAACCTGCGGGAAAATACTGTGAAGGGTCGTGGGGCCCTTTACCATCAGGTCAAAATCTTGTAACTGGTTTCCTGAACCCTGGATGCAATGGAAGACTTCTGTGTGAAATGGAGAATCTTCACTTCATTTTCTGTGTTTCCGTGAAGCTAAGATCTAAATCAGCTTCCCAGTGAGTGAGAAAGGAAGGTTGAAAGTCATCTTGTGGACTGATCAAGGCAGAATAAAGAATGGAGAGACAATGCCTAATGGGCTCCCCTCTTATGACAAATATTTTCCAGAAGCGTGAGATGATGGCTAATCCCCGGAGAACGAGAACATTTCTGGAGGAAAGTACGGAGTTGCAGACTGTGCCCGAAGGCCAACGGGGGATCTGCGTCCAGAAAATCAAAAAAATGTGAATGCCCTAAGGTCTCCAAGTGGCGAAAATGTGGGGTTTCCCAGAATGCGGAGCATAGGAAAGGGCAGCAGGGAGAGGGAGGAGTTAAGGAAAGTTTTGCTAGACACTAGCAAAGAACCTCCCATGGTAGGGTGGGCCAGGAAAGTCCTAGGCAGTTTCAAAAGGCTCTAGGGACAGCTTTTGGCAGTACCCACCGAATCCTCCAACTCCATAGCCACCCAGAGCTTCATCTCTGCATGACAATGCCACTACACCAGTCTCATTAGGTGGACTACTCTGTAATGAGCATGGATATCCGGGAGACCTACACTGCCGAGGTGCTTAGGTAAATGTAATAGCCGAAATTGCAGAAGAGGTTTCCGATGAGACCAAACAAAGTCTCGGAGGAGAGCGTGTATTTTCTTAAAAAAGAGAGGGGGCAATGGAATGGGGAGGGCCTGGAGGATATAGAGGATCCGGGGGAGCAAGGTCATCATGAGTGCACTACACCATCCAAACCATGTAAGTGCAAGAGAATGCCAGCGCAATAAATCTGTTTTCTTAGGCTGCAGAAGCGGTTCAAAATTAGCCAAGTAAAGAGCAGCAGGGTCAGGAGTAATATGGACCCCCAGATAACAAATGGACTCAGAAGCCCAGCGAAAGGGTAACAGAGCGAAGCTGGCTCACCACAGCATCCGGAGTAGTGATATTGAGGACAGCAGATTTGGAAAAGTTAATCTGAAAGAAGGACAAGTAGCCAAAGACTCAGAAAGCATCTACCAAGGCCAGCAGAGAGATAAGCGGGACAGTTAAAAAGATAAAATTGTCCGCGAAAGCAGCTACCTTATGAGCCCTGGAAGGCTTGAGAAGGCCAGGAATATTTGGGTCTCTCCGGATCATACAGAGAAGTGTTCCAATGAAAGCACAAAAATCAATGGAGAAAGGGGGCAACCCTGCTGGGTGCCATTTGTTATGTCAATAAAGTCCGACCTAGCTTCATGGGCCTTAATGGCCGCAGAAGGGCAAGAGTAAAGAGAGGAGATCCAAGACAGCATGGCTGGTCCCAGGTCAATATGACGTAAAGTGGACATAATAAACTGCCAACTGACCTTGTCGAAGGCCTTCTTCGCATCCATAGAAAGCAGAAGGGGGCAACGAGAGGTCCTGGCCGTATGGATAAGGTTAAGGACTCTTGCAGTGTTGTCTCTCGGTTCCAACAGAGGAACGAACCCAGCCTGATCCCGGTGAATGAGAGACGATAAATGTGGTAACAACCTGTTCGCGAGAGTCCTGGCAAATAACTTCAGATCTGAGTTCAACAGAGCAATCGGCCTGAAAGAAATGTACACCCTGAGGGTATCTCAAGGCAAAGGGTGCCTCTGAACAATGGAATTAAGAGCCGGGACTAAGTGGGGAGAGAGGACATCAAAAAAGGTCCTGTAATAGGTCAAGGTAAATCCATCAGGCCCAGGAGCCTTCTTGGGCTTTGACTGAGCCAGGGCCACTCCAAGTTCCTCTGGGGTGATAGGAGCCTCCAACTCTGCACAAATCTCCGAGGGAAGAGACGGCATACCCGAGGCCGAAATATAGGAGAGAAGGGAAGGCGCCCCCTGGGAGGGGGAGTCACACAATGAAGAATGGCCCAAATTGTAGAGATCTCGGCAGACTTAGTCAATTTCTGATCCAAGGAATTTTGAATATGTGGAATGTAGGTTCGGGTTTGAGGGCCCCTGAGAGCCCTTGCCAACAGAGTGCCCGGTGTTTTTGAAAATTCATATATAGAGTGACGGTAACACCCCTCCCCCCATAAATGTGAAAATGTAATTTTTTTACTGGACATGTTTAACCATTTCCCTCCCAGCCTATGGCCGAATGTCGGTCGGCAAAAACCCTTACCTTTCCTGGTAAGTCATATGACGTCCTTTCAGGCATGCGCAGTTTGCACACCTGCAGAGCCGCGCATCGCGCAATCTGTCACCGGCCATGTACCTCGGACACGGCCGCTGACAGATCTGAGTACCGGCCCCATTGCCGGTACCATGTGACCTGCTGTGACTAATCACAGCAGATCACATGACAGTTGTATACAATGGATGGCTTCATTCATGCCATCCATTGTATACTAGGGTGTCTAGCTGTGAATGGTCACAGCGATCACATGCACAAGCTGGGCCAATCACAGCTAAGCACAAAAACAAAAAAAACCCTGAATGAATTGATGTCATTCAGGTAAATGCTTGTTTATAGCAAAGTAATCCTTTGCTATAAAAAAAAAAAAATACTGATCACTTCCCCAAAGTAGTACAATGTTACTATGGTAACATTGTACTACTTTGGTCATAGTGAAATATGAAAAAAAAATCTTAAAAAAAAAAAAAATGTAATAAAAAATTAAAAATAAAAACAAATTATATTTTTTTTTCATACTGTCATCAGTCAGTGTCCCTTATCACCACCATGCCAGTTATATGATGACGCTGTAGTGCACTGGTGACAGTATGTAAAAAAAAAAATAGTGAAAATAATGTTTTATATTTTTTCATTTTCCGAAAAATTATGACAAAAAAATACAACTTCAAAAAATTTGCCATGCCTCTTATGAAGTACGTTGGTGTGTCTACTTTGCAAAAAGGGGTCATTTGGAGGACATATGTACTGTTCTGACATTCTTGGACCCCAAGAAATCAGATTGGCTGTCAGTACTTCAGGATTGATCAATATTCAGATATATCCCATAGTTTGTGAACTCTAACTTTCCTACAAACTAAAAAATACATCCTATTGTGGGTTATTTTCACCAAAGGTGTAGCAGAATACATCTTGGCCTAAATTTATGAAGAACAATTATTTATTTGCAAACTTTTATAACAGAAACAAAGAAAAACGTGGGTTTTTTTTTCAAAGTTTACGGTCTTTTTTTGTTAATTTAGCAAAAAATAAAAATCCCAGTGGTGATTAAATACCACCAAAAGAAAGCTCTAATTGTGTGAATAAAATGATAAAATTTGAGTTTGGGTACAAAGTTGTATGACCGCGCAATTGTCATTCAAAGTGTGAGAGCTCTGAAACCTGAAAAAATGGCCTGGGCAGAAAGGGAGTAAAACTGCCCTGTATTGAAGAGGTTAATAGCAAAAAGTAAAAAATATTGTTTTTTTTCTCAAAATTGTTGGTCTTTTTATTTCTTGTGCAAGCATTTTGTTGAATTTTCCAGGCTAGTAATAAGCGTAAGACATTCACGTACATGTACAAGAATAGCAGAGAACATGTTTCCCAGAGGCAAAAAGGAAAATGTCGTTCAAAAACATGTACAACAGGGAACCATAGAAAAACATTATGGAATAATGCAATACAAAGGGATTTAAAATACGGTGTGATCTAAATATGGAGTACTGCTCCACAGAACTACATGTGGTTTCCAAGAAAGGCGAAAGAAAGAAAAAAGGAGGGAAAAGAGGAGGGGGCAGGTTGAAAAAAAGAAAGGAAAGACAGAGAAAATCCAGAGGGGGAACAGAGGAGGGGGAGAAGGGGCGTGTGACTTCCAGTATTGAAGAAGTAATCTTGGGACCGGACCAACGTGTGGATCAGTACGTAGGATCACCTTAGGGCAGGACTAAGAAACATAAAGGGAGGAGCAGCGAGTCATCAAAATTCGGCAGAAGAAAGCATTCCACCCATGGGGCCCAGATCATTAGAAACTTGGGGACAGAGTCCATAATGGTTGCTTCCACTTTGGCGTGAATTATTGCTTGTGTTACCTTGTTCCTAACTGCTAGGATACACAGAGATGGAGACTTCCATGATTTGGCCATTACTTTGAATTTGAACTTTAGTTTGAATTGGGATTTGGATATAAAGGGGAGGGTGAAGATTTAACAGGGCTATGGTCGTGTCTGGCGATAATGACTTTGCAAAAAGCAGGGATAGCATATGAAAAACTTCGGCCGAAAAAACTTGGGCAACCAGGCAAGACCACCAAATATGGAAATATGTCCCTACCATCGCACAGCCCCAAAAACAATTAGGAGAATAACTGGGGGTATATTTAGCAATCCTACCCGGGACTAAGTACCATCGGGTCAATACTTTATAATTCATCTCTACAGCTACTACATTCTGTGAGGACTTGGTTGCTAACCAGATGCATTCCCAATATATAGGGTTCAGTTGACACCCAAGGTCCTTCTCCCACTTAGGGGCATAAGAGGGGATTGGTACCGTTTCAAGGGTTGAGGTCATAGAGGGCAGAGATAAAGCCACATCTGCGTGGGTCCCTGTAACAAGAGCGTTTGAATAGGGTCATGGGGCGGGCCGAACAGGACTGAGCAGAATGTGGGGCATAAAAATTCTTCAACTAGAGATCCATGAAGATTTCCGATGCTGGTAGAGAGTGCGACTCCCGGAGGTAAGAAAAGCATCTGAGACCCTTATTGGTCAAGTGATGAGCACGGAAGAGGTTTGCCAAGGACCAGTGCATGAAGGAGCGTGGAGAGGACAAGGCCGGGGGCAAAGCAGGATTCCGAAGGTACGAGAGTAGGGGTTTATGCGGCGAGGGAAGAGAAATGCAAGATTTTAGCCTGTCCCAGAGCAAAACGTAATGAGACGTAATTGAATTATGTAGCGTCCCGACGGTCTGAAGGTCTAAGCCATAGTAGGTTGGCAACAGAGAGAGGGTCACAATCAGCCTATTCAAGAACGACCCATTGAGGGATTTTGTGCGTCGCAAGGTACTTTGGTAGCTGTGCAAGATGTGCAGTGTCACGGGGCTGGCCCTTCCTTCCCCATCCTCCAGGTTTGCTGGCTGCCACCCCCCACCAGCCCCTCACTCTTCTGTCCCGTCCATGCTGGGACTTCTAATCCTCCGTGTCCCTGACACAGGCAGCCCTCAGCAGCCCCTCACCCCCATGGCTTGCAGTCTGGCCTCCTGCTGAAGGAATCCACAAACAGGTCCCCTCCTCCCTCCCCCCTCATGCACAAATTCCTGAGCTCCCTGGGCAGGTCTGGAGACCTGGGAGACAGGGCCCGTTGACATGGTAACCTGACAGGAAGTATCCGATTATCAGCTCTATACTTAAGGGTGAGCAGGAAAACCCCGGTGTGTTCTCCTGGCTGCGTGTGTGAGGGAAGGCTGTGCTGAGGGCCAGCTTCTCTCATCCGACCATCCCCCGTCGTCCTCCTCATCTTCCTCACTGACCAGACTGTCCATGCTGCTGGATCCTCTCTGGTGTGGGGTGAACTTTCTGCTGCCTGGAACCCATTCCCTGCCTGGACTTACCTCTTGATCCCTGTGAGCCTGTGGGCTGTACATTTTTCCTGTGTGGATTAAACTCTTGTCCCCGGTGAGCCTGCGGGCTGGACATGTTCCCTGTCTGGATTTAACTCTTTGTTGCCCGGGAGCCGAACGGACTTAACCCTTCCCTGCCTGTAGCTGCCTGTGTGGACTGTAACCCTCTGTGTCCAACTCCCCGCATCCAGTAAGTGGACTAACCCCGTGCTGCCCAAAAGACTGAATCCTATGGATTACCATACCCCTGTGGTTCCATATTTCCTTCCAAAGAACTTTACTGTGTTGCTGTGTCTAGTGTGGATCTGTGGACTAAAGGAACTGTTGTCTGTGCCCCAAAAACCTCCCCAATAAACGCCACACATTGGGTTCCATGCAATCTGTCTCTGTGTGCTCTCTGGCTCTCTTGACATTCGGCTTGGTAATATTTGATGAAATCTGGGAGGCCCAAACTGCCACGAAGCTTGGATTTGTGTATGGTTGAGCGGGGTATACGGGGTACGGGTGGAACCCCAGATATATGCGTAAGCTTGTAGTTGCAAAATACAGAGGAAATGTGCTGGAATGGGCAAGACTCTGAACAAATATAGTATTTTAGGAATAATGGACATTTTCACAACAGTGATTCTGCCCATCCAGGCCAATGGTAAGGAGGACCATTTGGTCATGAGGCTAGTAAGATGGGTTAGCATAGGTAGGTAATTGGCGGAATAGAGGCCCGATGTGCTTGCAGTCAACTTAACACCGAGATAGGGAATGGATTGTTGGGACCAGGAAAATGGTAGAACCTGTTGTAAGTGGGCCAACTCCTGCGGGGGGAGGGAGACATTTAGCTATGTCGATTTTTGGGGGTTAACGTGGAGACCGAAGATGTTGCCAAAATCCTGAAAGAGTTGGAGTGATGTCAGAGTGGAAGTCAGTGGGGAGGAGAGAAAGAGAAGCATGTCGTCGGCAAAGAGGCAAAGCTTGTGGTGAGAACCTACTAACTCAAGTCCACGCACAGTATGTCTGGGTCGGCCCTTATTAAGAGGGCCAAAGGCTCGATGACTAGGGCGAAGAGTAATGGAGAAAGCGGGCAACCTTGGCTGCTGCCATGTAGGATTGGAAATGGGGCCAATTTATGTATCTGACACAAGCCGAAGGTTCACAGTACAAGGAGGAAATCCATGACAGAATACGAGTCCCAAAACCGCAGCGACAGAGAATGAAGTCAAGGTAAGGCCATGATACAGTGTCAAAGGCCTTCCTAATATCCAAGGACAGGTAGCAAGTGGGAATGTTGCGAGTACAGGCCAAGTGTGAGAGGAGGACTGTGCGCCTAACATTGTCACCCGCTTGGCGTGGGGGTATAAATCCTACTTGATCATTGTGGACTAGAGAGCCTATTAATGGGTTAAGGTGGGTGGAGAGAATTTTCGCAAGGAATTTAATATCAATATTGAGGAGGGAAATGGGTCTATAGTTGGACCAGGCCAAGTCGTCTGAGTTGGGTTTCAGGATCATGGAAATAGTGGCCATCACCGTTTTGGGCCTAAAAGATTAACCTGTGAGGATAGCATTGAAGGCGTTTGCTAAGGCAAGGGAGAGAAGGTGAGAAAATAGTAAGCGGCAGAGAAGCCGTCCGGACCAGGGAATTTACAAAACGTCAGGGCCTTGATGGTGATTAGAGTTTCCGCAGGTGTGATTGGTTTTTCAAGGATTTCCAAATGATGGTTCGACAGCTGCGGAAAAGTAAGGTGAGCTAAGAGTTTCAGGCCGAGACAGGTCAAAGGATTCTGTTGGGGAGTATAGCAGGGAGTAGGGAGACAGATGTTTGCGGAAAACTTGTAATATGCGCACAGGATTGCAAGTGTAACAGCCCGGAGATACTCATAGGCGGATCAGTTTAGTGGCTCGATCTAGTCTGTGGAGCGAGATGGCTAGGAATGTGTCTGGTTTGTTCGGTTTAGTATAGTACTTGTGTCGAGATCTGTGGAGAGAGAGCTCTGCCTGGTTTGTGAGGAAGAGATCAAGTTCCAATCTAAGGCCTTACAGTTGTTGGGTGATGGAGTGGCTGGGAAGGCCCGATGTGACTGGGTATAATTTGCCTCAAGGTTGGAACAAAATTGACATTTGTCCTTATTTAAGAAGGATGATTTGCTGATACAGAACCCTCTAAGAACAGGTTTGTGTGCCTCCCACCTAAGGAGGGGAAAGATATCTGGAGTGGAGTTCGTTGACAGATAATCCTTAAGAGCAATCTTGATGTCTAAACTGTGTTAAGGATGGGATAGTAGGTTATCATTAATAACCCAAGAGGAGTCAGTTGCCAAGGGAGCCAGGGATGATATGGATGTGATGACAGCACTATGGTGGGACCAAGGTATGGGGAGGATGCCAGAGGCGAGAAGTTAAGACGATGAACCGACAGTTGTGAAAATGTGGTTGATAAGTGAGAACATTTTGTGGGGGTGAGAATAAAAGGGATATCAGTGTTTCACAGGATTAAACTCTCTCCACGTATCAATGAGAGAGTGACAATGTAGAAGGTGTTGAAAGGAGATTTTGGGGGACTGTGGGAGAGGCGGTTGGAGGGATTTGTCTAAAAAGGGGTACAGTGTGCAATTAGAGTCTCAGCAAACAAGCAAAGTGCCACATTTATGGCAGTCGGTGAGAGTCATCAAGTGTGAGAGGAATGGTAGTGAGCCCTGGTTGGGGGCATAATAGGTAACAGTGGTAACTTCAGGGTCTTTGATCTCAGTATGAAGTGTAAAGGAGGCTATGCGATGGAAGGCTATTAAGACTCCTTGTCCTGTAGGTAGACAACATGTGCTTTTTTGGGATGCAAAAGATCTAAAGACTTTGTTGCGTTTCTGTGGAATATTAAGACCCTGAACATTCAGGGTGAGGATGGGGGGAAAGCATGATCCGCCAAAAAGAGGTAAGTCCTAGGTTGAGCTTACATGGTACAGTGCCGAGGGGAAGAGAAGTTGAGCAGGGGGAAAAGAGCAAGGAAGTCACATGGGAGAGCGAGAGAAGAAGGGTAAGTGGTAGACAATGCCGGATAGGAATTAGAGAGGGCAACAAAGGTCCGAAGTTTGACCCCTGGGTCATCCACATAGCGGATATAACTAGGGGACGAAGGTTGCCCAAGAAACACAAAAACCTGGTACTGCATGGGCTAGCGGTGGGTGTGCAGTGACAAACACAGGGGGAAAGACAGCCTAGTCATATACAAAAGTAGGTAGGGTCCTGCTGGAATAGCAAGAGCCTAGGTTCTCGAGATGTCGGGGAAGTCCGAGGCCACCACAGCCCATCAGGGATGTGAAAATGCGGAAGTAATATGATGCTGCAAGTGCAGCCAGGTCCAGGCCTCCCAAGCATGTCCAATGGCGCCACTGTTAACATATATAACAATAATAACAAATCAAATAGAAAAAACCTTAGGCATTATAAACGTAGTCATCGGCCACAGAGCAGAGACAGGCTAAGAAGTGACCTAAAGTAGCCATCAGAGAGGGTGAAGTTTATCCACATTTAGAGGCGATGGGGGGACTGAGGAAGATGGTCTCAGGTGTAGTCACAGCCCAATGGAGGGCAATAAGGTTGACCTGGATGCATTTTCAAGCCTTCGTCCATGGAGTCCTGGAGAGCTGGACAGAAATATCAACTTTGCTTGTAGGAGCTAAGCTGACCCATGGCATTGTGAAAAGGGCAGCACTTTTGTGGAGAACAGGATGCAGACCGTTGGCGAGAGCCATCAGTGGTGGTTACATGAGGTTGAAGTTTGAGATTCCTCAGTGTGTGAAGAAAGTCATCAGGAGACCTGCAGGTGTAGTCCCAAGATTGAAAAGATAAACGAACCGCAAACGGGAAGCTCCATCTGTAGGCTATTCCTTGTTGCTGAAGGACCTGGAGGTGAGGTTTCATGGCTTTATGCTTGGCAATCGTAGCTGGGCACAGATCTTGGAAAACTTGATAGGTATGGCCCTGGAAGGTTAAGGGCCCAGCAATACGGGCTGCTTGTAGAAGCTGTTCCTTTGGGCAAAAGTAGTGAAATTTGATGATTATATCGCATGGTGGGCCATCTGGGCAACGTGGGGTCAGTGCTCGGTGAACTCTGTCTAGTTCAAGGCATTCAATAGGTATTACCAGGGCTAACTCTTGAAACAGGGCCATGACTGTGGAGAGGACATCTGTGATAGATTCTGGGAGGCCGCAAACATGTAGATTTGAGTGGCGGGCCCTATTTTCGAAGTCCTCCAGTCGGGACTGTAGAGTCACATTTTCATCACATAGATGTTCAAGTTTGTCAGAATGGGTATGGAAAACGGCATCCAGGTCGTCGACCTTGTATTTTAGGTCAGAGGTGCGTTGCCCCAGGTTGCAGATATCTTTAGACGGCTTGTCAGTTATGTGGTCTGAGGTCTGTTTCAGGGCTTTCTGCAGCATCCTTTCAAATTATTTGAGAAGGTCAGGAGAAGCAAGGTCAGAGGTGGGGGTGTGTGTGGGTGTCCCCATACCAGAGTCTGACTTACCATCCAAAGTGCAGCGGAATCAGGGCTGCATATGGATGTGTCTGATCGTGACACAGGAGCGTTCACCATTTTCGATGCAGCCTGAGACAGGGCCTCCTTTATAGGCTTAGCCTACGGATGGTGCTTGGCGGCCTCCTGGACCATCCCTGCAGGTGCCGGGGAGGTCGCTATGGTTACTGGGCTGATCACGGGGCCGAGTCAAGCCGGGAGGCTGTCTTCCTTGCTATGTTGCGGAGCCTCAGGCGAACAAGTCAGTTCTGGTGGCCCTGCGCATGCGCACTCTGTCAGTCTTTTTTTTATAACACAAAAAATAAACACAGGCGATAAAATACCACCAAAAGAAAGCTCAATTTGTGGGAAAAAGGACATACATTTCATTTGGGTGCAGCGTTGCATGACTTCGCAATTGTCAGCTAAAGTAACACAGCGCCGTAACTCAAAAAAATGGCCTGCTCAGAAAGGGGGGTAAATCCTCTGGAGGGCAAGCGGTTAATAGAACAGCAGCTACCTGGATGATTGTATAAATAGAGGGGACACTTTTTAGTTTTTTTGCACGGGTGTTATAAATAGTATATTTAACTTGGGGATTTATACTCTGGACTTATGCAAATCAGCTTTTTATGTTTCTGTAAAATTCCTGTTGCAAAATTTGTCATACCACGTTATGACCTTTTTCAATAAACTGTATAAGTTTATTTCTTTATGTTTACAAAATGGAAACGGGCTCTAGTAAATGATCATCATGAAACTATGTAATATACATACTGTTTTATTAAAGCTACGCTGTCTGCATAATATTATAGGGTATCATATTGCTTTATTTTTCATACTCATATTATTAAATATATGTTATTTTAGAAAATTTTAAGTCAAGATACTGTATTTTTTATTATTAGTTATTGCAGAAGAATGCAACTAAGTCTTGGTAGAAAAACAGATGTCCTTACATTGTTATAATTATTTTACCTCTATGAAGTATTTGTGTGCCCCAAACTAACAAATCACAAAAAATTAAAAAATAAAAGACCATTTGGTATTACGATGTCTTCTCCTTCCTCCTTTGTCAATTTCACAAGATGCTGTGTCTCTTAAAAAGTGTATTTCAATTTGCAGTCAAATTTGAAAAAACCTCACTGCATGTTCCCATTCACACAGCATATCTAAAAAAAAAAAAAAAAAAAAAAAAAAAAAAGTTTCACCTTTGAGAATCTGTGATGGCTGACTACAAGCATTTCTGAACACGTTCAGTGTGACTGTGTCTCAATTGAAAGGCTATAGGACTGACTGTGCTTTCATGCTCTCTCTTATTAACATTCAATGGAGAAGTCTGGCTTCTAAATCATTAACCTGTTGTTAGAACAGGCAGTGCTCAAATCTAGTTTACAACCAGCAGAGTACAGATAAGGTTAATTATGACAAACAGCTATCCAGCCCCTTCATAAACAAAGAGTACTAGGTAAGAAGTTCTGAAGTTTAAGCTATTAGGGTAAACTTCAAAAAATGCATTTTTTTCAGGTTCAGCTATCCCAAAATGTGGAAGGTGGAAATACATTTTAAGTTAAAATAAACAATGGGACCAGAACTGTAATCTAGACCATTCAAAAACTTAATTTTACCCTGTGCCAAAACTGGCATGAAAATTATATATATACTGCTCAAAACAAATGAAAGGAACACTCTGAAAACACATCAGATCTCAATGGGGAAAAATATCATGCTGGATATCTATACTGATATGGACTGGGTAATGTGTTAGGAACGTAAGGATGCCCCATTGTTTGATGGAAATTAAAATTTCAGCCTACAGAGGACTGAATTCAAAGACATTCCAAAAAGTGAACAAATTTTGCAACAGGCTAATCCATTTGCTGAAATTTCATTGCAGCTCAAAATGGTACTCAGCAGTTTGTATGGCCCCCATGTGCTTGTATGCATGCATGCCTGACAACATCGGGGCATGCTCCTAATGAGATGATGAATGGTGTCCTGTGGTATTTCCTCCCACATCTGGAGCAGGACATCACGGAGCTCCTGGACAGTCTGAGGTGCAGTAAAGAAATGGCAAACCAAAATGATCCTGCGCTTTGGGATGGACTATAAAAGGATGGGACCACATCACAAATTTCTTGGGATATGCACACCTTGGTGCCCACAAATAACCGGGGAAGTCCAAGTATACTGAGTAGAGAAAAACAAAAAGAGGGCGCACAGGCCTAGTGCATTACATTAAAAAAAATGTGTTTATTAAATAATAAAAGTAGATAATAATAAGTGAGGCATTCACAAAATGACAATACAGTCAAAGATATATCATATAGGAACAGCGTGTCCAATCCGCACTGTGTGTGCGTCCATAATGGGAACTCTGGACCTCCAACAGGCTGACGCATTTTGAGGACTGGCCTCTTCCTCAGAGCCAACTGACCAGTCTGAGGTGCAACCTGGCGGCATCGGATGGACTGAAACATGATATCCTAGAGGTGTTCTATTGGATTTAGGTCAGGCAGGAGTGGGGGCCATTCAGTGGTATCAATTCCTTCATCAGGAACTGTCTGCATAATTTCAGCACATGAGGCTGGGCATTGTCATGCACCAGGAAGAACCCAGGACCCACTACACTAGCGTAGGGTCTGACAATGGGTCCAAGGATTTCATCACGATACCTAATGGCAGTCAGGGTACCATTGTCTAACCTGTCTAGGTCTGTGAATCCCTCCATGGATATGCCTCCCCAGACCATCACTGACCCACCACCAAAATGTTCATGCTGAATGATGTTGCAGGCAGCATAACGTTCTCCATGGCTTCTCCAGACCCTTTCACATCTGTCACATGTGCTCAGGGTGAACCTGCTCTCATCTGTGAAAAGCACAGGGTGCCAGTGGCGGACCTGTCAATTCTGGTGTTCAATGGCAAATGCCAATTGAGCTCTATGGTGCTGAGCAGTGAGCACTTGAGGACGTCGGGCCCTCAGGCCACCTTCATGAAGTCTGTTTCTGATTGTTTGGTCAGAGACATTCACACTAGTGGCCTGCTGGAGGTCATTGTGTAGGGCTCTGGCAGTGCTCATGCTGTTACTCCTTGCACAAAGGAGCAGATACCAGTCCTGCTGATGGGTTAAAGCCCTGTCCAGCTCTCCTAGAGTAACTGCCTGTCTCCTGGAATCTACCCCTTGCTCTTGAGACTGTGCTGGGAGACACAGCAAACCTTCTGGCAATGGCACATATTGATGTGCCATCCTGTCGAGTTGGACTGCCTGTGCAAACTCTGTAGGGTCCAGGTATTGCCTCATGTTACCAGTAGTAACACTGACCCTAGGCAAATGCAAAATTAGTGAAAAACAGTCAGAAAAAAGGAGTAGGGAAAAAATGTCAGTGACCTCCACCTGTAAAACCATTCCTGTTTTGGGGGTCATTGCCCATCTAGTGCACCTGTTAATTTCATTAACACCAAAGCAGCTGAAACTGACTAACAACCCCCTCTGCTACTTAACTTACCAGATCAATATCCCAGGAGTTTAATTATCTTGATGCTATACGCTGATTAAAAAGTGTTTAATTTTTTTGAGGTGTGTGTGTGTGTGTGTGTGTGTGTGTGTGTGTGTGTGTGTGTGTGTGTGTGTGTGTACTGTGCAGAGGTTTTAGGCAGATGTGAAAAAATGCTGTAAATTGAGATTGCTGTGAGAAATAGAAGTGTTAATTGTTATATATTTATTATCAATTACCAAAATGGAAAATAAATGAAGAGTGGTGAAATCCAAATCAAATCAATATTTGGTGTGACCACCCTTCGCCTTCAAAACATCATCAATTCCTCTTTTGAAGGAACTCAGCAGGTAGGTTGTTCCAAACATCTTTGAGAATTAACCAAAGATCTTCTGTGAATGTAGGCTGCCTCAAATCCTTCTGTCTTTTCATGTGATCCCCAACAGACTCAATGATGTTGAGATCAGGGCTGTGTGGAGGCCAAACCACCATTTCCAGGACTCCTTGCCCTTCTTTACACAATAGTGTAGATAGTAGATAGTTATTAAAGCAATAGTAAACTGCAGCTTAAAATTGAAAAAAAAAATCCCCTGCAAGGTAATGTCATAATGTGCTAGTATGCATTGCATACTAGCACAATTTGAAGGACTTCCCTTAAAATGAAGCCCTCCAGATTTGTCACCACTGCATCTTTACCCGGTCTTCCTTCCTTGTTCGCAAGCTCTGGTTGTCTGATTGGTCAAGCTGTGAAATCACTCCTGTGCATGTGCGTGGCAGTCCCAGGCCATGGCACAGTGCTTTGGAAGGAACGTTACGGGTATGCCGCTTCTTAAAAGCAAATGCTCCGGCTCTCCAAGAAGTTTGGAACAACTTACCTGCGGAATTAATTCAAAAACTGTTTGCAGATGTACCTAGAATTGATGCGGTTTTGAAAGCAAAAGGTCGTTACACGAAATATTGATTTGGATTTCTCTTCTGTTCATTTATTTCCCATATATACTTATACACTAGTGTTTAGGGGTGGCAATAAGGCAATAACAGTAATTCAATGTAGTTTTACTCATTATTGTTCAACGTGCATGCTGAATTGTTTATAAGAGGTTTGATAATGCTGTACTTATCTCCTAAACATAAACAAAAAAAAAAGAATAAAAATGAGAAAGTACTTTGATCGATGTGATCTGAGATGTTTGCTATTGGTGGTAGTCTGCTCACAAATGCATACAAAGGGTCTCAGACTTACTTTTTTGACTTCTGTAAGGACACTTGTCTCTCTTTATCTCTTTCTGTATGGTGGCTATAGAAATATAGAAAGCTTTAGACACATACAGTATCTTTTATCACATTTGAATATATCCTCTGCAATAAAAGTGGCAGGGACAGCACACATTAGCTAATAGCACTGGGATAATTATCTACAAGATAATGTGGTTTTATTAATTATGCACAATAGGTTTAAAAATGAAAAGACACAGCATATTGCATGTTAACAACTAACAACTAACCTCCACTCCTCCCACCACTCCATCCCCCACAGCCATTTCCTCCTGTACCACCTTCCCCTCCCTCCTAGATTGTAAGCTATATAAATACTGTATAATAATAATAATAATAATGTTCACAGGAAGATGCCTTAATCTAGGCAGATAAGAATATTAATAAGTAATGAATATACTTTTAGATATTTTGAGTAGCCTGTTTCAGATCAAGCCACAGCTTTTTAATGAGACTGCGGTCAGCGCTAAGACTTGACCATTCCAAAAATGTATGTCATAGCTCTAAGGCAAAAAGACAACCAAATACAATTATGTGGAGAGATATAATTGAGCGGAGGTGTAGGATTTTTGTTGTGTGAATATGATTCTTTTGAAAGGTAAAAACACTGCTTCACACTTCCTCCAGGATATGTAATTATTTAGTGGAAGAAGAACTGATATTAGATTGATTATACTATAGATTACTATAGATATAATAAATTGATTTACAGTGGTTAAGCGGTTACCACTTCCACCTAGCATCACTAGAATTGCCGGTTTGAAACCCAACCATGGCACTACCTGCCTGGAGCTTGCCTGTTCTCCCTGTGTCTGCGTGGGTTTCCTCTTTGTACTCCAGTTTCCTCCCACACTCCAAAGACATGCTGGTAGGTTAATTGGCTTCTGTCTAAATTGTCCCTAGTATGTGTATGGATGAATGTGAGTTAGGGACCTTAGATTGTAAACTCCTCGAGGACAGGGACTAATGTGAAGGCAAACTATATATCTGAAAGCGCTGCATAAATTGACAGCGCTATAAAAGCACCTGTAATAAATAAACAAATAAAATTTATAAAAGTTTAAAGCTGAAATCTACCGTTGCATGGGTCTCTATCCTACACTACAGTAGGTTAAATGCTTGTTTTAGTTACAGTTTTACTTACCATATCCATTGCTTATTCAGGATTCTCCTTCTTAGTGCAACTGATTTTCCAAGACTGCTTCCTTTTGGTGCTCCATCCATTGGTTGCACTCCAACAACATTAAGTACAAAGCAGGACCAGTATTTCTGCATTATAAGTGAGGACATTGAGGGTGCACCCACAATATAGAGCATCTGAGGGAATAGTAGAGTGCTGGCTCTCCAGGTGAGTGGGGGTAAGGCAAGTAAAAACTGTCTTCTTAAGGTGCCCTAGACAAAAAGAACATTTAGCCCTTTTTGGAGGGAGCCCCACTGTAAGGATAGTTTTGTAATTTCTCTGAAGTTCTTTAATGCTTTAATGTTTACAGCTGCAGCACCCCCTAAAGACAACAATGACAGAGCTGCAGGCTGGAGTAGGAGAACTGGAGAATTTATTTGGTAACCACGTCAAAGCTGTGTTATGGCAGTGCAGTGAAAGGATGATTTGTGGCCATCAGGCATTTACTTTAGCAGTGATAGGTGCCCCATTACCTCTACATGTGTATGAGCAGCCATTCAGGATGATGACAGCCCATCCATTAGTGCCCACTGCCAAGTTTCATTGTTCACCTTGATCCTCCTGAGCCCAGGACCACTGTGGAGAAGTATGTTCAGGATAACCAAGGGTGGAGGAGCATGGGATCCTCTGTTCTTGACCATCTCCTGCTGAGAATTAACTTGAAAGTGCTCCGCTCTAAGCACTTACAGATTTGAAGCTGTCCAACTCCTGGGACAGATGCCAGGTGTATAAGAAGATAAAGGGCTTCCTATCTCCAATATACTTCTTATAGTGGCAGCAAAGATATCAGAAGTTTAACAGACCTCCGATGGCTTCAGAGCACTGTTATCACGTATAAAACTCAACAGCCAATTAGAAACAAAAATAATAAGGTGTAAAAAATAACACAAAATAATTTAATAAATAAAAAGAATTTAAGACTCCAAGAACCCCACATCACTATAACATACATACAGATTCATATACAAAGCCAGGATCTATGTACAATTATATATCTCTACTCATGCCATAAGAATGAGAAACATATTATGGCTGTCATTTAAGTACAGTTGATATACTTTAACAATTTTTTCTGGGTTGGCAAATCTTCAAGTTTGGGTATCTTATTTTTTTTTTTTTTTTGCGGTTTTGCAAGCAGATGCATTTTTTATCCTAGAAATATTTTTTTTTTAAGTCAATGCAGTCTTTTTTTTTCCAGTCCCATTGCAATAGCCTTGAAGTGCATTAATGTCATCTCAGGCCTATTCATAGAGTTACAGCTATTGTACTGGAAATTGCCTAATACCTAGAAATAAACATACCTGTTCATTGACATAAATCTAAACTATACGCACTTGTTTAATGGCTTATATATCAAAACCTGCACATGGTTGAGGTTCCTCTACTCAAGATAAATGGAAAAAAAATAAATTAATGAAAATATTTGGAATACTGTAAATTTTAGAAAACAAGTTATGCAGGATAAAATTGTATTTTTATAAAATGTGACCTGGTTATTTATTAAGGCTGTGTGTCATTTCAAAGCCTTACATGTACTTTATAATGAAAAAAACATATTTTGGTATGCAAAATAGCTATTGTGAGTTTAACTATTGCATACTGAAAAGGCAAGTTGGCCTGGGTATCCAGGATTCAATGACTCCTGGTTATGAAAGGGTTTGGTAGAAAAGGATTGGTTCGTGTATGGTGAGGAGTGAATTATTGGCTAGTGTACACAGTGGAAGATGTCAATAATAGTATAACCAACAGGGTGAGCCAACTGGGTTTAAGTCAAGTGTGTTAGATTGCAGATCTTAAAGAGAAGCTAAGGAGCACATGCACGGCCGCGATCCAACATGGCCGCTCCGTAACTGAGCTCTGCTGCTACTCTGCATCCTCAGCGTCATCCCCCCGACACAAGGGACCCCTGACACCCTAAAACAAGGGGAGAACTCCCTATAATCACTCGGTGTCATGCCGATGAGACCCAAGTCCCTGGCAATTCCTCAGCACCTCACAGCTTTCTTCCCAGCCCAGAACACAAGTTGCCGAGATGGTGCCGGCTCATCCCTGCACAGCTGCTCCAGCCATCCTGCAGAAACCAGCTCCTACACTCCAGATCCCAGACTGAGAGTACCTCTATACGATGGGGACCCTGGTGAGTCTTTTCCTTTACTATCACCCTCTTCTAGAAGCCCTGCTAAGTCTAGGTCCAGAATTGAAGACCCTCATTTAAGCGACCTTCACTCCTCACTTATTCCAAACACTCCTATACTACAAATCCAATCCGCCATTGAAGACTTTAAAGCCTCTGACCAACCGGTTTCTGCATTAGCGTTGAAAAATATGCTACTATCTCTGCACCAAATGCTACACAGCGATATAACAACCAAAATATCCCCAATCTCTACCGCTATCAATGGCCATGCAAACAGGCTGCATCATATTAAAAATCAGATGTCTACCATGTTTATGGAACATAATACAGTAGTAGATGCATATGGCGACCAAGAATCCAAAATCAATACACTTATTGAACAATGAACAAACTGGATTGATTTGATGTATCTCACTTTTTAAACATTTTGAAGAGGAGCTATATGGCATCATATTGTAAATAATTTTAAACAAGATGGATGTATTGAGAGTTTAGGCGCCTCTATTAATTTGTGTTTTTGTTGGAATGTTATCTACTGTTTAAACATGATGCCAAAGCATCTGCCCCTGCACCACCTCAATTGTATTGAGTATTGCCTCTGTAAACCCAAAAAAGTTCCAGATAAATGTTATGTGTTAAAGAATTACTGTATTTTCTGGTGTATAAGACGACTGGGCGTATAAGACGACCCCCTACTTTTCCTGTTAAAATGTAGTGTTTGGGCTATACTCGCAGTATAAGACTACCCCTATTCCAATGCACACCAGTGGGAAGAATCGTGCCCCATCATTGGTGTCAGTGGGAGGAATAGAGCCCCATCATTGGTATCAGTGGGAGGAATAGAGCCCCATCATTGGTATCAGTGGCAGGAATAGTGCCCCATCATTGGTATCAGTGGCAGGAATAGTGCCCCATCATTGGTGTCAGTGGGAGGAATAGTGTCCCAACATTGGTGTCAGTGGGAGGAATAGTGTCCCAACATTGGTGTCAGTGGGAGGAATAGTGCCCCATCATTGGTGTCAGTGGGAGCTCCTTTACCGGCCGCTCCTTTACTCAGTTTTCGCGGGGCCGCTCGGCTCCGCCTCCTCGCCGGTTATTGGCCACCTGTGTGCCTTTCCTGAGCTACAGTTCTGGCGGCCAATCACCGGTGAGGAGGCGGAGCTGAGCAGCCGCACGAACATCCAGTGGCCGAACTGAATGAAGGAGCAGCCGCGCTTCCTGGACTGGATCGTCGTGGGACGGGAGCCAGGTAAGAAACAGCAGCCCCTGCCCACCCCTGTACTTAGTGTCCCTTTCGTTGGAAGGGGGGGCGGCGGCGGCACTGCGCCGCCCCCTAAAAAGTGTCAGCATGCCGTATACCGGCGTATAAGACGACCCCCGACTTTTGAGAAGATTTTCAAGGGGTAAAAAGTTGTCTTATACGCCGGAAAATACGGTACATGAAAAAGTGTATAAAAGTGACACAATGTGCAACAAACCCATAAACAGTGACCTGATCCTCCAGGGATCTATAATAAGTGAACTGATCCTAAATGGATCCCAGGTGTACACTTTGAATGTTGAACCACTCAAATGATGGTAATTTCAGATTTACCAATACTGATCATATGATATAATTGTGCATACAACCAAAGTTAGAATCCAAAGTGATGGTGTAAACAGATCAAGCAAACAAATATATGAACTTATCGGACTAAATAGTGATACGTCCAAGATAAAACTCAAGGAAACGCATGAAAAGTGCAAAACGTGCATAAGCATAAAAAAATCCAAATCCCAAAAAATATAAAAGTGTTTTCATACACAACCAATGTATGCGCAAATCAAACACAATCAATACTATGAACAAATGTGAACCTATATTATGCAAAAACTTATGACTCCAAATAAAGTGGAAAGCTAGTGAAAAAAGTCCAAATTGTGGCACTACACCACTGTACTCGTGCACGTGGATGGTGTACGTGAGTAATCACATAAGGGTATCCAACAAAAGCCGAATTGGCCGCTCACCTTCTTGCTTCAACCCACAAGGGGTAAAAACACTTTTGGATCACTGAAACAGATCATCCATGTATATGATTCCTCTACTCCTGGATATCTCTCCGCTCAGGGATCTCACTTCCAGGGATGTACATATAAGTAGCAGAATCCTCGCCAGGTAAACGCATATGGCAAGAGCCAATATCTCAAAAGACATGGATAACCTCCCATTGTGTAATACCTTTTATTAAATTTGATAAAAGTACAGAAATCCAAGAATTGCACGGACGCTTTAAACACTTTAAAGTTAAAATCAAATGCAAACTGGCCACTCAGAAAATTAAAATAGAAAAAGCATGTTCTCATCAATCCCTTCTAGATTGTAAGCTCGAAAGAGCAGGGCCCTCGATCCCCTCATGTTTTGCATTGTATTGGTATTGTTCTGTCACATGTTCTGTCCCCCTTTGTAATGTACAGCGCTGAGTGAACTATTGGCGCTTTATAAATACTGTATAATAATAATAATCCCCAGCATGGGAACCTCTCTATATTTACACTTGTAGTCCTGGACAGATGTCACATGGAGGAATAGCTGCAGCTAAAGGTCAGACTAGAGCTCTGTACATGGGCACAGATAATCTCTCGGATTATGTCAAACATGGGCAGAGCAGTGCACGCGGCATTGCCTTTTGAAGGTCCTCCTTCTTTGTCAAGTCTGATGGACTTTGTTTTTGCTTACTTTCCACAACTCTTGCTGCCCAGGGGCTCTGGGCTTCACCAAAATGGCAACCTCCAGCAAGAAGAAACAGGAGCAATGCTGGGAGCAATGCTGGAAGCAATTTACAGATCACACTCATTGTGGCATCATAATTATTAATGTGGAATGTATGCTCCTTGCTAAAGAACTTTATTTTTTTTATCAAGTTGCTATGGGTAAAATTCCACTTTAAAATCCCAGCCCCTGCTCTAGTAATAAGAAGGAACAGTTAACAATCCTGTCATCTCACTCCTTGAATCTCAGGAAAAAGGTCTTCAGTATAGGCAGCCAAGCAATGAACAATTTAATTCTGCACACATGTCCAAGGTTATTTAAGGAACAAATGCATATTCTATCTGGTCATAAAGCAATAAATATGACACAGACTGCTCTGTCTGTTCTGAGAACATTTGCTCTGACAACTCTGAAAATTTTATTCTAATCTTTAAAATGTTGAAGCTACTTGATTACTCAGCAGAAAAATAAATACATGTAAACACTTAAATGAACAAAAGATATTACAGGCATTAAACAAGATTACTGGCAGTAAGCTAATCTGCTCAACAAGAATATTTTCATGACAGTGTGGTCTTATGCTGCATGAATGCAACCTGGGACTTTAATTTATGCCGAAAATAAAAGGTTGACATGGCCAGCAGAGAGATAATTGCAGTTTTGTGCCAGAGTGATCTGCGTGCTGGTTTAGTGGCTATTTGTCGGAGTGTGTGTTTTAAACATTAGGACACAATGGGGAGCCCTTCACCTGGGCATATCTGCTCAGTATAGGTGTGCTTCATTACACAAGACTGATGAGGTTTACTAAATGCGCTGAACAGCATGTGGAGACAATCCAGATGTTACATTCATTTGCAGGCAGAACAGAATAGCTTGTGGGAAGAATTATAGCAGTATTTCTCTGTTTGCATTCAAGATGTCAAAAGTCGTATGTCTGGCACAGGCTGAAGTAATACTAGTAGTACTCTCTTGTGATTTCTCTTTTTCACTTTGTTATGTCAGACAGTAAGCACTGTGTACATTCGGTGTGTCCTTTATATGCAAGGGTAGGCATCACTGATCATTGTGCAAAGCTAAGCTATCAGGGAACAAACTGTAGAGATTCTGGCATTGAAAAGAAAAACCATCTGAGGCCCTTTAGGGAATTGTTGTAGTACAAAACTGCTATTACATATCACAGTCACACAAAAAGTGTTGAAACTAGCAAATCTTAATAAGCATGTTTTTACCTAAACGAAGCTGAGACATAAAATTAATTACATGTTCGGATCTCTTTTATTATTATCTGCTGATATGAAACTTTGCCCAACTCTCTTAAGCAGTAAAAGATGTTCTAAAAGAAAACTAGATCTAGAGGTGTGCTGGGAGGGCTATACCCCACCAAGATTTTAGTTGTGCCCCCCATATCTTTGAGAGTGCATCCACAAATCCATTAAACTTGATGGGGACAGTTGATGTAAGGGGGAACTCTGAAGGGAACAGTTGATGTAAAGAGGGCACTTTGACATGTACATTTTTTTGTAAGGGGCACTCTGGTATAGACACCTGACGTAAGGGGGGGCTCTTTTAGGAGCCCTGATGTAATGTGGAACTTTGAGGAAGGCTCTTGATATAAGGAGGGACTCTGACAGGTACATCTTTTATAAGGGGGCACAGGTTCTGTTTAACCAATGGCCGTTTGGCGGCCGGCAAAATCCTTCAGCGTTCCGGGTGGACGCCATATGGCGTCCTCCCGGGCATGCGCAGTTTGCGTGCCTGCAGAGCCACGCAGCAGCGTGATCTGTCACCGGCCACGTGCCTCGGACACGGCCGATGACAGATCTGAGTACCCGACCCCGTTGCCGGTACCATGTGACCTGCTGTGACCAATCACAGCAGGTCACATGAGAGTTGTATACAATGGATGGCTTTATTCATGCCATCCATTGTATACTAGTGTGCCTAGCTGTGAATGGTCACATCGATCACATGCACAAGCTGGGCCAATTACAGCCCAGCTGTGTCATGTGATTAGCCATGGCCAAATCACAGCTAAGCACAAAAAAAAAAAAAAAAAGCCCTGAATGAATCAATGTAATTCAGGTAAATGCTTGCTTATAGCAAAGTAATTCTTTGCTATAAGCAAACTGTGTAAAAAAAAAAAAAAAATACTGATCACTTCCCCAACGTAGTACAATGTTACTATGGTAACATTGTACTACTTTGGTCAAAGTGAAATATGAAAAAAAATCTTAAAAAAAAGAAAAAAAATGTAATAAAAAATAAAAAATAAAAAGAAATTTAAAAAAACTTAAAATTGCTTTTTTCATACTGTCACCAGTCAGTGTCCCTGATCCCCGCCATGCCAGTTATATGATGATGCTGTACTGCACTGGTGACAGTATGTAAAAAAAAAATTGTGAAAATAATTTTTTTAATTTTCCAAAAAATGACAAAAAAAATACAACTTCAAAAAACTCGCCATGCCTCTTATGAAGTACGCCGGACTGTCTACTTTGCAAAAAGGGGTCATTTGGGGGATATCTGTACTGTTCTGACATTCTTGGACCTCAAGAAATTAGATTGGCCGTCAGTACTTCAGGATTGATCAATTTTCAGATCTATACCATAGTTTGTGAACTCTATAACTTTCATACAAACTAAAAAATACATCCTAATTTGGGTTATTTTCACCAAAGACATGTAGCAAAATACATTTTGCCCTAAATTTATCAAGAACAATTATTTATTTGCAAACTTTTATATTTGTTAATTTAGCAAAAAATAAAAACCCCAGTGGTGATTAAATACCACCAAAGGAAAGCTCTAGTTGTGTGAAGAAAATGATAAAATTTTAGTTTGGGTACAGTGTTGTATGACCGCGCAGTTGTCATTCAAAGTGTGAGAGCGCTGAGACCTGAAAAATGGCCTGGGAGGGAAGGGGGTAAAAGTGCCCGGAATGGAAATGGTTAATCATCCTAATCTAATGACAGCCTGTTGTATACTGTACTAACATTCCCTGTTCACTCCTGCACTGCCTCTGCACTACCTGTTGAACATTACTTAAATTATGATTCAGTGGTACAGAAGCATGCCGAGTGAACAGGGAATATTGATTCCATGCATTCCTGTCACACTATTGACATTATGCCCCCTGACTTTTTTTTACTGCACCCCAAGATCAGTTAGGTTAGATCCGTCCCTGTCCTAAAAGTACCAAAGTCAGTTCTCTTGGAGAATTATTGCTCTGTAATACCTCACATCAAACTGCAATAAAAGTTATACATGCTTTAGATCTACTTAAATTTTTTGACACTTTCATATCCTCTCTCAAAAGTGTCTCTACCATATACCAGCTGTTAAACCCATACCCTCTTAAAAAATATCCACTGTGGAAGCTTGAGAACACACTTTCAACTTCTCTGCCACTCCCTCACAGTGACACCTAGCTACTCTATGAACCCTAAAGCTTTCTTAATGTATCTCTCATTGAGAATCCATCCACAAAAATCCTTCATAAGTGGTACTATACACCAGATAGACTGGCTACTATTTTCATTAATCTCTCTGCTGGAAGAACTGTGGTTCCACCGGTACACCCATTCATATCTGGTGGTACTGTACACTAATTAAGGAAATTTCAAACTCTGTAGGTCTCCTTTGTTACCAATGTTACAACTGCATCTGACCCGAAGTTGGCCCTGTTAGGCATAGACACTTGGCCTTTTCAATATCACACTGTTCTTACCCACCTGTCCATAGCAGCAAGATTATCTCTAGCCCCAACTGGAAACGACCAATGTCTCCAACCCTTTTTGCAACCATTCACATACTTAAAGTGGGGTTCCAGCCATTTTTGTGTTTATTAAGAGTCAGCAGCTACAAAAACGGTAGCTGCTGACTTTTAATAAACACACACTTACCTGTCCCAGAGTCCAGTGATGTTCTTACCCGCACGGTCCATTCTCTCCTCCTTTCCTCCACGGCGCTGGCTTTCAACTGTGGGCCCAAGGCTGTGACAGCTTGCGGCTTCACTGCGCATGCGTGAGTCATGCTGCTCTTCCTAATTGTTCTGGCAGTCTCCTAGGACCTGTGAAAGTTCCCAGGAGACTGCAGGAGGGAGGAGGAAGCCAAACTTCTGGCTCACTTCGCTGCGGCAAACTGAGCCAGAAGTGGGAGCGGGTACCTGTCAAAACCAGGTACCCGCTCCCCCCCAAAAGGTGCCAAATATGGCAGTGGAGGGGAGGAGGAGGCAAACAAGTGGAGATTCCACTGTTGAGTGGAACTCCACTTTAATGACCACACTCACCTTGAACTTCACCAAATGTTCAACAAAGCCCACCTCATTCAGCAAAAAATAAACCATTCATGGTCTCCCTGGCTGCAAAACCCTAACTGCACCATCCTGCTATAAATTAACTGCCTCAACACCTTTCTCTGTTTCATCCACCCTATTCCCTCAATACCTGCTATGGTATCCATGTCTGTTTCCCCAGGATCAAAGTATATGTGAAATGCAAAACATTTAGCTTAAGCACCTGCAATTCTTCCTCATTTATCTAATCTCAGAAGTCCATTTGCTAAAGGCCCTGTACCAGCTCCCCCTTTCTGATTTTTGTCCCCTGTCCTTTGGACCCTTCCTCACTTCCCACTCCCTCCCCTGGTTTGTCTCACGTTTCATCTTCCCCATCTTCTTCACAATATGTTCATTAATTTAGTCTGTTTATTCTATGGAGTATGTGGCATTTTTCCTCTCTCCTATGTATAACTTTCTCCACTGTATGCAAATGCCATTGTCTCCCCTATGTTCTAGACATGTTCATTTTTTTACTATTAATAATAAAGAAATATTAAAACTAAAATGTATACATGCTTCGTGCTTTGCAGCTCTCAAACCTTCCATGAAACAGGAGAGAGATCTCTGGATGGCAGTGATACATAATAGGCTAGTCAACCAACAAAAGATCATCAGAGTGTGCAGAGTCTTCTTAAAGTGTATGCAGCTCAGTCTGCAGTGCTGCCAGGAGAGGATTCTGTGTCTGTTCAATGAGAGACAATTAATCTTTTTCAGGCACAGCTGTAAGAGGGCTGCTTCTGTGAAGAGGTGTGCAGCCCATGTTGAGCCCTCTTCTGCCCAATAAGAATGTGCAGGAGAAGAGGATTGTGGAAGGTGTAGTTCTTGCTTTCCCAAAAACATGTTATTGAAATTTTGTAACAAAGTAGAAGATGAAGGTACAGGTACAATTGTTAGTCTGTTTAAAAGAGCCTGTGGACCATCAACATATTCATAATTAAAGTACAGTTGAAGGGTATATTAACTGGTCCATGAATAAACCTGCTGCAATGTTTTATTACACTGTATAAAGATCATCACTAGTCACATGACTAGTCTTAAACATTCAATAAAGAACCCCCCGCATGTACTGAGATAATGGTGATAGAGCTATACCATCTCTGGGATTGAGGCAAAAAAAATTATCTAAAGTAGAATCAGTAAACAAATGTCTCATGGGGACTTTTTGGGAACAAACAAGTTACTACAGAGCGAGAAAGAAAAAGGAGTAGAAGAAAGAAGGGAAAAAAGGCGGGGGTGGGGAGAAGGGAAAGATGGGGGAGGTAGGGGGGGTGTGGAAGGAAAGTGGGTTGGGGGCCTCCATTCCACTACTTCCTTTGCCACCTCATCCCCTCCAAATTCATCCAGCAGCACAACTGTGTCTTAACCCCTAGAAAATGAAAGGTAAGTGTGAAGCTCATGGCATTGGAATAGAGTAATCTTCTGGAAATAACTCTTGTATTGCTCGGTCATTTTAAAATGGGACCAAAAATGCCATGTGGTCATGAATTTATGCAATCGATCTTGGGAATTATGGATCAATTCTTATATCTCCTATATTTTGTTGATTCTAGTGAACCATTTTCTGGCTGATGGAATGTTTGTAAAACACCAATGGACCAGAAAGCATAATCTGGCTGCAATAACCATATGCATAGCCAAGGACTTTATATAGGCCTTGCTAGAAAGGGACATATGATATAGTTGACATTGTTAAGGTGTGAAATCTAGAGTGTGGGTTGTGTCCTGCACAATAGTATCATAAAACATATGCCAAAAGGCACAAAGTTCCTCACAGGCCCACAAGATATGTAACAATGTACCCATTTCTGAACCACATTTGCAGCATGTATTTGGTTTTGAAGATGAGAATTTGTGCAAGAGAGTTGGAGTTCTGTACCACCGCTCAAATTGTATAGCAGTTCTCTTGGACTGCCATGTTCAGAGAGTCTTTGTGAGCATATTAATTTATAACATTACAATCCTCATTTGTAAAGTTATATTGCAGGACCTTTTCTTATGCTTGTCTTGCATGGTCCAGTGGTGGGGAAGTATTTTGAAGCAGCAATGTATATAATTTAGAGAGAATATTTCTTTGACTATTTTTTTTAAGGCATATATTCTCAAATTGTGTAAGGCACCTAAACCAGACTATAACAAAGGCTGGTTGAGATAAAAAAACAAAAACAAACTTAAATTGTAAGTATAGTATGTCAAGAACAGGAAGGAGCCCAACTGGGAAAGGACAGTTTATTGATCATGGGTGAGAAATTTATTTTGAAGGCAAAAATGGTGAACTAGGGCATCTTTTTGCTGCCAAACAGTACCCCAAAAATGGTCGGACATGCCCGACAGAGAAGTCTGGATTTCCCCTAACCAATATCAATGGGCCTGATCTCGATGAAAATGTAAAAGATTTGCAAGCCAGAACAAAGCTTGTCAGGATGGGGCCTATAAGGGGATTATTATAAATAACAGGGGAGGTGCAGCCAGGGCATTAAGTGTAGAAGGAGGCTACTGTAAGATTTTTTCAGTTGGACCCAAGTTTTTCTGTCAGAGTAGATATTCCACTTAATTTCTATCCTAAAGACCATATGATAAGAGAAATGTGTATATAAAAAAATCTCAATAAAAATGATATCTGTGATTAATCAAAAATTATGAATACTAATAATCTTGTGCTTTGTATAAATTAACCTTGTGCATAAATGAATTAAAACAATAAAAAATAAAGAATTAAAAAATTAGTGAAAAAAATGTCCCATATAATAAAAGTGACTTTGTGCTGAAAAATCTTCAATCTATATTGATTATATATCCGTGACTGCTTGTGAATCCTCCCAAGAGTGAAGATGTACGCTCACCTCATTGGAAGCCTGCAATTAGGCTATATAAGCATTCGGTTCTCCTCCTTTGGAACCTACTTGTTAGGAACTCTTGCTTTGAGATAATAGATATCCGTAGTGAACGATATATGCTATGGGATGAATCACTTCTCCAGAGGATACAACTCCTCTATGTTCTCATCTCCATGCGGTTCTGACTTCAATCCGGGCTAATCAAGGAGGCTGATCAAGGAGGCTAACCAAGGAGGCTCATCAATGAGGTGGTGTGTTCATAAAAGTAACCTCTTCTCACCCACACACCGCGCCACACTCTGCACGCGATTACAAGGCGGTTTCCAGTTGGCTGGCCTCGGTTGGTGCGCTGTCTCCCGAGGCCAGCCAACGGGAAACCGCCTTGTAATCGCGTGCAGAGTGCGGCGCGGTGTGTGGGTGAGAAGAGGTTACTTTTATGAACACACCACCTCATTGATGAGCCTCCTTGGTTAGCCTCCTTGATTAGCCCGGATTGAAGTCAGAGCCGCATGGAGATGAGAACATAGAGGAGTTGTATCCTCTGGAGAAGTGATTCATCCCATAGCATATATCGTTCACTACGGATATCTATTATCTCAAAGCAAGAGTTCCTAACAAGTAGGTTCCAAAGGAGGAGAACCGAATGCTTATATAGCCTAATTGCAGGCTTCCAATGAGGTGAGCGTACATCTTCACTCTTGGGAGGATTCACAAGCAGTCACAGATATATAATCAATATAGATTGAAGATTTTTCAGCACAAAGTCACTTTTATTATAGGGGACATTTTTTTCACTAATTTTTTAATTCTTTATTTTTTATTGTTTTAATTCATTTATGCACAAGGTTAATTTATACAAAGCACACGATTATTAGTATTCATAATTTTTGATTAATCACAGATATCATTTTTATTGAGATTTTTTTATATACACATTTCTCTTATCATATGGTCTTTAGGATAGAAATTAAGTGATTTAAATAATAATTTATTAATTGGAGGTTTGGGAGCGCAACACTATATGATTTTATTTTACGTGTCGCCACATTGGTAGTTATGTGCTAGAGGTTTGCGATCCAACTTCAAAGTGTTCAATAAGGGAATTTTTTTCTGCTTTCTGGCTCGCAAGACACTTCAAATACTTTAAGAGTAGATATTCCAATTTACTATTCTTGTGAGTAGGCAGGAACTGTAATATTTCTACAGGTCAAGGAGACCAACCCTGCCTTTAATTTTAGACAGGGTGAGGTGAGAATATTTAATGCATGGAGAGGAATTCTTCTAAATAAAGTACAGTGCCTTTTATACGCAGAAAAGAAAGATGGTAGAAGGTGGATCAGTATGGTTTGCATTAAGTATAGAAGTCATGGGAGGACGTTCATTTTAATCAGAGCTGAACGCTCAAACCACAAAAAGTTGAGGCCACTCCAGTTCTTGAGATCGCCTTACATTTTCTCTAACATAGTCTGAAAGTTTCTATTATAAATCTCAGAGAGATTAGAGGGTATCTGAAAGCTCAGGTAAGTAATGGCATCTTTCTTCTAAGAAAATAGAAAGTTTTCTTGACAATGAGTGAGTAGTGAAGGTGGAAGAGAGATGTTCACAGCATGAGATTTAGTGTAGTTAATTTTCAAGTTTGTCTTATTTACTTAGTGGCCTAATGTTCTTTGGGCAAATTTCAAAGACGTGCGGAGTTCAGAAAGAAATAGCAGGTCATAGGCGAAAGCCGACACTTTTTACTACTAATGATTCAACACCAGGAAAAGAGGTGCGGGGTTCAGAAAAAAATAGCAGGTCATCGGCAAAAGCCACCAATTTATATTCCGTATGATTCAACACCAGGCCTTTAACGTCTATATTAGCTCAGAGTCTATTCAAGAATGGTTCTATGGTCAATACAAAATCAAATGTGAAAGGGGACAACCCTGATGGGTGTCATTTTTAATGGCGACAGCGTTCAACAGGTGGTCATTAACTCTTACTCTGGCAGACGGGGTGCAATATAGTGCTAGTATGCTGGCACATATGCGTTGGTCTGGACCAATTGCCTGAAGCACCACAAACATATAGTCCCAGGCCACCCTGTCAAACACCTTCTCCGCATTAAGGGAAAGGAAGTAGTCTTGCTACTTATTGGTTGACAGCCAGTGGTAGAGATTGAGCACTTTTATGTTAATGTCTACTGAGAGATCAAGGAGGGGAGAATGGGCAAAAATATATTAGCTAGTATGTTGGCATACAGCTTAATATCAACATTTAACAGGGAAATTGGCCTGTGATTAGAGGTTTGTGTCAAGTCTTTACGTTCCTTCTGGAGAACTGTAATGTGAACCACAGGAAGGCTTTCCACAGCCCTAGATGCAGAGGGTTGAGGTTTCTAAGAAGACATGGGAAGACCTCAGTAAGGCACTTATAATATTGACTCTTCCCTGGTTTCCATGTAAAAACACATTTTATTAATTTCCCATTAAAATAGGGAGGGGGTGTGATATCTGCAGGCAGTGAATATCATGCAACCACCTAACATATAATAGAAACCAAAAAGCAATCCGGATTGCAATGCGCAAACTAATGTAGTGTTATTATGGACAATGAGGTGAAAATGACACTAATGTTCCTGAAGAGGAACAACCTGTGGGCAATCTAATAATTCCCTAGGCAACATATGACTGGCCCAGCATTTTAGAGAAGTCCATATTTCACCTGTTTTAATGTTGCTTCTAGCTCTTGTAAGGAAAACTGTTGTTCCAGGTCCCGGGCCTCCTATGTTGAAATAGGAGCTGGGCAGTAGGTAGAGAAATTCTTTGATTAAAAGAACGTGTGTATTCTGGCTACTTGAGTCAGGGCCAGTGGATTTTCTGTTGCAATCCTTTTATTAAGTTTTCAGATTGCTATAAGACAGTGCATAATAACAAAGTCATTTTTAAAGCGTTTAACTCTATTGCACTTCGTGCATTTGTTTGTTTGAATGGGGGACAATAGTCAGAGTTAGAAAAGAATATAGCAGGAAGAGGAGGAGTAGAAAAAAAAAAAAAGAGAAAAAGGTTGGAGATATTCCTGGGTGCACTACCAATGAAGGGTCAGTTGATCATGTTTCCTCATGTATAAGGGTGTTACCTTTCTTACAGAATATGAAATCCAGCATTTAGAACCATCTCATGTTTACCCTGAGATGAGAGGCCAAGATCATTCATAGTTCTGACCTTTTCCACTTTGCAAATCAACATGGGTACTGTAGGCGATGCAGATTCTCTCCTCTTAAGTGGAATACAAGACTTTGCTGCATACAGGAGATGCCTAAACACTGACATTCAATAAACCTAAATTGAGATAGTAAAATGATGCAGGAGGAAACTTTTTGGGCCATTTGGAATGGTATAGTCTGGTGCTCTTGCTGATGTCGGACTGCTGAAAGGCATACGGTGTGTCTTGGTAGTTTTTCCATGTTCCTGGAGTTATTTGTATATTACCAATGCTAGAACCATCCACCTGAGCAACATTGGAATGTTTTTAAAGGGATTTTGGTGATTTTATTCAGTTGTTATTTGACTGCATTTGCTTCATTCTTGTATTATTAAAAATACCTCAGTAAGCATTATGCCAGCTTTTGTATCTTTTTGAGTACTGATCAATGCTTTGTCACCTTAGCTGAGAGGAGTGCTGGATTTACAGAGTGAGAATTCTGGGGAGGATTGTTAGGGACCTGGGAGAGTCCAGCTGGGTTCATGGAGTCTGATTGATTTAATTAAAGGTGCAATAAGACCTTTGTAATGAGGACCAATCCATAAGGAGAGCATGTGCCCAAAAGAGGATTGGTGGAGGTGTCTGCTATCACACAATTTGTTCACATCGAATTGAATTATGTGGCTTTGATTATGATTGGTGGATTGTATCCAGTGGTGTTTCTGCAGGGGAGAAAGGCAATTGCTCCCCCCACCAGGTTATTCCTTGCCCTCCGTGAGCTCCTCCACTAAATTAGGCTTCTACAACTCAGGTCTGTGGGCTTTTTTTTTACATGTATTGCTGCTTGGGTGCCTGCACACAAACGCATGTATTGTTAAGCTGCCAGGAAGGAAGCCTAAGAGGCGCAGAACGTGTGGGGACACTTCCCTCCCCAGCAGCTCTATCCAGGCACTTTCATTGGACTCTGGCATCCCCGAAGTGGAGCTTGAGAGCCTTTGCAGTGTGAGTGGGTAGGAGGGGATACGGCCAGCCTCAGAGATGATCACCAAAGCCTCACCCCCACATTATGCCTTCTGATACAGTGTGAGCAATGGAGGTAGGCTGTGTTGCTGTGGGATCTCTTGATATACAGTTGACTAGCAAAACTGCTGTACTATTATACAGTAGAAGTAAAAGTCTGCAATGGGCATACATCTCTTTTTTCATGTAGCACAAGCACTGTCCAATTTCTCACAGTCAGAACAATGCTACATTAAAAAAGAGATATAATTTTTGTCAGCTAACAGCACTTTTTTACTATCTAAACTTTTAGAAGTAAAAAAGTACTCTTAGTTGGCAAAGACAGTATCTCCTTTTTCATGTAGCATTGTCTTGACTGAGAAATTGGACAGTGCAGTTTTAAACCCAGCTTCTCACAGTCACTGCTTGCTGACACCATCACTAAAGTCCCATTCACATCTGGGCACTTTGTATCTCAGGTAGATTTGCTGTGATTCAGTCCATGATCACAAAATGCTCTGCAAAAATGCCAAATCATACCACGTGTGTTCAGATGCCATACGTTTTCAATGGCACCTGTGGTTTGCTGTGACTGTATAAAGATAAATCACTGCTGCAATTGTGGAAAACTGCATCACCCAAAGCTTGACACCCTAAAAAAGAGCAGGAGCTTCTTTTGGGCAACAAACTTGGCACAATGCAGTTTGCCGCAATTGCAGCGTGATTTATCATGCAACAATCATGGCAGAACCACACCACATTTAGGTGCTATTAAAAATAAATGGCACCTGAACAAGCATGGTGCGATTTGTCATTTTTGCATAGTATTTTGGGATTGAGGGCAGAATCGTAGCGACTCTGCCATGAGATACAAAATGCCCAAATGTGAATGGGGCTTGAGGCTCCTTTCACAACAGCAGGTCCAATCAGGTCTGTCGGTTTTTCAAGCAGATCTGATCAGACTCTCCATTCGTCCCTATAGAAAGACAGATGTAACAAAAGTGTGTCTATTTACACCTGCCTACCTCTAGTCCAATTTGGTCTGCTGAAAAACGAACAAAGGGGATCCCTCCTTTTCCATTTAGGTGGATCGAAAGACAGTCAGGTGTAAATGGACAGCAGAGTCTGTTTACACCCAGTCACCCATTGTGCAGAGCAGGCTCTGACCATGTCCACTCTGTAGTGGACAGAGTCCTTCCATCCTCCTGCTCTGCTCCGATCAGCAGGGGATCTGTGAATCCTCTGCAAGGACTGTGATATGTGTGTATAGTGTATACAGTGACTAGGCACAGATTCTGTTTAACCTCTTCAATACTGTGCTATAGCCAAAAGACCGCTACAGTGAGGCTTTGTTATTCAGGGAAGGAGTCTATAGACGTCCACCTGAAAACACGCTTCCCATGCGCTCCTTGGGGCATGCATCAGGAAGTGTCTGATCACTGCGCATCACAGATTGTTTTAAAAGGCCAAACACAACGGTCCTTTACCATGTGATTACTGTTTTCAATGACATGCAATCATAAATATAAACAGAGGTCATCTACAGTTTGACAGTGTGAGGGAAGGAGAACTGTCTGTTCCAGCACAGTGAGCTACATCATTTTAAGCCAATTTTCAGTGCCCATCTGCACAGCGTCATCAGTGCAGTTTATCAGCTCCCATCTGTGCAGCCTTATCAGGGAGCCCCATCAGCACCCATCAGTGCTGCCTCATCAGTGCACATCAGTGCAACCTCATCAGTGCATATTGGTGGAGCCTCATCAGTACCAATCAGAGCAGTCTTATCAGTACCAATCAGAGCAGTCTTATCAGCACCCATCAGTGCAGCTTCATCAGTGCCCATCAGTGCAGCCTTAACAGCGCACCTCAGTGCAGCCACATCTGTCCCAGTGTCCCTGTCACAGCAGTGTGTCACCACAGCCATTGTAAACTAGGTCTAAAAAATTATTTACCAGCAAAATATGATTGACAAGAGCAGTGGGGAGCTGTCTGATTCTGATTAAGAATAGGAATAAAGTGTGCCCACCAAACAAAGGTGTTCTGGTGAGGAGCAGGCATCCACCAGTAGCGCAGTGGCATCCACCAGTAGGACAATACATCTGCATGAAAGGCCAGGTGCTAGCGAGGCGTCACATCAGCCCCAAAGAGTTAAGGCCCATACAAGTCTACCATATGCACTTGAAAACCGGCTATGGCTTCCCCCTAACTCAGCAGCAGCTAATATCTCCCCTTTTTCTGCCCAGCCAGTTGTTCAGGCCAACAAGGAAAATTTTGCACCCATTGTTTTTTTAAAATCTCTTTTTCACCAATGATTTTTTTAAGTTCAATTGTGGACCAGTGCAACCTTTATGCTCGACAATTTATCACCCGACAAGTTATGCCCATCCGTATGAATGGAAACAATTAACAGTGGAGGAATTCAAAATCTTTTTTTCAACAACCATATAAAGTGACCATAGTGCAGCACCTCCGTTAAAAACTCATAAAAGTTGTTTTCAATACACTCACATGGTAACAGTACATAAAGCGCAGTACTTCAGTAATAAGGCTGTATAAAATGTCTCCTACTTAACTGTCAGCGTTCCAACTCGGATGTCACCTAAGCTCCTCCCTACGTGTCATCACGCATCACGTGACTTCATCAGGGGACACAGTGACCATATACAAAGGGAAGATTTTGTGCATGGAAGAGATCAAGAATTCCTGAAGAGTTGGTTTTTTTCTGTATTCATCTGGACTTTTTTATCTTGGACTTTCATGTTTATATGCACATGGTGTTATTTTGACTTTGTTTTTTTTATTTGAGTTTTTTGAGCAGTGCAACACTTTTTTACACATATATATTGAGTTTTATAGAGGAGCACACATCCTATTTGTTTGCAGCAGCTTATTTACATTTGAGTTTATCCTTTTTGGCAGCGCACAAATGTTATTTATTACCTTTGTGTTGTTTACATACTGTATACGCTTTCATCAATCCACAATGACACCTCGGTGGAAATCCATGGAAGGAATGGCCAAGTCCAGAAACCCAAATGTGTACGTGGATACAATATGTTCATGAGGGGTGTCGATTATAGTGATCAGATGATCCAGCCCTATCTTGCAACAAGAAGGACACACCAATGGTACAAGAAATTCTTAATTTATTCTTTCACTTAGGCAATTTATAATTCTTATGTTATCTGCCGTAAATTCCCTGAAAGATCCAAACCCTTTCTCAAATATCAGGATAAAATTGTCACTACCCTTGTGTATCACAGGAAGGCCTACGTGAAAGCACTTGCTCAGATGCAGTGAGCAGACTCCACAAACTTTATTTCCCAGATAAAGTCATTCCCAGAGAAAAAGGTCAAAAACATATTAAAAAATATTGGGTATGCTCCAGAGGGGGAATTAGATGAGACACTGTTTGTTGTCGTCAACCAGTGTCCTTTCCAAACAGGCCTCTGCATAGGTAACTGCTTCCACCGTTACCATACTTCTCTGCAATATTAGTAAAGTATGGTGAATGTAATTCTGACTTCCTGCTGTTTCTCCTCATCTTACCATTTCCCTTCAAACTCATCATGCCTCTACATGCTCCTGAACTGACCCTGGCCTGTTATTTGACCATGCCTGTGCCTGCCACCTAAAGGGATCCTGGCATGTTATTCAACCACGCCTTTGCCGACCTCCTAAACTGACCATGCCTCTGTCTGCCACCTGAACGGACTATTGTAAGCCGTGTATCGGGGTGGGCTCCCCAGGATACAGTGAAGTCACGAACGATGAAAGCAACCCCAACACCAGCTTTTGCCACAACAGAATTTTTGTTTACAAACGATTTTATTGTACATAAGTAGACAGTAAAACAACAGCACAGTATGAAAGTGATATTGTCAACAAAAATATGGCACATTTGAAATGTACAATACATAAAAGTATATTAACATAAAAAAGAAGATAGAGGAAGAAAGAAAGTTATGAGTGCATGAGATACATAAATGATAAAATAGATTGAGTGATACATCTATCAACAATATATGTCAGCCATTCTTTACCGGGGATGTTGTCAATCATGCAATAAATGTCTACAATCCTTCCATGACTCCCATTTTTTATCGTATAAGTGCATCTTATCCAGTAGTGTATAATGAATACGTTCCATAAGCATTACAGCGTCAATTCTGTGTAAAACGGAGTCCAAGGGTACAACATTAGACCGCCAATGCAGGGCAATGGACCATAAAGTGGCAATACATAATGTATGTAGCAATCTCAGAGTGGCATCAGGGACCCCTGGGATATGAATCCCCAATAAACAGGTCTGTATGGACAATTGCATCGAGTTGCCCGATAGTGAGGTAGCCACCTCAGATATCTTACGCCAGATCAAAGATATGTTCGGGCAATCCCAAAACATATGGACCAAAGTACCTGTGCGGCCACAGCCCCGGAAACATAAAGGGGATGTTTGTGGAAACATTGTATGTAGTCTGGACGGAGTATAATACCATCTGGTTAAAACTTTAAGGGCCGTCTCACGAACCGAAAGAGATCTAGAGCTCTTGCATATATTATCCACCATGGAGTCCCAATCCTCATCCGAAAAAGTGATACCACAATCCTCCTCCCACCTCTGCCTGTACATAGGGGGAGCATGAAAAAGACAGATCAAAAATTGGTGATAAAGATCTGAAATAAGACCCTTACCTCTAGGAGAGTCACGGCTGACACGCTCAAAAAAAGAGATCGGAGAAGACGGGGTAAGGCCAAAGTGCGCATTAAAAAAGTGCCTAATCTGTCTATAACGAAGGTACTCACGAAGAGGAACATCAAATAGCACGCGCAGCATATCGAAGGTAATATAAGATCCTCCTCTTTGGAAATCAGATAATCTGATAAAGGATCGATCATACCACCAACGAAACATGTGAGGGGAAGAAAAGGCTACAACAAAAGTAGGATCACCAAAAAATGAAACACCTGGGGGAATATGAGAGACTAAACTCAGCTTAGCCTTGTATTTGGACCAAAGTGTCAGCGAGTGGGTCACTATAGAGTTATGAAAAGTAAGCGATCGGGGGGAGATTTTAGACCATAAAATTCCCGGTAAATAAAAAGGACGTATCGACTGAGACTCAAACTTGATCCACGGGATTTGAGAGTTAATAGTAGCCCATTGTGATAATTGCGCAAAACGAGCCGAGAGGTAATATAGCCAAAAGTTAGGAAGACCAAGACCTCCCGTCCGTTGTGAACGATACAAAATGGATGAGGCAAAACGTGGATGCTTATTTCCTCAAATAAAATTGTTAATAATCCACTGAAAATGATCCAAAAACGTTTTTGAAACCGGAACTGGAAGTGCTCTAAAAAGATAAAGCAGTTTGGGCAAGATATTCATTTTAACCGCCGTGACTCTACCCAGAAAGGAGATATGATAACCATGCCAAATCTTCAGTAGAGTAGAGAGACGTGACACACATGGTGGATAATTAGCCGCAAACATATCCGAGTATCTGGGAGCAAGATTAATCCCCAAATAGGATATCCTGTCCCTGACCCAGCGAAATGGAAAAGAACTACGGAGAGATGCACTTAGGGAGTCAGGAACATTAACAGGCATAATTACCGATTTGGTAAAATTAACGGTGAGACCTGACACTTTAGCAAAATCATTCAATACGACACACAAATTAGGCAAAGAAGTCAACGGGTTAGTAATAAAAAGCATAACATCATCAGCATACATGCTCAGCTTAAAATGTGAAACTAATAATGAATAGCCAGAAATATCCGAATGTGATTTGATCGCCAATGCCAAAGGTTCCAACACCAGCGCAAACAAAAGGGGCGAAAGAGGACAACCCTGACGGGTACCTCTACCCAATGTAAAAAAGTCAGAGTTACAGCCAGGAAGCCTTATTCTTGTTTTAGGAGAGTCGTATAGGGCATGTATGCCTGCCAAAAACCCATCACTGAAGCCCATTTTCTGTAGCAAAGAGAACAAGTAGGGCCAAAGAACACTGTCAAAGGCCTTGTTTATGTCTAAACTCATCAACAGAACCTCTTTGGAATGTAAATTGGCATCTTGAATAACGTTTAGAGTGAGACGAATGTTATCAGTAATAAATCTGTCGGGAATAAAACCCGACTGGTCTGGAGATACCAAAGAGGAGATAATAGGAGCCAACCTGTTCGCCAAAATGCGGCTAAATATCTTCAGATCGTTATTCATTACGGAGATTGGTCTATAGTTTTGCGGCAAACAGTGGTCTTTCTGTGGCTTGGGTATTAGAGACATGTTAGCTAACAACATCTCCTCGGGGAACTTACCCCCCTGTAAAACATCATTAAATAGTGTTATCAAGTATGGAGCCAATATAGAGGTAAAATGTTTATAATAGCCAGCAGTAAATCCATCAGGACCCGGTGCAGTAGAGCGTTTCAGCGTTCCTATTGCACATGTTATTTCCTCTAAAGTACATGGGGCATTAAGAGAGGCAATCTGAGAAGGTGTGAGAGCAGGAAGGGGTATAGAATCTAGCCATGAATCTGATAGAGAAACAGAATCCGACTGTGGAGAAGCCAGTAGTTTAGAATAAAAATTTTCAAAAATACCCAAAACTTCCTGAGGTAAAGATGAGATAGCACCTGAATTAGTACGCAATTTATACACATGTGGGGGGCGCAAAGAATGGTTCAATTTCCTTGCAAACATGGTAGATGCTGAGTTGCTATGTAATAGGAACGAGGCCTTCGACCAGCGGAGGGCCTTTTCAGTTTTTTGGGAAAGTAGGGCATTCAGTTCCAAGCGTTTTTGGGACAATAGCTGTTTATTGAGTAAAGATGGATCAGCTACATGGCTTCTATAGTGTGCTTCTAATTCTCGGGTTAATAGTAGTATCTGCTGCCAACGTTTTTTATTTCTGGCCGAAGCCATAGAGATAAGTCGGCCCCGTAGGACCGCCTTGTGGGCTACCCAGAGTGTAGCTGGGGAAATATCAGGGGTTGAATTAGATTGAAAGTATTCCTTAAGAGATGTAACCACCTCCTGCCGAGAGTCAGTATCAGTTAGCATAGAATCATTAAGTCTCCATGAAAAGGGAGTAGGTGCCAATCCCACAAACGTGATAGATAAGGCCATAATACTGTGATCCGACCAGGGGCTCAAATGAATACTAGCTATCCTAGAATTAGCTAGCAATATAGGGGTACAAAAGATATAGTCTAGTCTAGCATAAGAGTCATGTGGGTGGGAATAAAATGTGTAATCCCTGGCTCCCGTGTTGTGCGCTCTCCAAGCATCCACCAACTGGAGGGCATCTAGTTTCTTAGTAAGGGATTTTGGGAAAGCTTGGGAAGTGTGCGAGGCGGAGCTACGGTCCAAAAGAGGATTTGCCACCAGATTAAAATCCCAACCCACCAATAGATGGGGGGACAAAAATTTATCCAGAGCACCAAAAAATAAAAAAAAAAGGTAGCCTGTGCCGAATTTGGTGCATAGACATTAGCAATTGTAAGTTCTCGACCTGAAAGGGTGCCCTTAAGAATAATAAACCTACTGTCTGGATCACGATACACATGTTGAACCTCAAAGGGAAATGAGTTATGTAGAAAAATGGCCACTCCTACTCTTGGAGGAATGTAGGGTATAATACCCCTGCCTATAGGATCTATGAAAAAAGGTCGGGTGTTTTGCGGCTGCAAAATGCGTTTCCTGTAATAAGATGATTTTTGCTCCTAATCTTTTATATTGAAGAAAGGCTGTTTTGCGCTTATTTGGCGAATTGAAACCCTGGACATTATGCGAAATACATTGAATTGCCATAATAAACAGAGCTTGCCACTATCATCATAAAAGTACACATTACAAAGATATCCCCTAAAGTTATTTGACTAGACATAGAAACCCGCAGGTCTGCATCAGACAGACATACAGGTGGCAGATCCAGCCTAGGGGACCTCCAGACCCCAACATAGGGGTCGTGATGTCCACAGACCGACACAATACCATCCTCATACACTAAAGTTTTGAGAGAAGAGAAAACGAAAAACAATGGAGAAGAAGCTGTAATATCTTCTATATTTGAAGGGGTAACTGAAGAACATGGATCAGGCAGAAAAGTCGTCATACCTGATAAAACAAAAAGTTCAAACATTAAGGGGCCACATGGGCCCAAACCCTGTCTCCTTATAGCATGGAAAACAGAGCTGCCACCCGCAATCGGGCGGCAACACCTCCGGCCATGTCAGGAGGCAGGGTGGGGTAACGTGTCAAAGAGTAGTACAACCATGAATTAATGGGCGCAATTAGGAGGGTCCAATGACCCTTGTTATACCTTAACTCGTCCAGTTATCAATGCAAGGCATACAAAATATTCAGTATTGCAAAAATATCACAGCAGCAACCACAGAAATATACAACCTGACAATGTAAGAAATAGAGAGCAAAATCCCTGTGTCCCAAATCTTAGTAAAGTCATAAAAAACAATAGACCAGACCAAAGACTATCAAGACAATGAGTATTAGGCAAGTGAGAATGGGCCTGTCAACCCGGTTCTTGTCTGACTCTCCTTCTATCCCTCCGTGGGGAAGGGGTATGCCAAATGGGAGAGATACGAGGGGTGGAGGGTGGGCGTTGAGGTGATGGGGCATCCGCCAAGCCTAATTTGGCCAAGATTGCTCTACCTTCGGGAGGGGATGTAGCGATATATGTGCTCCCATTATGTGGAACTATCAGCTTAAAAGGGAAGCCCCACTTGTAGCGGATACGAGCTGAGAACAGGGCAGTTGTAACTTCTTTCATTTTTCTACGCCTCTCCAACGTGGCCGGAGAAACATCAGGATAGATTTGTAAAACCGAGCCTTCAAAGGAGATCGTTGGAGTATTGTGAGCAGCTCTGAGTATTTATTCCTTGGTCAGAAAATCCTTCATGCACAAGACAATATCCCTAGGCGGCTTGTCAGCAGGCGGTTTAGGGCGTAGGGCTCTGTGGATGCGGTCACAAGCAAAAGATCCAGGGTCACGATCTGGAAGGAGTGACTTGAATAACTTGATTATAATTAATGAAAGATCCGACATAGACTCCGGGATTCCCCTGATTCGCAGATTATTCCTGCGATTGTGATTATCAAGATCCTCAACCTGCGCCTGCAGTTGTGAAAAGGCCGTTTGTAAATGATCATGCTCTCTGGAAAGTTCACCATAGGCCAGGCTAAGTTCATCGTGTTTGGTTTCCAAGCGGTCTGTCCTAGAGCCCAGCGTGGCTATTTCCTGAGAGAGAACATTAGTGCTTTTATGCAATTCTGATTGAAATTTGGCGGCTAGTTTGGCGTACATAGATTCCAAGCAGGACTCCAAGTCCCCTTTTGTGAGTTGCTGTGTATTTTCGCTGACCAAGGCCGATAAGGGAACGGTGGTATCCCGTGCGGGATCGGACAGGGATGCTTGCTCTGTATTGACTGGAGACATGCCGCAAATCTCGTGAGCCTTA
The DNA here is from genome assembly GCF_062004578.1 of Staurois parvus. Classification (NCBI taxonomy): domain Eukaryota; kingdom Metazoa; phylum Chordata; class Amphibia; order Anura; family Ranidae; genus Staurois; species Staurois parvus. Next base: position 2,818,983 of record NW_028318102.1, read on the forward strand.
AGGAGGTATGTCGTGAGGGACTTCTGAGCTTGTCCCTTTTTTTTCTTGGTGGACGGCATACAAAGAATCTCCCGGGGGTGATCAACTGAAAATTGGAAAGTGAATGGAGACTATAACCCCAGGGGACCTATAGCGCCCAAAATAGGTTCAGGGTTGTAGTTACATGGATGCTGTCAAACCCATCTGCGATAACATTATATTGTAAAAATATTCAGCAAGCCTTGAAAGGGTAGATAGAACATAAGTCACAGCAACCAGCAAAAATATCACTCCGGGGCAGGATGATAGCACCAGATCCCAACTCAGGACACGAGAGGGATGGGTGGGAAGCAGGAAGCAGAGGACCTCTGATTCTGAGCACAGGGCCCCGCAGGGAGACACCCCCTGGGGCAGTATCAAGGCCCCAGTAGGCCTCCGAGCCCAGCAAGGGCCACAGACAGAGAAGAAGATGGGGTCTGGAGCTATTAATGTGAGGCCCACTCCCCAAATCACTGTGGGGAGATCATGATAACAGGATGCCACCTGTACCCCCCACTCACTGTGACCAGGTAACAAGAGGCCTCTGGCAGATGGTGTAGGCCGCAAACGTCGCCGCCGCCACGCGGGGAGCAGCAACACTCAGCGACGTCCCTCTCTCAGCCTCTGTGATGCAGAGGACGCTGCAGACGTCCTCGGGTGATCCCCCACAGCCCGGATGGCAGCGGATGCGGATAGGAGGTGCCGGAGCCCCGGCCCACACGGCCGCACCAGGCCGCGAACGTCCGCCGCCACGAAGGGCGGAAATATCGCCCGGATTCTACCTCCCAGGTATCCGGGATGATACCAGGGCTCTCCGCTGCTCCACTGTGATCCGCTGCTGCACGGATGGTAGCGGATTCCGGAATACGGCGCCGGAGCTCCGGATTATGCGGCCGCTCCGGTCGCCATCTTGGACACGCCCCCCCGCCACAACAGAATTTTACTTAGATGTGGCAAATAAACACAGCCACAAATGCTGGAAACATACAATAAATTTACATACACCCAGCCCAAAGGCTGAGACCCTTGTGCTGCACAGCACGGCGCCTTCTGATGGATGAAGGTAGAAAGTAAAGTAATTTACCTACTGGTTGGCACAACTAAGCTGCCACACCTTACCTGTTATTACCCTAAAAGAGCAGGAATCAGTGTATGGGTGTACGGTATGGGCTAGCCTGCAGTGCAGCACAACAGCTTACAATCTTACACAAATCTACAGTATTCCCTCTCCCATAATTGGTCCTGTAGCACGTGCCTGAGTATTCCTTCTGAGCAAAACGCCAGTCGGTCTTGAGTTTGTAGGATTTTATCAGCTCTCCAATGTGAAATGTCACTTTAAGTTGTGGAGTCCTTCCAATGATCAGTAAGAACACTTGTGGCCTGACACAAACAGAGACCCTAACTAACTATAGGCCTGGACTCAGTCTCAAGGCGCCAACACTGAAATGAGGTGCGTGCACGATCTTACCGACCCGGATCTGCTTTGCATCCGCTGGTGACTCTGAACAGAACAAATGTCTCTCCAACAAGCATGCGGTCTTGCTGTATATGTTGCCTAGTTCCTCAGCTCTCATCAGCATTCCTGGCAGCAATCTCATCAGCTTCCTGGCAGCAATCTCATCAGCTTCACTTAGCTGCAGCTCTGGTTACGGAGGGACGCTTTCACACCTGGATGTCATCAGATTCTCAATTCACAGGGCACCTTATTCACCATGCTCCAAAACATGGCTTCTCTCTCTCCTTCCTGTTCTCTCCATCTCTGTGTGCAAAACCCCACCTCTTCCTGAATATACAAATATCTATGCAGTCTGAAACTGTGTTAGAAAAACAGTGACATCACCTACCTCGTTTTCTGGGGCGGAGCCTGACTATGGCGGCGGCGGAGAGCTCGTGGTAGGAGCTCCCGCACGAGGCTCCTCCGACCGACCCCCTTTGGACCTTAAAATTCCCCCCATGGAGATGGAGCCCTAGAAGGTAGAGACCTACCTCGACCGGGCGGGCTTACTTGGCTCCTTTTGCTGAGCGGCTGCCCGCGGCAAGGGGAGTCGGGAGCAGAGACCAGCGGAGAGAGGCGGGGGCGCTGAGCCTGGACGCCGCATCCCTGGGAGGCAAGGAAGCTGGCCACCCTGCCGGAGGCTGACAGGGAGCAGGAGAGATCCCGTTCTGTCAGACGACCTGCTGTCCCTGGAGCCCTGGCAGGAGATCGATGGTGAGCCTGCCCAACAAAGAAGAAGAGTGTGGAGGAAAGTCCTGGAGGGTCCCCCTGAGAGGAAGAGAGCTGACCTATCAAGGGAGCTGGAGAGTGGAGCCTGGAGCCGTCTCACGAGAAGCGCAGGAAGGGTGAGTGAGTCTGGCGGTGGCCCCAAATATAAAAAAACTGTATAGAGCTGGGAGAGAGAGAAAAGGGGGGGACCCCCAGAGAATAAGAATAAAAATAAGGAGAAGAACGCAAGGTGCAGCCAAAGGCACACAGAAAGGTGGGAAGACAGAGCTGGGAATTCTACCTCTACACCTTATTAATTTCCTTGTTTTGCAAAGTATAAGTTTATGAGAGAAAATAAAAGTTACAGAAGAAATGAAAAATAAAAGTGCAAAAGGAACCGGGCCTAAAGGGACCCAAACGGGGACAATTAAAAAGCACACATCCCAGGGAAATGTGACCCCAGAAAGGCCCCAGAGCAGAAATGACAAAGGAGAGTCTGTGTTAGGAATGGACTTGCCAGTAGTGGTGGGACTCACCTGCCTTGTGGGCTGCAGTACCAGGGCTGGCCAGCAGGTGCTCCCAGAAATCAGAGACTCAACCCTGCAGTCAGCCAAACACCTGAAACTGCTTATGCAGGTGTATTTAAGTGATGGCCAGACCTGCAGTCTTTGCCTTGGTGTGTGTGTTTTTCCTGGGCCCTGTATATTGTAATCCTGCATTCTTGTTCCTGTGTTCCTGCTAGTACGTTTCCTTGTTGCCAAACTCTGTCTGTTCTGATTACGCTGACCCTCTCCTGCTCTGACCCCGGCTCGTTCCTGACCATCCCTCTGCCTGACCCTCTGTACCATGCTGCCCGCTACCTGCTGAACCTGACTTGTGACCCCGACCATTCTCCGCTTGCTCCCCCTGTACCTACCTGCCCGATTGTTATTGACCCGGCCTGCCTGGCGACGCTTGCATTGTATGTACTGTTATCTGTGGGTGGTTGGTTTGGTTTGTTTGCACTGTGTTATGTTTTAGTATTGCACTGCGTTTATGTTTGTATTGTTAGTGTTAATAAATTATATTGTTTATAACATATCTGAAGTCTGCGTTTCCCTGCATCAGTCACATACCTCTGGTCATATCCGGGAGCCCTGACAGTCTGATTTAAGTATGCAAAATAGTCGTAAACAATCATTGGAATTGGATATCAGTAATCAACAAATATTAGAGATAGAAAAAGATATACAAATCCCAAATAAAAAAGAGATGACAGAAATGTTTAAAGATCTGGAGAGAACAATAAAGCAAGAAATGGTAAATATTCGGAATGACCTGGGGCAGTTGTTGCTAAGAGTGGAAGAAACGGAGCAGAAAGTTAAAAATCAGACCCAGATTATTTCCAAATTAGAGAAGAAGATAATTAATATGGAAAAAGCTCAGGAAAAATTGCAGTACAAGGCGGAAATTCAAGAGAATAGAGAAAGAAGGAGAAATATAAGGATAAGAGGGGTACCGGAAAGTTTAAAAGGAGAAATATTGGAAGAGATGGTTTGCAAAATACTGAACTTTATAATGGAAAACACTGAAATGGAAAGGACTAATATAGAAGGAATTTCTAGAAACGGGAAACTCCAGGGGAATTATGAGAAGGACAGGCTGAGAGACATACTTGTTAAATTTTATGAATTACAGCAAAGGGAAAGACTCTGGAGGAAAACTAAGGGAAAACCAGTTATAAAGTATGGAGAAATGGATATTCAAATATATGCGGACTTGTCATCAGAGACTCTCCAGAGGAGAAGAGCTCTGAGGCCTTTGCTGGAGCAGATGAAAAAACAGAAGGTGCAATATAGATGGGGAGTTCCGGAGAGTTTAATAGGATGGAAAAATGGAATAACAGCCCATTTGAGGTTCCCAGAGGACTTGAGAAATTTTTGTGATAGACTTGAAATGCAGAAAATTGTAATAAATGGTTGGGAAGAAGAATCTGGGGGAAATAGATCAAAAAGAAGGGAGGGGTGGAGATGGGTGTGGGGGGGGGGGAGGGTGAGTGAAGGGGAGAGAAGTCTTTTTTTTTTTTTTCTCTCTCCTTGCTCCCATTCCATCGCCTTTTTCTCCCTTGTCCCTCCAGCTTGACTCCTTTTTCCTTCTTTAGAAGTATAAGTAGAGAGGAGGTCAAGGGGGGGATCCGGAGGGAGGGGAGGCTGTCCATGGGAGGAGTGAAGCCCTAAGGATTAAGTCAAAGGTGGATGCTACCTCCACAAATGATGGTTAGGCAAAGTGAAGGCCTAAAAAGAGGGGGGAGGAGGGGGGGAGAGGTGGGGAGGGAGGGAGGGGGAGGGAGGGGAGGGAGAGGAAAGGGATTGGGGGGTGTACTGAGAGAGGGGGGAGGGATAAGTGGAGAGTAAAGGGTAATGGGATAAAAATGGTCTATAGGAATAAGAAAGAGGAAGGAAAGGAGGAAGAAGGAGACGGTAGGAAAAGAGTAAGATGGAAGAAATCCAATATATAACCTACAATGTAAAAGGGTTAAGCTGTCCAAGAAAGAGATTCACGTTATTTAAAGAACTCCAACATAGAAAATCCTCAGTGGTATTCTTGCAGGAAACACACCTAGAGATAGAGTCGAAGGTTAGACTGAGGACTAGATATTTTCCAACATGGTTCTATGCGGATTCACCAACTAAAAGAGCAAAAGGAGTTGCTATAGGATTCGCAAAGAATACAAGGTTCAAGCTGGAGGAGAGATTAACGGATCTGGAGGGAAGGTTTTTATTTTTGAGAGGTAAATTACAGGGAATTGAGGGTACAATAGCAAACATATACAGTCCAAATAAGAGGCCAGAGAGGTTTATGAGAGAAGTGTTGAAGAGATTGATGGATTTTAAAAGTGGGTGTATGATAGTAGTGGGAGACCTAAACATCTGTATGGACCTGCGGATGGACACCACTTCCTCTGTGAGGAGGGAGGAAAGCAAATCCTTGAGAATGTTAAAGAAATTGATGCATGAATGTCAGCTGGTGGACATCTGGAAAATTAGGAATATGAAGGAGAGAGATTATACTTTCTTTTCGCACGTTCATGAGACTTATTCTAGACTAGATTATATATTAGTAGAACATCGAATGATAGAGTTGGTGGTAGAAGTAAAACTTGAAGGAAGTACCCTGTTGGATCATGCCCCAGTTGCAATGAAGTTAAGATGGGGTAGAGAAGGGAGAGAAGGTTATGTATGGCGGTTGAATGAGGCACTTTTCATGGAGGAAGAGATTGGTCAAAGAATTGAGAGGGGAATTGAATGGTTTTTTGAAGAGAATGAAACAGAGGATGTGTCGGTTGTAACGGTGTGGGAAGCACATAAAGTTTATATCAGAGGTCTACTCATTGCAATGGGAGCAAAAAAGAAAAAAGAAAGGAGAGAAAAGATAAATAGATTATTAAATGAAATATATGATCTTGAACAGGTGCATAAAAGGGAAAGATCTAAGGAGATAATGCAGATGTTAATAAAGAAGAAAGAAGAATTAGAGAATGTAATGGAGGAGGAAAAAAGAATCTTTAATAAAATAACAAGTGAAAGGTATAGATGGGGAGACAGGCCGGGAAAGTATTTAATGAGAACTTTAAGAAAGAAGAAAAATAGAGATTATATTGAGAAAATAAGAAATCCCAAGGGGGAATTTGTACACTCAACCAAGGATATTGCTAGAACATTTAAAGAGTATTATAATGAGCTGTATAATATTATACCCCAGGACATGTTTAAGAAAATGGAAAAATAAATAGAGGGAAAAGAAAGACATACCTAGAGGAGGCAGGCCTACCGAAATTAAGAGAAACACAACTGAACTCTTTAGAGGCAGAAATAACTTCAGAGGAAATAAAAATAGCATTAGAAAGCATGGCAGGAGGGAAAAGCCCAGGTCTGGATGGATATACCGCCAAATACTATAAAAAATATAAAGAGCTTTTAATACCCAAAATGAAGATCTACAGTCAGGTCCATAAATATTGGGACATCGACACAATTCTAACATTTTTGGCTCTATACACCACCACAATGGATTTGAAATGAAACAAACAAGATGTGCTTTAACTGCAGACTGTCAGCTTTAATTTGAGGGTATTTACATCCAAATCAGGTGAAGGGTGTAGGAATTACAACAGTTTGCATATGTGCCTCCTACTTGTTAAGGGACCAAAAGTAATGGGACAATTGGCTTCTCAGCTGTTCCATGGCCAAGTGTGTGTTATTCCCTCATTATCCCAATTACAATGAGCAGATAAAAGGTCCAGAGTTCATTTCAAGTGCGCTATTTGCATTTGAAATCTGTTGCTGTCAACTCTCAAGATGAGATTCAAAGAGCTGTCAGTGAAGCAAGCCATCATTAGGCTGAAAAAACAAAACAAAGCCATCAGAGAGATAGCAAAAACATTAGGCGTGGCCAAAACAACTGTTTGGAACATTCTTACAAAGAAGGAACGCACTGGTGAGCTCAGCAACACCAAAAGACCCGGAAGACCACGGAAAACAACTCTGGTGGATGACCGAAGACTTCTTTCCCTGGTGAAGAAAACACCCTTCACAACAGTTGGCCAGATCAAGAACACTCTCCAGGAGGTGGGTGTATGTGTGTCAAAGTCAACAATCAAGAGAAGGCTTCACCAGAGTGAATACAGAGGGTTCACCATAAGATGTAAACCATTGGTGAGCCTCAAAAACAGGAAGGCCAGATTAGAGTTTGCCAAACGACATCTAAAAAAGCCTTCACAGTTCTGGAACAACATCCTATGGACAGATGAGACCAAGATCAACTTGTACCAGAGTGATGGGAAGAGAAGAGTATGGAGAAGGAAAGGAACTGCTCATGATCCTAAGCATACCACCTCATCAGTGAAGCATGGTGGTGGTAGTGTCATGGCGTGGGCATGTATGGCTGCTAATGGAACTGGTTCTCTTGTATTTATTGATGATGTGACTGCTGACAAAAGCAGCAGGATGAATTCTGAAGTGTTTTGGGAATATTATCTGCTCATATTCAGCCAAATGCTTCACAACTCATTGGACGCCGCTTCACAGTGCAGATGGACAATGACTCAAAGCATACTGCAAAAGCAACCAAAGAGTTTTTTAAGGGAAAGAAGTGGAATGTTCTGCAATGGCCAAGTCAATCACCTGACCTGAATCCGATTGAGCATGCATTTCACTTGCTGAAGACAAAACTGAAGGGAAAATGCCCCAAGAACAAGCAGGAACTGAAGACAGTTGCAGTAGAGGCCTGGCAGAGCATCACCAGGGATGAAACCCAGCGTCTGGTGATGTCTATGCGTTCCAGACTTCAGGCTGTAATTGACTGCAAAGGATTTGCAACCAAGTATTAAAAAGTGAAAGTTTGATTTATGATTATTATTCTGTCCCATTACTTTTGGTCCCTTAACAAGTGGGAGGCACATATGCAAACTGTTGTAATTCCTACACCGTTCACCCGATTTGGATGTAAATACCCTCAAATTAATGCTGACAGTCTGCAGTTAAAGCACATCTTGTTCGTTTCATTTCAAATCCATTGTGGTGGTGTATAGAGACAAAAATGTTAGAATTGTGTCGATGTCCCAATATTTATGGACCTGACTGTATATGAATGCCTTGGGGAATGGGATGGAGATGAGGGGAGAGTCTTTACAGGCGAATATAGTATTGATACAGAGGGAGGATAAAGACCCCTCGCAATGTGCGAGTTATCGTCCAATAGCGCTGCTAAATGCAGACACTAAAATATATGCAAAGGTTCTGGCAAATAGACTGAAAGAGCTGATGCCGGGTTGGATACATGGAGACCAGGTGGGGTTCGTCTCGGGAAGAGAGGGTAGAGATAATGCTTTGAGATCACTGTTGCTTATACAGGAGGGCAAAAAAGGGAAAACCCCAATGATACTGATGTCGATAGATGCTGAGAAGGCATTTATTTGCATTTTGCCCTGCTACTGTATTAGTGGGATTAAAGATAACCCAGAAGTCTCATGTATGCGAGGGGCTCCAGAGTAGTTTTTCTGAGTGGAGGAAACTATGTTTTTGGTTTTCTTTGGGTTTTGTAATTCTTGGATTAGGGTCTGTAGACCAGAGGCTTTGAAGAGATTTGGGTGGGAATAAGCATTCAACCCTGTGCCCAGGTCCTACCCAATTGAGGTGCTAAGCCTGATATTTCTGCCAGTTGAGGACTAACCCTGGCCCATTAATTGATCATGCCTCTGCCTGCTACCTTTATTGACTCTAACCTGCTTATGGACCATGTTTCTGCCTTCTGCCAGTACCAATACTTTGGCTGTGCTGGGTCTCTGGCTGCTGCCTGGACAATTCTTTTGGATGTTGCTGACCACATCTCTAGCTGCTGCCTGGACAATTCTTTTGGATGTTTCTGACCACATCTCTGCCTGCTTCCTGGAATAATGCTTTGGCTGTGCTGACAATATCTCTGTCTGCTGCCTGTACTGACTGTGGAGAGTGCGTGCTTGTTGCCTAGACAAAGCCTGATCACATCACTGTCTGCTGACTGGATAAATGCTTTCCTCTGTGGACAACTGCACTTCTAAACCACAGATAATAATCTTTTAATTACTCTTTGCTCAGCAGAATATGGTTTAGGGTGTAATTCTGGTATGTCCATGCTATTAGAAACCTGAAGTTGCTACTTGGATGTTGCTTGTGGCCAAGCAGTGGAAAGGTCTCATGCAGTGGTATCACCATACTCCAGAGGATGAGCAGAATGTATTTTCTTTATATGCACATGCTATGTGTTAGAAATAGCTTATACATTGACAAAAAAAAAAAAAAAAAGGTTTTCATTTTCTTTCCACATTTTCCAGAAACTTGTGGGGAAAAAATGACATGTTACAAGACTCATTATGCCTCAAAGAATATACCCTGGGGTGTTTACTTTCCAAAATGGGGTCATTTTGTGGGTGGTTACATTGTCCTGGTGCTTCAAAAATGTGATAGGTGGTCAAGAAATTAGATGTGTAATTTATGCGACTAGAAAGCGTGAAGATGCTTCTTGAATGTTGGGCCTCTGTATGTGGCCAAGTCTCACATGTGGTATCGTCATATTCAAGAGTAGCAAAATGTGTTTAGGGATGTAATTGCAAGTATGTCTATGCTGTGTGTGAGAAATAATCTAATATGACATTTTTGTAGAGGGAAAAAATTTTTATTCACTTTATAAAGAATTGTAGGAATAAATTACAACTTCAAAAAAAATGTACCATGTCTCTTACTAAATACCTTGGACTGTCTACTTTCCAAAAAGGGGTTGATTGCGGGGTATTTGTACTGTCCTGACACATTAGGGTCTCATTAAATGAGATGAGCAGTCAGTACATCATTATTGATCAATTTTCAATGATATGTAGCATAACTTGCAAAATCTATCACTTTCACTCAGACTAAAAAATATACATCGATTTGGATTATTTTTTACCAAAGATAGGTAGCAGTATAACTTTTGGCCTAAATTTATGAAGAAAAATTACTTATTTGCAAAATGTTATAATAGAAACTAAAAAAAGCATTTTTTTTTTTTTCAAATCAAAATGTTTGCTCTTTTTTGCTTATAATCGCAAAAAGATCAAAACAAAAACAAAACAGTGGTGATTAAATACCGCCAAAATAAATCTCCAATTGTGTGAAAAAAAAAACATCTTTTGGGTACATTGTAGCAAGATTAATTGGTATTCAAAGTGTGAGAGCACGGGGGCGCATGCGCGACCAGGGACGATGGTGGCTGTGTAATCCCTGAGCTCCGCTCATCCCCGGCCAGCACAAACTCACCCGTCACGCGCCACTTCCTTCTTTCAGCTTCGGGTGAGTCATACACCCTCTGCACTCGGCACGGCACCAGAACGAGTCCTCTATGGGGAAGATAGGGCGCTGGAAGGCCCCCTCCCCGCAGCCACAGGATCCGCGGCCGTCACTGCTCCGGCGGTTCTTATCTAGGCCGCAATCCCCGGCCTCTGGCATGTCCAGGAACCCAGGGAGCGATCCCGGACCCCCGGTGGTCAGGGAGGGTACTGCATCTCCCAGCATCACAGCTCCTCTGCCTGCCTCTGCCCTGATCCAGCCCCAGATGGAGGATCATGATCCCCAGATTATAACTGGGGGGGCAATAGTTCACCCTGCCTCAGGGAATCAACCCTCCACCCAGATTTCCCAGCAGGCCGTCACATCATCATCTCTCACAATTTCAGCGCTAGATGATAAATTGCAAATATTCTTACGCAATATCACCGCATCCATTTCCACTGAAATTGGAAAACTGGTGTTGGATCTCAGAGGGGAAATAGCGCAGATTGGTGACCGCACGGATAAATTGGAAAATGAGTTTGATGATTTGGTGCAATACGTTCATGTTCTGGAAGAGGACAACGCGTATTTGAAACATTCCATGTCCCAAATGCAGCTCCAACAAGAGGATTTGGAAAACAGGGAACGGCGCCAAAATATCCGTATACGCGGTATGTCCGAATCCATTGATGATGCACAACTACACCGTCACCTATTATCCTTTTTCACCGCAACTGCTCCCTTAGTTCCAGAAGCTGATTGGCGTATAGACAGGGCTCATCGCTCCTTGGGCCCAAAACCTGTTGAAGGCACCAGACCTCACGACGTCATTGTTCGCTTCCATTTTTTTCAAAGCAAGGAAGCCTTATTATAAGCAGTTTGCCACAAGCCATCTCTGGAATTTAAAGGCGACAGACTCCAACTCTTCTGCGATCTGTCCCCGACTACCCTGGCCAAGCGGCGAGCTCTGAAGCCGATCACCTCACACCTTCAGCAACACCGTGTCCTTTATCGGTGGGGGTTCCCCTTCAGGCTGATCGTAACTAGGGACAATACTCAAGTTGTGCTCCGTGATCTTCATGAGGCGGGTTCCTTTTTTAAGCGCCTGGGACTTCCACCTTTGTCAGATGACCTGACCCCTCTGCCACCCACTCCAGCCCGGCCTGCCACCCCCAACAAGATCTGGACTCCGGTCCACAGAGGCTGGAGGAGGCTCTCACGTACCCCACAACGTCCACGACATCCTCGGACAACTGATCCGCCTGTCTGATGACTCCCTGGGGTGATTCTCCGTTGTGAATTCGGTGCCGATCCTTCCCTCCTGGTTTATACATGTTTTTTTCCACAGGTTTTTCATTTCTGGCCGGCCGAGCCATTGTTGGGTGTTTTTTTTTTTTTTTTTTTTCTGGCCGGGTTTGGAGATCTTCCTGATGTCTTGGTTGTCGTGTTGCTCCCGATTTTGTCTAGCCATAGGCCTAGACGACTTGGGCCAAATTGTTGCTCCCAAGCTTATATCCTTGCGGATACTTATGTCAACTACTGTGTTTGTTCTTTCTTGTGTTAGTTTAATGTTTTTTGTTCTCTATTCTTTTACATCGATGGTATATTGTTCATTTTTCATGCTATTACATGTGCTTATTTCATTATTATTTTATAATGGCTTTGAGGTTTTTGTCATATAACGTCAAGGGTCTCAATTCCATTCAAAATCGTTGGATGGCTTTGCAGGAATTTCGATCCTCAGGAGCAGACATTATTTTTGTCCAGGAGACCCATTTCAAATCAACTGGCTCCTTCCGTTTTGCCTCGAGATTTTTTTCCCAAGCCTATTCAGCCTTTGATCCTTCCGGAAAGGCTGGGGTGGCAATTTTGATTAGGTCACACTGCTCCCTTCGGGTTGTTTCCTCCAGGGTTGACCAACAGGGTCGCTTTATTATTTTGGAATTTTGGAGACACTCCCCTTGTTTTGTTGAATCTATGCACCCCAAATTCAGGTCAATTGCAATTTCTTTCACAAACACTCGCCAACTTAGATTCCTTTTCCATTTCGCATGTGATTGTGGGGGGTGATTTCAATTTGTTTTTTTCCCCCCATAAAGACAGGAAAGTTCTTTTCAAGGCCACACCCTCGAAGCGGCAGTGCTCCTCTTCAAAATCTTTCCGTAGACTGATAAGGGAGCATCGTCTCTTCGACGCCTGGCGGATTAAACACCCCCTCCATAAACAATTTACTTTCTACTCCACCCCTCTCCGTAGTTTTTCCCGCCTAGATCATTTTTTTATCTCTGCCCCACTTCTTCCACTCCTGGTCTCCTCTGAAATCAACCCCATTACCTGGTCTGACCATGCCTCTCTGACTTTGAACCTTTTTTTCCCTCCTATTATACCCAAACCATGTCATTGGCGCCTTAATGAGACCTTTCTTTCCACAGAACATCTTAGGGATGAACTGTCATGGGGACTTGATACCTATTTCACCCACAATGTTGGCTCCGTAGCTTCTTCCTCAACCCTATGGGAGGCTCATAAGGCGGTATTTTGAGGACTCTGTATTTCTATGGGTTCTCGTTTAAAAAAATCCTCAGAGAGTGCTAGGGCTTCTCTTATCCATCAACTATCTTTGGCAGAACGAAGGTTGTTGGCCAAGCCGTCCATTTCTGGGTTCCGGAAGGTAACATCTCTACGTGACCGAATTAAAACTCTTGACTCTAGTAAGTCTGCGCAATCCCTCCTATGGGTTAAGCAAAAATTTTACGAATTTTCCAACAAACCTCATCGTATGTTAGTCAATCGACTCAAAGCTCAGTCTCCTTCCACGATGCCTGATCTTTTAATCCAACCGAATGGAAGCCCTACCTATGATCCTCAGGTCTTGGCATCCCTTTTTGGCTCATACTATAAGAATCTTTATAACTGTTTGACCCCAGGCCTTCACCCACCCCTCGCGCAGTTATCTTTTGATAATTTTTTTGACCCCCTGTCACTTCCGAGACTTTCACCCTCAGACATTGCCACCCTTAATGCTGATATTACGCCAGAGGAATTGTTTGACACAATTAAACATCTTCCCTCTCGTAAAGCCCCGGGACCGGACGGATTGCCCTACTCCTACTATAAATCTTTTATTGGTATCCTGGCTCCTCATCTCCTCTCCTTTTATCGAGATCTTTTCAAGGGGGTCACACCCCAGACTGAATTCTCCCGAGCATATATCTCGGTTATCCCCAAACCCGATAAAGATCACTCTATAGTAGACAACTACCGCCCCATTGCCCTACTTAATTCCAATTACAAGATTTTCACTAAAATCTTGGCCAACCGACTGTCTGGAATTATTTCCAAACTCATACATAGGGACCAAGTGGGCTTTGTACCTGCCAGACACACTGCAGATAACACCAGGCGATCCATTGATCTGGTAGACTTGGTTAACCGATTCTCCACTCCCGCTATATTATTAAGTTTAGATGCTCAAAAAGCTTTTGACCGTTTAAGTTGGCCTTACATGTTCATGGTCTTGGAAAGATTTGGTTTCAGGAGTCCATTTGTAGCAGCCTTGAAGGCCCTTTATTCTTCCCCCTTTTCGCAGGTCAGATTATTCTTTTTTTTCACTCCCCTTTCAGATGTCAAATGGTACACGTCAGGGTTGCCCACTCTCTCCTTTACTGTTCATTCTTTGTCTGGAACCATTAGCCATCGCCATGAGGTCGAATCCGGATATTCGCGGGATACGATCCCATAACCATGAATACAAATTATCGCTGTTTGCTGATGACATCCTCCTCACGCTTGCGAGTCCCCATACCTCCCTACCGATTTTGCATAAGACCTTGAAACAATTTGGGGCCATATCTGGCTACAAAGTTAACACGTCTAAAACTGAGGCACTCCCGTTACATGTCCCTTCTGGCGTTTTATCCTCGCTTCAGGAAGCCTTTCCCTACCGGTGGTGCACCCACTCTTTAAAATATTTAGGTACTAATCTGACTTCCTCTTACCAATCCATATACGAGGCCAATTTCCCCCCATTATTTATAGCAATTTCTCGCTCTCTGAAACACTGGGATGCCCTGCCCATTTCTTTTCTCGGACGCATTAACGTACTAAAAATGACCGTGTTACCCAAACTGTTATACCTGTTTGCGACTCTCCCTGTTCCCGTTCCTATGTCCAAACTTCACTCCCTCCAGAAATCTTTCCTGCATTTTATTTGGCACAACAAGCGGTACAGGATTGCACGTTCTGGTTTGCTTTCTCCGCGTTCTAGGGGGGGCTTGGGGGCACCGGATATAATAACATACTACTATGCAACTCATCTTCGTTTTCTCATGTCATGGTCTACTCACTATCCTCCCAACACGTGGGCTGAGATCGAATCTTTACAATTGTCTCCGGCTCATCCATGCTCCCTCCTTTGGTCGACCTCAGCAGTGGATGTCTCTTCTTTTCGCCACCTACTCCTTGGTCCCATGCACTTTTCTCTGGCTGTTTGGCAGAAATGTAAGGCTAAATTTACACTGGCCTCTGATTGCTCCCCACTGACAAATATCCTCCATAACCCTAATCTTCCAGATAATATCGCCATGTCCCGGATGTCTCTTTGGGTAGTAGCTAACCTTTCAATTGCGTCACTTGGTACACCCGGTGACTCGTAAGTTACACTCATTCCCAGAACTCCAGAAAAAAGCTCTTCTACCTTCTCAACACCTATATATTTACCTTCAAATACGCCACTTCTTTTCCTCCTTATCACCCTCATTAACCCTGGGGAAGCCTACTTCCTTTGAACGTTTATGTATGCAGGGTCCCCACCAAAGGGGTATTATTTTTAATACATATAAACTACTTCTAGATGCCCCCTCCTTATCCAATTACACTCACCTTTACATGCGTAGGTGGTCTCAATTCGTACAATGTGATATTGATCTATTAACATGGAAGAAAATTTGGGAAAATGCATCTAGATCTTCTGTTTGTGTGGTTTTTAAGGAAAATATATACAAGCTCATGATGTTATGGTACAAAACGTTCTTCATGCTTATAATCCGAATGCTTCTCCTGCCTGCTGGCGCTGTGGTGGAGACCAGGGTTCTCTCTATCATATCTTTTGGACATGCAGCTCCATTACTCCTTTCTGGAAAGATGTTCTCTCCCTGTTACAATCACTAATGCGTACCTCTCTCCCACTTGATCCACTACATTTTTTGCTAGGTCTACCATTTCCGGGTCTACCTAAACCATCCGGAAAACTTGCTGTACATGTTCTGACCGCAGCTAGGAGAAGCATTCCTATGTGTTGGTTGTCTTCTACCCCTCCTTCAATGTCGATTCTGTACAAACTTATTGCTGATGTTAGACAGATGGAATACTTGACTGCACTACATAATTGTTCGTTTGCTCTGTTTGAGACGATTTGGCTCCCATGGGATACCTTCATTTCCTCTATGCCGGCCCAAAATGTAAGGTCCTGATAACCTTCACACTGTTATTTTATGTTTTTGTTGGTCCTGTCCTTACGCAGTTTTGCCATCGATGTACCTTTCTGTTTTGCTTGTTTTCTTTTCTTTTCCTTTTTTTTTTCTTAAACATACTGTTTGTATATTTTTGAAAATCAATAAAAATTGTTATTATAAAAAAAAAAGTGTGAGCACTGTAAGCTGCAAATGTGTCTGTGAAGAGGGTAAAAGTGTTCAGTATTGAGGTGGTTAATCACCCCCCTTTAAAATGATACTATACCCTGGACCCTGCATCCACTATATCTGGTCTCCAACAGTACACGGAAATGCAATTGTTTTAGTAAATATAAACTGCTAAATACCTTTTCTCATCAGCAGTTTGGTTAAAGCTTGTAGGAGGAGTTTTCTTTCTGCTCTAGGAGGAAATGAAACCCCTGACCCCCTGTCTGGATAGTGCTGGTCACATGTAGAAAATGTTGTCTATTGCAATATGGTGGCAGAGTGGGAACCCTATTATCCTGGGAGGACGTCATATGACGTTCTCCCAGGATTGCACCATGGCCTGGCTTCAGCGCAATCTATCACTGGCTGTGCCCACGGGACACGGCCGATGACAGATCACTACACTGGCCTGCTCGCAGTGTCATGTGATTGCTGTGACCAATCACAGCAGATCACATGACAGTTGTAGGCAATGAATGGCTTCCTTTCATCCCAGTCATTGCTTACAACTGTGCTGCGAGCTGTGATTGCTCACAGTGATCACATGTACAGACTGGGCCAATCACAGCCCATCTGTAGCATGTCATCAGCTATGGCCAAGCACAGCTAATCACAACATAAATGGTAGCATTGCATTGCTCTGGTCACAGGAGATTAAAAAAAGAATGTAATACATTTAAAAAAAAATGAAAAAAATTAATAAAAAATATTTTTTATCCCTTATCACTACTGCACCAGTTATATGATGAAGCTGTACTGCATTGGTGACAGTGTAAAAAAAATAAATTGAGAAAATTATTTTTTCATTTCTTCATTTTCCACAAAATAAAAAAACTTGCCATGCCTCTTACCAAATACCTCAGACTGTCTACTTTCCGAAAAGGGGTCATTTTGGGGGTATTTGTAGTGTCCTAGCATTTTTGAGCCTCAAGAATGAGAACAGCAGTCACTACATCAGGATTTATCAATTTTTTAGATCTATACCATAGTTTTTGGACTCTAACATTTTCCTACCAATTAAATAATAAACACTGATTTGGGTTATTTTCACCAAAGACACGTAGCAAAATAAATTTTGGCCTAAATTTGTGTAGAAAGATTATTTATTTGGAAAATGTTATAACAGAAATGTATAAAAACACATTTTGTTTTCAAACGCTTTGGTCTTTTTTTGTTTATAGCGCAAAAACCCAGTGGTGAATAAATACCACCAAACAAAATTTCTATTTGTGCGAAAAAAAAAAGGATAACAATTTCTTATGGGTACAGTGTTGCATGGCCGTGCAGTTGGCACTTAAAGTGCAACAGCACTGAAAGCTGAAAATTGGCCTGGGCAGGAAGGGGGTAAAAGTGCTTGGTAGACAAGTGGTTAAAGAGGGTTCAGATTATACACATGTTTATATGGAGCACTATTTTGATTTGGTTGTTTTTTTTGTATATAAATATGAGTACATCATATTTATATAAACAAAAGTTCTAACTATTGTCTAATATGTTAAGTTTCAATCAAATATTTGGTATTCTACTGAAAATTTAAAAAACATTTAAGAGAACATGGCAAAGCAAGCAATTACTACAACCATTATGAACTGCAGTGGGGCATGTGTCTCCATAGCGGTACACGTTACTAGTGTACAGTAATTCCCAAGAGTCCACATTTAAACCTTTAACCCTTTCCCTGACAGGTCCGTATGGCATACAGACCTACAACACTGCTTCCAGCTGGCCAGGTGCCTTTAGTAAATCAACCCCATAGTATGTGTCAATTTAAGGATGAAAAGGACTCTCTTTGCAGAGATCGCTATTCATTCATGGGCATTGCAGTTGAGGATACAGAGAAAGGGACTGATCCCAACCACAGCACCACCTGCCTAGAGTTTGCATGTTCTCCCTGTGCCTGCTTGGGATTTCCCCGGGTATTCCAGTTTCCTCCCACACTCCAAAGACATGCTGGTAGGTTAATTGGCTCCTGTCTAAATTGTCCCTAGCATGTGTATGTATGAATGTAAGTTAGGAACCTTAGATTGTATGCCCCTTTAGGGTTAGGGACTGATGTGAATGTACAATATATATGCAAAGCGCTGCGTAAATTGACGACGCTATACAAGTACCTGAAATAAATCAATGCTTGGTCTTCTGTCCTTCTCTGTCTAAAAAAAAACAAAAAAAAACACACGACATCAAGGGTCTATTGAGACCTATGAAATATCAACAAAGCACCCCCACCCCCCCCAAAAAAATGTTGCGTATGCAGTTTTGAAAAGGTGCGTGCACAGCAGACCATTAATTTGTCTCCAACCTTGTTCACACAGGGCATATTATAGTGTACGTCCCTGCGAGTCCATGCAGGCAGTTCCATTTATGTCAATTGGGATGCAGTGGCTGCGCTGACACAGTCGCTGCTCCCAATTTGACATCCATGTGGGTTCAGCTGTTCCTGGTCTCAACTGTCAGGGCCATGCACCCATACCCACAAGGATGTCAGGGTGGGAGCAGCAGCTGTGTCCCAGCAGCTGCTGCATCACACTTGACATCAATAGGACTGCTTGCAAGGGGATGCATAAAACACCTAGGCATCCCTGTGAAGGTAAACATGGCCCTCCACGGGGCATACACTTTAGTAAGCCTCATGTGAACAAAGCCTTAGTAGGAATTTAGCAGGAATTTTGTAAATTATGTTGTGTAAGTGTCCGCTAATAATGATTTTAGTGTATTTTTAGTGAAAATAGCAATTTTATAAACATTTGTGCAACTATTGCAGGGCCTAAAAAATTCAGTAGTGCATTTTATTTATTCTTTAGGTCATGTGATTTCAGAAAAAAAATTTTACAAAAAATTTTACAAATTCTGAAAGCGAAAAAATAGATTTTTAGAGTAAATTGTGTTTAATTTACAGTTTTGCACACCTGCAGTTTTCACCATTTCACAGAAAGGCGCAAGTTAAGAAGTCCAAATCTGTTATTTATTAACTCAATGCAGTTTAACTTTTATATTTAGTAGGAATTTAGCAGGAATTTTGTAGGTTTTGCTGTGTGTGTCCGTGAATAAGGATTTTTGTGCATTTTTAGCGAAAAAATTGTTTTGATAAACATTTGCACAAATATCACGGGGCCTAAAAAATCAGTAGCACCTTTTTTCATTCTACTGGTTGTATGATTTCAGAAAATGTATTATTTAGGGGGTCTTTCACAAACTCTGAAAGCTGCCAGGGAAAATAAAAAACATTGGAAAAATTGCAAAATGGACTGACCACCTAAGCGTAAAAGTGAAGATCAGGGCCCGGCAGCGAAAGGTTTAAACAAGATAGCACCACACCCCTGAAATTATAATATATCACCAATTATCCCAGGCTACTGCATGTGATATGTACCAACTTAATTCCCACTCCCTTCCTACAAAAATATGTGCTAAAGGGATCTGCAGACAATTAGAAGTGTTTCCACAATCTACAAAATCAATAAAATTATACAAGTTTTGTTTTTACTTAATTCTTTAACCACTTGACAACTGGGCTATAGCCGAATGATGGCTACAGCATGGTTGTCCAGTTCTGGAAGGGCATCATATGACTTTCCTCCCAGAACGCGCCCCCTTTGCGCCCTCAGCGGCCTGCACTCGGCGCTGTCACTGATCGCGGTGTCCTACAGACACAGCTGATCACATGACAAGGTAAAAGGCCAATCACAGCGGCTTTTTACCACATGATCAGCTGTGCCCAATGACACAGCTGATCACAAAGTAAATACAGTTGCAGGTTATCGGAAGGAAATGCGTTGGACTGAGTAATGTGACAAGTCCCAAAACCAGAAGTGAGCCGCAGCCCCACAGCTCTTTTGTTTTCTTTGTGTGTAAGTGCATTACTAATTAAAGTCTAGTTTTTAATATACTGCACTATGGGGACATCCTTTCTTGTGCAAACTTTTATGATATAGAAGGAGGTAATTTTTTTAAAGAACAACACACCTGAGAATTTGGAATAAAATGCTTGTGATCTGCAGCACCAGCTGAAGTGAGAACCCAGTGGAGCAAAGCCTGTGATTTACCCCAGAGTGGGGAAAAAAACATTTTAGATCTGACTATATCCAGGTCTCATCTAATGGTCAGCGCATATGTGAATGGTGGTGGGATACACTGTGTATGTCAAGGTTAAAGCAAGGATGGTGATTTTGATTGGAATATTACTGGAAGAAAACACTGAAATTGAGCATAATAATATCTATGAACTGGGACATTGCAAATGTAATTCATTGTATTCAATTATACACTGATCATTGAGCACAGTATATATTGGTTTGTATATATTATCATGGTATTGATATAATAAATTATCCATATAGGGTGAGGTAGGCACAACGAAACCTAAATAATTTTATTGATTTTGTAGATTGTGGAAACACCCCTGAAATTCTTCAGAAAATCATCAATTGTGTATCTGCTAGATGTGCTTGGTAATACAAAGGTTTGCTTGTGCACATGGTCAAGACACTGTATATTATAAAATGACTCCGAAATTATATATAGGATTACCTAACACATAACAAATTGGTATCAGCAGCATCACTTTTACTCAAGATACTCCATTTAGAAATATCCATAACTCCAGATAATGTCCTTTTCTTAATATTTTGAGATGGCTCATCCTTTTTCAGCACTATCCCCTTCTGATTCCTCCTTGAATCATCAATAGTTTTTTTTATAGATTCCAAGTCATTTAGGTAGTATTACTGAAGAAAAAAAAAAAAAAAAGTAAAATCTGGCATCTAGAGCTCTTTATGCTTTCTCTTCACTGGACTTGCCAAAGGTTCCATCAACAGTTGTGCTTCCAATATTGTAAACTCAGCTAGCCCATTTCTAAGATAAATGAACCTTCTGCTATAGATCTACAATTATGCTAAGTGTAGTTCTTGCTGTTGCTGGCATAATTTTTTGATACCAGACTGGTGTTGTTAAATGTTGAAAGGAATGTTACGAAATAATGTCACTAACACTGTCATAATTCTTTTTTATGTTTTGTTAATAGTTTGCTGCTTACTAGAATTGACAACAATAATGTACATTGGTATTTTCTGTCTTTTATGTGGGCAATTGCATATCTGATTGACAGAGATACTGTTTGAAGCTCATCACTGCACAGCTAAAAATTTAAAGAGAAATTCTCATCTGTTTGAAGGTGAAATGTATGGTATGTGTGTGAAACAGGAGAATAACTTTTATTAGAAGAACTTTGGTAAATTACACAACACAGGTGGTAGCAGTCACCCAACAGAAAAAGTAACCTTTTTTTTTTAGTTAAATACTGTAAGATAAAGAATTACTTTTTGGTTTTCTGAGGCGCTACAAAATGCATAATTTTGTCCTGCAATAGAACAAAATGCTTTATTTTTTTTAATAACAGCATAGCACAGTGTTTTTTCCAAAATATAATGTCTAATGCCCTGCAAGAAAAACACAGTCTCTTTCTGTCTAATATATATATATATATATATATATATATATATATATATATATATATATATATATATATAAAACTTTTTTTAGGTCCATATATATTTGGACACAGGCATAATTTTAGTTTTTTAGGTATTTACCAAAACATATTCAAGTTATATAATGGATATGGACTAAAAGTGCACATTTAATTTGAGGGGGTGTACATCCAAATTGGAGGAAGGGTTTAGGAATTACAGCTCTTAAGAGTAGCCACTCCCCCTTTTTCAAGGGACCAAAAGTAATTGGACAACTGAATCAAAAGTTGTTTCATGGCCAGATGTGGGCTACTTCTTTGTTATTTCTTCATCAATTAAGCAGGTAAAAGGTCTGGAGTTGATTCTAAGTGTGGTATTTGCATTTGGAATCTATTGCTGTGAACCTATATCATGTGTTCAAAGGAACTGTCCATGCAAGTGGAACAGGCCATTGTAAGGCTTCAAAAATAAAACAAATCCATCAGAGAGATAGCAACAACATTAGGAGTGGCCAAATCAACAATTTGGTACATTCCTAGGAAAGAAGAACGCACTGGTGAGCTCAGCAACATAAAAAAGGCATGGATGTCCACGGAAGACAACAGTGGTGGATGATCACAGGATCCTCTCTATGGTAAATAAAAACTCATTCACAACATCCAGACAAGTGAAGGACACTCTCCAGTACATGCACGTATCATTGTCAAATTCTACAATCAAGAGAAGACTTCACGAGAGTTCACCACAAAAGGTGCAAACCATTTATAAGCCTAAAGAATAGAAAAGCCAGATTAGACTTTGCCAAAAAACATCTAAAAAAGCCAGACCAGTTCTGGAAAAGCATTCTTTGGACAGATTAAACTAAGCTTAACCTGTACCAGAATGATGGGAAGAAAAAAGTGTGGACAAGGCTTGAACAGCTCATGATCCAAAGCACACACTGTCATCTGTAAAACATGGTGGAGGCAGTGTGATGGCATGGGCATGCATGGCTTCCAGTGGCACAGGGTCATTGGTGTTTATTGATGATGTGACAGAAGCAGCTGGATGAATTCTGCAGTATGTAGAGATATACTGTCAGCCCAGATTCAGCCAAATGCAGCAAAGTTGATTAGACGGCGCTTCACAGTACAGATTGACAATGATCCAAAACACACTGCAAAAGCAATCCAGGAGCTTTTGAAGGAAAAGAAGTGGAATATTCTGCAATGGTCGAGCCAATCACCTGTTCTCAACCCAATTGAGCATGCATTTCACTTGCTGAATGAAAAACTAAAGGCAGAAAGATCCACAAGCAAAGAACAATTGAAGACAGCTGCAGTTAGAGACTGACAAAGCATCAGAAAGGAGGAAACACAGTCTTTGGTAATGGCTAGAGATGAGCGAAGAAATGAAAAATTTGATTCGACTGATTCGGCGAATTCGTGGACAATATTCGATTCGAGTCGAATAAATTCGCTGTGAATTTAACTTAAAAAAGGGTGTTTCTAGGCTTCAGAGAGACTTAATATTAGTGCAGAACACTGTACCTTTAATTTAAATGCCCTTGGAGTCTGCTGGGGAAGAGAAATAATACTGTCACTCAGTATGACATGCAGATGAGTGCCGTCGATCTTAGAATCACCGCACACTTCACTCATTTGGCCAGTCACGGGGCCAAAACCAGTGTTTGGAGCCACAGTGTGGCGGTGGAGGCAGCAGCAATGGGAGGCCATACAGCAACCTATGACAAAATGGAAACCAGCAGGAGTGTGAGGAGACCTGAAAGTGGCACATGGCAGAGTGGGAGCAATGGGAGGCGGTACAGGGACCCAGGTCACACTGTGGGCCCAGCAGCAGCGTGACCAGGCGGTACGGGGGCCCATGGCAGATTTGGGGCCTGGCAGCACCTATGGGAGGCCTGTAACCTGCCAGCAACCCATGACAAAATGGAAAACCGCAGGAGTGTGAGGAGACCTCAAAGTGGCACATGGCAGAGTGGGAGCAATGGGAGGCGGTACAGGGACCCAGGTCACACTGTGGGACCAGCATCAGCGTGAACAGGCGGTACGGGGGCCCATGGCCGATTTGACCTCGTTCATCCCATAGTCCTGCCGACTCACGAATAGCGTGGCCTCCTCAAAGGGCCTGAGCAAAAGCAGGTGTCACGCATGAGCTGACAATGGCTGACATCTAAGTTACACAGGGAGTACCTTTATCCGCTTTTAACATCAGGAAATCTGTGATGGCCTTTCGCTGTTCGTAAAGGCGGTCTAACATATGTAGTGTTGAATTCCACCTTGTTGCAACGTCACAGCATGAGGAGTCGGTACGGGGGCCCATGGCAGATTACGTGCCTGGCAGCAGCAATGGGAGGCCCGTAATCTGCCAGCACCCTATGTCAAAAAATTGAACACACCAGCAGTGTGAGGAGACCTCAAAGTGGCACATGGCAGAGTGGGAGCAATGGGAGGCGGTACAGGGACCCAGGTCACACTGTGGGCTCAGCAGCAGCGTGACCAGGCGGTACGGGGGCCCATGGCCGATTTGGAGCCTGGTGGCACCTATGGAAGGCTTGTAATCTGCCAGCAACCTATGACAAAATGGACAACCGCAGGAGTGTGAGGAGATTTCAAAGTGGCACATGGCAGAGTGGAAGCAATGGGAGGCCGTACAGGGACCCAGGTCACACTGTGGGCTCAGCAGCAGCGTGACCAGGCGGTACGGGGGCCCATGGCCGATTTGGGGCCTGGCGGCACCTATGGGAGGCCTGTAATCTGCCAGCACCCTATGACAAAATGGAACCCTGGGCTGGGGCAGGCAGAACAGCCGTATCTTTATCACGGTTTTCCCAGGCCACCGAATGGCGACGCTGCATATGCTGACGCAACGCTGTAGTCCCAAAATGGGCCCCCTGGCCACGCTTGACTTTCTGGCCACATAGTCGACATACGGCTACGTTTACTTCCTCGGGCGGCTTGATGAAAAATTGCCACACCGCAGAGTAGGAAACTTTGCCTCCGCTACTCCTCACTGGCTGACTGCTACTTCCTCCGTGCACACCGGCACCACTACTGGCCGTGGTGGTAGGCTGCAGTGGAGCTGGTGCTCTACTCTGTGGCCATTTGGCTCCACTGACACTGCTTCCACTGACACTGCTGCGACCCTGCTGCTGTCTCCTGGGCAACCCACCGACTGTTTCGCTCACTGCCAAGCTGCCACCCTCTTCTCCTGATGATGCGGAAGAAATTGCCTGATGACGACGAGGCTGCCAAGTGCGATCAACCTCCTCATCATCAAGTAGGGTCTCCGCCTCACTACTAGCCCCCTCGGCTGCGTCTGGGTCAGGAGACAGACCTGTCTCTAGACCGGCTACCGGGCCACTCTCCTCGCCACTACTTCTTCGCCTGGCTGCTGAAAAGGCGGATGTCTCCCCCCGTTCCTGACCGCCCTCTGTTAGCTCTTCCTCACTGTACAGTGGGGCTGAGCCCACAGCATGCGATACTTCGCTTGGTGAGGGAACACCAAAGGACAGGGGCAGGTAGAGGACACGTGATTTCAGTGGGCTTGGTCCCGGGCCATGCCAACTAACGGTTGTGTCTGACGTACCCACCGACCGTTGGCTGTAGGTGTCAGAGGTGACCTGGGAAGAGGAAGACGACCGAGCCAACCAATCGATGACGGCAGGGTTGTCGGTGGAGACACGACCGCTGGATGACACCGGGAGCACTGGCCTCTGGCTGCGAATAGTGCTGCCTCGACCCCTTCCTCTGCTGCCACGTCTGCTCGCTCCTAAAACATTGCCTCCTCTGCCACTCCTCTGCATGTTGTCTGACATACTGTTTAATTCAACGATTCTGTGTCCCTGAGTAACAATTCTGTGTCCCTGAGTAACAATTCTGTGTCTGTCCCTGAGTAACAATTCTGTGGCCCTAAGTAACGGTTCTGTGTCCCTCAGTAACAATTCTGTGTCCCTCAGTAACAATTCTGTGTCTGTCCCTGAGTAACAATTATGTGGCCCTAAGTAACGTTTCTGTGTCCCTCAGTAACAATTCTGTGTCCCTCAGTAACAATTCTGTGTCTGTCCCTGAGTAACAATTATGTGGCCCTAAGTAACGTTTCTGTGTCCCTCAGTAACGGTTCTGTGGCCCTCAGTAACGGTTCTGTGGCCCTCAATAACGGTTCTGTGGCCCTCAGTAACGGTTCTGTGGCCCTCAGTAACGGTTCTGTGGCCCTCAGTAACGGTTCTGTGGCCCTCAGTAACGGTTCTGTGGCCCTCAGTAACGGTTCTGTGGCCCTCAGTAACGGTTCTGTGGCCCTCAGTAACGGTTCTGTGGCCCTCAGTAACGGTTCTGTGGCCCTCAGTAACAATTCTGTGGCCCTCAGTAACAATTCTGTGGCCCTCAGTAACAATTCTGTGGCCCTCAGTAACAATTCTGTGGCCCTCAGTAACAATTCTGTGGCCCTCAGTAACAATTCTGTGGCCCTCAGTAACAATTCTGTGGCCCTCAGTAACAATTCTGTGGCCCTCAGTAACAATTCTGTGGCCCTCAGTAACAATTCTGTGGCCCTGATTAACGGTTCTGTGGCCCTAAGTAACGGTTCTGTGGCCCTCAGTAACAATTCTGTGTACCTCAGTAACAATTCTGTGTCTGTCCCTGATTAACGTTTACGTGGCCCTAAGTAACGGTTCTGTGGCCCTCAGTAACAATTCTGTGTCCCTGATTAACGTTTCTGTGGCCCTAAGTAACGGTTCTGTGGCCCTCAGTAAAAATTCTGTGTCCCTCAAGAAACAATTCTGTGTCTGTCCGTGAGTAACAATTCTGTGGCCCTAAGTAACGGTTCTGTGGCCCTCAGTAACAATTCTGTGTCCCCGATTAACGTTTATGTGGCCCTAAGTAACGGTTCTGTGGCCCTCAGTAACAATTCTGTGTCCCTGATTAACGTTTATGTGGCCCTCAGTAACAATTCTGTGTACCTCAGTAACAATTCTGTGTACCTCAGTAACAATTCTGTGTCTGTCCCTGATTAACGTTTACGTGGCCCTAAGTAACGGTTCTGTGGCCCTCAGTAACAATTCTGTGTCCCTGATTAACGTTTATGTGGCCCTAAGTAACGGTTCTGTGGCCCTCAGTAAAAATTCTGTGTCCCTCAAGAAACAATTCTGTGTCTGTCCGTGAGTAACAATTCTGTGGCCCTAAGTAACGGTTCTGTGGCCCTAAGTAACAATTCTGTGTCCCTGATTAACGTTTATGTGGCCCTAAGTAACGGTTCTGTGGCCCTCAGTAACAATTCTGTGTCCCCGATTAACGTTTATGTGTCCCTAAGTAACGGTTCTGTGGCCCTCAGTAACAATTCTGTGTACCTCAGTAACAATTCTGTGTCTGTCCCTGATTAACGTTTACGTGGCCCTAAGTAACGGTTCTGTGGCCCTCAGTAACAATTCTGTGTACCTCAGTAACAATTCTGTGTCTGTCCCTGATTAACGTTTACGTGGCCCTAAGTAACGGTTCTGTGGCCCTCAGTAACAATTCTGTGTCCCTGATTAACGTTTATGTGGCCCTAAGTAACGGTTCTGTGGCCCTCAGTAAAAATTCTGTGTCCCTCAAGAAACAATTCTGTGTCTGTCCGTGAGTAACAATTCTGTGGCCCTAAGTAACGGTTCTGTGGCCCTAAGTAACAATTCTGTGTCCCTGATTAACGTTTATGTGGCCCTAAGTAACGGTTCTGTGGCCCTCAGTAACAATTCTGTGTCCCTGATTAACGTTTATGTGTCCCTAAGTAATGGTTCTGTGGCCCTCAGTAACAATTCTGTGTACCTCAGTAACAATTCTGTGTCTGTCCCTGATTAACGTTTACGTGGCCCTAAGTAACGGTTCTGTGGCCCTCAGTAACAATTCTGTGTACCTCAGTAACAATTCTGTGTCTGTCCCTGATTAACGTTTACGTGGCCCTAAGTAACGTTTCTGTGGCCCTCAGTAACAATTCTGTGTCCCTGATTAACGTTTCTGTGGCCCTAAGTAACGGTTCTGTGGCCCTCAGTAAAAATTCTGTGTCCCTCAAGAAACAATTCTGTGTCTGTCCGTGAGTAACAATTCTGTGGCCCTAAGTAACGGTTCTGTGGCCCTAAGTAACAATTCTGTGTCCCTGATTAACGTTTATGTGGCCCTAAGTAACGGTTCTGTGGCCCTCAGTAACAATTCTGTGTCCCTGATTAACATTTATGTGGCCCTAAGTCACGGTTCTGTGGCCCTCATTAAAAATTCTGTGTCCCTCAAGAAACAATTCTGTGTCTGTCCATGAGTAACATTTCTGTGGCCCTAAGTAACGGTTCTGTGGCCCTCAGTAACAATTCTGTGTCCCTGATTAACGTTTCTGTGGCACTAAGTAACGGTTCTGTGGCCCTCAGTAACAATTCTGTGTCCCTGAGTAACAATTCTGTGTCTGTCCGAGTAAAAATTCTGTGGCCCTAAGTAACGGTTCTGTGGCCCTCAGTAACAATTCTGTGTCCCTGAGTAACAATTCTGTGGCCCTAAGTAACGGTTCTGTGGCCCTCAGTAACAATTCTGTGTCCCTGTGTAACAATTCTGTGTCTGTGCGAGTAACAATTCTGTGGCCCTAAGTAACGGTTCTGTGGCCCTCAGTAACAATTCTGTGTCCCTGAGTAACAATTCTGTGTCTGTGCGAGTAACAATTCTGTGGCCCTAAGTAACAGTTCTGTGGCCCTAATTAACAGTTCTGTGTCCCTGAGTAACAATTCTGTGTCTGTGCGAGTAACAATTCTGTGGCCCTAAGTAACAGTTCTGTGGCCCTCAGTAACAATTCTGTGTCCCTGAGTAACAATTCTGTGGCCCTAAGTAACGGTTCTGTGGCCCTCAGTAACAATTCTGTGTCCCTGTGTAACAATTCTGTGTCTGTGCGAGTAACAATTCTGTGGCCCTAAGTAACAGTTCTGTGGCCCTCAGTAACAGTTCTGTGTCCCTGAGTAACAATTCTGTGTCTGTGCGAGTAACAATTCTGTGGCCCTAAGTAACAGTTCTGTGGCCCTAAGTAACAATTCTGTGTCCCTGAGTAACAATTCTGTGGCCCTCAGTAACAATTCTGTGTCCCTGAGTAACAATTCTGTGTCTGTGCGAGTAACAATTCTGTGGCCCTAAGTAACAGTTCTGTGGCCCTCAGTAACAATTCTGTGTCTGTCCCTGAGTAACAATTCTGTGGCCCTAACTAAAGTTTCTGTGGCCCTAAGTAACAATTCTCTGGCACTCAGTAACAATTCTGTCTGTCCCTGAGTAACAATTCTGTGGCCCTAATAACGTTTCTGTGGCCCTAAGTAAAAATTCTCTGGCACTCAGTAACAATTCTGTCTGTCCCTGAGTAACAATTCTGTGGCCCTAACTAGCGTTTCTTTGTCCCTAAGTAACGATTCTGTGGCCCTCACTAACAATTCTGTGTCCCTGAGTAATGGTTCTCTGTCCCTAAGTAACGTTTCTCTGTCCCCAAGTATCGTTTCTGTGGCCCTAACTCTGTCCCTAATACAGAGCGGTCTGCCTCTGTTCAATGACTGCAGGCAAATGAAGAATTCCAAAATGGCCGCTATTTATAGCTCGACCATTACACAGTGCTGGCTGGCTGGCTGCTGATTGGCTGATGCGATCACATGTCATTGAGGAATGCATTATGGGTCAGCGCGCCTTGTGTGCGCGCCTTCCCAGACATCCCCGCTCCGTCGCCGCACATGTCCGCCGCCATTTTCGGAAAAATTTCGATTCGCGCGTCCGAAGTAGGCTATTTTTCGGATTCTTCCGATATTCGACTCGAATTCCACTTCGGCTACTTCGATTCGCTCATCTCTAGTAATGGCCATGGGTTCCAGACTTCAGGCAGTCATTGCCAGTAAAGGATTATCAACAAAATATTAAAAATGAACTTGGGTAGCAGAGCTTGGGTAGCAGAAATTGAGTTCTGTGGTTCAGGAGAAGTGCAATTCTTCAGGAGAGCTGTGGACTTCATTGCTGAAGTGGCAGTGGATCTAGCCAGGATGACAGCAAAGTTAATGGCTCACACAATAACACCAAAAGAGCCTTATGGCTAAAGCATTGGTCTGCTGACAATGCCTCTAAACACAGCTTTTGCTCAATTTCATTTGATGGGCAGCTCCTTTTTTGGCATGACCTTTAAAGCCGCCATTCAGCAGGTATCTGGCAGGAAGTCAGGTCTTATCCTGCAGAAAAAGAGATGGCAACGTCTGTCCTTTCACTCTTTCAGAAGAGTTAAGAATCGTTTCAAAGAAGCCAGTGCGTACAGGCCTGGTGGGCCATTTTTCAGACATTGGAAGAATGTCAGTGCAACATTTCCAAGGGAGCACAGTCCAAATCAAGCCACCCAGTTAAGTCTTCTGACAAAGCCTTCAGAAGGTATCTCCACCTAGCCCTCAAGTGGGAACAAAATTAGCTCTATTCAGGGAGGTCTGGGTGGAAGAAGTGGAGGATGCTTGAATTCTAGATATCATCTGAAGTGGATATCTGTTACAATTATCAAAGAGGGGGCATGGCCGGCCACGGACGGAGATGGCCGCAGTGTAGAGGAGCTCCGTGAACCTTCGAGAACAGCAGCTACTCCCAGCGACGTCCTACAGTGGGAAACCTCACTGACATCACCACTGCCACCAGGGAGGTGTGGGGCTCATCCCCGGAGAATGGGGAAGAGAAAGATAAAGGAGGGGCCCTGAAAACTGTCCGAGTGCTTCCCTCTGGCGGGTTCCCCCTCCTCTCAAAGTGGCACTGGTCCCTGTCTCTCTGCTGACACACGGGGACAGGAGGAGGGAGACATTCACAGTTCCCCTTGCATGCCTCCAGCCCTGCCGTGCACACAGAGCTGACAGGCTCTTCTATGAGCACACCATCCTACAGCCCCCTCAAGAATAAACAGAAATTCTCTCCAGGAGGTACAGCAGAGGGGTAAGCATTTTTCTGATTCCTCTTCTCAAAATACTACAAGAGAATTTATAGAGAACCTGGAGGATTATGCAGCAGAATCTATGCCGCTTACTACTTCCGTTATGAAAGATATGTTAGTTACCCTTAAGGGATCCCTACATAAAGATATGATGAGCTTTATGACACATATCAAATACAGAGGTGGAAAACCTAGGAGAGCGTGTCACATGTGGAAACTAAAATGGGGGATTTCGCCACTGCTCATAATGAATTAGTGCATGCCCACAACAAAGTTGAGGATGAGCTGAAAGCACTAAAGGCAAAAATAGCAGATATTGAGGACCGCTCCCGCAGAAACAACATTAAATTCAGGGGGATTAGTGAGGATACACCGTCACGGATCTCCGCAAATTTATTCAGCATATGATATCCTCACTGTTGCCGCATACTCCGAATAGGGAGGTGGTGGTGGATAGGGCGCATAGACTGCCGAAACACTATTTTCTCCCAGCTCATGTCCCTCAGGATGTAATTACGAAAGTTCTATCATGTGAAGGAGGAACGAATGCTGTATGCACGGAAGAATAGTCCACTACCAGCGCCTTGCAGCGGGATCTTTGCTGACCTTTCTCAACACACGTTAGCCCATAAGAAATTGATTTCTTTCACAAAATTATTGCGCAACAACAATATTAAATATCAGTGGGGGTTCCCTACCAAATTGCTGATTACAAAGGACTATCAAGTTCTTACGGTCACTTCGGAAGAAGATGGCTTTCAACTTGCCAAAAAATGGGGCCTTATCCCAGCAGATGAGGAAATTGTGCCTACTAAATCCTCCCCCAGAAAAATTCCTCAGAGTGGGAACAAATAGCGGAATGACGCACGCAACTGATTACAACCACAGTCCTCGGTGCCTTATGTTTTACTCGATGCAAGTTTGGATAGCGGTGTTTTAGGCTGCTTGCTTTGGTACTTCCCCCCATCCAATTGAGTGATTTGTTTCACGCGAACTTATGTGTTACTTTTCTGTTTTGTTTTTCTTCACCAGTTTTTCCCCTCTTTTTGTGTGTCTTTCTTCAGAGCAGCAACACCATTTGTACTACTGGATCTCGACAGGTCATCATTATGTCGCTATTGGAGGGACGCACCTCCTTTGCCTACATTTGAAAATCATGGTTCACGTAAGAGTACAATTTTGACTTCCAAATCCGTCCATGCTATTATTGTTTCTACCATTTGAGGGCAACCACACATCACTTTACCAAGCTCTCTCATGATATTAAAAATTGTCTCTTTGAATGCTCAGGGCCTTAATAGTCCTTTCAAATGCCAGATGATGTGGAAAGAAGCCCACTGACTACATTGCGATGTGCTTTGTGTTCAGGAAACCCATTTTTCGGCATCTAAAGCCCCACACTGCTCTAACCGCCTGTTCCCACATATCTTCACATCTAATGGCCCTACTAAGAAATGTGGTGTATTAAATGCTGTTGGTGATTCTGTCGCTTTCTCTCTACAATCCCAAGTGTCCGACAGTAAAGGTAGATTCATAATTATTGTCTGTGAAATCGACAACATTACCTACACTATTGTGAATCTTTATGCTCCTAATACCCATCAGGTTCATTTTTTCAACTCCCTGGGGAAAAAAGTAGCAAAAATACAAAGGGGTTTTTTGATTTACTGTGGAGACTAACTCTATTATTAACAACTCACTGGATACCTTCAACCATTCACAGCAGTTGAGACAGTCCCTAGCCCAGACCATCACGGATGCCAACCTTTATGACCCCTGGAAATGCCTTCATGCTTCTGAAAAGGACTTTACACATTACTCCGCACCTCACAAATCACATTCTCGAATAGATTTTTTTTCTTATGGATCTCCAACTGCTACAAAATATTTCTATTTGCTGTTAATTTATCTTCTGATACTAGTGCAACTAATGTATGGTGCGCTCATAAAGCATACTGTAGAGGTTTAATATTGAAGCTGGCATCGCAGGCTAAATGGGATAGGAACCACATTTTCTCTGACACCATTGAGCAAATTGCTAAACTTGAACACACACATAAACAAACTTTATCTCCTGACACTCTTCAGGAGCTTCAAACGACTAGAATGAAACTTAGGACTCTACTTTTAGGGAGACATGGTCAATACCTAAAAAAGGCCAAGGCTAAAGTTTATACACAAGGAAATAATGCGGGTAAAATGTTAGCAAAATACTTAACAACTAGACAAGCGAAATCCAAAATATCTTCTCTTTTAGATCCTACTTCTAATACACTGACTAAAATAGCAGACACATTCCGCACTTATTATTCCCAATTATATAACCTCAAGGATGATCCTTCCACTCCCCAACCCACTCCAGATTCGATTGATCAATTTTTGAATAAGCTGTCTTTGCCCAAATTAGATCTTCAAAAGCTAGAAAGTCTCAATCGACCCATCCTGGAAAGCAAAATTTCTAAGGCCATCAAAGCATTACCTAAAGGGAAATCTCCGGGTGCGGACGGCTTTTCAAATGAATACTAACAGGAATTTCAAGCCATATTAGTTCCCCATCTTAAACACACATTTTATGAAGCTATACTTAAATCCACCGGAAATGTTAAGGGCTATCATTGTTACCCTACCTAAACCGGAGAAACCCTCGGACCGCCCACAAAACTTTAGGCCCATCTCATTGCTAAATACTGATCTCAAAATTTACGCCAAAATCTTAGCGACCCGACCCCTTAATATTTCTCCTCTCCTGATTCTGGCTGATCAAGTAGGTTTTATTAAAGGTAGACAGGCACCAGATGGGACTCGTAGAATTCTGGATCTGATGCACTTAATCGAATCTTGTGGATCACAGGCTGTTTTCTTGGCCTTGGACGGCTTTTGACAGGGTTCACTGGCAATACTTAGACGCTACGTTGCTCAAATTTGGTATTGACGGATATATAAAAAAATCGGCTATTATGACACTTTATACTGTTCCCACTGCTCAGGTTTTCATGTCCAATGCTTTATCGGAACCCTTTAGCATTACTAATGGAACATGCCAGGGTTGCCCGTTATCTCCTATCATCTTCTCCCTAGTAATGGAACCATTAGCAACGGTGATACGCGATAACTCCCAGATCTCGGGCATTCAGGTTGCGGATACATCCCACAAAATTGGCTTGTTTGCTGACGATGTTATACTTACGGTTACTGATCCTGCAAAATCCCTTACAGAAATTTCTTCATCCTTGCAATCCTTCAGTGCAGTCTGTTATTACAAACTTATTATTGCAAAATCATCCACACTACCAATAGCTATAACAAAGACTCTCTTAAAAGAGCTTAAAGCTAAATTCCCATATAACTGGACTCAGAAAACAGACTACCTTGGCATATTAATCTCATATTCAGCTTCTAATACTTTTAAGGATAATTTTGAAAAGCTATACCAGTCTGTCTTAGCTGAGTTACAGTGACTCAATAAATTTGAAATTTCTTGGACAGGCGGAATAGCTTTTAAAATGCTAATTCTTCCCAAAATATTATATTACTTCCGAATGATTCCAATCGTTATATCCCATACTTATTTTAATAAATTGGAGGTGGCTATTAGAAACTATATATGGCAAGGGAGGAAGTCGAGAATATTTTTCTTGTCCCTTTCTAAACATAAGTCTAAAGGGGGGGTTAGCCTTCCAGTGCTCTCCAACTACTACTATGCCTCTATTTTGGATCAACTCCCGGAGTGGTTCACCCATTCAGACAAACTATGGGTACAAATTGAGAAATATGTAGTACCGGACAGAGATCTTCGGGCTTTAGTATTGTCTAAAGCGGTCCATTCCAAACTCCTCAATACCTTTCCACCATCCATTGCCGCATCGCTTGCGGCATGGTTATTTGACGGAAATAAAATAATTCCCTCTTCATCTAAGATTCAAATAGATATTCCTCTTCTAGCATATGAACACTTTATCACTAACCTCGACACCAGACCTTTACGGGAGTTGGGTTATACTACTCTTACTGAAATAGGGAACACCACCCCAAGTAGAGGTCTATGCTCACTTTTACAGATCAGAAGTTATCATGGAGCACATCTGAAGACGTGGGTTGAAATCGACGCCAAATTCTGGCAAGCCATGATGAATCCTGTTCGACTAAAAAAAGGGATTTTGTGGTTCTATAATTATCTACAGTATGATACTGACCTCATTACCCCATCACCCCCCGCAACATACGTAGCTGATAACTGATCTTAATAGGTCTTTCACAAGAGAGGAATGGGGGACTGCACTGGGCAACAATTTAAGTATTACCAAATGCACAAATCATTGGAATTGCGCTCTAAAAATTCTTTATCATAGCTACCTCACTCCCTATACTCTTGCTAAAATGTATCCCAATACGTCGCCCCTGTGCTGGAGGAATTGTGGAGAGGGCAATCTACTCCACATTCTGTGGGGATGCCCCCTCTTAAAGAATTTCTGGCAGGAAGTCTTTGCACTCATTTCATGGGTTTCTGGCAAGACCACTGACCCAGAGCCTCAGCTAGCTCTTCTTAATATTACATTAATATTATTCCCTGCCCAATATAGAACAATTGTTGGTCACATACTCATCGCTGCTAGAATGTCTGTTACTGCTGTTTGGAAATCAGTGAGGATTCCTAACATTCTAGAAGTAATCCATAGAGTTAACTTGAATTATATTTGCGAGAGAGCAGTGGCTCTTCAGTGTCAACATATGGGGAAATTTGACCTGAAATGGTCTTGTTGGTCAAATATGTTTTTATCCCATGATGTAACTGTATGAGAATACTGTTTTGTATATCACAGTGATTTGATTTGGTTTTTGCTGCATCTGTGCCAGTATCTGTTACACGGAAAAGTGGTGAAGGTGCTTTCAAAAAAATTGGACTACAGTGGCTTACTTGGCCTGTCAAGGGGGCACCAGAAGCTTCTCTCTACTTCTCCTAATTTGGGACCTGCAAGCCTTGGGCCAAGATGCCCTTTACAGGCCATGAAGGTTTCACCTAGTGCACATCTTTCCTCCAATCCCTCTAATTCTAAGGGTTCTCCTGTAGATACAACATGAAGTGAGGGCAAGGATAATCCTGCCCTTTTGGCCAAGGCAGCCATGATTTGCCCTTGTATAGAGGATGAGGCAACAACCAATTCCACTCCCAGTTTGTTTGGATCTCCTGGTTCCATCTGAACTCCACAAGACTGAAATTAATGGCTTGGAAGTTGAGGTGGTCTCTAAGACATTTGAAGCTGTCAAATGGTGTAGATGACACCTTCTTGCAAGCTAGGAAAAAGTCAACTATTTTGACCTTCCATTGGGTATGGAAAGCCTTTTTAGGGCTCTCTTCTGGCAAAAATTGGAATGCTTCAACTGCCTCGGTATCTAATGTTCTTGAAATCCTGCAAAACGGTTTAAAAGTGGCCTGGCTTATAATGAGTTGCAAATTTAAAATTCAGTCCTCTCGGCCATTGCAAGTAAAAGATGGGCCTTTAACCCTTTGATCGTTCATTTTCTGAAGGCAGCAATGAAGATTAGATCACTAGTGGGAATTTGCCACTTGGCTCAAATGCATTGCTGGCACCACCAATTTACTTGATAGCTTCATGTTCCTTATTCCATTTGGCTTTGAGGACATATTTCTTGATGGCAATTGCTAGCACA
Source organism: Staurois parvus (assembly GCF_062004578.1). NCBI lineage: Eukaryota > Metazoa > Chordata > Amphibia > Anura > Ranidae > Staurois > Staurois parvus. The sequence goes on from NW_028318102.1 coordinate 2,854,774, forward strand.
CGGAGAGTATCTGATATGTATGCCTTTTTATCTAGAACGGTTTCATTCATGCCTTTTTCTTCCAAAAAGTTTCAACTTCTTTCCCTATAAGTTGGGAGTTTGTACTGGAAAATGGGTATCACGTACTTGGTGATGGAGGCCAATGGAGAGAGGGCTTCCCTTGCGGCTAAGTTCCGCACTCCCTTGAGAGTGGGACAGCAGGAATCAGGCCCAAAGTAAAACAGGTCACCTGTAGGAGTGCTGGTTGGTGGTCCGCCCAGAAGCACAGCTGAGTTACGGAGATAGGTCTGCAGACAGGTGGCGCCTGTGCAAGGTATGCAAGCCCTTCTGGGATTTAGAGATTTACTGGATAGCCGGTTCAAGCCAAGGTCAGGTACCAGGTGGGAATCAGAGGAGACGTAGTCAGATGGGATAACCAATAAACTGAGGAGCGAGAGAGAGAGTATCCTTTAGCCAAGCCGAGGTCAGATCAGGGGTTAAGTAGAGTAGACAGGTCTAAGAGCAAGCCGAGACAGTATCAGGAAGTCACAGGAAACAGGAACAAGGAACGGGGAGGTAGAGATCATCCAGCAACTTGAGGAAGTGATGAGCCTCCTTATAAAGGCAGTCTGCCACCAAACTGAGGCTGATGTGTGCTTCTGCGGCCATGCAGGGTACTAGCAGAAATGCCAGATCTTCCAGAACTTCTGCCGTGGACAGGACCCTGACAATGGGTCAGAAGAGGAGTGGAAGAAGTTAGATCTGGTTCATTCACTTTCACCCCCGGTTCACATATATGCGGCCATGCGGGCCGCGTTTTGCACGGGCACGAGAGCCCATTCATTTGAAAGGACTCCCGTGCCCGTGACAGGCAGGGAAGAAGTCCCTGCACTTCTTTTGAAAATGCAGCCTGCACAGGAACCTCGGTTCCCAGGACTGTCACATTTTCCAGTGCGGGTGGCATGCTATTAGAACTGCATTTCTCTGTGCAGGTCTGCATTTCTCTGTGCGGATAGTGCAGCTGCACGGATTTTCGTGTAGATCTGCAGCAGCACCACCCACACAGATGTGAACCTAGGGTCAGTATACCTGAAATGCACGAAGGACATCCATGAACAAGATAGCCTTTATACCTTCCCTCAAAGTCCAAGCAAGGGCTTCACGTTACTACCCAAGGTCATGTCTTCATGGATTGTCAAGACCATTCAGATTGCCTACAAAGTCCTAGGCTTGCTGCCACCTTTGAAAGTGAGAGCTAATTCAACGAGAAGCATCTCAATCTCATGAGCAGCATAGGCTAAAGTGTCAACAAAAGGTGGTTTGCAGGGCAGCAAGCTGGATCAAAGAAAGCGCATTTATTTGCCACCACAGAATGAGTATGGCTTTTCCATCGGTGCAGTCTTTTTTAGATCAACAGTCATTGCAGCGGCTGTCAGTAATAGAGGTAGATCTGCAGCGTTCAGTTTGTTTGTGTCTTCTTTTTTCCCTTCTGTTTCTTCCTTTTAGCATTGATGGGTACATCCCATGGTAGGCGGACATGGTGAGGATCCAGGAAAAGAAAAATTACATTAAGTAAGGAATACAATTTCTCTAATATTTGCTTGCCTATACTATCAGCATTGGGCTGTATTGCCCAATACAGCCCAAACACAAGGTCAAGCCACAGAACTTGATGTGCTATGGTTTCAGTTCATACCAACCGGCTTTGTTGATGTTATTGGAAATAAATATAGGACATGCAGTATGTCATGAGGAGTCACATTGGCAGGTTAAATCATTAAAGGATAACTTCACCTTTTAATAAAAAAAATAAAAATAAATGCACGTTTTGCAGGTAAAAAAAAACAAAACATACATTTATTTTGTTTTGGGAGCCTGAAAAGCATTGCAACTGCGATCAGCAGATTGCTGGTGCCATGCAAGACTCGGCAGCCTTGTCAGTATATCTGTCTGCTCGTGCCTCGCACGAGCAAGTAGATACACACTGGCAGGAAGAATCAATGAACTACCACAGTGCTCCACAGCGCCACAAAGGCTGTCAGAATGTGTAGTTTTACTATTCACAGAACACTGTAAATGAGTGATGTGGCTGGATCCCTGCATGGCCACATTTTAAGAAAAATTGTGAGATAGCGTGGGGGGTGGAGAAGATCCCCTGCTGGGGGGGTAGTCGGGCCTTAAAAAAAAAGTAATGTGTCATAACTGCAGTGCAAGGTACTTGCTAGGGCATGCTCATTATGTGTACAGTAACACATGCTCTTCATGGTGTAAAAATTCTCTAAGGCACAAGAGCAGCATTGTTCTATTACGGTAGCAGTGGTGCATTATTTTCTTTTTATTGGACATTCTGTCAGAGTTTATGCATCCGATTTACTACAAGAATTATACTATACGTTATACTTTATGTTACTGTGGCCTAATATCGCATGAGAGCAAATGCTTTAGCTGTATTATGAACTTTGAGAAATGAGTAAGATGCAGAAGGATCAATTTATGTTGGTGAGCATAAAAAATAACAAACAATTATATAGAGAACATTAATTTTTAAAGAATAAAAAAAAAAAATCACAGGAAAATCTTATGAAAATCTTTAACCACTTTCCTACTGGGCACTTTTACTCCCTTCCAGCCCAGACCAATTTTCAGCTTTCGGCACTGTCACACTTTGAATGACAAATTGCGCAGTCATGAACACTGTACTCAAATGCAATTTTTATCATTTTTTTCACACAAATAGAGCTGTCTTTTGCTGGTATTTAATCACCACTGGTTGTTTTATTTTTTGCTAAACAAAAAAATGCAAAAGTTTATAATAGAAACTAAGAAAAGGTTTTTCTTTTTCAAAATTTGTAAACAGGTAATTTTTCTCCTTCACTAATGTGCGTTGATGAGGCTGCTCTGATGGGCACCGATGAGACGGCTCTGATGGGCACCGATGAGATGGCACTGATAGGCAGCAATGATGGGCACTAATAGGCAGCACTGAAAGGCAGTGATAGTTGGCACTGACTGACAGCACTGATAATCACACTTGCCTGTTATGGGCAGTACTTTCCTCACGCTGTACATATATGCACACACACTGTATATTGGAATTTGTGTATATGTTGCGTTGCATTCTATTGTGTGTTCCCATTTTATCTTGCTCTGTATATGCATGCGTATCACTCACCCCTGAAAGACCTGCTGAGGATTGGGTCCCCTATATCCCGCACAGCCAGGCAACATGTATTTTCCAACTTACACTCAGTCAGTCAGTAACCAGTCCATGAGCTTGTTTTTGTTGTTTCATTTATGGGATAAACAACTTGGATAGAGTTTAGGGATATATAAGATGCCCAACTTCACTTGCAGTAATCACTCTGAGGATAAACTTCCTAATTCTGTACAAAAAAGGTAGATCCATAACTTTCTACTCCAGCCAGAGTGGTACAGTCTCCCAATGAATCAATATCACAGGCTCTGTGAGAAGCACCTAGTCTCCTCTAAGTGAATTCTCTTCAGACCCCAGCTAGGAAATGCCCATCCACCTGGCTGTCTTTTGAAGAATACCCTGGAGCAAGAGATTTCAAGGCAGGCATGCAGCACTGTCCCAGGGAGAACTGGTTACATATTGCACCCAGCAGCCCTCTCTCCTGTAGGCCACAGGGGTGTAGAAGTGCTGTCCTTGTTTCCTGTAGCTCTGCGTAAACTGCATTCAGGCTTCTCACTGAGCTCGTTTCTGTCCCCGCTTGCAGGCTGTCCTTTCCTGGTGAACTGTAAGGTAGTGGAGCTTCCTCTGTCAGCTTCCCTTCCTTGCCTCCAGTGTGAAGGCAAAACCCCCCTTCTCCAAGGTCCTCTCCCAGGCTACACAGCAGCACCTTCAGTATTCCATCTTCCACCAGACTCTAGACCCCTGCTGAGATGGCTGCTTATGGTCAGACTACATGAATATGTAGATCCAGGTCTCCACCCCTTCGCCCAGTAGCTTCTGGAAGCTTCCAAAATCAGGGGAAGGCGACAGAGGCCCAACATTCTGAGTCAATCAGCCTAACCTGGAATTGACCTAGGGTTGACACCTCATCCCTTTAACTGCTTCCTGACCACCCTATAGCAGAAATACTGCTACAGGATGGCACGGATGAGCAAAATCATACAGTCATGGCCGAAATTGTTGGCACCCTTGATATTTTTCCTGAAAATCAAGTATTTCACACAAAAAAGGTATTGCATTAACACATGTTTTGCTATACACATGTTTATTCCCTTTGTATGTATTGGAACAAATATAAAACAGAGGCAGAAAAGCAAATATGACATAATGTCACACAAAACCCCAAAAATGGGCTGGACAAAAGTATTGGCACCCTTAACTTAATATTTGGTTGCACACCCTTTGGAAAACATAACTGAAATCAGTCGCTTCCTATAACCATCAATAAGCTTCTGACACCTCTCACCCGGAATTTTGGACCACTCTTCCTTTGCAAACAGCTCCAGGTCTCTCTTATTGGAAGGACACCTTTTCCCAACAGCAATTTTAAGATCTCTCCACAGGTGTTCAATGGGATTTAGATCTGGGCTCATTGCTGGCCACTTCAGAACTCTCCAGCGCTTCTTTGCCATCCATTTCTGAGTGCTTTTTGACGTATGTTTGGGGTCATTGTCCTGCTGGAAGACCCAGGATCTTGGACGCAAACCCAGCTTTCTGACACTGGGCCCTACAGTGCGACCCAAAATCCTTTGGTAATCCTCAGATTTCATGATGCCTTGCACACAGTCAAGGCACCCAGTGCCAGAGGCAGCAAAACAACCCCAAAACATCATTGAACCTCCACCATATTTTACCGTAGGTACTGTGTTTTGTTCTTTGTAGGCCTCATTCCGTTTTCGGTAAACAGTAGAATGATGTGCTTTACCGAAAAGCTCTATCTTGGTCTCATCTGTCCACAAGACGTTTTCCCAGAAGGCTTTTGGCTTACTCAAGTACATTTTGGCAAACTGTAGTCTTGCTTTTTTATGTCTCTGTGTCAGCAGTGGGGTCCTCCTGGGTCTCCTGCCATAGCGTTTCATTTCATTTAAATGTCGACGGATAGTTCGCGCTGACACTGATGCTCCCTGAGCCTGCAGGACAGCTTGAATGTCTTTGGAACATGTTTGGGGCTGCTTATCCACCATCCGGACTATTCTGCGTTGCAATCTTTCATCAATTTTCCTCATCCGTCCACGACCAGGGAGATTAGCTACAGTGCCATGGGTTGCAAACTTCTTGATAATGTTGCGCACTGTGGACAAAGGCAAATCTAGTTCTCTGGAGATGGACTTGTAACCTTGAGATTGTTGATATTTTGCCACAATTTTGGTTCTCAGGTCCTCAGACAGTTCTCGTCTCCTCTTTCTGTTGTCCATGCTTAGTGTGGCACAGACAGACACACAATGCAAAGGTTAAGTGAACGTCTCTCCTTTTTATCTGCTTTCAGGTGTGATTTCTATATTGCCCACACCTGTTACTTGCCCCAGGTGAGTTTACAGGAGCATCACATGCTTGTAACATTCTTATTTATCCGCAGTTGTGAAAGGGTGCCAATACTTTTGTCCAGCCCATTTTTGGAGGTTTGTGTGACATTATGTCGAATTTGCTTTCTTTCCTCCCTTTTTTTGTTTTGTCCCAATACACACAAAGGGAATAAACATGTGTATAGCAAAACATGTGTTAATGCAATACGTTTCGTGAGAAATACATGATTTCCTGGAGAAATATCAAGTGTGCCAACAATTTCGGCCATGACTGTATATACATGATTTTGCATTTTCGGGTAGTGGGGCGCGTGCGAGCCCTGTCAATCACCGGGTCCTGGCCGGTGCTTACTGAGGATCTCAGACAGGGAGGAGAACTGTTTTGTTTACTAACAGTTCTCCTTTCTGTCAGCTTGGCCACACTGCTTTGGATGGCTGTGCTTTGCACAGCCATCCAAGGCAGTGTGCTTACAGTTAAGCACACAGACACCGCCCCCTAGTAAAACACTCCCTGCACACAGTTAACCCTTTGATTGCCCCTCATGTTAACCCCTTCCTGCTCAGTGCCATCAGTACAGTGTTTTTTTTTTAGCACTGATCTCAGAGCCACCCGTTGGCTCTGAGGAAGTAGTTGTGTCCTCGAAACGCCTTAGCCAGTTGGTCATCCAGGGTTCCATCGTATGGACTCAGATGTTGTTTGGATCATACATCTTGTTCAGTTTGACATGCCTGTGTTTTTATGTCTATTGTAAGTATGATACTTACTTTGTTTCTTCAATAAATATTTTAAACGATAATGCACTAGGTTGGTGCGCCCTTTTTCTGTTTCTCCATTTGCATCTAGTGTATTTGGACCACCCCTGTCTGTTGAGGGCAGCAAGCAGTGCATATTGCAGAAAATTCCAGAACATTCCTATTGGGTCTACTGAGTCCTTTCCTAGCACAGGAGAAAAGTGTTTGTTGTGTTTGATTAACCACTTCAATACAGGGACCTTTTACTCTTCCTGCCCAGGCCAATTTTAAGGTTTCAGCGCTCTCACATTTTGAATGACAATTGCGCGGTCATACAACACTATACCCAAACTAAAATTTTATCATTTTGTCACACAGCTAGAGCTTTCTTTTGGTGGTATTTTTTCACCGCTGGGGTTTTTATGTTTTACTAAATTAACAAAAAAAGACCAAAAATTTTGAAAAAAAAAACCCACGTTTTTCTTTGTTTCGGTTATAAAAGTTTGCAAATAAATAATTGTTCTTCATATATTTAGGCCTAGATGTATTCAGCTAAATTTCTTTGGTGAAAATAACCCAAATCAATATTTATTATTTAGTCTGTAGGAAAGTTATGGAGTTCACAAAGTATGGGATATATCTGAAAATTGATCAATCCTGAAGTACTGACAGCCAATCTAATTTCTTGAGGCCCAAAAATGTCAGAACAGTACAGATATCCCCCAAATAACCCTTTTTGCAAAGTAGACAGTCCGACATATTTCATAAAAGGCATGGCAAGTTTTTTTAAGTAATTTTTTATTTTTTATTATGTTTTTTCTCTTTAAGATTTTTTTTCATATTGCACAATGACCAAAGTAGTATAATGTTACCATAGTAACATTGTACTACTTTGAGGTAGTGATCAAATTTTTTTTTTTTCTTTTGATTAGCTGTGATTGGCCATGGCTAATCACATGACACAGATGGGCTGTGATTGGCTCAGCCTGTGCATGTGATCGCTGTGACCATTCACAGCTAGACACAGTTGTAACCAATGGATGGCTTTTTTTCAAGCCATCCATTGTATACAACTGTCATGTGACCTGCTGTGATTGGTCACAGCAGGTCACATGGTACTGGCAATGGGGCCGTTACACAGTTCTGTCATCAGCCGTGTCTGCGGTACAGGGCCGGTGACAAATCTTGTTACAGTGCAGCCCTGCAGGCATGTACAAAGCGTGATCTGGGAAGGACGTCATATAACGCCCTTCCGGAGTGACAAAGTGTTCACCAGGCCATCATTTCACTTTGCCGGGTGGCAAGTGGTTAACAGCCAAAAGTCAAAAATATAGTTTTTTTCTCAAAATTGTCATTTATTTTTTTATAGCTCAAAAATAAAAAAAGCACAGGTGATTAAATACCACTGAAAGAAAGCTCAATTCGTGGGAAAAAAGGATGTAAATTTAATTATGCTGTAGCTTTATAAGACCACGCAATCATCAGTTAAAATAACGCAGCGCCGTAATGCAGAAAATGGTCTGGTCAGGAAGGGGGTAAATCCTCAGGAGGGCAAGTGGTTAAACCAGAACACGTTAAGGTGGTAATCAAACTCAATGAGTGATATCCAGTTATTGTTGCGCTATTGATAAAAAATATAATAGTGGGTCACCTATACTTTAACCACTGGCCACCCTGAGGATTTACCCCCTTAATGATCACGTCTCTTTTTGCTATTCGGCACTGCACTATTTCAACTGATAATTGCGCGGTAATGAAATGCTGTACCCAAATGAAATTTACATCCTTTTTTGCACACAAACAGACCTTTCTTTCGGTGGTTTTTGATCATCTGTGTGATTTTAATTTTTTGCACTATAAATAAAAAAAGATTGAAATATTTGAAGAAAAACAATATTTTTTACTTTTGATTATAATAAATATGTAGTAAACTCAAAATTAGTCATAAATTTAGACCACCATGTATTATGCTACATGTTTTTGGTAAAAAAAAATCCCAATGAGTGTATATTGATTGCTTTGTGTGAAAGTTTTAGCCTCTACAAACTATGGTATAGGTACTGCAATTTAGGTCTGTGTGAGAAATAACTCAATATGACAATTTTTTGTAAAAAAAAAAATAATTTATTAATTTTCCCAAGAATTACAACTTAAAAAAAATTGCCATGCCTCTTACTAAATAGCTTAGACTGTCTACTTTCCAAAAGGGGGTCATTTGGGGGTATTTGTACTTTTCATGTTAGGGCCTCAAGAAATGATACATCAGGTGTGATCAATTTTTAATGATTGGTACCATAGCTTGTAGACTCTAACTTTCACAGAGACTAAATAATGTACCCCGATTTTGGTTATTTTTACCAAAGAAATATAGCAGTAAAAATGTTGCCCTAAATTTATGAACAAAATGTACTTATTTGCAAATTTTTTTAACAAACTAAAAAAAAACGTTTTAAATTTTTGCTCTTTTTTCCCAAACAAATAAAAAACCCAGTGGTGATTAAGTACCACCAAAATAAAGAGCTATCTCTGTGAAAAAAATAAAAGTTTTGTTGGGGTACAGTGTAGCATGACTGAGTAATTGTCATTCAAAGTGCGAGAGCACTGAAAACTGAAAATTTGTCAGGTCAGGAAGAGGGCCAGTATTGAAGTGGTTAATAGTAAAAAGTAAAAAAAATATTGTCTTTATAGCGCAAAAAATAAAACCGCAGAGGCGATCAAATACCATGCATGGCTGCGCAATTGTCAGTAACAGAGTGCTGTATCGTCAAAAAAAGGCCTGGTCAGGAAGGGGGGTAAATCCTCTGGAGGGCAAGTGGTTAAATAGTTTCTCTCCTTTATTTTGCAAACATTGCATTTTCTACAGGGAAAGAAATCGACCAAATTCTCAAACAAGTGTTTTCTGAGGCTTTTGAACCACATTGGGGGATATAAAATGTCTCAAAGCCACCGCTGTTTATCATCTATGATTCTATCATTTTTAATAATCTCCCAATGTTTATTCAATATTTTTCTGATCTTATAATGTTGTATTAAAAAAGTAGTAGAGAAAGCCAGCTCAAATTTACCATCATCCTGGTCCCTAGGGATTGTATTTAAAAGGTTCTCCTTTTCAATCTGGGAAATTTGTGTTATTTCTAAATTTAAATCCTGTTCATTATAACCTTTTACCATAAACCTTTCTTTCAACATTTCTACTTGTTGCTGGAAATCTGAAATATTAGAGCAGTTCCTGCACAAACGCATGAACTATCTCTTAGGGATGGAGCGTAATCATGAAGGATGACGACAACTGCTAATTGAAACGTATCAATTTTTCTCAGTCTTTTAAAAAAAAAGTTTTAGTTGCTAATTGTTTCTCTTTAATAACCACTTCAATAACGGGCACTTTGACCCCCTTCCTGCCCAGGCCAATTTTCAGCTTTCAGCGTTGTCACACTTTGAAGGACAATTGTGCGGCCATGCAACACTGTACCCCTAAAACATTTTTTTTCACACAAATAGAGCTTTATATTGGTGGTATTTAATTACCACTGAGTTTTTATTTTTTGCTGAATAGAAAAAGAAACAAAAAACTTTTGAAAAAAGAAAAAAAAGTTTTTCTTCATTTCAGTTATCAAATTTTGCTAATCAAATGGCCATCCTTCATAAATTTAGGTCACAATATATTTTTCTACATTTCTTTAATGAAAATACCCAAATTAGTGTATATTTTTTAGTCTGTAGGAAAGTTATAGAGTCCACAAACTATGGTATATACAGTATATCTGACAATCAATCAATGCTGATGTACTGATGGCCAGTCTAATTTCTTGAGGCCCAAAAATGCCAGGATAGTACAAAACCCCCAAATGACCATTTTTTGGGGAAAACAGACAGTCCAAAGTATTTAGTAGGAGGAAAGGCAAGTTTTAAGTAATTTTTGGTCACAGTTTTTTTTTTTTAATATTGTCAACAGTGCAGTACAGCATTATCATATAACTGGTGTAGGGGTGATCAGAGACACTGACTGGTAACAGTATGTTAAAAAAAAAATATTTTTAAATTTCTCTGTATTACATTTTTTATCTATTTTTTTACTATTTTTTTTTTTTAATTCACTGTGACCAGAGCAATACAGTGTTGCACTACTCTGGGCAAGTGATCAGGATTTTTTTTCTTACATATGATGATTGCTAATACCAATGTATTTAATTGATGTTGGCAACCATTTTTACTGAAATTAATTAATTCAGTCATTTTTTGTGATTAGCTGTGATTGGGCAAAGCTCATCACATGGTACATATGGGTTCTGATTGGCCCTGTCTGTACCATGTGACTGTTGTGACCAATCACAGCCAAAAACACAATTGTATATAAGGATGGCATGAAAGGAAGCCATCCATTGTATACAACTGTCATGTGATCTTCTGTGATTGGTCACAGCGGTTACGACACTGTGGACACAGCCAGTGACAGATCGCGTCACATGAGTGGCAACTTCTTACAGGACATCATATGACGCCCGCTCAGAAGTAGGAGTGTGCCGCCTGGCCCTAAATCTGCTATAGGCTGGATGGGAAGGTGTTAAAAATAGTGAGGTCTAAGAAGTTATTCTCCATGTTACTCATTTCATATGACCATTTTATCCCTAAGTTATTATCATTCAAAGAAATCATAAAAGGATAGTGCCATTTCCTCTGTTCCTCACCATATTAACCATCATCAATTAATCTTTTCTAAATGACTTCAGCCATATTTTTACTATATATAGCACCTTCCTCCCAGTAGGCCATAAACAAGTTTAACCACTCTGGGAGCAAACTTACCCCCCATAGCTAATCCTGTTTTCTGTAAATAGTACTGTTCATTATGACAAAAAAAAAAAATATGTTTAAGGCAAAAGTCCAAAAGATCTAAAAGAAACTTTTTTGGTCTGTCACATATAGAGTAATCTTTACTTAAATAATATTCCACCGCCTCCATTCCTTTTGCAAGTGGGATAATCGGATATAAGGAACCAACATCAGCTGTTATTAAAAGACAATCATCGTCAATAACAATTGTATCCAACTGCACAAGCACATCTTCAGTGTCTTTCAACGATGCTGGTGTTTTCCCTACAATTTTTGAAGAAAAAAAAAAATCTATATATCTACCAGCCCTTGAGGTGAAAGAACCAATACCGCTTTTTATTGAATGACCAGGCGGGCATTCTAAAGATTTATGAATCTTTGGTAAACAGTCTTTGACAGGCATTCTAGGTGCAGAAGGGATCAAATAGTTATTTTTCTTACACCCTGGTCACATCAATTTCAAATTTGATTTCAAAGCCGGGGGCATGCCAATTTCAGGTGAAATTTGCAAGACATCTGACACATATGCCTATGCAAATTGTACCAAAAGTAGTGAATGTACTACTTTAGAAATCGGTGCGGCTCCAACCAAGTTGGAACCGCACCACTGTTACTGCTGTAATTGCAGACAATAGGGTGCGACTTGGCATGCGATTTGCAAGTTACATGGCATGTAAATCGCATGCCAAGTTGCACCCAGTGCTACCGGGGTCTTATTGGTAATTACACCATCCATATAAACATGGAGCTTCCAATTCTTTCTTATAGTTTAAAGTGAGCTTCTTCTTGCTCTCCAGAGGATTTACCACCCCCCCCCCCCCCTTTCCTGACCAGGCCACTTTTTGCAATATGGCGCTGCATTACTTTAACCAATTCCAGTTCAGTGCTATCACGCTTTGAATGACAATTGCTCGGCCATGCAACACTGTACCCATATGAATTTTTTGAGACAGATAAAGCTTTATTTTGATGGTATTTATTCACCACTGGGATTTTAATTTTTTTTTGCTATGTAAATTAAAAAGTCCAAAAATTTTGAAAAAAGGTGTTTTTCTTATAAAATTTTGCAAATAAATAGTATTTCATCATAAATCTTGGCCAAAATGTATTCCGTTATATTTTTAGTGAAAAAAAAAAACCCAAATTAGTTTATAACCAAAAATTTGGATTTTAAACATTTTTTTTAGATTATTTTTTATTTATTCTTTTTTTTTTTTTTTACATACTGTCACCCTAGCAGTACAGTGTCACCATGGTGACACTGTACTACTTGTGGGGGGTGATGAAGATTTTTTGTTGTTGTGAATAGCCTTGTACCATGTGATCTCTGTGATCATTCACAGATTTCACACGTAGTAAGCAATGATGTCACAAGTGACATCTTGCTTACTACTCTGCATGTGATCACTGATTGGCCAATCAGTGATCACATGATCGGGACCGCGTACAGAGGTACAGTCCGACGATCGGTGTTTCACTGTGTCCGGAGTACACAGCGGGCACCGGATAGCGGTGCTGCGAGCTCCAAGGGAGTGCGCACAAGCAGGGTGCGGGGAGGCCATTTTTAAACGGCCACCCGACCCTGCACTGCCACCATCCGACTGTTTATATACAACGGCTGGACGGGAGGTGGTTAACTGACAATTGTGCAGTCATGCAACGTTGCACCCAAATGAAATTGGCATCCTTTTTTTCTCACAAATGGAGCTTTCGGTGGTATTTGATCGCCTGTGCGGTTTTAAGTTTTTGCACTATAAACAAAAACAGACCAAACAATTTTGGAAAAAAAAACCCTATATAGTTGACTTAAAATATCCAGTAAAATTTTTCTTTAAAAAAAATCTAAATTTCGTCATAAATTTAGGCCAAAATGTATTCTGCTACATGTCTTTGCTAAAAAAAAAAAAGGCCAATACGTGCAAATTAACTGGTTTATGTGAAAGTTATAGCATTTACAAATGGTGGTATACATACTGGAATTTTTTTTTTCTTCTTACTAGTAATGACAGCGATTAGCAACTTTTAGCGGGACTGCGGCGGGCATTCTGACACTGGGGGGAACTGGCTTGGTGTCCCTGACATCCCCAGTGACACCAATACAGTGATCAGTGCTAATAAAAAGCACTGACACTGTACTAATGGCAGTGGGCAGGAAGGGGTTAACATGTGGGGCGATCAAAGGGTTAACTATGTATGGTTTTACTATGTGTGCTGTGTGTGTTTCACTGTAAGCACATTGCTTTGTATGGCTCTACTATGCAGAGCCATACAAAGCAGTGTGCAAGAGCTGAAAGGGGAGAGATCTGTATTGTTTACATACAGGTCTCTCCCGTCGGTAATACTCAGAGATCGCCAGGTGCCAGCGGGGAATCACCAGCCAGGACCCGGTGATTGACAGCCGAGGCTGTGAACAGCGGCACGGGTATGGCAGTGCAAATTCACGTGTATATATATAAATATATATACACATCCGATTTTGCACAGCACCCGTGCCACCCTTCAGCAGTACTTCAGCTATAGGGTGGAGCAGAAGCGGTTAATAACTTCATATGTTTTATCATCATTTAGAATTATCTTAAGTTCATCTAGATAGTATTTCTTGTTCATGATGTCTAAGGCTCCACCTTTATCCACCTGTCTAATGATAACCTCTTTTCTCTCGCCAAGGGACTGGATGTTCTTCAGTACAGGTATGTACATATCTTTTTTATTAAAATACTTTTTTAAATTAGAGGGTAAGTGTCCAGGAGGGTTAAAAGGAGAGGCATTTCTCAAATCTGTATGCAAAAATTCCACCTCCACTTTACTAGTGTTTTTCGTGATAAGATTTTTCATAAAATGCTTTTTAATGCTCAGTTTCCTGACATTTTCTGAGATCAATAAATGTTTCAAAATGATCATGTGTCTATTTAAATTCAGCAAGCATGTCAGCACAGTCACCTGATCCTCTTAAAGTAGAGTTCCACCCAAAAGGGGAAGTTCCGCTTTAATGCTTTGTCCCCCGCTCCCCATTAAGGATTGGCACCTTTGGGGAGCGAGGGACCTTTTTCTCAACTGGTACTCCACTTTAACATTGTCTATTGAGACGAAACGTATGTCAGGGCTGGGCAGAGATTGTGCTGACGTCACCCAAGCCTGTCTGGAGCAGGCACCAACGGCGTTTATGACTTTATCTTTGAAGTTTGTAAGTGGTTTTCTTTTATCATAATAAATCATTTGAACGTTCTAACACTATCTGGAGTATTGTCCTTTTTGACCGAGCACACCGGGGATCATAATAAGGGAGGAAGAGAGGAGGAGAGATACTGAAGTCTGACACCTCTTTTCCATCTAGGATGTTACAAGCAAGATAAGTTCAGCATCATGCTCTGTTAGATCACCTATAATCTGGGGTCTAACTATTCAGTAAGGAGCAGTGTGTTATTTGTGGTGGTGGACACGAGAGTCTCTATTTCACTACACACCTGGAGGATTATTGTGGACACAGCTGTTAATTATAATTGGGATTTTTCCATCAAAAGACTTTCATTGTTTGATGTTTCATGCATTTTGGTTTAATAATATTATTGATAGGAGCACATTTAAAGTATAAGTGACTTATTATTATTATATTTTTTTAGCAATAGCACAACAATAACTGGATATCACTTGTTGGCTTCCACTCACCCAAGGAATAAAATTCAAACTACTAACAACAACTTACAAAGCGATCCCCAACTCTGCCCCCAGCTACACCACTAACCTGGTCTCAAAATATCTACCAAACAGCTCTCTTTGATACTCCCAAGACTTTCTGCTCTCTAGTTCCCGTGTCACCTCCTCCCATGACCGCCTCCAGGACTTCTCATGAGCTTTTCCCATCCTATGGAACTCCCTACCCCAATCTGTCCGACTATCTCCTAATCTATTCACCTTCAGTCGATCCCTGAAAACTGTTCTCTTTAAAGAAGCCTATCCTGCTTTTAACTAGTAAACTGCCTTTTATTTCCTCCATAAACATCCCCCCACAGTTATTACCTTTTGTATCGCTCAACCCTTCCTCCTAGATTGTAAGCTAACGAGCAGGACCCTCTGCTTTCTCTTATACCAAATTGTATTGTAACTAATGTATACCTTCATATTGTAAAGCACTGCGCACACTGTTGGCACTATATAAATCCTGTATAATAATAGTAATATTGAGTATTTGTATTGGTATTTTTTGAGTGCAGCTATTGTTTTAAAGTTCATAATTTGGGGGGGGGGGCGCTCATGAGCAGCAGCCAGGATGGCTGCCTTTTGATTTTCTCCCTCGACCGCCGGACACATCGGCCGATTTCTGACCCTCAGGGGGGGTCCCCCTGCTTGCTTGATGGCCCCTTGTCCTCCAAGTACCCCAATGGGCAAAAAAAACACCGGCCGGCCGCACCTCCAGCACCCGGCGGGCTGCGCTGGAATTTGCGGCCTACCCGGTGGAGGTCGCGGATGAAGCCGCAGCCTTGATTTTGCGCTGGCCGCCGGAGGCTTCCAGGACCCCGGCCGCGAGTTCACAGCTCCCACCAGAGGCTGCAAATTAAGCCCGGCCTCAATTTCGGGTCCCCCGCTGCCGCTACCCACAGATCCTAGCGGTATGGAAGACCTGGCAGCAGAGACATCCCTGCAGTCTCCCATTCCCTCCTTGCGGATGCTGAGCTCCTGTGCCGCTTCAAATCTATGCTGCAGACAGAATTGTCCTCTGCTACCTCCAAGCTGGCCGACCATCTTTCGCGAGAAATTCGGGAGTTGTGCATCCGGACGAACGATCTCAAGGATAGAATGGACGCTGCGGCCACGATCATTGAAAATCATGAACAGGATTTGTGCGACCTCAAGAAATAATTTGCGGACGCGATGCTACGGCTTGAGTATTTTGAAAACCGTTCCCGCCGTGGCAATTTGCGGCCAAGGGGTATCCCAGAAACGATCACAGATCTCACTTCCTCCGCTACTGCTCTGTTTCAGGAGCTGACGCCCGCTATCCCCATTGACCGGCTTGAATTTGACCGCATACATCGTGCATTGGGCCACACACGGCCGGATGGGTCCCCGAGGGACATTATCATCAAGTTTACTTATTACCGCACTAAGGAAACTATCCTCTTGGCGGCCAGAAACAACCCTGATCTCAGCTTCCTGGGGCATCGCTACCAGCTCTTTGCAGACCTCTCCCAGACCACTCTTCAGAAGCACCGCCAGTTGAAGCACTTCACTTCGGTCCTGGTGAAACGCAGTATTAAGTACGCATGGGGCTTTCCATTCCACCTCACCTTCAACTACCAGGGCCGCAGTCACTCTGTTGCTACGTCAGAGGAGGCCCATTCTCTCTTGGAATCTTTACACCTTCTTTCTCCGGAAGCTGCTGATCAGAGCCCAGCTCATTCATCTGGATCCCTGGTGAGCCCACTTCCCCCAGGCCGCATCTGGGAGTGGTCGCCCAATGGGAGGAGGGCCCTCCCTCAGACCCCTTCGCGATCAAGTCTTTCCTGTTCTTCTCCGGGCTGAAGATGCATCTTGGACCTCCCACGTATCGTTTCACCGATGGACTTCTCTGACCGGACCGTGAGTTTGGTCCTTGGGCTTTCCCGGTTTGTTAGCATTCCAGGTTGGGACTAATCCAGCTTGCTCCCTTGGGTTCCATCCCTGGTTGGGGGGGGGGGGGTCTCCTCCTGGACTTAAGGATTATGACTTTCTGCTGTTGCAGCCTATTTTGGATCCGGGTGATGTTATTCGGGTCTCCGTTGGTGGCATAGGGTGATGGTTCCCTCGGGCTCTGGGGTAGGAAGTTGACCTGGTAGGCCCGGTTGGGTGGGAGGCGGTTGTCCCCCATGGTTCTCCGGGTTTCTATAGGGAGGTCATCACGGAGGTTCTCGCTCCTGGGACTCATAGTGTCCTTATTTGGTACCCCGTTCTATTATGTTCATTGCCTTTTTGCCCCCCAAGGGCTTATGTTTTTGATGTTTCCATTTGCAGCCATGTGTCCGGTGGTAGAGCCACCCCTAACTGGTATCCTTCGAGTGTAGGATGCACGTCCCCATTGGCGTGACACGATTGCACTGTTGTATATACTTCTTGTGTCATTTTCTTCTTTTCTTCCTTTGTTTTTTTTTCTTCTCTGGTTTTTTAGTTTTTGTTTTATGCAGGGTTCCGGGATGCCGCAGTCCGATCGCCAGTGGGAATAGAAATGGTTGGCTGCTTTATGCTTTTTTTGTTGAGCGTGCTATGCTGATGCCGCCATGGCCTCGACCCTTTTGAAAATACATTCACAAAATGTTCAAGGCTTCAATTTGCCTCAGAAGCGGGCTAAAGTTTTTCATCACCTCAAATCGCAACAAATTGACGTGGTATGTTTACAAGAGACCAGGTTTTCTCAGTCCTCCGCTCCGTGTTATCTTTCACCTCACTATCCCACCTTTTACACGGCCTCGGCTCCTGAGAATTGTCGGGGTGTACTGATAGCTTTCAAACACAATCTCCCTTTTGTCTGTGCTAGGAATATAGCGGACCCCACGGGCAGGTATTTGCTTCTGCAAGGCACCCTCTGGGACCAGGAGGTTATGTTTGCCTCTTATTACGCACCTAATCATTTTCAGCATAAATTCTTTTTGCATCTTTGCACCATTGTTTCCCAACACTCCAAGGGTCTTCTTCTTGTTTTGGGAGATTCAAATGTTACCTTGGATTCCACATTGGATAGGCGCTACGCACGGGGGGTGGCCCCGTCTTACGACTTAGTGCTGGAGGAACGAATGCGCTCTCTCTTGTGGACAGCGGGGCTGACGGACGTCTGGAGGGAACTTCACCCAACTGAGCGTGACTTCACATTCTATTCCAATCCTTATGACAGTTTTTGTAGAATTGATCATATATTCATGCATGTTCAGCAGCTTCCCTTGGTCCGGCGGATAACTATTCCCTCCTCACCCTGGTCAGACCATGATCCCTTGATACTCATCCTTGCCCTCTCTGGGTCAGAACGGCGCCCTTTTCATTGGCGCATCAATGACTCTTTATTGACCACTCAGAATACCTGCCAACAAATAGAATTTTTCTTATGAACATATTTCACGGAAAGCTTGGGATCGGTCTCTTCGGCTGTCCCCCTATGGGAGGCGCATAAGGCCACGGTGCGGGTCATGTTTTACAGCTGGCGGCGGTCTGGAAGCGGGAGCGCCGACTTTTGGAGCTTCGTTCTCTCCTGGCCTCTGCGGATGCGCTTTGGAAATCATCTCCATCCGCCTCCCATAAATGCGCTCGGGACGCTCTGGCGGCAGAGTTGGACCTACTTGCCTCTCCGGAGGCGGAACGGGCCCTGCATTGGACCAAACACAAATTTTATTCCTGTGCTAATAAGCTGGGCCCGATGCTGGCCAGGAAACTCAATTCTGTGGGGAAACCCCATAAACTGATCCGACTGCGACTTCCCACAGGTGGCTGTACTTCTAATCCCCAGCAGATTGTTTCCCGTTTCTCAGACTTCCTTTTGCGCCTCTACGCTAAACCAGATCCCTTCCCCGTGGCTCAAGCAGAGGCATTCTTTCAAGATCTCCAACTTCCTGGGTTATCCGAGGCAGCACAGGTGGCCCTCAATGCCGGTGTCACTGTACCGGAAGTGCTCCAAGCTATCAATTCTTTACGGTCCACCGTGGCCCCCGGTCCCTACGGCTTCTCTGGTCTCTATTATAAGAAATTTTCAGCCCTGTGGGCGCCCTTTTTGGCTGACTATTTTAATGAGTTATGACAGGGCTCCTTGCCCTCTCCAGATGCGCTTAGAGTGCATATCATCATGATTCCTAAGACGACCGATGATGTACAGGAACTGCAAGCCTTCCGGCCCATTTCTCTTCTTAATGAAGACCTGAAGATATTGGACAAGATCCTTAGTTTTCGCATCAACAAATATTTGTGTAGCCTGGTCCACAGGGACCAAGTAGGGTTCGTCCCTGGGAGGCAGGCGGGTGATAACGTTCGTAAGGTGGTCCATCTTATACATTTTCTGCAACAGCGGAAAATCCCAGGATTCTGTCCTTAGACATTTATAAAGCCTTTGATTCTCTATCCTGGGAATATCTGCAGTTTGTGCTGTCTCGTTGGGGTTTTGGGGATTCTATTCTTTCTTGGATCCAAGCCTTGAGCGCTCCGAACCAACTGCAATGTATCGGGGGTTCCTTACGCGGGACAGGAGTTCAAGCGGACGATGCCCTCCTGACTCTTACCAACCCCCTGACGACGCTTCCTAATTTGCAACAGGTTCTTGAGCACTTCTCCTTGATTTCGGGTCTCCGTATTAACTTGGATAGGACTGTCGCTCTCAATATTACTTTGGCTTCAGATTTGGTTTCGCGCCTACAATCCCACTTCCCTTACAAATGGGCTTCCTCTTCTCTTGAATACTTAGGCATTCACTTGACCCCCACCTATGACTCCTTGTTTGCTGCAAATTATTATCCATTGCTTAGCTCTCTATCTTCTCTTATGCATTCTTGGCAATTTCCGCACCTGTCTTGGATAGGACGGGTCAATTCAGTGAAAATGACCATCTTGCCGAAATTGTTATATTATTTTCGCACACTCCCAGTGCAGGTTCTCCCTCATTTTCTTAGGTTGCTTCAGGCGAAGTTTATGCATTTTATCTGGGCCGATAAGCACCCCAGAGTATCCAGAAATATGCTCTTTGCTCATAAACTCCAGGGTGGTCTTGGTGCCTAATGTAACAAAGTATTATCAGGCGAGCCAGATTGCCCCTTTGTCTATATTGCACGCCTCTTCTGACGTTCCCCTCTGGGTCCTGTTGGAACTACCTAATTGTGCCCCTATCGCAACGTCAACGCTTCTATGACTTCCCCCTGCCCTGCTCCCTATGGCACTGCGTCCGATGTTGCTTCATGGCTTACAAGTCTGGGACTCGGTACGTTACTCCAGTGGCCTGATGTCACCTTTTCTGCCTTTGCTCCCAATTAATAACAACCCTCTTTTCCCACCGGGTTTAGATCAAAGGGCGTTTTCTTGGTGGGTGACTAATGGTTTTTCCCAGGTGCGACACTTTTTGATTTTTCGGTCCTTCCCCACCTGGAATTCTCTTCTTGAATCCCGGGATGTCCTCCCGGAGGAATTCTTTCGATACCTTCAATTGTGGCACTGGCTGCTCCCGCTGTGGGGCACTTCTGCTTTCCCGTACCAGAAATCTGCCTTTGAACAGCTTTGCCAGCAGCGTCCAGGTGCTCCGAGCCTTATATCCCTTCTTTATGCAGCTCTGAACAGATGCATCGTCGCATACTTCTCTTTCATATGTTGTTCAGTGGGAGCGCGACCTGGGAGTGGCTGTGGATCCGGAGGACTGGAATAAGGCCTGGTCACTCAAAGCTAAATGCTCCTTTAATACGACCACGCTGGAGGCAGCCTATAAGGTATTGTTTCGTTGGTATTGGGTTTCGGCTCGGTTGGCCCAGGCTAACCCTTCCTGTAGTGATCAATGTTTTCGGGGTTGTGGCCATCGTAGAGATGTATTGCATATCTGGTGGTCATGCCCGAGACTGTTTCATTTTTGGTCTCGTGTGTTTGGCCTCCTTTTCACCTCGTTTCATCTCTCCATACGTCGGTATGCTCGGTATGCCTTGCTTCATTGCCCCATACCGGGACTCTTGGCTCACCAGCAGAAGTTGGCTTCCTATTTGTTTTTATCGGCCACTAGAACAATTGCTCCGGCCTGGAAGAGTCCGTTTGTCCCTCTTCAGGGGGTGTGGGATCGTATGACCACTATGAGTATCTGCAACGACTCCCAACATAAAATTTTGAAAATATGGGAGCCGTGGTTGCAATATGCCTTTCCCACGCTCCCCCCGGCTAGTCTGGGGATGTAATGGCGTTCGGTATTGGCGGTCTTGGACCCCTGCTATATGCCTTTTTTTTTCTCCCTTTCTCTCTCTGTTTGTTTTTGGTGTGACTGGACAGCTGCCTTTAGTTGTTATTAGAGATGAGCGAATCGAACTCGGCGAAGTGGAATTCGTTTCGAATATTAAGAAAATTTCGATTTGCGACGAATCCGAAAATTAGCAGACTTCGGATGCGCGAATCGAAATTTTTCCTAAAATGGCGGCGACATGTGCGGCGACGGAGCGGGGATGTCTGGGAAGGCGCGCAGACAAGGCGCGCTGACCCATAATGCATTCATTCATGACATGTGATCGCAGTAGCCAATCAGCAGCCAGCCAGCCAGCACTGTGTAATAGTCGAGCTATAAATGGCGGCCATTTTAGAATTCTCCATTTGCCTCCAGTCATTCAAGAGAGGCAGACCTGGCTGTATTGAGGGAGAGAGTTAGGG
This sequence comes from Staurois parvus, assembly GCF_062004578.1. Taxonomy (NCBI): domain Eukaryota; kingdom Metazoa; phylum Chordata; class Amphibia; order Anura; family Ranidae; genus Staurois; species Staurois parvus. The sequence goes on from NW_028318102.1 coordinate 2,876,152, forward strand.
ACACAGAAACGTTACTTAGGGCCACAGAAACGTTACATAGGGCCACAGAAACGTTACATAGGGCCACAGAAACGTTACTGAGGGACAGACACAGAATTGTTACTGAGGGACAGACACAGAATTGTTACTGAGGGACACAGAATTGTTACTGAGGGACAGACACAGAATTGTTACTGAGGGACAGACACAGAATTGTTACTCAGGGACAGACACAGAATTGTTACTCAGGGACAGACACAGAATTGTTACTGAGGGACACACACAGAATTGTTACTGAGGGACAGACACAGAATTGTTACTGAGGGACACAGAATTGTTACTGAGGGACACAGAATTGTTACTCAGGGACACAGAATTGTTACTCAGGGACACAGAATTGTTACTGAGGGACAGACACAGAATTGTTACTGAGGGACGGACACAGAATTGTTACTCAGGGACGGACACAGAATTGTTACTCAGGGAGGGACACAGAATTGTTACTCAGGGAGGGACACAGAATTGTTACTCAGGGAGGGACACAGAATTGTTACTCAGGGAGGGACACAGAATTGTTACTCAGGGAGGGACACAGAATTGTTACTCAGGGACACAGAATTGTTACTCAGGGACAGACACAGAATTGTTACTCAGGGACAGACACAGAATTGTTACTCAGGGACAGACACAGAATTGTTACTCAGGGACAGACACAGAATTGTTTCTGAGGGACACAGAATTGTGACTCAGGGACACAGAATTGTTACTCAGGGACACAGAATTGTTACTCAGGGACAGACACAGAATTGTTACTCAGGGACAGACACAGAATTGTTACTCAGGGACAGACACAGAATTGTTACTCAGGGACAGACACAGAATTGTTACTCAGGGACAGACACAGAAGTGTTACTCAGGGACAGACACAGAAGTGTTACTGAGGGACACAGAAGTGTTACTGAGGGACACAGAAGTGTTACTGAGGGACACAGAAGTGTTACTGAGGAACACAAGTGTTACTGAGGGACACAGAATTGTTACTCAGGGACACAGAATTGTTACTCAGGGACACATAATCGTTGAATTAAAGAGTATGTCAGACAACATGCAGAGGAGTGGCAGAGGAGGCAATGTTTTAGGAGCGAGCAGACGTGGCAGCAGAGGAAGGGGTCGAGGCAGCAATAGTCACAGCCAGAGGCCATTGCTCCCGGTGTCATCCAGCGGTCGTGTCTCCACCGACAACCCTGCCGTCATCGATTGGTTGGCTCGGTCGTCTTCCTCTTCCCAGGTCACCTCTGACACCTACAGCCAACGGTCGGTGGGTACGTCAGACACAACCGTTAGTTGGCATGGCCCGGGAGCAAGCCCACTGAAATCACGTGTCCTCTACCTGCCCCTGTCCTTTGGTGTTTCCTCACCAAGCGAAGTATCGCATGCTGTGGGCTCAGCCCCACTGTACAGTGAGGAAGAGCTAACAGAGGGCGGTCAGGAACGGGGGGAGACATCCGCCTCTTCAGCAGCCAGGCGAAGAAGTACTGGCGAGGAGAGTGGCTCGGTAGCCGGTCTAGAGACAGGTCTGTCTCCTGACCCACACGCAGCCGAGGGGGCTAGTAGTGAGGCGGAGACCCTAATTGATGATGATGAGGCCGATCGCACTTGGCAGCCTCGTCGTCATCAGGCTATTGCTTCCGCATCATCAGGGTGGCAGCTTGGCAGCGAGCAAAACAGTCGGTGGGTTGCCCAGGAGGCAGCAGGGTCGCAGCAGTGTCAGTGGAGGCAAACGGCCACGGAGTAGAGCACCAGCTCCACTGCAGCCTACCACCACGGCCAGTAGTGGTGCCGGTGTGCACGGAGGAAGTAGCAGTCCGCCAGTGAGGAGTATCGGGGGCAAAGTTTCCTACTCGGCGGTGTGGCAATTTTTCGTCAAGCCGCCCGAGGAAGTAAACGTAGCCGTATGTCGACTATGTGGCCAGAAAGTCAAGCGTGGCCAGGGGGCCCATGTTGGGACTACAGCGTTGCGGCAGCATATGCAGCGTCGCCATTTGGTGGCCTGGGAAAACCGTGATAAAGATACGGCGGTTCTGCCTGCCCCAGCCCCCGCTCCATCACCCGCTCCGTCACCCGACGTCAATCGCCCTCTATCAGCCAGTCAAGGCTCCAACACCTCTGCTGAGGGGAGTTGTCGCTCGTTGGCATCTTCCACTCATTCAGATGCTCCTTCTCCTGCTACTCCTCTTCACGGATTCCGTCAGCAGTCTTTCTTGGAATCCGTTTCCAAGAGACAACAGTTTGCGAGCACGCACCCGACGGTGCAAAAGCTGAACGTCCTCCTGTCCAAGTTGCTGGTGCTGCAGTCCCTCCCTTTCCAAGTGGTGGACTCAGCACCTTTCCGAGAAATGATGGCTTGTGCCGCGCCGCGGTGGAGAGTGCCAAGCTGTCATTTCTTCGCCAAAAAGGCAGTGCCAGCCCTGCATTCACATGTAGAAGAGATGGTGGGCCAGTCTTTGAGCATGTCGGTCTCTGCCAAAGTGCACGGCAGCGCCAACGTGTGGAGCTGTAACTACGGTCAGGGACAGTACATGTCATTTACGGCCCACTGGGTGAACGTGGTGCCGGCACAGCCGCACCAGCAACTTGGACAGGTCACGCCGCTTTTGCCTCCACGTTTGCACATCCTTGGTCCACAAAAGATGTCCGCCTCTACCACCTCTTCTTCCGCCGTGTCCTCAGCCGCCACCCCCGTGCCAAGTCCCATTACCCGACCGGCATATCACATGTGCAGGGCGCAACGGTGTCACGCTGTGCTGCACCTGGTATGCCTTGGCGAACGTAGTCACACAGGGGAGGAACTTCTGAGTGTAATGAACAGAGAAATCGACAGATGGCTGTCTCCGCGCAAACTGAAAATCGGAACCATGTTGACCGACAACGGAAATAACATGGTGTCTGCTCTGCGTCAAGGAAGGTTGCGCCATGCATGGCTCACGTGTTCAATCTGGTTGTCAAGCGGTTCCTAAAATCCACCATCCCACTGCAAGACATCCTTAAAATGTCACGTAAACTTTGCATGCATTTCAGCCATTCCTACACCGCAAAGCCTTGAGCTGCAGCGGCAGAACGGAATTCCACAGCATCGCCTGATCTGCGACGTTGCAACAAGGTGGAATTCAACCCTACATATGTTAGACCGCCTTTACGAACAGCGAAAGGCCATCACAGATTTCCTGATGTTACAAGCGGATAAAGGTACTCCCCTGTGTAACTTAGATGTCAGCCATTGGCAGCTCATGCGTGACACCTGCCTCTTGCTCAGGCCCTTTGAGGAGGCCACGCTATTCGTGAGTCGGCAGGACTATGGGATGAACAACGTCATTCCTCTGTTGCACGTCCTGGAACAAATGCTGTTAACAATGGCTGGTCAGGGTGCGGTAGACGTGGCGCACAGATCTCAATGCCACATGACCCCTGTGGGGGCAGGACAGGAAGAAGAGGAGGAGGTAGAGGAGGACATTGGTGCTCAGGAATTATTGAGTGAAATGGGTGGTTTTTCCACTCAGCGGACAGGAGTGGAGGAGCAGGAGCATCTGGTAGAGGAGGAGGAGGAGACAGAGGACCCAGACGCACCGTGGCAGTATGCTGTGGAGATGGAGGCAGGGAGTCCCTCGCATTCCTTGGCACAAATGGCCCATAGCATGCTCGGTTGCTTGCGTAGCGACAGCCGAATAATAACCATCAGACAGAGGGATGAGTTTTGGCTGTCCACCTTGTTGGACCCTCGCTACCGTTCAAAAATGGTGGCCTTTTTCACACCTGCTGAGAGGGAGGCCAAAATAAAGTACTATAAAAACCACCTATATAGTCAGCTGGTCTCTGCCTTTCTGCGCCAACGTCCATCCTCAGACACTGTGGGCCCTGTGCGCTCGCGTTCCGCTGCCATGGCAGCAGTGGAGGGGTGGGGTGGTAGGAGCAGTGGCAGCTCCACCAGCAGCGGCTGCCTCAGTCTGCAGTCGATGATGAGTAGCTTTCTTCACCAGCGCAGTGAGGAAACTACTAACCAGCCACAGCAGCAGCAGCAGCAGCATCAGGTGGACCTGGAGCAGGACCTCAAACAACAGGCTTGGGCCTTCTTGGACAGCACCCTGCCAACCGAGGTAGACAATCCCCTTGACTACTGGGGAAAGAAACTTGACCATTGGCCCCAACTAGCTGAATTTGCCCTTGAAAGGCTGTCATGCCCGGCCAGTAGCGTGGCATCGGAGCGCGTGTTTAGTGCGGCAGGAGGTATTGTAACTCCGCGGAGGACACGACTGTCCACCCAAAGTGTGGAGAGACTCACGTTTGTGAAAATGAATCAGGCGTGGATTAGTCTGGATTTCAAACCACCAGTTCCTGACACAACTGACTAAATCCGCCATGAATCATGCCCCAAACATGTGCCACTTTCAGGTCTCCTCACACTACTGGTGGGTTCCATTTTGTCATAGGGTGCTGGCAGATTACGGGCCTCCCATTGCTGCTGCCAGGCCCGTAATCTGCCATGGGCCCCTGTATCGCCTCCTAATGCTGCTGCCAGGTCCAGAGTGTGTCATGGGTCCCTGTACGGCCTCCCATTGCTGCTGTTTCCATCGCCACACTCTGCCATGTGCCACTTTCAGGTCTCCTCACACTGCTGGTGGGTTCCATTTTTGTCATAGGGTGCTGTATGGCCTCCCATTGCTGCTGCCTCCACCGCCGCACTGTGGCTCCACACTCTGGTTTTGGCCCCGTGACTGCCCAAATGAGTGAAGTGTGCGGTGATTCTAAGATCGACGGCACTCATCTGCCTGTCATACTGACTGACAGTATTATTTCTCTTCCCCAGCAGACTCCAAGGGCATTTAAATTAAAGGTACAGTGTTCTGCACTAATATAAAGGCTCTCTGAAGCCTAGAAACACCCTTTTATAAGTTAAAATCGCAGCGAATATATTCGCATCGAATTTATTCCTCGAATTCGCCGAATCAGCCGAATCGAATTTTTGAATACTTCGCTCATCTCTAGTTGTTATAGTCAGTTACATTAATGTTTTGAGACTTATGTGCCATTGATAGCCCCTGCGTGGGCGTACATTTTCCCCTGTTGGCGTTTGATCACTGTTTTTTTTTTTATTTTGCATTTTTTTATCTGTGCAATTGATAGCCCCTGCGTGGGCGTGTTTTGTTGCCTCTGTTTTATACTGTTTAAAAAATTAATAAAAACCATTGAAATATAATGTTCATAATTTGTTTGGATTTTTTTTGGTACGCAGCACAGTTACATAATTTTCACATTATGGCAATTAAACTCACTTAGTGTCTTATCTGCAATAATTTAGCCTCAGAACCTGAGTAAATAATATGTGTACAGGTTTAAAGGGATGAGGTGGCAACCCTAAATTAACTTCTACTCAGGCATGCTCACTCCAACTACTGATTTTTCCTAACTAACAAAACTAGAAGGTGCTACATATGCTCCCAGGATGTGCGGAGGGAGAAATGATTTAGGCTGCAGTCATGGGTAATGATGGTTTGCTTGCTGTTTTATAAAATAACTAATTGGAAATTACTCCTTCAGCTTGCATCCATTTAAATATTCCAATCACAAGTTTATTTATGGCCCACACCTTTTTCTTTAGTTTTGGGTAGAATAGAGAAAGTTAAAACTTCTGCCAGTTATTTTTTATCTGTGTCCCATTTCTCTTTACTTCCTGTCCAAGAGACACAACAGGAATTTAGAGGAAATCTGCCAGAGAGGAATTCCACTCGTAGACATTTTGTTTGTGCTGAAGACTGCACTGGAGTGACTGGATCAGTCTCTGGTTGTAGGTGGGTGGTTGTTTGGGTTGGTAAGGAATTGTCCCTCCAGTCAGTTGTTCCCAAAGATGGATACTGGTGGTAAACCCTCAAGGTTTGGGCTGCTGCCTTTCTGGTACGGCCTTGAGGTTGTCTCCATACATATACTTGGAATAATAGAAAAGAAGGAGCACCCAATGTCCAAAAAATGCACTTTTGATAGTAGATTAAGAGGCATTTATTGAAAGTAACAACAAGTACATCAAGCCAAACCGTTTCAGGAGAAAAGACCCTTCCTTCCTCAGGGCTGTTGCTGCATGCTATTAAATGGGAAAAATTCCCACTCCAGTTATATATTTTCCAGGTTTCTAAATTATGACTGATCTTAATCTTTAAAACTCTGCCCTCTTGGTCCTCTTGCAGTTTGATTGTGGTGTGAAAAAAAAACCTCTTAGACATTTGTCATTGAAACACATGCCCATTGGTAGGTTTTCCTGTACCGCTTGTTCTGGGAATAACTCTTATTATTGAGATTTCCCCTTCTTTTCTTGGTGACAATAATCATGAGAACAAAGAGGAAGAAAATAAAAAAAATACATTTTAACAACCCCCCCCCCACCCCAAAAATATGTCTTACTAATGGCAAATTCAAACATCACATTGCTGTACAAGTACAGAGAAAATTGCATCTGCCTAATTTACAGCCTAGGTACCACAAATAGAAGCATCTTTGCATCACAGAAGAAGGTGCACCGTGCCTGTGTGTGTTGGCAAATCACAAAAGGGATAAGGCCCTAAACACACAATTGCAAAGCTACATGAGAGAGACTCGTGGAGGAGCCAGGCGTACCAGTCACTCTTGGTTCTGGCTTAACGGCATCAATATTCTATATGGTAAGAATTCGGCAACCTAGCTGCTGCACTCAATAGTAAAATACTCAAAACTAACAAGAAGAGTACAAACAAAACAAATACAAATGTAAAAATACAGATAGGACATGGACCTGATTCCTCCAGAGGTGACCTGTGTTGCAAGGAACCATCCCTACCAAGTACAGAAATTTCTGACTATAAGGCAGACACATAGGCGAAGATTTACTAAAACTGGAGCACTCAGAATCTGGTGCAGTTGTGCATGGTAGCCAATCATCTTCTAACTTCAGCTTGTTCAATTAAGCTTTAACAACAAAACCTGGAAGCTGATTGGTTACTATGCAGAGCTGCACCAGATTTTACACCATGCAGTTTTAGTAAATAACCCCACAGCATCTGTTTGATTAATTCTGTTTATGATCAATGAACCTCCAATCCATGCACTGGCCCTTGCCAAGCCCAACCCACTCCATCTTTCCACCTTTCAGTGTAAAAAAACAGCAGAATGGTTATAGATGTTGACAGAACGTGGAAAAATAAAACAGACCCAGGTGCATAGTTACATAGTTAGTCTGACTGAAAAAAGACAAAAGTCCATCCAGTTCAACCATTAAAAAAAAAAAAAAAAGTTATAATCCAACACCCACAATTGATCGAGAGGAAGGCAAAAAAAAAAAAAACCCAGCAAAGCATGATTAAATTGCTCCTGCAGGGGGAAAATATTCCTTCCTGATCCTCCGAGAGACAAATTCCCTGGATCAACTTTACCTATAAATGTTAGTATCCAGTTATATTCTGTGTATCTAAGAAATAATCCAGATCTTTTTTAAAGCAATCCACTTTGCTGCCAGAACCAACTCTTCAGGGAGTCTATTCCACATTTTCACAGCTCTTACTGTGAAGAAACCTTTCCATGTTTGGATATTAAATTTATTTTCCTCCAGACTTAAAGAGCGCCCCCTTGTCCTCTGTGATGACCTCAGTGTGAATAACTCTACACTGAGTTTACTATATGAACCACTGATGTATTTATACAGGTTGATCATGTCCCCCCTTAATCTCCTTTTATCAAGACAGAATAAATTCAGTTCCTCTAATCTTTCCTCATAGCTGATCTCCTCCATGCCTCTTATCAGTTTGGTTGCCCTTCTCTGCAATTTCTACAGTTCCCCAATGTTCTTTTTGTGAATTGGTGCCAAAAACTGAACTGCATATTCCAGATGAGGTGTTACTAATTTGTGCAGGGATAATATGATATCTCTCTCTGGAGTCTATACCTCTTTTAATACAAGAGAGGATTTTGCTCGCTTTAGAAACCGCAGCTTGGTATTGCATGCCATTATTAAGCTTGTGAGCTACCAGAACTCCCAGATCCTTCTCCACCATTGATTCCCCCAGTTGTACCCCCCCTAGTATATATGATGCATGCATATTCTTAGCCTCCAAGTGCATAACCTTACATTTATCAACATTAAACCTCATTTGCCACATAGCTGCCCAATTAAACAGTGCATTGAGGTCGGCTAGTAAATTGGAGACATCCTGTAAGGATGTTATTCCACTGCACAGCTTGGTGTCATCTGCACAGACTGAAATGGGATTATAAATCCCAGACTGTATATTGTTTATAAATATATTAAAAAGTAAGGGTCCCAACACTGAACCCTGGGGTACACCACTGACAACCCTGGACCATTCAGAGTATGAATCATTAACCACTGCTCTCTGAATACGATCTTTTAGCCAGTTTTCTATCCATTTACATACAGATTTTTCCAAGCCTGTAGACTTTGCCTTACACATTAGCCGTGTGGGGACCTGTGTCAAACGGTTTTGCAAAATCCAAGTATAGCACATCCACCGCCACCCCTCTGTCCAAGGTTTTGTTCACTCCTCAAATAGAAAGAAATCAGATTTGTTTGACAACTTTTGTCTTTCATGAATCCATGCTGTCTGTTGCATAAATATTTTTTCCAGCAAGAACTCATCTATGTGGTCTTTTAAATAAACTTTCCAATATCTTCCCAACTATAGATGTTAAACTAACAGATATATAATTACTTGATAAAGATTGTGATCCCTTTTTAAATATAGGCACCAATTTAGCCTTACACCAATGGTTAAGGTTTGAAGCATCTAAAATAATGTAAAGGCATACATTAACAAATGATCCAAATTGATTTGAATTCATGTGTTTTTATTCTAATGAGCTTAGTGTGAATATTCTAATAGGATTCTTTTTGTACTGGGGTTGAACTTTTTACCTTTCGATTAATTTGTATGTGCCCAACCCAACAACGTCCATTGGGAATGGGGAAATTAATTCAACTTAATAACATAACAAAGTAATATGTATTAATTAATTATGTTAAAATAATTATAGCCAATCTTTCAAAATAACAATAGTATAACATAACTTCCAAAAATATGAATGGATTCTGAACGAATATATACTCCCTCAAAATAATGAATCATTCTACCGATTATGATGAAACAAAATAAAACCGAAATGAAATACATTTTTCCATTGTGCAATCTCAATCTCTATTTGTTTGCACACTGCGGTGCACTAACACATTAAGGTCCCATTCGCATGACAAGTACAAGCTATGCTGCACATAATGCACTCATGTGCTGCAGTGCAGTGTTAAAATAAAATAACTTTTCTTAATCACGTGCATTCAACTATACTGTAGATTGCCATGAATTATAATACAGGCGTACCTTGGTTTACGAACGCCTCGGTTAACGTAATGTTTGCTTTACAAATGAAAATTGATTGAAAATAATGCCTCGGTTTACAAAAAATTTTTCACAATAAAAATCATTTATAGCGCTGGCCCCATGCCTTTAAAGTGCACTTTATAAAGAGTTGTGAACAGATAAGACTTTTCACTTTCTTCTGATTTTCTGACCTCCGGAACAGATTAATTGGTTTTCAATGCATTTACAAATTAATTTTTAATCATGTCCCTGTACAGTATTTATGCCTTTAAAGTGCACTTTATAAAGAGTTTTGAACAAATAAAGACTTTTTTTAAACTTTTTTCTGACCTCCGAAATGGATTAACTGGTTTTAAATGCTTTCCTAAGGGAAACCGCGTTTCGGTTTACAAATTTTTTGCAATACGAAACGTCCCTCAGAACGCATTAAATTCGTAAACCGAGGTACGCCTGTTCTGTGCTTTAAAACGTATACCTGGTCCAGGATCATTTTATTGCAATGCACACCAATGCAGCACACACACAGCACTGTGGATCAAGTGTTCCCGTAAGGCATAGGTATGAAGCCAACCTCCTGGATTTCTAGCATTAGTTGCTCAATTATAGTTTTGCTGACCTTTAATTTTTATAGGATTTCAAAAAGGCACAATTTTAGATATACACATATTTGTTATTTATTTACTGCATACAGTTTAACTATTTATATTACGCAGGATGTGTGTAAGTTATGTTGAGTTAGCAATGATTTTAGAACATTTCCGACAAAATTATCTAATACACATTTGTGTAACTATCACACAACCTGACAAAATCAGTAAATCCATCTTTTTATTTTACCAGTCCTATGCTTTCAGAAAATCTATGGTTTGAATGATATTTTACAAATTCTGAAAGCTGTAGATGAAAACAAAAAAAAGGAATAATAAAAAATGGAAAGGTCACCTGAGGTTAAAAGTGGAATACAGAGCCTGACAGTGAAAAGGTTAAACAGCATAAAACAAAGGCAATATAGTATATAGAAAATTCATATGGATTGGGAATTAGATTTGCACCAACTGTTAAAATGAATAGCAAGCTGTGCGCTGAATTTTTATATAGAACGTTGTATAGCCACACATAGCGTACACAAATAATAAGTACATATCAGGGAAATGGGAAAATGTGGAAATCCTTTTCATAATAGCATACACAGCAATGCATCAGCTTGTTCCTCAGGCTAACAAGGGATTATTGTATTGATTTCAATGACTGCTTCTCATCAGTATGTTTGCATGACAGAGCTGATCCAGGTCTTCATGATAGAAAAAGCATTGATCTCATCTGGGCTTATTTGCTGCATGCATTTGTACTGTTAGAAAGAAGTAATGTCTTTGTATAACCTCTCAATGGCATGGCCATCTGCTGCCAAATAATAACTTACAGTTGTGCTCAAATGTTTGCATACCCTGTCAGAAATCGCAACATTTTGGAATTGATATTGAAAATATGACTGATTATGCAAAAAAATGGTCTTTTATTGAAGGATAGTGATCATATGAAGCCATTTATTATCACATAGTTGTTTGACTCCTTTTTAAAATCATAATGATAACAGAAATCACCCAAATGGTCCTGATCAAAAAAGTTTACATAAACTGGAATGTTTGGCCCTGGTACAGACACACAAGGGGACACACAAAGGTTAAAATGATAATTAAAAGGTTAATTTCCCACATCCATGGCTTTTTAACCTCCCTGGAGGTATTCCCCAGTGTAGCTCGGGGTAAAGTTTCAGCACCACAAGCGGTAACCCCGAGCTACACTCAGGAATACCCTGCAGCGTTGCTCCGGGATCTCTTCTTCACTTACCTTGTCCTCCCACGATGTCCCCCCTGCAGCGTCTGCAGCCCATGCCGGCATCCGTCTTCTGGGTTTCCGTTCCCTGCGACGTCGGGACGTAACCAAAGGGAAATTACTGTATCAAACCATTTCACATACATTTTGTCCCTAGTGCATTGCCTGCATTTTTACCGTTCTTTCTGCCTGGAAACTGAGAAATGTCTATGGCATTCAAAAAGCGTCCCTTTAGGTCAAAATCGGTTTTAGAACAGCTAGAGAACAGAGATAGTAAATTAGAACCACTTGTAGAATTGAGTGATAATGATTTGTGGGGAAATTTGTCATCAAACACTGAAAACGATTTTGCGACTTTGCTCAGTGATGTGCGAACTTGGCGCTATATTTCAAATTTCAGTGTTTTTGGTTTGATTACACTATTGAATTAAAATTATTATAATATTTTTATGATTATTTATTAAATTCTAATTTATGATTTTGTGTTTCAAATTTTAACATACCCGGGATGTTTACTAGACTCTTGTTCGGACAGATTTCAGTGAGTTATTCCTAAGACTTACAGGCCTACAATAAAAAAACAACATAATTTCCATGCAAAAAAATTTACCGCTTTGAGCACAGAAATACTGACAATCATACCGCTAGGGAGGTTAAATTGCAATTAGTGTCTGTGTATAAAACGTCAATGAGTTTGTTAGCTCATGTGAATGAGAACTAAACTTTTTTTATAAAGTTCCATTTCCTTGTGTCACAGACACTGGCTGCAGGGACCTCTTCTGCCCACCTGGTTTGTTTTATTTGGAACTATACATGTTCATTGAAAAAGCTGGTCACATTGGTCTCTGTTCCATGTATTCCTATGTAGGCCGGACTGTCTGGGTGGGCTCCCTGATTAATCAAAGTATTTACTGGCTGTTGATTAGCTTACTGTTAATTAGATCACTGTTAGCTGTTGGCTGTACTGTTTACCTTTTGCACTGTTTAGGATAATGTGATCAAACTCTGGATTTTATTACTGTCCATGTCCCTGCCTTGAACTCACATGATTCTTTTACACTGGGACATAAAGAGGGAAAAAAAAATTCCCCACTGGGAACACAAATAACAAAAAAACAAACAAAAAAAAACAGAGGTTTTTCTATTAAGCACTGTCTGTGTCCACATTGAGATTTTGCCTCACACCCTGTCTCAGAGACCAAGAGACCACTGTCAGTCCCACAGTCATCCATAAAAAATGAGGAAAGAAAAAACAGAGGGCGCACAGGCCCAGTGCATTACCATAAAAAATGTTTAATAAAAAATAAAGTATGTGTTGTACTCACAAACGACAATATAGTCAAGGCACATCATAAAGAACAGCTGGGTCAACACCAGGCTGAGTAACAGTCTGTAATAGGGAGTATAGACATCCAAAAGGTTGACGCGTTTCGAGGACTTGCCTCTTCCTCAGAGCCACTCAGTCATCCATAAAAGCCTGGGGTTGCAGGCCTTCCCCACATTATTGGAAAACAACTAATTTTGGCTTAAAGTATAAGTAAAAGATTTTTTTTGTTTTAACCACTTGCCGCCCTGCCACTGTAGAAATACGGCGGCAGGACGGCACGGGCAGGCAAAACCACGTTTTAAAATGTGTGTTTTGTAAACAGATAGGAGGCGCGCCACCGCCCTATCTGTCCCGCCGATCACCGCTGCGGATGTCAGTCGCCGGATCACAGCCGGTCCTTACCGGCTGTTTCCCGGCGATCGGCAGCAAACAGTGACAGACAGCACAGCTGCAGTAGCTGTGCTGTCTGTCACTTCCCTGACAGCTCGAGGACGAGCTGATCGAGAAAGAAGAGTTTCTCTCTCTCGAACAGCGGTATCTCGTGCAGCACACACCCCCGCCCCCTAGTAAAACACTCCCCCTCACACAGATAACCCTTCCCTGCAAAATAAAGTTAACCCCTTCCTCCCCAGTGCCATTAGTACAGTGTCAGTGTTTTTATTTTTTGCACTGATCACTGTATTAGTGTTTTTGGGGATGTCAGTGACCCCAAGTCAGTACCCCCCAATGTCAGAATGTCTGCCGCAGTCCCGCCATAAGTCGCTGGTCGCTGCCATAAGTCACTGATCGCCGCCATAATTCGCTGATCGCCGCCATTATTAGTATAAAAAAAAAAAACAACTAAAAATCCCAGTATCTTTCCCGCCATTTGTAAACGCTATAACTTTCACGTAAACCAATTAATTTACACGTATTGTTTTTTTTTTTTTTTTAGCAAAGACATGTCGCAGAATGCATTTTGGCAGAAATTTATGACTAAATTTGATTTTTGCATTTTTTTTTTACTGGACATGTTTTATAGCAAAAAGTCCAAAATATTGTTTTTTTTCCTCAAAATTGTCAGCCTTTTTTTTTATAGCGCAAAAAATAAAAACCGCACAGGCAATCAAATACCACCAAAAGAAAGCTCAATTTGTGGGGAAAAAAAAAAGTATGTAAATTTCATTTATGTACCATATTGCATGACCGCGCAATTGTCCGTTAAACTAGCGCAGCGCTATATAGCAGAAAAATGGCGAAAATTGCAGTATTTATACCATAGTTTGTAGATGCTATAACTTCCACACTAAGCAATCAATATACACTCATTGGAATTTTTTTTACCAAAAACATGTAGCAGAATACATTTTGGCCTAAATTTATAACCAACTTTGAGTTTATTATATATTTTTTATAGCTGAAAGTAAAAAATATTGATTTTCTTCAAACATTTTGGCATTTTTTTGTTTATAGCGTGAAAAATAAAAAGCACACAGATGATCAAATACCACCGAAAGAAAGCTCTATTTGTGTGAAAAAAAGGACGTAAATTTCGTTTGGGTGCAGCATTGCATGACCGCGCAATTATCAGTTGAATTAGTGCAGCGCCGAGTAGCAAAAAGAGGCCTGGTCATTAAGGGGGGTAAATCCTCTGGAGCTCAAGTGGTTAAGTAAAAGAAAATCCAAAATTTTAAGCTGTGTCCATCACAGTAATAAAGGGGAAATATTCCAATGGGGACACTAATTCTGGTGACAATTAGGGATCCCCTCACTTTGGAGGGATTTTCTCTCACTTCCTGTTTTGGCTATGGGGCAAGAAGTGAAGTGAGATCCCCCAGGGGACCAAAATGGCAAGAAAACAGACAGGAGTTATATCCCCCCTTTACCCAAAATTAAAAAAAAAATGTTTTGCCTTTGGTTCTAATCTCAAGTGGTTGTAAACCTCTGAAGTGAAAAATGTACGGGGGTTTTGAGGAAGGGAGCTCCAACACACATACTGTGATTAACAACCTCAGCTGTGCATGATACCTCACAGATGAGACTCTGTAGGGAGGTGGGGGTGTCTTTTCTCTCCACTCAGGTCTCAGATTACACTCAGCCCCCTGCTCTATGCTGTGCGTGACATCAGATCCCCACCCTCTGCTTTCTAATTATTAGAAATTCTGTGTAAACTGTACACTTTGAATGGTTATGCATAAGAGAAGACTTCAGAGAAACTGGTACTACTTCTGTAGGAAGATTTGTCTCATGTCTCTGTGTCACCTGAGGCTAGTCACTTCAATAGGTATATGTAAGGATTTAAGGTATCACAAAACAAAGTACAAAACTTTCTATGTTAAACAACTAAAAAAGACATGCAGTAACACTAAATTATTAATATACTGACAATTAGGGGGAAACAAATTGATTGTTTTCATTTCACTGAAGTCTTAAACATCTGGACATTTCAGTGATTTACATTGGAGTCAGTGAGGAAGGCAAAATTAAAGGATTAGTTCACATTTAAAGAAAAAAAAAAAAATTTTTTTTTGGCAGGTTAAAAGAAATATTAATTTATTGTTTTTTTAAATTAGGAACCTATAAATAATTGTATCCATAATTAGTAGATCGCAGGTGCAATGCATGGCTCCTGCAGACTGTCAATGTATTCTGTCTGCTCATACCTCACACGAGAAAGCAGTTACACAATGACAGGTGAATGAACAACATGGCAAGGTGGGTGGAGCCCTGCACAACTACTGTTTTTTTTTTAAATTGTGATAGCGGGGGCGGATCACTGTCACTAGAGGTGGAGGATTGGGGAGAGGCTGCAGCACTGACAACGTTACACCAAAAAAACAGGTGGAACATGTAACTTATTCCCAAAAGTGAACTTATCCTTAAGGTGGCTATTAAGGCCGCAATGCACTTTTAAATTATTCCTGTAGGTTGTTCTTTTGTCTACTCTTGCTTTAAATGTTTTATTGGTATACCTATGCTTTAAATTATTTATATTCTGTGATTCAGTTGAGTGGGGGTATCTTTGGAAGGTGATGCACAGATTTGGGCCTCAATTTCTTAGATAGTTGGGTATGCTTTACCTGGTGCCCTGTGCTCGCATACACACCAACAGTAGAATCTCTGACATTTTTCCCTTGCAGAGTGGCACTCGTCAGGGATGCCCCCTGTCTCCTTCCCTTTTTGCACTGGAGTCCCTAGCCATCTTGATTCGGAACTCCCATCTTGTCGTGGGGCTGTGGGTTGGTCCTTTGGAGGATTTTGCTTTATGTGAATTATGCCCATTTGTATCTACATGATGCAAATTCCTCCCTGCGGGCTGTGCTTGCACTTTGAGTTTGGAGATTTTTCAGGCATCCAAATTAACTGGTCAAAATCGGTCCCATTTCTTCTAGATCTCAGGGCGCGAGAGACAGCGGCTGTTATTCTATTGATGTGGGTCAGTTGATTTAGTTATCTGGGTATCCGGGTTCAACAAGATCCCACTAGTTTCTATGGTCTTAATTTACAACTGCTGCTTTCACAGTTGCGTGATAGATGTTTATGTTAGAACATCTAACCACTGAACCTGATGAGCCATATTCAACCACCTCAAAATGATATTTCTTCTTAAATTTAATTATGTATTCCAAAATTGCCTTGCCTGGATACCCGCCTCTTTTTTTTTTTTAAGGAGGTAGATTGCTGTGCCAGCTCTTTCACCTGGGGGAATGCTCTCCCTCACTTGGCAAAATCTAACTTATGTCTTCCTGTGAGGTGTGAAAGGTTTGCATTCCCTAATTTTCTTGTATACTACTGGACTGCTACCTTGATGTCAGGAATGAGTTCGCCTGCTGGAGGTACTGTGGCCTCCGGACCTATAAGCTGCAGTCAACCAACAGGTATCTCACAGCAGACTGAAGCTCATGGTAATCAGTCATCACCTGAGGCTTGTTACAGCAAGAGTATTTAAGCCCTGCCTGTGGCTACTCTTCGGTGCCTTGGTGTTTGACCTTGTGTCACTGACCTGTGTTCCAGCATCCTGATCCTGCATTCTGATCTTGACCCTGAAGCCTGGACCTGTCTGCTTGTTCCTTCTCCTGTTTACCCTCTCTCTATACTGGCTTGCTCCCTGCTCATTCTGCCTTATCTCCTGTATAAGGCCCTGGCTCGGACACCGACTATGCTTCTCTAATCCTGCTATTTGTATATATTTGGTTTGGACAGTTGTTCATTGTTAGTTTGCTCACTTATTAGATTCTCTGTTTGATTCATGCAGTTCTGATATGTTGGAGGTGCGTTTATATTTTTATTATTCACTTATTTTTAATAAATTACATTATTTTACATTAGACTTGTGCCTGGTGTTCTCTGTGCGATTTTACACATTTCTGGTCACGCCTGTTTTGCAGGATACCAATGCTCTGTATCCTTAACACTTGGTCTCAGTCCGCTGGTGGTTTATGGGTTCCTGGGCAAATGCAGCTGTCTGTTTGGAGGCTGCCCTGTTGAGTATCGGAGCATAAGAATTTGGTGTATAGGGGCCCCAAGGCCTATGTTTATCTGCCACATCCTACCAGGACAACCCTTAGAATATGGGCCTCTGCCAGCAGCCCTGTCACTGGTCACCATATCAGCCACTATGGGGTGACCCCTCACAATTTAGATCTATACCAGATCCCCAGGTTTGGACCAGATATGACATTAAGATAGTCTGGGATATTATGCCCTCAGGAGTCTTCTTACCCTTCAAAGATCTATCCATTAAATTTGGGTTACCTAAATGGATGTATTTCCGCTAACTTCAGTTGCATCATGCTGCTCAGGCTCAGTTTGCACAACCCCCCTTGATCTGGCCTTGGACCCCATTATGGAGCGTCTTGCTCAGTAATCTTTGTCCAAGCCTCTTTCTTCTCTTTACCTGGCATTACTTAGTCTTGATTAACCCAAGATGGAGAGGTTTTGGGAAGATTGGAAGGCTGATATTCCCTCTTTGGACAGGGAAGACTGGGAGGATTGTTTTGAGGACATCTCTAAACTAGATATCTCCTCTAAGGACAAACTAATACAAGCAATATTTTTGCATAGGGTATACTACACTTCCCAGAGATTACACAGAATATATGCACAGAGGTCCCCTGCTTGTGTTGCCACTCAGCTTTAGGTACATATTTCCACATGTTTGCAGTTGCCCTAAGGTGGCACAGTTTTGGGTGGATGTCTTTGAACTTATTAATGTCTGTCTTCAACTGTCTCTTTTGATTTGTCAAGAGTTTGCACTTTTGTGCATACAGACGACGAGTAAAGGCCTCAATGCACCAAATTGTTGGTATCCTATCTATTGTATTATGCTAAAAAAGCAATACCCTGTAAGTGGAATGTACCCTCCCCCTTCAGTAGATTAATGAGAAAACATGCCCATGTTCTCAAACTACCAATCTGGTTGTCAAAATTTTATATATGGGGCGCATGCGCACCTAGGGATGATGTCGGACGCGGATTGCTGAGCTCCGCTCATCCCCGGCAAGTAGTGACTCACCCGCTCCGCTCCACGGCATATTCTCTGCTACGGGTGAGTCACACAGTACAAGCACCCGGCCCAGCATAAGGGAGAGGCTTCCATGGGGAAGATAGGGCGCTGGAAGCCCCCCTCCCCGCAGCCGCAGGATCCGCGGCCCTCGCCGCTCCGACGATTTTTGACTAGGCCGCAATCCCCGGCCTCAAGTAGTGTCAGGAGTCCGAGGAACGATCCCGGACCCCCAGTGGCCGCGGAGGGTACTGCACCCTGCATTATAACAGAGCAGCTGACAGCCTCTGCTCTGATCCATCCACAAATGGAGGCTCCCGGACCCCCGGTGGCCGCGGAGGGTACTGCACCCTGCATTATAACAGAGCAGCTGACAGCCTCTGCTCTGATCCATCCCCAAAGGGAGGATTCTGATTCCCAAGCCACAGCAGGAGGGGTTATGGACCACCCTACACCAGGGTATCTTCCTCCCCCTAGCCAAAACCCTCAGCAGGCTATATTGTCCTCTACGCTTACAATTTCTGCGTTGGACGGTAAGTTGCAAATCTTTTTACGTAATATCACCGCCTCCATAACCGCTGAAGTTGGTAAATTGGCTATAGATCTCAGAGGGGAAATAGCCCAGATTGGAGACCGCACGGATAAACTGGAAAACAAGTTTGATGATTTGGTGCAATACGTTCATGTCTTGGAGGAAGATAACGCATATCTGAAACACTCCATGTCCCAAATGCAGCTCCAACAGGAAGACCTGGAAAACAGGGAACGGCGCCAAAATATCAGTATTCGCGGTATGGCCGAATCTATTTCTGATGCACAACTACACCGCCACCTACTGTCCTTCATCGCAACTGCTCCCATGATCCCAGAGGCAGACTGGCGAATGGACAGGGCTCATCGCTCTCTGGGCCCTAAACCTGTTGAGGGCTCCAGGCCACGCGACGTCATAGTCCGTTTCCACTACTTTCAAAGCAAAGAAGCCTTACTATCATCGGTTCGCCACAAATCCTCTTTGGAATTTAAAGGTGACAGACTCCAACTCTTCTGCGATCTTTCTCCGATTAAGCTTGCCAAACGGCGTGCTCTGAAGCCGATCACCACACACCTTCAGCAACATCGTGTCCTGTATCGTTGGGGGTTTCCCTTCAAGCTGGTCATTTCTAGGGACAATACTCAAGTTGTTCTCCGGGATCTTCATGAAGCGGACTCTTTCCTAAAACAGTTGGGACTTCCACCTTTATCGGATGATGTGTCCTCTTTGCCGCCTACCCCATCCCGTCCTTCCGCCACCCCCAACAAGATCTGGACACCAGTCCGCGGAGGTCGGAAGAGACTCTCACGCACCCCGCAACGTCCGCGTTCTTCTCGATCAAGTGATCCACCTGCCTGATGATTCTCAGGGGTGACCTTCTGTGGCTAATCTGGTGCTGTTCTCTCTCTCCTGTTTCATACATGGTTTTTATACCATGTATGAAATTTTTGTCATTTTGGTCGGCCAAACCCTTGTTGGGTGCATTTTTTGCTTCTGTTTCTCCTGGCCGGGTTTGACGACCTCCCGGTTGTGTCGGATGTCGTGCTACCCCCGATCTTGTCTAGCCATTGGCCTAGACGACTTGGACTTAGTTGACGTTCCCAAGTTTATATCCTTGCGGATACCTGTTTTTCACTGTATATTCTTTTCTTTTGTGTTATTTGTTTGTTTTATGTTTTTTGTTTTCTATTCTACTACATCAATGGTATTTCACTCATTTGTCATGGTAATACATGTAGTTCAGTTGTTGTTATTTCATAATGGCTTTGAGGTTTCTGTCGTATAATGTTAAGGGCCTCAACTCCATTCAAAAACGGTGGATGGCTTTGAAGGAATTTCGATCCTCAGGAGCAGACATTATTTTTGTCCAAGAGACCCATTTCAAATCATCTGGCTCCTTTCGTTTTGCCTCAAGATTTTTTTCCCAAGCCTATTCGGCCTTTGATCCTTCCGGGAAGGCCGGGGTGGCAATTTTGATTAGGTCACACTGCTCCCTTCGGGTTGTTTCCTCCAAGGTTGACCAACAGGGTCGCTTTATTATTTTGGAATGTATGCTTGGTGACACCCCCCTTGTTCTGTTGAATTTATACGCCCCAAATACGGGTCAATTGCAGTTCATTTCCCAAACACTCGCTGACCTAGATTCCATTTCCACTTCGCAGGTGATTGTTGGGGGTGATTTTAATTTGATTTTTTCCCCTCATAAAGACAGGAAGGTTCTTTTTGAGTCCACCCCCTCAAGGCGGCAATGCTCCTCTTCAAAATCTTTTCATAGACTGATAAGGGAGCATCGTGTCATCGACGCCTGGCGGATTAAACACCCCCTTCATAAACAATTCACTTTCTACTCCACCCCTCACCGTAGTTACTCTCGTCTAGATCATTTTTTCATCTCTGCCCCACTGCTTTCACTTCTGGTTTCTTCTGAAATCAACCCCATCACTTGGTCTGACCATGCCTCTTTGACTTTAAACCTTTTTTTTCCTCCTGTTATACCCAAACCATGTCATTGGCGCCTTAATGAGACCTTTCTTTCCACAGACCATTTTAGAGATGAACTGTCGCAGGGACTTGATACCTACTTTACACACAATGTTGGCTCCGTTGCCTCTTCCTCAACTCTGTGGGAGGCCCATAAGGCGGTCTTTCGAGGACTCTGTATTTCTATGGGTTCTCGTTTAAAAAAGTCCTCGGCGAGTGCTAGGGCCTCTCTTATACATCAGCTATCTTTTGCGGAACGACGGTTACTGGCCAAGCCGTCCATTTCTGGGCTCCAGAGGGTAACATCTCTACGGGACCGAATTAAAGTTCTCGACTCCAGTAAGACTGCACAATCCCTCCTCTGGGTTAAGCAGAAATTTTATGAATTTTCCAACAAACCCCATCGTATGTTAGTCAATCGACTCAAAGCTCAGTCCCCTTCTACGATGCCTGACCTTTTAATACAGCCAAATGGAAGCCCTACCTATGACCCTCGGGATATGGCAACCCTTTTTGGCTCATTCTATGGGAAACTGTATAACTGTTTGACCCCAGACCTTCACCCGCCCCTCACACAGTCATCGTTTGATAATTTTTTTGACCCTTTGTCACTTCCGAGAATATCACCTTCAGACATTGCCACCCTTAATGCTGACATTACGCTAGAGGAATTACTGGACACAATTAAACATCTCCCTTCTCGTAAAGCCCCGGGACCGGATGGATTGCCCTACTCCTATTATAAATCTTTTATTGGTATTCTGGCACCTCATCTCCTCTCTTTTTATCGAGATCTTTTCAAGGGGGTCACACCCCAGACTGAATTCTCCCGTGCATATATCTCGGTTATCCCTAAACCCGATAAGGATCACTCTATTGTAGACAACTACCGCCCCATTGCCCTACTTAATTCCGATTATAAGATTTTCACCAAAATTTTGGCCAACCGACTGTCCGGAATTATTTCCATACTCATACATAGGGACCAAGTGGGCTTTGTACCTGCCAGACATGCTGCAGATAATACCAGGAGATCTATTGATCTGGTTGACTTGGTTAACCGATCCTCTACCCCTGCTGTGTTATTGAGCTTAGATGCTCAAAAAGCTTTCGACCGTTTAAGTTGGCCTTATATATGTTTATGGTCTTGGAGAGATTTGGTTTTAGAGGCCCATTTGTAGCAGCCTTGAAGGCCCTTTATTCATCCCCCTTCTCGCAGGTCAGATTAGCTTCTTTTCTTTCACTTCCCTTTCAGATGTCAAATGGCACACGTCAGGGTTGCCCACTCTCTCCCTTGCTGTTCATTCTTTGTTTGGAACCATTAGCCATCGCCATCAGGTCGAATCCGGATATTCGCGGGATACAATCCCATTCCCATGAGTACAAGTTATCGTTATTTGCAGATGACATCCTCCTCACACTTACGAGCCCCCACACCTCCTTACCGATTTTGCATGAGACTCTGAAACAATTTGGGGCTATATCAGGCTACAAAGTCAACACGTCCAAAACTGAGGCACTCCCAATACATGTTCCATCTGCTGTTCTAACCTCGCTTCAGCAAGCCTTTCCCTACCGGTGGTGCACCCACTCTTTAAAATATTTAGGTACTAATCTTACTTCCTCTTACCAATCCATATACGAGGCCAATTTCCCCCCACTATTTATAGCAATTTCTCGCTCTCTGAAACATTGGGATACCTTGCCCATCTCTTTCCTCGGACGCATCAACGTCTTAAAAATGACCGTGTTACCCAAACTTTTATACCTGTTTGCAACTCTCCCCGTCCCCGTTCCTATGTCCAAACTTCACTCCCTTCAGAAATCTTTCCTACATTTTATTTGGCACAATAAGCGGCACAGGATTGCACGTTCTGTTCTGCTCTCCCCGCGTTCTAGGGGGGGATTGGGGGCGCCGGATATAATAACATACTACTATGCAACTCACCTTCGTTTTCTCATGTCATGGTCCACCCACCATCCTCCCAACACATGGACTGAGATCGAATCATTGCAACTGTCCCCAGCTCATCCATGTTCCCTCCTTTGGTCAACCTCAGCAGTGGATGTCTCTTCCTTCCGCCACCTATTCCTTGGTCCCATGCATTTTTCACTGACTGTTTGGCAGAAATGTAAGGCTAAATTTACACTGGACTCTGATTGCTCCCCACTGACAAATATCCTCTATAACCCTAATCTTCCAGATAATATGGCCATGTCCCGGATGTCTCTTTGGGTAGTAGCTAACCTTTTTCAATTGCATCACTTGGTACACCCGGTGACTCGTAAGTTACACTCATTCCCGGATCTTCAGAAAAAGGCTCCTCTACCTCCTCATCACCTATATATATACCTTCAAATACGCCATTTTTTTTCTACCTTATCACCCTCATTGATCCTGGGGAAGCCTACTCCCTTCGAACGTTTATGTATGCAGGGTCCCCACCAAAGGGGTATTATCTCTAATACTTATAAACTCCTTATGGATGCCCCCCCTTTATCCAATGACACTCACCTTTACATGCGTAGGTGGTCTCAATTTGTACAACGAAATATTGATTTTTTAACGTGGAAGAAAATCTGGGAAAATGCATCTAGATCTTCTGTCTGTGTGGTTTTTAGGGAAAATATATACAAGATCATGATGTTATGGTACAAAACACCTGAAGTTCTTCATGCTTATAATCCGAATGCTTCTCCTGCCTGCTGGCGCTGTAGTAGAGATCTTGGTTCTCTCTACCATATCTTTTGGACATGCAGCTCCATTGCCCCTTTTTGGGAAGAGGTCCGCTCCTTGTTGCAATCGTTGTTGCATATCTCTCAACCATTTGACCCACTGCATTTTTTGCTGGGCTTGCCATTCCCGGGTCTACCTAAACCAGCTAGAAAACTTGCTGTACATGTTCTGACCGCGGCCAGGAGAAGCATTCCTATGTGTTGGTTATCTTCTACTCCCCCTTCATTGCCGATTTTGTACAAACTTATTGCTGATGTAAGACAGATGGAATATTTGACTGCATTACATAATTGTTCGTTTGCTGTGTTTGAGATGATTTGGCTCCCGTGGGATACCTTCATTTCCTCTATGCCGGCCCAAAATGTAAGACCCTGATTACTTTCGCACTGTTATTATATGATTCCACTGGTCCTGATCATATGTAGTTTTACCATCGATGTACCTTTCTGATATGCTTTTTTTTTTTTCCTTATCTTTTTTAAAAACTATACTGTTTGTACTCACATGAAAACCAATAAAAATTGTTAATACAAAAATTTTTTATATATATATATATATATATATATATATATATATATATATATATATATATATATATATATATATACACACATACATATATACACACACACACACACACACTCTATTCTTTTTCAATGATTTTTTTCCATGAAAAAAATGAAAGACAAAAACCACAAAATAAGGAAAAAAACCAATGCATTATTTCTCCTTAAGTGTGTACGTAGACAGACGTTTGTTTTTGCACCTTCTGTTACTTGCTCTTTTTCAAGCTAAAAAAATTATGATAAAAATTAACCTTAAAAAAGTACGGTCACTTTATTTACAAAACTCACATGCTGTACATACTGTCTATCATGTGTTTACTATTGGTTTACATTTATGTATTTTCCTATTTTACTTTAGACAAATATTTATTTGTTTATTTATTTATACAAAAAAGATTAAAATCATGTCACCATGGGTATACCAAACAAGTACATATGCAAACAGAGTGTCCTGGTACAAAGATCTGGTAAGACATTGGGAAAAATGTTCCGACAAAGCATAGACACTTCAATGGCCTGGGCATGTGAGAGGGGACAGACCAACCAAAATTCTCTGGTTACAGGAAGGATTATATCAGACAGATAAATTGGCTCAGATAACAGTGAAAAAAAGGAGAAAAAGAAGAGGGAAAGCGGAGACAAAAGCAGTGAGATTAGGTGGTAAAGTGTGGATAAACCCACATTGGTAGTGGGTCACTTGCATCATAAGGAGAATCCCAGGAGTTGGCATGTAAAACTAAAAGAACTTTCAAACCTCTTCAAGTGTACTAGAAGACTAGGAGAGTCCTTAAACATTATCCAGGTCAGCCAAACTGATGTAAATCTTTCATAAGTGTCATTAAGGACAGCCACCAGCACCTCCATGTGCATGATGTCAAATATAATATCAAGCTATTCAGGGAATGTAGGGAACACAGCAAATTTCCAGTGTTTAAGTATTATTTGTCTAACCGCAAACAATAAAAAAAACAAGAAGAGTTTTAGCATGAGACAATGATTGAGGCAGGAGGGGAAAGAGGGCCAATTCAGAGGAGTTGGGAACCAACTGAGCATATAAATTACAGAGGTGAAATACCTGGTCCCATATTTGTCGAATTAGCGGGAAACCCCACCATATATAAAGAAGGGTTCTAGGGGAGAACTGCAGTGCCAACAGGAGTCTGAGTGAGATGGGAAGATACAATGTAGCTTGGAGGAAGTAAGGTACCATCTGGAGAGCTTCTTATTTTACTTTAAAGAGTGTTTAATAGGCCAATTAGAAACAAAGGATTTAGCATGTCATTGTGCTGGGCCCACATTGAACAACACAGTCCTAAGGATGTCGAGTGAATGAACCTTTACAAGGATAAGCAAAGTCTTTTTTCTTATTCAAGTACCTATTTAGTAAACAACTCCATAACCCCACTAGAAATTGTTGGGAGCTGCACCAGGCCTGGAATGGGAAAAAATATAAGCCCAGTCATTTTAGACTAAGCAGACAAATTTTTCAAGGGACACGGAGAGGGGATTTGCGGGCAGTTGGTGAAGGGATATTCACATAATCAGTCCTTCACACTATAATATAAAGGGGCACTGTGATTTAAAGGGGATTGCACTGTACAGGGGCACTATATTGATTACAGTGTCCATTTACAGTGCTCCTTTGCATTAGTGCCCATAGCAATCACAGCCCCCCATCTCAGTGCCCCTTACAGTCATGCCCCCCCTCCCTTTTCTCTGTAATCAGATTGACTCATTTTACTCTCTGTCTCGTCTCCCCTGCACAGTCCTACCTTTGGCAGAACAGAGGCTGGATTCAGCCCGTGTGTCCTCTCCAGGGTTTCCCTGCCCAACAGTGATATCATCCTGTCAGCAAAGCAGGGGCAGGAGGAGCTGCATTACTGGATTATATTAACATGTGGACAATTGCCTGCATGTTAAAGCAGTAGTAAACTGCAGCTTGGAAAAAAAAGAAAAATTCCCTGGCCTTGCATACTAGCATATTATGAAAAACGTACCTTAAAACAAGCACTGTCCCCACTGCAGAAGCTTCCATTTTCACTTGGTCTTCCTTCAGAGCTCGTGGGCTCTGGCCATCTGACTGGATGAGCCACAATGAGTCTCGGGTCATGGTAGGGTGCTCTGAAGAAATGGCACGGGTATGCCGTTCCTTCAGAGTGCATGCACTGAGTTCAAAAAGAGCAAATATCTCCTAACCGTGCTAATTGTACCTAAGGTAAGCTTTATTATAAGCTTACCTGTAGTTACAAGATACAAAAGTGGGTCTACTTCCACTTTAATATGAAAATACTCCATCTCTCCGTGTAGATCTCTAGCTCCTCATGCCCCCTGCTCTTCTGATAGGATGACATTGTTGGCGGGGAGGGAGAGCTGGGAGAGGAGACATACAGGGCAGCCATTAGAAATTTTGGGGCCCCTTACACAGCTTTAGGCTTGGGCTCCCCTGGGCCTGACAACTAATATTCTCAAGGGCGCATCCACTGGCCATCCCACTGAATCCACCCACTGGCCATTCCTTCACTGCACTCACTTTTATTCTAACACTAACAACATAATTTGTGAAAATGAAAAGTGTATTCTAAGTTACTAGAGCTTTCAAGATTTAAGGGTAAGGAATTACAGTATATTTTGGCCAAAGAACAGCAAAGAGACATCCCCATATATTCAAAGAGATGGCCCAATCCAGCAAAGAGACAACCTCACATATTCAAAAAGAGAGCCCCATCCAGCAAAGAGACAGCCCTATCCAGCAAGGAGCCCAATCCAGTAAAGAGATGTCCCCATATAGCAAAGAGATGCCTCCATCCAGCAAAGAGACTTCCAAATCCAGCAAAGAGACAACTCCATATAGCAAAGAGAAATTCCAATCCAGCAAAGAGACATCTCTATATAACAAGGAGACATCCCAATCCAGTAAAGGGACATCTCCATATAGCAAAGAGACATATCCATATAGCAAAGAGACATATCGCCATTGTCCCTTCAGTGCAGCTGCATTTCCCAGAATGGAAGAGGTGTGTCCCCTGCAGGCATTTCCTGTGTGTCACTGGAGCCATTTCTTCTGCACCTCCTAGTTTGCTGGCTCTGGCCCTGCTTTATGAATGGTTGCATAGTGGGAAGTAAGCGGCGGCTTCAGTCTCTGCTAGCTCTGTCCAGACTGTGATCGCTGCTTACCTTCCACTGTGTGGACCAGACATCAACAGGACTCTCTTCTTAGGACACGCAACCTAGCTACCTTGGCCCACTTGGCAAATGCCTGGTGTGCTCTATGGCCAATCTGGGCATGGGCTGCATATATCCTAGGTCATAATGCTTTACAATTCTTGCTTGAAGTCTGTAAATTAACATTCTCCTAGCAACATCCTTGAAGGATATTGAAGGATATTAAAGGATATGTTAATCTTTTGGAGAATGTTACATGCTACACCCAGGGTGTAATGTGTACATGCTCCAAGTCTGCCCCTCCCAGCACCCCTCCAATCCCCTATAACAATGGGTGGAAGGACCTCTCTCTGCACCTGCTGTCAATTTTCAAAAACAGTGAGACTGTGCGGGGCTTCGCCCACACAGCCACTCCATTCATTTACAGTAGTCTGTGAAGGAATGAACTAAGTCCTGTTTGCCACCACAGCAGCCTGCTTGTAGTTTTCTGATAATGGAAGAACACAGAAAGAAGGCGATTCTAAGTGCAGTAATATGGCAATTCATTCAGCACACAAGAATAAAAAACACTTGAAAATGTACAGGCTCATTGTATAGATCTTCCAAGCTCCTGGTAGGTATATTGCAGGGACTGTTCAGCAATCCATCAGCTGCAAGACCCATGGAACGCAGGAACCAAGATGGCTGTCGCACTTCTGGGATCAGCATGGAATTCACATGCCAGAAGTGATGCCAGGTGGGGGCAGTGAAGCATTTTGGAGCATGCACAGAAAGTAGATACTGTATATACGATGATCCTGTACATTTGCACATCCTGTAAGTGTTTTTACTCGTGTGCTGAATAAATTGCCATATTCCTGCACTTAGAAGCACCTTCTTTCTGTGTTCTTCCATTATCAGAGTTTTGCTTATACGCCATCTAGCGTTGCTCTAGTGCTTGTTTGGCTGCTATTATAACATACCTTCCCTCAGTCAACTATTGGATGTCCATGAACCACAGCACCTTTAGAGGTCTGGTCCCAGCAGGAGTGACCTATGGATTGTGTATTTCTTGTAGTTCTCAATGAACTGTGAGGGTACTCTGGGGGTGAGCACTCTCATAGTTCATTGACACTTCCTGCAGCTGTCTACCAATATTGAGGTACAGGCAGGCAAGCTGGAGTCAGTGTCTGCAGGAGCCTTACAATGCACCCACAATCTACCAATCTTGGGTGCAATGCTCTGCAGGTTCATCAGAAAAAAATAATAAATGCACATTTTTTCCTGGAATAATATGTGCATGCATTATTTTTTCTTAAAGGTGAGCTTAGCTTTTAATAACCCTACTTCAAGGAGCTGCTGTACTAACCTGCTACCGTAGTAGCAGCTATGGGCACTAAACAAATATTAGGAACCTCTCTGTGTGTTTCTCTGATTTAGTGATCACTTTAAGGCTAGGTTCACACCCATAAAGGTTGTGTTTGAGCCGTTTCTTCATTGCTTTTTGCTTTGCATTTTTGCACCTGCATTTTCTGTCTTTTTTTTTTATTTTTCCTGTTGCTAGACAGATTTAAAATGCAAAACGCATCAAAATGCGGCAAAAACACAATACATGCTTTTCTGCAGTGTTTTCATTGAAGTCTAGAAAATCAAAAACGCAACTTTTTGTGTTAAAAAAAAGTCCCTGACCCTTTCCAAAAAAAAAAACGCACTGGGTGAAAATGTACAGATGTGAACATGTTGCATAGGAAATCATGTTAAATTGACTGCTATGCATTTCAGCAAAACACTGAAGAAAACGCTTAGGTGTGAACCTACAGTTAAACCTGGAATGTTTGTACACGGACAGCTAAAATTACATTGTTTAAAATAGTTTTCTAACTTTTCAATAAACAAAAAAAAAACATTTTACAATGAAAGTGTGATGTTGGCTGAACCACAGCAAAACAACAATGCAAACAATGCTTCAAATCTAAAATGGATGAAATTTGCCCTACAGCCAATAAAATGTACATCAATAAAAGCACACATGCATAATCAATAGCTGTGTGATAATAACTGAGATGCTTTTTTGTTGTTGCTTTGTTGAGGATGTAAAATACATAATTTGCACAATCAGTAGTGGTTTGATAATACATGAGCTTTTTTTGTTGTGTATGTAAAATAAGTCATTTTAAAATATTTTTTTAATTCTTTCACAATCTTTCAGTAATCTCTGTTTAACAAAATAGATTTCATATATCATTGATTGAATTAGCCAGCTATGTCTATTGTTTTGAAATAAAGCTTAAACACTTAAAAAAAAATGTAGACACTTATTTTCCAACTATATATAACAAAATCTATTGATATTTGTAATCAGAATAAATAGATGAATATATGTTAGTGAGAAATGGTGTTACATTAACACTCCCCTTTCACCCACCCCACCTAATGTTGCTCCATTGATCAGAAATCACCAGCTGAAGTTTCTTCTGTAAGCCACACTTTGGGAATATTGATCCCCTGGTCCCCTGACTATGCTCAATGGTTCCTGCTGCCATTGCTTGTGTCACTACTGGACATGATCCCAGAAATGTCAGTTTCTGAAGAAACTTCAGCTGGCGATTTCTCATCAATGGAGAATCATTTGGCAACGTGGGTGGCAGGAAAGAGAAGTATTCCTTTTCTCCTTTACAGAGACAGCTTTTATTGACCGATTTGTTTTAAATAAGTTGTATTAAAATGTATGTTCAACATTTAACAAAAAAAAACAAAACATTTAAAAAAAAAATAATAAAGATAATGAAAATATCATGGTGGTAGTTAACATGGTTTGAGAGTTTTTGTTAAGTTACGCTCCAATTTAGTTGAGAATTGAAATTCTTTCCAGGTACATTACATATGTCAAGAATTTTAGTACATTTTAGAGAGGAATCTTACCTTTCTCTGTTCAGAAAAAAAATATGTGTATCTAAGCATATTCTTCCACAAGACTGAGTGGGAAAGTGAGAGGCTTGATCATCATCAGCTGAGAATCTGTGTTGTCAAAAGAAAAAGGTGCATCAGCTGAATCCCTGCAGTTATATAAAGGGTTTGGATCTGGACACACTGTTGTGATGCCTGCTATGTACATTCTAACCACTTGCCTACCAAGCACTTTAACCCCCTTCCTGCCCAGGTATTTTTTCTAATATTTTTTTATAATCAGTGTCCAGACTATCAGTGTAGATGACTCCTTTCACACTTGCTGGTTATTGGGAGGATGTTAAATTAATGTCGACTATAGCATGGTCAGCAAGTGGTTAAACAAGCTCACCTTAACAAAATAATAATAAATGCTCTTTTTTTTTTCATATACTGTCACCAGTGCAGTACAGCGCCATCACATAACTGGTGTGGCTGTGATCAGGGACACTGGTGACTGTATGAAGAAAAAAAAAAAAAAAAATATATATATATATATATATATATATATATATATATATATATATATATATATACTGTTCAGCACTGCATTATTTCAACTGGTAATTGCGCGGTCGTACACCCAAACAAAAATGTGTTTCCCTTTTTTCACACAAATAGAGCTTTCTTTTGGTGGTATTTGATCACCTCTGTGGTTTTTACTTTTGGACCGAACATTTTGAAAAAAAGCATTGTTCACTTTTGGTTATACAAAATATCCAAAATTTAGGCCAAAATGTATTCTGCTACATGTCTTTGGCTAAAGAAAAATCCCAATACACGTATATTAATTGGTTTGTATGAAAGTTATAGCGTCTATAAACTATGGTATATATATTGGAATTTCCAGAGCTTTTACTTTCTGACAGCCACATTTCTTGAGGTGCTAAAATACCAGGGCAGTACACCCCCCCAAATTACCCCTTTTTGGAAAGTAGACACCCCAAGGATTTTACAGAAAGGGAATGTCGAGTCCCTGGAACATTTTATTTTTTGCCACAATTTTTTTTGAAAATTACATTTTTTTTCATTAACTAAAGTTGTCACTTAAATGATATATTGCTCATGCATGCCATTGATATATGTGGAGTAACATCCCAAGACACATTCTCCTACATGGAGATACCACATGTGAGAGGCTTTTTGGCAATCTAGCTACATACAATCCTCCAAAATACAATGACCACCTCCAGGCTTTCAAAGGGCATATTTCCTCATATCACTTCTTCACTACCTATCACAGTTTTGGAGGCCCTAAAATGCCAGGATAGTACAAACACCCCCCCCCCCCAAATGACCCCTTTTTGGAAAGTAGACACCTCAAGGAATTTGATAGGAGGCATGGTATTTTACAGATAGTATTTTTGTCACAGGGTTTTGAAAAAGAAAAGAAAAATACATTTTTGTTTTCTTTCTTCGTTTTCCAAAAACGTGGCAACAAATGAGATCTGCAAAACACTCAGCCTGCTTCTTATCAAATACCTTGGAGTGTCTACTTTCCAAAAAGTGGTCATTTGGAGGGGTTGCTTCTTCTATCCTGGCTTTTCAGGGTCAACATTAGAAGCTTATACCCCACACCACCCACTCTTGAAGACCACTCTTGAAGACCAAGCCTTTTCTGACACTTTTTGTTCACATGAAAAAACGTTTTTTGCTAGAAAATTACTTTGAGCCCCAAAACATTATATATTTTTTTTAAAGCAGAGGCCCTATAGAATAAAACGGTGGGTGTTGAAATTTTTTACATCACGCAGTATTTGTGCAGCAATTTTTCAAACGGAAATCTTTTACGAAAAATACATTTTTTAGAATTTTAATGCACAAAAACACAATATATTGCCCAATTGTTTGATAAAATCTAAAGGATGATGTTATGCTGAGTAACTAGAAACCAAACCTGACATGCTTTAAAATTGCGTGTAATAGCTACAAAGTACATACATTTTTAATATCGATTGGCGATGCTTTAAAAGCCTTTACAGGTCACCAGAATTTATGCAGGAGGTCTAGTGCAAGAATTACTGCTCTCGATCTGACATTCGCGGCGATACCTCAAAAGCATGGTGCAACTGCTGTTTACATACTGGCACGGGGTCAATGCTTGCCCATGCTAGTGCTCATGCACAGGGGCGAGGGTGCTTTTTTTCTTTTTTTTTTTTTTTTAGTTATTTTGATTGTTATATTATTTTTACACTGTCCCTTTCATTATTTTTTTTTTAATCACTTTTCTTGCTATCACAGGGAATGTAAATATCCCCTGTGACTGCAATAGGCATTGACAGGTATTCTGGGGTCTATTAGACTCTAGATACAGTTGCAAGAAAAAGTATGTGAACCCCTTGGGATTACGTGGAATTTTGCATGAATTGGGCATAAAATGTGCTCTGAACGTCATCTAAGTCACAACAATAGAAGAACACAGTCTGCTGAACATAATACTACACAAACATTAGATGTTGCCATGGTTTAATTGCACATAACATGTAAACATTCACAGTGCAGGGTGGAAAAAGTATGTGAACCTCTGGACTTCATAACTGGTTGACCCTCCTTTGGCAGCAATAACCTCAACCAAACGTTTCCTGTAGTTGCAGATCAGACCTGCACAATGATCTGGAGTCATTTTGGACCACTCCTCTTCACAAAACTGTTTCAGTGTAGCAATATTCTTGGGATGTCTGGTGTGAATCGCTCTCTTAAGGTCATGCCACAGCATTTCAATAGGGTTGAGGTCAGGACTCTGACTGGGCCACCCCAGAAGGCGTATTCTGTGCTGTTGCAGCCATTGTTTTGTTGAATTACTTGTATGCTTTGGGTCATTGTCCTGTTGCATCACCCATCCTCTGCGGAGCTTCAGTTGGTGGACAGATGGTCGTACGTTTTCTTGCAAAATGTCTTGATAAACTCTGGAATTCATTTTCCCATCAATGACAACAATCCGTCCAGGCCCTGAGGCAGCAAAGCAGCCCCAAACCATGATGCTCCCTCCGCCATGTTTCACAGTGGGGATGAGGTTTTGATGTTGGTGTGCTGTGCCTTTTTTTCTCCACACATAGTGTTGTGTGTTCTTCCCAAACAACTCAATCTTGGTTTCATCTGTCCACAGTATATTTTGCCAGTAGTGCTGTGGAACATCCAGGTGCTCTTTTACAAACTTCAAACGTGCTGCAATATTCTTTTTGGACAGCAATGGCTTCCTCCGTGGTGTCCTCCCATGTACTCCATTCTTGTTTAATGTTTTCCTTATTGTAGATGTGTCAACAAAAATGTTAGCATGTGCCAGAGATTTCTGTAGGTCTTTAGCTGACACTCTGGGATTCTTCTTTACCTCATGCAGCATTCTGCGCTGTGCTCTTGCAGTCATTTTTACAGGACGACCACGCCTAGGGAGAGTAGCAACAGTGCTAAACTTTCTCCATTTGTAGACAGCCTGTCTTACCGTGGACACATGAACATCAAGGCTTTTGGAGAAACTTCTTTAACCCTTTCCAGCTTCATGCAAGTCAACAATTCTTGATCGTAGGTCTTCTGAGAGCTCTTTTCTGCGAGGCATGGTTCACATCAGACAGTGCTTCTTGAAACCAGTAAACCCAAAACAGGTGTGTGTTTTTTAAGGGCAGGACAGCTGTCAGCAACACGTCCAATATCATCACACTGATTGGAGTCAAGGTTGGCTCACTCCTGGCTCCAATTAGCTCTGGGAGAAGTCATTAAGCTAGGGCCTCACATACTTTTTCCTCCCTGCACTGTGAATGTTTACATGTTATGTGCAATTAAACCATGGCAACATCTAATGTTTGTGTAGTATTATGTTCAGCAGACTGTGTTCTTCTATTGTTGTGACTTAGATGACGTTCAGAGCACATTTTATGCCCAATTTATGCAAAACTCCACGTAATCCCAAGGGGTTCACATACTTTTTCTTGCAACTGTATCTCCTCTGCCCTTACATCATCTGATCTCACCAAGATTGGTGTGATCAGATGCTTTCCCAATTCACAAATGGTGCTGTCCGGCGAAAGGGAAATTATGAAATGCTCGTAGCTTCCGGTCTCTTAGACCAAAGAGATGATTGGAGCCATTCTGGTCTCTGATCAGCTCTATAGTCAGACAGCAGAACTGCTGGCTGCATTCTTGGATACCCCTGTGGGACAGGAGAGCCCAAGAAAACTGTGGAAGGCAGCAGGAGGGGGAGGGAGGTCCCTTCCCGCTGTTTGTAAGAATGATTCAGCAGATAATTGGCCACTAGGATTGCTTTTACATGAAAGCTGACTGAGTATTTATACCGGGATGATGCCTGCAGCTACAGGCATCATCCTGGTATCATTTTTTTTTCAGCTGCCAAAGTCCAGCGACGTACCAGTACATTGCTGGTCCATGGTGGACATATATGTAACAGCAGAGAACATGGGCATATGAAGAATCGGGTCTGTGGACCAATATGACCACAATTCAATCTTTTTGTAATGTCCATGTTGAGGGTTAAGCCCAAAAAAGTTTTAAATTCAGAAACCAAGACAGGTATCCATGCAAATTATCTGTGAAGAGCTAAATTTGGGTGGATGGCCATGCATTGTTGTGCCTTGGCCCACAATCAATTGGTACAAATCTTCCATGAAGAACAGCGGAGGGGCTAAATGCTAGTGCTGGCCGCAAACGGGTCTGATCCTGCTAACAATGCGTTTGTGGAGACACTATACAAAGGAGGCACTAGTATAGTTCTGTTCATGATCAATATCTTGATCCATATAAACACTATACTAGTAATGGCAGCGACCTATAGCATGAGCACGACACTAGCTGACCCTTGCTGGGAGGGGCACATACTGACCCTGATGTTATCTGATGTCACTCGTGGCAGGAATGCAGTGATAAGTGAAAAATTAAATATACTGACACTGTACTAATGGCACTGGCTGGGTGACGGGGTGATCAAAGGGTTAATAGGGGTGATCAAAGGGTTAAATGTGCTAATCTACCGTGTGTGTAGAATGTAGTGGTGCTTTACTCAGTGCCGTGTTCACTCTTCTCTCCCTGGACTGAGTGGGAGGGCAGCGGGGCACAGGCGATTTCACACCCTAAAATAGGAAGCAACAAAGATTATATCGCTCTGCACAGAGCTGCTGCTCGCCCTCAAAATGCAGTTAAGCAGTCGGCAAGCAGTTAAAAAAAAATCCTTACTTTTTTTTTTTTTAATTCTCAATATGGTATTTTTTATTTTATT
This sequence comes from Staurois parvus, assembly GCF_062004578.1. NCBI lineage: Eukaryota > Metazoa > Chordata > Amphibia > Anura > Ranidae > Staurois > Staurois parvus. The sequence continues at coordinate 2,911,306 of NW_028318102.1, forward strand.
TATTTATTTTTAGTACTTTTGTCAGAATAGTACAGTGTTACCATAGTAACATTGTACTACTGTATGTGTGTGTGTGTGTGGGGGCGGGGTGATCAAAGATTGCTTTTTTTTTTTTTTACACTTTGCTTTGCAGGAAAAATTAAGATAATTTCTCCTGCAATGCAAAGCTCGCAGTCATGAACCTAACTCATTCAGGAACTGTCATGAATGATTTAGGTTTTTTGACAGCTCAAGATAGTGATCTGTGATTGGCTGGAGCTGGTCACATGGTACAGGGTGCTGTGATTGGCCCCATGTATCATGTCACAGCTGTGGGCCAATCACAGCTCACTAAGAAGAGAAGCAGAGCTGTTATGAATGAGATTGATTCATAACAGCTTTGCTCGCATAGTGATCACATGATCACCGGGTCCCATTCACTGGGATCTTCATTCCACTGGACATGGCAGTCACGGGGGGGAGGGTAACGCTTCACACCCCCACTCAGGCGCGCGATGCCCCCATGTTAGTACAGCCAGAGAGACATACAGGTACGCCGCCTTGCCTGTAGCTGCCGCCCCACCGCAGTACATTGCGGGAAGGCAGTCGGGAAGCGATCAAATTTTTTATAAATTTTTGTTTTTTTTACAATTTTTTTTTTTTTTAGAAAACACTGTGACCATAGTAATATATTATCATAGTAACATTGTACTACTCTGAGGAAGTGATCAGTACTTTTTTTTTTACACATAATGATTGCCTATAGCAGTGAATTTAACTGCTATAGGCAAGCATTTAACTGAATGAAATTGATTCATTCAGTGATTTTTGTTGTAATTAGCTGTGATTGGCCACAGCTAATCACATGACACAGACAGATGGGATGTGATTGGCCCAGTCTATACCATGTGATCACTGTGAGCAATCACACCTAGAAACACAATTGTATGCAATGGATGCCATCCATTGTTTACAATTGTCATTTGACCTGCTGTGATTGGTTACAGCAGTCACATGGTACAAGCAATGGGTAGGTACAGAGATTAGTCATTGGCTATGTCTGATGGACACAGCCAGAGACAGATCTCACCGCCATGTGAGGAGACAATTCGGGAGGACGTCATATAACGCCTACCCAGATTGATGAAAATCCCGTACGGCTTTCAATTTGCTATTGGCCGGGTGGCAACTGGTTAAGAACTACAAGCCATTAGCCGCAATGGTTGATGATACTTGTAGGCATTTGTTCACAAGAGACAGTGAATTAATGATGCTGCCATGTGGGTGGAGCCCCACAAGGCCGCATTATTTGTAAATTGTGACAGTGGGTGTAGGGAGAAGATTCCTTGCCTTTGTCACGGGGAGGGGGGGGGGAGGTAGGCTGGAGGTGCTAGCACATGTTACATGTTCCACCATAAAAATGGGTGGAACATGTAACATATTCCAAAGGTGAACCTATCCTTTAAATGGCACCCCTAAGGGCTCTTTCAGATACGTGCTTACCACCCTCTGAAAAGCAATCGGTAGTGGATTGTTTTTCAGAGGTTGGTAGAGCAGTGGCTGACAGGTGTTAGAGAGGTGATACTACTGCCTCTTGAAACTTTTTTTCATATTGATTTTTTAAATTGGCAAATGGAAATTTAACATTTCAGGACCATGCTGAAACTGCAAGCTGAGTGTTTGACTCGCAGTTGTGGTGCAGCCCATTAAATTTCATAGGACAAGTTTGACATGCAGTACTACCAGTTAAATTCTGCACCCTAGGTTAAAAATGCCACAACCATAGCAGGTGTACAGCCCCGTCTGACTGTATTGTGACAGAGTGAGCAGCTGAGGTGAATAAGCTGAAACCACAGCAATGCACACCAAAATAGGGAAGATTATACTTTACCATAGCACAATTAACAGGACATGGTGCTTTGTGCTGTACAGCCTTGCAACACACATGTTTTGTAGGTGACTTGGAGTGCCATTCGCAATAAATAACTTTAGTGCACCAATTCATTGGAGGCATGGTGCCACAAATTACCACAAAGCATTGATGTGAAAGGACCCTAAATGTGCAATAAACAATAATATGAGATCTGTATATTTTTATTGTTTTCCCTTAAAACATTCTGTCACTGCCCAGTGGTTAAATGAATGCAAGTTGTAATAATCAGTAGGGATCTAAAATGAAACGAAAGGCATTCCAGGTGTCTGAGACCTGCTGGACCAGCACTTATCTACGTTCCATTACTTAATGGGACAGATGTCATCTCCTGCATAATCAATGTAAAACAGTTTGAATCATCTTCATTTAAAACATTTTACAATCAGGCCTGGCAGAGTCCTGCTGTGTTTAAGAATTACTTGAAAGCACAATTTACTTGAAGCTCATAGGAGTACCCCCAGTGGATGCCTTGAATAAATAACATGATGTTATTAATCCTGCATTATGACTAAAATGTCACTAATGTTCCTTAAATCAAATCCGATAACCTAAAGAAAAAAAGAAACATCTTTGCAATTATCAAATTTTGATTTTAACATGTCATTAGCATTGTGGATTTATTGGGTTAAATGATATGGTAGTGTGTACTAAATGTCTTCGTGTGGTTCGAGATGGCCGCTTAAAGTGGTTGTAAAGGCTTAGATTTTAAAACGTATAGCAAAAACAAAATAACCCTGTGTTAGCCAAACAAAACCTCAGATACAAAAAAAAAAAAATAAAATAAAAAAATAAACAAACAAACAGATGTTGCCACCCACAACTGTTATGTGTTCCTTCACCACGAAAAAAGTAACAATAATTCAAAGTGCAGCACTACAATATGAACAACTTAATAAAATGTGCAACATAGGAAAGATAATCACACCATAAATGAAACAAACATCATAAAGTGAAGTCCATATTTTAATCTCAAAAAGTTTTTCATCAAATGTGTTTCATGTTTCTCTTTGCTATTCATAAAACTCTTTCTTATGTGATCCACAATATATAGCAATCTGTGCTCCATCGCAATGCCCACCACCTGTCACTTCAGCCTCTTACCTCACAGTCAGGTAAGGTCATAAGCACTTTCCCAGCCACACTGGGTTTAAAACCTGCAGCAATCCTTCAAATATTCTCAGGTATCTCATTCATCCATGGCTGGATTCAAGAGATAGCACATCAAGCCAGAAAGAACAAGCAAACAAACTCTCATGGTGTAGTAAATAAACATCCAATTGTTTAATAACCCCAAAAGAATAAAACTACTCACAAAGCAAGTGCACTGAAAGATCCAGTGCACAAGATGAATCACCATTTTAACCCCCCACCCCCCGCCCTATAGCAGAAATACTGCTGCAGGGCGGCAGGGCTGCGCAAAATCACAGACATATACAAGATTTGCATTTATGGGTAGGGAGCGTGTGCGCCGCTCTACCCACGCCATCATTAGTGGCTAGGGATGTCAATCACCAGGTCCTGGATGGAGATTCCCCGGCGGTCATAGGGGAGAACTGACAGGGGAGAGACCTGTGTGTAAACAACACAGGTCTCTCTCCTTCCAACAGGGACATGCTGCTTTGTATTTTTCTACACAGCAGAGAAATACAAAACAGCATGTCTCCAAACTAAAACACACATAAATTATGTAAAACACAGCACAACACACAGTTATTAATGTTACGATCGCAGCGTCAGACCTCAGACCTTCTCACCAAACTTGTGACCGAAAGACTAGCCGATCTAGAACCGCGATGTGACGTGCGTAACAATGCCACACCCACCTGCACCCTACACAACGATTTTCCAGCTAATGGACCACAATCGATGTACCGACAGCCTGGGCGATTGTTACTGGGTCCGGTTAATTACACAATTAACCCTTCACACTGCCACCACCTCCTTTTTGTATAGAGAAAGAGGAAACTATCAGCTATAGCACTATAATGATTGAGATAATCGTCTGTATAAAATGGTCCGCAGGCCGGTTATACAGAGGTTTAAACAAACACAGTGGTTCTCTTTAGAGGCAGCAATTCGTAAATTGCAATAAAGTGCTATAGAAACAGTTCAACACTTTCAGAAGGAAAGATTTCTTACTAAAAGGTCAAACAGGTGCAATAAAAATATTTACAGAAAAAGATGTACCTAAGATATATATATATATACATATACAAAGAACCATAGCACAGCAAAGAGATATCAGAGAGAGGTGAAAGGGTTAAAGTACTTGCCAAAGTCCTGGGTTAGCAGATCCACGTTTCAGAGCAGAAGGGTGCTTTGATCTCCCTATGTTAGAATGGTCAATGGGAGAATTTTTCAACTAACTACTCTTAGGCCTGACAGCCTGTTTTGTAGTCCCCAGCAGGGGGTGGCTCTGACGCCACAGACCAATACCCTGTGCAGGCGTGGAGGTCTGGGTGTCAACCTAAACTAGAGCCAAAATCTCGTGTAGTTCATATTTGGGCTCATAACTTTTCCTATGCACAAGTGACATTCCACCCGCGGGTAGATTATTATGCAGACAAGTCTGAGGATTGATTAGATATGAATTATGAAAGTGTACACTGAAAGGTTCGCAAGATCAATTTTTCTGCTTTCCTGTGTGTCCGAAAGTGACCTATCAAACTGTTCGCCTGCTCATCGTCCATCTGACGATATGTCCGGTTTTTATGTAAGCCTCTCATATTCCAAGATATGAGACAAAGGGGAAAAATGGATTTTAACACAAGGTTATCTGGTCATGTTTCCTTGGAATGTTCTTTGAACTCCAGGGAAAGCTTGCCTTATCTTATACGAGGTGTGATATGGTACAGCTCGCCCAGACAGCTAGGCACCTAGCTCAGAGATGTTTTATGGCTCTGGGGTTCCCTGCTGCCTTGGCCTGCCAGTGACCGACAGCCAGCACACACACACTGGCCAAATGTCTCCTCTCAGAGAGGGTGGGAAAGGTAGGGGAGAAAAATGGATACTCTTAACAAAATGGCGGACTGCGTCAGTCTCTGTTGCGCACGTTTGCGACAATTATTATTATTATTATACAGAATTTATACAGCGCCAACAGTTTGCTCAGCGCTTTACAATATAACGGAAGACAATACAGCAACAATACAGTTCAATATAAGAGCTTGGAGCTTATAATCTAGGAGGGAGGGGCTAGTGGTACAAAAGTTAGTAACTGTGGGGGATGGACTGGTTGGAAGAGTAGAAGATTCCATTATTAGCTGAGGGCAGGATACGCTTCCCTGAAGAGGTTTTCAGAGATCGCCTAAAAGTGAGCAGAGTAGGCGATAGTCTGATAAATTGGGGTAGAGAGTTCCAAAGGATGAGGGAAGCTCTGGAGAAGTCCTGGAGACGAGCATGGGAGGAGGAGACAAGGGAGCTAGAGAGTAGGAGGTCTTGTGAGGAGCGGAGAGTACGGTTTGGGTGATATTTAGAGACAAGATCGGTGATCGGTTAACCCTTTGATTGCAACAGATGTTAACCTCTTCCTGCCCAGTGTCATTAGTACAGTGTCAGAATGCCCGCCGCAGTCCCGAAGACCCACTATGAGTCGCTGACCGCCGCCATTACTAGTATAAAAAAAATTTAAATTCTAGTATATATATCGCTATTTGTAGACACTATAACTTTCGCATAAACCAATTAATTTATTGAGATTTTTTTTTTTACAAAGACATAGCAGAATACATTTTGGCCTAAATGTGTGACACAATTTGATTTTTTAAATGTTTTTATTGGATATGCTTTATAGCAAAAAAGTCAAAAATATTGGGTGTTTTTTTCAAAATTGTCAGTCTTTTATTGTTTATAGTGCAAAAAATAAAAAACGCAGAGGTGATCAAATACCACCAAAAGAAAGCTCTATTTGCGTGGAAAAAAAGGACATAAATTCTGTTTATGTACAGAGTTGCATGACCGCACAATTGGCAGTGCCGCATTGCAAAAAGTAGCCTGGTCAAGAAGAGGGTAAATCCTATGGAGGGCAAGTTGTTAAATGCTAAAACCAGATTGCCTCAATAAAGATAAACTTATGTGGATACCACATGTAAAAATGTTTCATCACGTGACCTTGTGATTTCCTCACAGGAAAATTTTTCCTATGAGGAAGTCACGAGGTCACGTGACAAAACATGTCAGGAGGCGGAGCTTAATATCATCATAACAGGAAGTGCGGGAGTGGTCCTCTGTACATATGGCTTATTAAAGGATTAGTTTTTACTGCACCATAAGTGGCTTCCTATGGCGGCACATGGTGAAAACGAGGAGCTCAGAGCTCCAGCAAGGGACCCCAGAAGAGGAAGATCAGGGCAGCTCTGTGCAAAACCATTGCACAGAGCAGGTAAGTATGGCATGTTTGTTATTTATTTTCTTTTAAAAAGAGCCTTTGCAATCACTAACTCCATAGCTCTGCACTGCTGGAGGACATAGCACAACCCAAATCTGCTTCTCCCCTCTCTCTACCACTGGAAGGAAGCATTTCTATAGGTCACCCACACAGGATGTTGAGGAAGAAGAATGAAGCCTCAGGGCCACACTTTTTCACAGAATCTTTAATACACCGGACATGAAGCATTCAAAAGATAGCCCTGGAGAATCAAATAGCACACGGCTACAGGGCCCCAGCTATCTACAGCTGACAGCCTAGAGAGCATCCAACCTTGCCATATTCTTACAGCCTGCACCTGATAGAGGTAAAAGATTTTCTAACTCCCCAGCCCACTCTCCCAAAAAACTCTACTAGTTAAAATATACCGATACATGCAATTCTACCCAGTCATATAAGTATATCATTTATTTATTCATGTATATGTGATGTCGAAGCTGTCTAATATGTGTGAAATAAAATAGTTACATTTGTTCAAGATTAAGTTAAAGAAAAGTGACAAAAATACAGGCCAAATTTACAGTAAAGTAATCCTTCTCATTTTTGTATTAATAGTATTAGACAAGCATGCTCTGTTAATTGCTTCAATTACTGGATCTGGCTGGGCTGAATGAAAGAAATATATAGATTTCCTCATCCACACTACAGCTGTGCACAAAAGATTACATACCCTGGCAGAAATCACAACATTTTGGCATTGATATTGAAAATATGAATGTTTATGCCAAAAAACTTTCATTAATGTAAGGATAGTGATCGCATAAAGGCATTTTTATTACATATTGGTTCCTTTTTAAATCATAACAGAAATCAACCAAATGGCCCTGATCAAAAGTTTGCATATCTGGGAATGTTTGGCTTTGGTACAGACACACCAGGTGACACACACGGGTTAAAATGGCAATTAAAGTTTAATTTCCCACATCTGTGGCTTTTTAAATTGCAATTAGTGTCTGTGTATCAATAGTCAATAAGTTTGTTAGTTCTCACGTGGATGCACTGGGCAGGCTGGATCCTGAGTCATGGGGAGCATAAAAGGTCTAAAGACCTGTGTAACAAGTTAATGGAACTTTGTAAAGATTGAAACTAATTTAAAAAGATATCCAAAGACTTGAATATGATAATAAATACTGTTCAATCACTTATTAGGAAGTGGAAAATTCGGGGGTCTCTTGATACCAAGACACGGTCAGGTAGACCAGGAGGGATTGAAGCCACAACTGCCAGAAGAATTGTTCGGAATACAAAGAAAAACCTACAGATAACCAGAAATACAGGCTTCTCCAGAAAAAGACAGTGAAGTTGTGGCTGCAACCTTTCTTGGTCTACCTGATCTTGGCTTGGTCACTGAATTTTTTATGCAACAAAAAGTAATAGGATGCCTCTGACTGCAAACAGGTCAGCAGGATTTTAATTCTTAATGAAATGTTCATTAATCTGGGGCTCAGATATGTCAATAATGCCAGTCAGAGCACTTGTAAACCAAAGCCATTAATCAAGGGATCAAGCCTGAACACCACATGTGTATACAGTCCTTGCTTGGTTTTAACCCAACCAACACTAATGAAGTGACAGTTATGGAGTACAGAAACCAATTATTTTGAAGGCCACAGGAAAGGAAGCCTTAAAGTGGCTATTAGTTAAAGAGATGTTAAGAGAACAATCTTAACTGAACTCAAATATTCTTTTGAGTCCTGAGCTCTCCGAGCCTCTCTTTTCAGCAGCCCTAGCAGATTTAGCATCTATCCCCCATGCCTCTGCAGCAAGTGATGAATGAATGTATTCAAACGTATGAAGATTGCACACAAAATATAGGATTAAGGTTGATGAGGGCAACCAATTTTAAGAAATTAGATTCTGCTGTCTTGTTGGTGACTTTTTGACTAGTGTGCATGTGGTTCTGACAAGAAACATTCATGTTTATGATATCAGGGAATTCTGGATAAGAAAAAAAGAACAAAATCATGAATAAAGTTAACTGATGTAATGTGAGCATTACTTCAACACAGGGGTTGAATCTAATTATGCACGAGTGGCTAGTGAACATGGCAGGATGTCACGTCAGAATTTAGGAGGGTTTTATGGGATTCATGGTGAAATCATATGTCCTCTGCTGTGGAAATGACATACTGATCCACTGCTCAAGCTGGCAAAGCTGGCAGATTGTTTTTTCTAGGCTTTGCTTTGCTTGCATCTTAAGTCTACCAAACATTTTCTAAGGTGTATAAAAAAGTCAGCTGGAACCAGCAATGGCAGATGGGATTCTTGCACTAGACAATGCCCTGTAGAGGCTACATAAATAAGAGTTTTATCTGACCTCCTGACCTTCCAGTCTCTTATTACTATTCTCAACATTCTAGGCACACAGAATTCTACAACACTTTCACTGTTTACCAAATGCCCAAAGTAGAAGGATGTCTTCTGAGGACAGGCTGGTGACATTTATTTCTAAAATTACAAGTTCAGTAAAGTTAATGGTAATTTTCTGGATTTGGATTATGTACTGTATATATGTAAATATGTTTGATTGGGCAACCATAACCATAAAATAGATAGAGGTATGTATTTTTTCCTTTACATTTTGACTAGGTCTCCATAAGTGGCTAATTATGATGTTTTCAGGCCCAAGCCTGAGCCAGTAATTGAATGTTTGCTATGTTTGCAGTCCATTTGCAGGAGTGTTTCCAATTAGAGCAAAACAGAGTTGCAAAACATAACCGATATTGTAATTTAATGCCAGATACAAAACATTTCCACAGTCAGCCCTCCAATACTGTGTCAGCAGATAGGCTTTTAAAGCTGGACTCAATGCAGAGATAGAAAAAAAAATCAGTCTAGTTATGTTTTCATATGTAAAAAAATCAAATACAAGATATATTTACAAATACAATATATAGCAGGGAAGAAGGCTTGTTGATGGGGATGGCAACAGAAACACCTGATATTGTCCAAGCTTGGTTTGCTGACTGGCAATGGTTTTCCTTGTTTGGGATGCCAAACTTCAGATCTGGCACCAACAAACCTTCCCCCATCTCCTTTCCAGGCTTACCACCCACTTTCCCTGGAACAGTCTTACCGACTTCCTGGGGAGACTGTGGCTTTGGGCGGAAAGTCCTTGTGGCTGAAGGAGTAACGACCGGGCTCTCTGTGGCAGTGTACCTCTCAACCAGCTCCACCAGTTTGTCCTCTGACTTGGGGTTCCCTTGGATCACCCACTTTTGCATGGAACTGGTAGTGACATCAGGAATCAGTCCATGACCACACGCTCCACTATTTGTGGCCCAGACAGGGACTCTGGCTGCAGCCATTTCTGCACCAGGTAGATTAGATCAAACATCTGTGATCTTGGGGGCCTCTCATCTTGGAAGGTCCAGCTGTTGACCCGTTGCACTCCAACGGCCAAGGTTACACTGAGATGTGCCAGGATTTGCTGTTTTTCATAGTTTCTTGCTTCTGCAGACTCCAGATAATAGTAGGCCTTCTGTGATTCTCCAGTAAGAAGAGGGACGACCAATCCAGCCCACTGGGTTTCTGGCCAACCTTCGCTCTTGGTGGTCCTTTCAAACAACAGCAAAAAGGCCTCTGGGTAATCATCTGGAGTGATCTTAGAAAGGAAGCAACCCACAAGGATGGCTGAGGGCCTTTATCCAACATCCTCACTTTTGGCAAGTGACCACTGCGCCAGTGTCTGCATGACCTCAGTCAGGGTTTTCCTATCCGCTTCTGCAGCAGTGGCTAGCTGTTCAAGCAACCTCTGTGTTTGCCCCTGTACAGCACTAATCTGTTCGCAGAGCACCCTTGTTTGCTCCAGCACAATAGCATTGGCCTGCTGCTGTGCAGCGTTAGATAGCACCAACTGTTTGAAGATTTCCTCCATGTTTTAGCCACTCTAGATACTGGCCCTTTTAACAGCAGTTCTTTGCTATGAGTGCATGCAATCCTTCACCATATGCGAGCTGGGGATATTCAGCCAGAATATATGCTTCCTGGGGTAAGCAGTCTTTCAGGCACAGATACCAAATCTAGTGAGTTTAGTGGCAAACAGTGAAGGTGTTTACTAGGGCTATTTACAAAACTATATACAAAGTGCTGTACAGAGTTTAACCAAAATAAACGGCAAAAAGAAAATATCAAACAAAAACCTAGCCGTGTCCCTACTCTCACTACACAGTACTGCAGGTCCTAACTATCAGACTGATCAAGCCTACCGCTTGTCAGCCACAACATACACAGCTTGTTAGTTTCCACCAACCTTTCAGCAGTCCAGACAGGACTTGTCTGATCCCCAGGCTGAGAGCTCTGGCTACAGGTCCCAGGTGGATTTAATTGCCCACAGAGAGAGGTAAACCCTGCACTGGACATCATATCAGAGGTCCCTAAAGGTGTAGGAAAGGAACCTGGGAGATCGATAAACCCCAAACAGGACTTTCCCAGGGTTCCTTTGGGACACTTTGCCACAATCAATATACACATACACACACACGCATACAATATTGCAAAAAGTATTGAGATGCCTGTCTTTACACGCACATAAACTTTAATGGCATCCCAGTTTTAGTCCGTAGGATTCAATATTGAGCTGGTCCATGCTTTGCCACCAGAATCGCATTTGTGACGTCAGGCACTGATGTCGGACGAGAAGGCCTGGCTCGCAGTCACCGCTCTAATTTTATCCCAAACGTGTTCTATCTAGTTGAGGTCAGGACTCGCTCATCCATGTCTTTATGGACCTTGCTTTATGCACTGGTGCGCATTCATGTTGGAACAGGAAGGGGCCATCTCCAAACTGTTTCCACAAAGCATGAAATTGTTCAAAATGTCTTGGTATGCAGACACCTTAAGAGTTCCCTTCCCTGGAACTAAAGGGCCAAGCCCAACCCCTGAAAAACAACCCCACACCATAATCCCTCCTCCACCAAACTTTACACTTGGCACAATGCAGTCAGGCAAGTACTGTTCTCCTGGCAACCACCAAATCCAGACTGCTCTAGAGTCCAGTGGCAGCGTGCTTTACACTACTGCATCCGATGCTTGCATTGCACTTGATGTAAGGTGTGGATGCAGCTGCTTGGCCATGGAAACCCATTCCATGAAGCTCGTTATGCACTTTTACACAGTTTACGTCTTCTGTGCACTGTTTGCTTCAACATGTGCTGCCACCGCTCTGTCATGTTACGCGGCCTACCACTTTGTGGCTGAGTTGCTGTTGTTCCTAGTTGCTTCCGATTTGTTATAACACCACTAACAGTTGACCGTGGAACAGGGGCAGACTGACAACTCATGGGGCCCCCGGGCAATAAGGGATCATGGGGCCCCTGTGTCCATGCCCAAACTCAAAAAAGCCTATGAAAAGGTACCAGGGGCATCTCACGGGGACCCCTACTGACCCTGGGCCCTCAGGCAGCGCCCGAGTTTCCAAATGGTCAGTCCGCCCCTGCCGTGGAATATTTAGTAGCAAGGAAATTTCACAGATGGACTTATTGCACAGGTGGCAATCTATCACAGTAACCAGGAATAAATGATGTAGTGCTACCTAAATTATTACACCACAAATTAACGTGGTGATGCATTTCCGGCACGGACGCCATCTTGCTACACCAAACCCATGCAAGTACACCCATAGGATGAGGTTTATATGCTTGTTTACTGCTGGAAAAATGTGAGTGAGAAATTGGGATTTTTTATCAATTTTACACTAAAGAGGTTTTACACTATGGGAGATTCTTCTTATGTCTTTTAATGAGAATTGGCTATACCACACCTTACTTACCCACCACCTAAATGCATATTACCGAAGGGGTCATCGTCGCTGGGATAGGCTCTCATCAGCAGAGGAGTTTTTTTTCATGAAGGATCTTGATTGGTGATCCTACAGGTGTTTTGACCCAAGAGGGTCGCAGCAAGGAGGTGAGCTGGCATTTCAGCTGTTTTTGGATATTTTTGTGGTCACGCACATCCACTATCCACCTGCACGTTTGCCAGGGCTATTGGATTGCTTGGTGTTTATGCACCAGTTTGGACTTTTTATTTATTACTTTTATTTTTAATTGTTTGAACATGTGTTTATATTTATTTTATATGTACACAATTTCTTTTAGGTTTTGCACTGTGTGATTTTATTTCACTTCCGTGCTTTTCATTATTTGTCACTTAGCATTTTTATTAAGTTCACATTTTTTATGCTTGCTACTAGTTTTTATTAAGAAGTTTTATTTTCATCACTTTCCAATTTGTGGGTGAGTGATGGTTCATATATAATTAAGGGGTTTCCCTTGACACCTTTGTTGTCCCTTCATTCCTTAGTCCTATTTGGACAGTGTTCATCTTTTAGTCCCATTTGAACTATTAATAACTTCAACATATTATTGGTTGAAATTGTCACTTTCTGATTATCACTTTGGATACCTGAATGGATCAGCTCACGTTTACACTGTCTTTTCATTGTGTATTTATTTTTGTTTGTACACAACGAGTTATTGTCATTGTCACGATCGCACAATCGCCGCCACCAACATGCGACAATCGCACGACTGCGACCAATAATAATACGTAACGCCCGCGGCGTCAGACCCCAGACCTTCTCACCAAACTCGTGACCAAAGGACCAGCCGATCTAAAACCGCACTGTGACGCGCATAACAAGGCCACACCCAGCTGCACCCTGCACAGCGATTGTCCAGCTAATGGGCTACAATCGGTGCCTGCAGCCTGAATGCGCTTGTTACAGGGTCGGGTTAATTACGCAACTAACCCTCTACTGCCACCACCACTTTTGTCGGAGACTGGGAAACTCCCGTTATCAAATATACACTATAATGATTGAAAAGTCGCCTGTCCAATACGGTCACCGCAGGCCGATTGGGCAGAGGATTAAACAAACACAGTAGCGTCTCTTCAAAGGCAGGAATTCTGATGAGCAAGTTTGCTACAGTCATCACATTGGATCCCGTAGTGGATCAGGTCACTTTGTTCCCATTGGATCCCTAGTGGATCGGTTCAGTCTATACTCTTGAATTAATTTCACTTTAATTATTTATTTGTGTGATCAACACTTATGTTTGCATTGATTTGATCTTGTTCACGTATCTCTATTTATTGTTCATTTATAATAATTTAGGTAGCGCTACATAATTTATTTCTGGTTATTTATCTGTCATAAGGTATATGACTATATGTCAGCAGCTTCCTCTAGTTAGGAGTCTTTATTCACAGTAACAGTACTACTATTGAGACATATATAAGAATGATAAAGAAAGACGCTCAAGATCTGATGAAATCAAGACAAACTTATTCTAATATCAGCAGGGAGGAAAGAGAAGCAATTTACTCCTTACAAAGAGATAAGGAAATAATCTACAAAAATGGCAGAAAAAGGGGCACCATTGCTGTCCTCAATTATTCCCAATACTGCCAAGGATTATTGGATTTATGGAATGACAGATCTACTTATATTAGAGTACTCTCAGAAAGAAAGGGAAAAAAATGCTCTCCTTCACATAGATATTTTTTCTGATATTTGGATCAGAGAGGATGTTGCTGAATATTTCAGTAATGAACATCCAATCATACGAGTCATATATGATTTTCCTAAGGTACATAATGGACTGTTCCCAAGAAATATTACCCCATAGTTTCTTGTAGCAAAAGCATTGCACAGCATTCAGACAGATCTATTGATAGTTTCTTACAACCTTTGGTTACTATAATTCTTCCTTTTGTTAAGGATACAGGATTTTTTTTTATTAAACGTTTTAAAATTTAATTTGAATAGAGCTTGAACAGCATAGACTTCGGATACAATTCTTCCTAATAAAGTGGGTTTGGACTGCGTAGAATATTTTCCTATTTCTAAGACCTTGTAGCTGATTTGTTAAGGATTGAGTAGACCATTTTCTTTTTTCTAAGAATTTGTCAAGGATCTTATTCTTGAAAAAAAATGTCCTTGAATTTGAAAATGTGATGTATAGGCAGAGTGCCGCTGCCACCTAGTTTGTGAATCTTTTTTGTGGAGTTTTCAAAGATAAATATTTTATTCTTCCCCTTTATATCTCACCCAAGTGTGTATGTACATGATATATTTGCAATTGCAAGGGGTAGCAAACATAAGTTTGAAGAGTTTGTTTTCCTAATTTTTTACTATAGAATTGAATGTAGAGTTTTATAACCCTTACATTACTTTTGGCTGTTATAGTGTCTATTCAAAAAATGGAAAATGTACTGCTTCTTATTTATCCCATTTTATTATATAAAAGCAATAATAAAAAAAATATATTAGGCACTGCAGCCAAATATAATGTATTTCTAAGAGTAGATATGACATAAATAAGTTGGTACAGCAATAGGTAGCCCTTGGTGAAATTTAAACTCTGTAGTTCATGAAACTTTGTAGAACTCTGCACTGTTTACTTGACATGAGTGTTGTGGTGTTCTCTTCGTCCTCCTTGCCTATGCATGGTTCTGCTATCATTTGGGTTCTACCAGTTAGTTGTAAATCCATAAGCAGGAATGAATCTAGGGTTCGATATGAAGAAACTATTCACTCATAACCAATGAGGTTGCAGGTGTCTGAAGGAAGTTGTGCATGTGAATTCATGATGTGCTTACTGGACTCTCAGACTGAATGTGCCTCAGAAATAAAGATGCTCCCCTTCCTCAGCAGTAGGCATACAGAAAAGCATTGCTACCTCCTAAAAAGGATATAGTTAACAGAACTGCAATTGTCAGTGTTTGTTTATAGCCTGTATTTCAAACATCAGTGCAATTATAAAAACATTATGGTAGTTTCAGTGACTTTGTTTCAACCTTTTTGAAATGTGTTTGCTACATACAATTATAAGAGATTTTTTTTTAGTTTTGTAGTAATTGAGAATACCTCTAATTTTGCTTTATTAAAAAAAAAAAATACAGCAAAACAAAGAGTAAAACATGAAGAAGGTTTGTTATCTTTTGTCACAGCACCACACTGTATTGTCTTAAAAGCTTAATAAAATATCAAACCAGAGTAGATAAAAACACTTCAGAACCACAACCCACATTTCATAGACAAGGCAGTTTTTATCTTGAAATAAGAATTAGAATGCCATATTTCAGAAGCAACAGTCACACAGGGGCTGATTTATTAAGAATAAGGTGACGCAATAGATGTTAGACACCTAATTGAAACAATTAAGACCTTGCTGTGGTGAATGGAAGAGGTATATGACTATTAGTAAATATTGAATTGGCATACAATAGTTGTATTTACATAATAGGCAAGGCTAAATGTATTCCCTAGAGGGTGTAGGACAGCAGGAGTTAGTCATGATCCTGTGTGTGTGTCTGTAAAGAAACAATTGGCAGATTTGATTTGTTTTTTTTGTTTTTTTTTTTTTTTAATGCTAATTCTATTATTCATTTTCTTTCCTGTTTTGTAGTTTTTTACATGTTCTGCAGACAAATGCATTTTTTAATGAATGTTACAGAGGAATGGTACTATTTTCTGATGTTAAATATATAACTAAAAATTACAGTTATATCTTTGTTATATGATAAATAATTTTCTTAAGTTTAATTTGAATTTTTTTATAGTATCTACTTATAATTATATATTTTAATTCGCAAATCATGGTACTAATATATATTCTAGTTAATGTTAAGGGCAGCATAGTGGCTTAGTGGTTATAATTTCTGTCTGGCAACACTAGGGTCATTGGTTCAAATCCCAACCACCTGCCTGGAGTTTGCATGTTCTTTCTGTGTCTTCGTGGCTTTCCTCCCACCCTCCAAAGATATGCTAGTAGGTTAATTGGCCTTAGTATGTGTATGAATATCAGTTAGGGACCGTAGATTGTAAACTCCTTGAGGGATGAGCTCATAGAGGGGCATAATTGCATCTTGCCCTAAGTGAAATCTGCAACAGAAATCAGAGTGGTGCAAAAAGCCGTGGCTGGCGAAGGTGGGTCATAGGAGCTGCAGCTTGGTTTCATGCCTCCTCTCTGCTTTGCAGATAAATACGCACAATTGAGCTCACATGTATGCCAATGCCATCTAAACTATAAATTGTAGGCATATGACAATTATTCATTCTCTGCGTTTGGAGTTTGTCAGCATTCCCAGGTGTTACTTCCTGTCTTTATGTTCAGCATTTTGGTACTGCAAGCTTACAATGCTGTTATCCTGACAGATGTCTCTCAACATTATATTACAACAAACTATAGCTTTACCACATCTCTCTTACCTTAACTATATTTTTCTCTTCCCTACTTAATTTGCCCATCCTGTCTCTTTTGTGTGTGCATTTAAGTTTGCTCATTTTCAGCTGCCTCCAGCTTCTGTAGTGTGCCTTTAGACCAAGCAAATGACCTTTGTTATGTCTCATTTGCTTTGCCTGATTTTGTCTTCCTTCCTCCACTTCCATTACTTTTCCCCTCCTCTGTTTGGTGTTCCTGTGTTTTTGAGTTTGGTAAGTGTCACCTGCCTCCAGCTGCTGTGTGTTTACTTTTGGCCAAGGAACTGACATTTCTTATGTCTCTGGGTGCATGCGAACATCCTTCTGAAAATGTGACGATGCAATTCTGGTCCGGGAGCTGGTCCTGAGACCATTTGTGTGTGATAACTAATTTGTCTCTGGGTGCATGAAAACATCCTTCTGCAAATGTGACAATGCAATTCCGGTCCGGGAGCTGGTCCTGAGACAGTTTGTGTGTGATAACTAATTTGTCTCTGGATGCATGAAAACATCCTTCTGCAAATTTGACAATGCAATTCTGGTCCGGGAGCTGGTCCTGAGACCGCTGGTGTGTGATAACTAATTTGTTCATGGGTGCATGAAAACTTTCTTCTAGAAATGTGACAATGCAATTCCGGTCCGGGAGTGGGTCCTGAGTTTGTGTGTGAAAACACATTTTTATGTGTGATTGCGGCTCCCATGCTGTAAATACATTTTCTGTTGTGTGCAATATATTATGAAAACTATCTGAATTTATTTACTAATTGATTTGTGTTTCTGAGACTGCAACTGGTGAAATAAAAAATGAAGGCCTAGGTTGACATGATAAATATGCTACCTATCCACCAGCTGAATTCAATGGTCCTTAAATTGTAGCTTTAGAGCTGTTACAGGTTTTTTTTGTTTTGTTTTTTTTTTTGGGGGGGGGTAATTTAACACCTTGCATGTGTGTAGAATAAAATGTTTATTTTGTAAACTATTATTTGTATGAGTGCTAACAATACATTCCACTTGAGGAAAAAAAAGGTTTATTGATCCAACAAGTACAGAAATAGTTCAATGTTCTACATTTATTTTGACAGCAGCAACACAATTAGGTACATTAATTTACTTGTGTAAGAAGAAATAAAATAGTATTTATGGTGTTACATTTTTCACAGCAATTTACAATAGGGTTAGAAGGGTCCTGGTCATAAGAGCTTACAATCTAAAAGGGATCACAACTTAACTTTCACAGTGTACAGCAAGGAACAAAATAAGGCTAATATTAACCAGGCAACACATTTTAAGGTACAATAGATCTCACCACCCCACCCCCATCAATTTGTTAGGTGCAAGGTTTTCAAAAACAAAATAGGGTATTAAAAAAATGCAGCTTACCAACAAACTTCAACATAACATCCACCACCCCCCTAGTTTCCACACACATACATTTCTGATTATGGTAAGTAGGTAGCTGCATTTCTCTTTACATGATTAAGCAACCTATATAAAATTTAGGAGTTGTAAGAGTAGAACAATTGACATTTGTTAGTAACGACAAGGGTTAGCAGATGCTCACAAACCATAAACGCATGATCAGACTGAAAAAATACTCACAAAATTGAAGCCATACCCACAAAAACCCACTTTTGAGGGACGAATACACAACAATTACAGCAAACACACAAGACAAACATCAAAACAACCTTAGTGGGGTGTTGCTCATTATGCACTATAGTATTCTGGCCTCTTGTCAGGCCAAGTAAACCCCACTACTGCAGTCCTTTATAGAACATAGGTTGTATTGTTAGCACACCAAACAACTACACATGCCTAAAGTGTTTGCACCTAATTAGCCAGCAGAGATACTCTTTCATAGCCCTTGGCTATGTGCATCAATTCACAAACTACAGGCCAAAGATCTAGCATGCAGATAAAGAAAGCAACAGTTATATAAGCATATGTGCCGGCACAGTGTACAACAGAAAATGAGAAATGTCCAAGTCCCTGGGCATGCTCAGTGCTAAAAAAAAAAATGCAAGTTGTAAGTCTTGGGCATGTGCAAGGTACAGAGCAGGAAATCTCACATTTGTGAAGGCTGCTTCACCCAAAGCACATTCATCATCAGCATCCAAAACACATGTCCAGTATTACCCATCTATTCCAATAGCTCTAGTTCCCTCCAGTGCAGCGCGTTCTTGTGCAGCCCACCAAATTAGAACATGATGAATGTGTTCTGCCTGGACCTACACTGGGACATGGCCAAGCACCTCCTAAACGCACTGACATGCATTACTGACTGCAAATTCTGTGGGTTGTTAGGAGACGGCACCTGCTGGCATCATAGCAAAAATAAGAAAATATGTATCCCAATACGAAGAATCATAATATTATCCAACCCCCCCCAAAGAAAACAAAAATCAGAGGTTGACACCACTATTCCAAAAGTGACACACACTAGAAAAAAAACCCCATAAAGCAGGGCTTCACTGTCTTCACTTCCGCTCTGCCATATACATTAAGCCATGTGATTTATTCTTGTACTTATGTGAGTAGAAAAACAATATTTATTATACAAAATCTGCAGGTTGCATTATGGAATATATGGAATGCTTGATTATCCCTTACATGGTTTAATGTACATGGGGGAGTGGAGATGCAAACAGTAAATCCCTGCTGATGTACCCTGGAGTTTCTGAGTACCATTGAACAACCAGTTGCTGTGATGTGTCTTACGAATCGCAAGAAATCACAAGGAATCGCAAGAAAGTCGGCAGGTCACCTGATTTTTAAATCATGCAACTTCACTATAAGTTGCACAATTTCAAAATTGGGTTTGATGTGACCGTGGTGTTAGTGCCTATACTAAGCATTTTCAGGAATAATGATACTCGTGCAAACGCTCTGATACTAGACTAATGACTTAGGCTGGGTGAGGTGTCCAAAGAGTACAAATCTGCAACATTCCAATACAACAATTTAGAAAAAGAGAGAAATAACCCCCACTGGACTTTTATGGCAGAATCAAAAGTACAACTTTATTAAAAAAGTAAAGTATCAATCTTTATTACAAAACATGATAAAAGACCAAATTAGATCAATAAAACAGTACTTTAGTAAAGCAACCCATAACAAGGCAGACAGCATTATACAATATATCAATACAAATATCCTGAATTTCTGCAGTACACCAAAATAGAAACTGCTAGAAAACTCAAGCTTGGTCAGTGTCGGTTATCAGTAGACAAATCTGGGTTCCTCAGCTCAGCAAAGCTGGCTCCCCTACAATCAGCACAAATGAAAAATCATGTGTGGTTCTTTAGTGCTAGATTCGTGGTGTTTTGTGTTGTAGAAATTTCAAATGTGCGCTGTTTTTATTTTTAAGATATTAGCAATTGTTTTTTCCAGACCAGAATGATCCAGTCCTCCCTACAACAACCAAAAGACCTGAAACCGGGCTGGTTGGTTAGTACCACATTTGTGCTGGTTTTTACTGATATAATGTCAGTTCTATCTCATTTTGTTTTTTAGTTATTAACAAAAGATATGAAAGTTTGCTGTTGAAATCTCCATTCTACCTTTCATCGTTTTTGCATTATTATTTTTAAAGGTTACCAAAGCTCACTCAGCCCCCCTACAACAGTCAAAAGACACAAAACCATTCTGGTTGGTTAGTGCAACATGTGTGCTGGTTTATGTTGCTAAACTTTTTATTTGTGCTGTTAAGGTTTTTTAGTTATACCAGCTTGTTTTTATTTGATTATACCCCACCCACTTTGCAAATCAAGTTATTAAATCTTAAAAACAAATATACCATTTGTTAGTGCTATGTTTGTGCTGTTTTGTGCCATAACAATTAAAATGTGTGCTGCTTTTATTTTTAAGATAATAGCAATTGTCTTTTCAAGATTTTTTTTAATTCTTTTATTTAAAATTTCGAAAAACAATATTTCAAACATTAACAACAAAATTTCTGTTTACAGATTCCATCATCAAACATCAAAAATGAAGAACAGAAAGCATCATACAGTCACAAGAACAAAAAGGCAAATAAAGTCAAAATATACAAAAAACACACATAATAAAAATAAAGATAATTTTAAGATAATAGCAATTGTCTTTTCAAGATGATGATATCACCCAGCTCCCCTAACATTCTAAGTATAGATGTTTAAAGGGAAGTAAAAGGTAATGTGCTCCCTCTGTGTAAGGGCTTCCCAGCTAAACTGCATATTCTGCCGATGGCTGGGAGGGATGGGGGTGGTGCTGGGTGGGACTGGGAAGGATAGAGGTGGGTTTACTCAAACCTCTATTGGATGTCTCATACAGAGACTGACAATGGTTTCAGGAAGTGCCTGAGAGCTGTCAAATTCAGCTAACATTGTCGGTAAAGAACAAAAGACTGCTGATTTTCTAGCTCAAATTAGACTTTCTAAGATAGACAATCAGCAAGTCTGAAAATGAATATCAAAATGAAAAATATTTAACATAGTAATCATGATAATTAATCATAGCAATTTTCACTTTTGACTGGAATTGCACTTTAAGCTTCAATTTACTTGATTTATCCTGTATTCTCTCAGGTAGCAGTCAAAGTATCAAGCATGAGGTTGTTTAACCACTTGCTGCCTGTCTTGTACTGAAGGTGAGCGATGGCTGCAGACAAAGCGACATAGGAGCAAATTGGATCATGCTTTCCTGGGTTTTTTTGCCTTCCACTGGATCAACTGTGGGTATAGGATTACAACTTTTTTTTTTTAATGGTTGAACTGGATGGACTTTTGTCTTTTTTAAACCAGACTAACTATATAACTATCACTGCCTACTTCTTGTGAAATATAAATGCATATATACAAAACACATGAAAATGCATGTAGATAAACGCATGTAAAGTCAGCTGATATTGTTCAGTCCAATGTGGGAATCAAATGGAAATAACAAAAGTAAACTCTGAGGACTGTCATAGAGGGTGCAGTTAGCGTCTATAATGCCATAAAAGGGTGTATAGGTGACAGTTAAAACTCCAAAACAAGTGCAGATTCATGCGTCAAGTGCATGTGGAAATGAGAGTAAGTTGCACTAACCAGACAATCCCCAGGGTTACTCCAGGATGATGATGACCAGGAGTGGTCTTGATTACTCAAAAGTGCTGTTTATTGCGCTATCTGGTTAGTGCAACTTACTCTCATTTACATATGTAGTTGACGCATGGATCTGCACTTGTTTTGGAGTTGTAACTGTCACCTATACACCCTTTTACTGCATTATAGATGCTAACTGCACCCTCTATGACACTCCTCAGAGTTTACTTTTGTTATTTCCATTTGATTATCACATTGGACTGAGCAATATCAGTTGACTTTACATGTGTTTATCTACACACATTTTCATGTGTTTTGTATACAGTATATGCATTTATATTTCACAAATTATGACAATATGCATAATACAATTTAGAAAAAAAATGTATTGACTAGCAAAATGTTTGTGTAACGTGCACTCTTCTTTCCCCTGTTTCCATGCATTCTTAAAAAATAAGACATCAATTATTATGACTTTGGCCCTCTATTTTATCCAGCAAACCAATAGATATAAAGTACAACTTGGAGTTCATATATGTAAATCAAAGTTATTGTTTCACATATCACTTTCATTTTATATCAGCAAAAATGGTTTTGGGCTGTTGAAGAAGTGCTGTGTTAAGGCAGTGGTATATCATCCATGGTAGCACTGCACAAAGGCCCCAAGGAGGGAGGGGGCACTGTGCTCCGACAGACACTGCACCCATGGATGAGACATGTCAACTGCTACAACTGTGCCTGTCCATACAGTGCATACAGCGCCAGATAGGGGGAGTCAGGGGGGTCCAAGTGTCTAGTCTTCATCCCTGCTGTCACAGCCGTGCTTCTCAGCCACAGCAACAGTGCAGGCTGTGCAGCAAACCACAGCTTTTTGTGAATGTCAATCACTGCTGCCACCACCCACTGGTTTCAGCATTAGGGTTTGGTTGCTTGAATCGCCCATGTCCCAGCAACCAATCATATGCTTACCCTTCCCCCAGGCCTCAGCATTCAGCAGCAGGACGGAGCTTCCTCCCCAGTCTGTACCCAGCCTTCCAGCTTCCACCTGTGCTGTAGTCAACTGCTGCAATGAGAAGGAACGGACCCTGATTTAAGCTGGGGTCTTCAGCATACTCCCTCCTTCCCTTCCACTACCCCAACTATTCTCCTGAACCTCTCCATTCTCCTTACCCCACTCTTCACTTCTAAATTTGGAGACCCCATTAAAAGGGAATCGGCTCTAAGGACCCCAATGTAAGAGGGAGGCTCTGGGGACAGTGTTGTATGAGGGGGCTTTAGGGATCCTGATGTAAGGGGGGGTATGGGGATCCTGATGTAGGAGGGCTATGGAGACCCTGAAGTGGGGAGGTAACTTTAGAGATCCTACTGAAAGGGGGACTCTGATGTAAGGGGGAATCCTGGGGTCGATAATTTAACCTCCCTAGAGGTTTTCCTGAGCCTGTCTCGGGGTTAAATCTAGCTGTCAAAAGCGGTAACTCCAAGCCAGATTCGGGGTCACCGCAAAATACATACCTGCTCCTGCGATCCGTGTCCCGGGTCCAGCAGCCACCTTGAGCCATCCCCTCCGACCATCCCCTGTCGCCTACCCGGGTATCTCACGCTGATCAGTGTGATCAGCGTGAGACAGCCACTCTGTGCCATTGGGGGGAGGGGCTTGCGGGAGGTGGGAGTTTTAAAAATAGACCTGTGTCAAAATAAAGTGTTACTCTAGTGCATAAATTGTAACATTACCTCAGATATATCCATAGTGCAGTTTTTCAGTTTCTGTGAATAAAAACGGTTTTGCACTCATGGCTTCCAAAAAGCGTCTTGCTCGCACCAAAGTGGTTTATGATGAGCTAGCAAACAGCGACAGTGAGGAGCTACTTGAATTGAGTGATAGCGACTCATGTGGGGATTTGTCTTCAGACACCGACAGTGAAGACAACAGCGAATCTGAGATTGACGTGAGTGATCTGCGCACATGGTGCACTATTGATTGCGGTATGCCAGCACCACCAAGATTTCCATTTACCGGCGCAACTGATATGAAAGTCCACATTGAAGGTGACAACCCCTTGGAGTACTTAGAATTGTTTCTGACTGATGAGCTTATTGAAATAATCGTGACGGAGACAAATAAGCACGCAGCACAATAATTAGCTTCTCCATACAGCAGGTTTTCATGAAGCAGAAAGTGGGAACCTGTCACCAAAGAGGACATTTGGCTGTTTCTCAGCCTAATTGATCTACAAGGAGTGGTGGGGAAACCGCTGCAGAAGTGCTACTGGATCACCAACAAAATGCTCGCCACACTGTTCTTTGGTACAGTAATGTCGGAGTACAGCTTTTCACTTATTATGACATTTTTGCACTTCGCAAACAATGAGAATTTTGACGAAACAACTCATCCGGCTCCCAAGCTAAAAAAAATTTGGGAAGTCTCCCAAATAAATTTCCAGCAGAGCTATGTGCCAGAGAGAGACATTAGTATAGACAAAAGTCTAATGGCCTACAAAGTAAGTTGTATCCAACACTTCCTCACTACCTATCACAGTTTCGAATACCCTGACATGCCAGGATAGCACCAAACCCCCCAAATGACCCCTTTTTGGAAAGTAGATACCCCAAGGAATTTAAAAAGAGGCATGGTGATAATTTTGCAGATCTCATTTTTTCTCACAAGGTTTTGAAATATAAAAAAAGAATAGAAAAAATATGTTTTTGTTTTTTTTTCTTCATTTTCCAAAAACTTGTGTCAACAAATGAGATCTGCAAAATACTTACTGTGCTTCTCATCAAATTCCTTGGGGTGTCTACTTTCCAAAAAGGGGTCATTTGGGGGGGTTAGGTGCTATCCTGGCATTTCAGGGCCTCCAAAACTGTGATAGGTAGTCTGGAAGTGTAATGAGGAAATAAAGCCCTTTAAAAGCCTGAAGGTGCTTATTGGATTTTGGGGTCCTGTACTTGGCTAGACTGCCAAAACGTCTCTCACATGTGGTACCCCCATACTCGGGAGAAGAAGCAGAATGTATGTTGGGGAGTAATTTCCCATAAACCCATGGCATGTGTGAGCAGTAAATCATTTAAGTGACAATATTGTGTAAAAAAAAAAAATATTTTCCCTATCTTTTCCCTCGTAAATCTGAAACTTATAAGTATAGCCTGTTGCCCTCTCACCGATCTTCTACATCTTGACCCCATATCTGGCATGCTTTCAGGGGAGAAATTGTTTGAATGCAAGGCGGCCAGAAAAATTAATGAAGGACTCATCAACGCAGATGTTTTGCTGGGGAGTATAGACATCTGCAAATTTTTGGTTAAGGTGATTTTCAAGGGGCTGAATTTTGTGGAGCCGGTCAAATTCAGGGTCACCCCGAGGATGACAGAGTGTATTGTCATTGAAATGCATAAAACACATTATACTCTCATATCTATGCCTGGCCATGGCAGCAGAGAACATGGGCATATGATGAATCGGGTCTGCGGACCAATACAACCGCAATTCATTTCTTTTAGTAATGCCCATGTTGAGGGTTAGGCCCCAAAAAAATGTAAATTCGAAAACCGTAATGATTTTCCATGCGACTGGTCTGGCAAGGTTTGAATTTGAGTTGGCGGCGATAAAATGTTGTGCATATAAATTGCTTTGATCTACAATCAACGTATACAGATATTCCGTGAAAAACAGCTCCAAAAATCAAGGAGATATGTGAAAGACCAAGATGTACTAGACCGCTGGTGTCACCAGTTCACCAAAAGGTAGAGCGGCACTAGTACTGGCACTCTGCTGCATATGAGAGTCATCAAAATTTACAGAGATCAGGCCTGATTCTGCGAACACTGCGGTTTTGTGTGCAATGTATCAAGTGACAGTGACCTACTGACACTGTACTTGCTGGGGGAGAAGGGGGGGTAAGCATAGGGGCTTAATGCAGGTGCTGGCAGGTGCCGGCGCTGATCCCGCTAACGCTGCATTTTTGGGGACGCTATACTAATATGAACGCTGGTATAGAACTGATCTGATCAAAGATATTGACCCGTTCAGACACTATACTAGGAATGGAGGTTTATTGTTCATGAGCATGTGCCTGGCAATCAAGGGGTTAAATGTGATGACTGGTGTACTGACAGGCAATCTGACGCTATCTGGGAGGGACGTGAAAACCACAGGAGCGCGAATCACATATATATACATATATACAGTATATATATATATATATATACCGTATTTTTCGCCGTATAAGATGCACTTTTTCTTCCCCAAAACTGGGGGGGAAATGTCAGTGCGTCTTATAAGGCGAATATGGAGCGGCCGGTCCGGTATTTCCACCGCGGCCGTGTCAGAATACCGGGCCGGCCGCTCAGCTGTGCAGCGGGACCTTACCTGTTACTCTATCCAGCGGCGTGCTGTCTTCCCGGCTTCTGTAGTGTGGGCACTGGGCATGACAGCCGGGTGCCAAGTGCGCATGCGCAAGAAGCGGTGCTTTTTGTGAATGGTAAGGTGGTACCTGGGACACATGACAGATCCCAGAAGCCGCCGGACCAATCACAAAGCGCAAGTGCTTCTCGCTCATGCGCACTGGGCACCCGGCTGTCATGCCGAGCGCCATTACAGAAGCCGGGAAGACAGCGCGCGGCTGGATCGAGGAACAGGTAAGATAAAAAAAAAACTCTGCGGAAGTAAGAGCGGGTACCTGTCAAATTCAGGTACCCGCTCCCCACCTCCCCAAAGGTCAGCAGTCATCTGTACTGTCCGCAGTCTCTGGTCATCCCTGTGCTGTCCGCAGTCTCTGGTCATCCCTGTGCTGTCCGCAGTCTCTAGTCATCCCTGTGCTGTCCGCAGTCTCTGGTCATCCCTGTGCTGTTCGCAGTCTCTGGTCATCCCTGTGCTGTCCGCAGTCTCTGGTCATCCCTGTGCTGTCCGCAGTCTCAGGTCATCCCTGTGCTGTCCGCAGTCTCTAGTCATCCCTGTGCTGTCCGCAGTCTCTGGTCATCCCTGTGCTGTTCGCAGTCTCTGGTCATCCCTGTGCTGTCCGCAGTCTCTGGTCATCTCCTGTACTGTGTCTGCAGTCCATTAGTTCAGAATTTTTTTTCCTGTTTTCTGCCTCTAAAACCTAGGTGCGTCTTATGGTCAGGTGTGTCTTATACGGCGAAAAATACGGTGTATATATATATATATATATATATATATATATATATATATATGTGTGTGATTTTGCACACCCCTGCCTCCCTGTAGCAGTATCTCTGCTATAGGGCGGTCAGGAAGCGGTTTGTGTTACGGCGCTGCGTTTCTTTAACTGACAATTGCGTGGTCATGAAGACACTCTGCAGTCTTCTCCCTGCACATAATACCCAGCACTATACACTCTGCACTATATAAAGTCATCTCAGACTCCATTTAACCACAACCCTGATGTAAGGGCAGACTTTTGGGATCCTAATGTAAGGGAGGAATTTGTGGACCCTTCTCTAAGTGGAAGAAGCCTGGGCATACTACCCACCACCATACACTTCGTACCCCTCTCTCTGCACATAGTATTGAACACTATACACTCTGTACTCCTCTCCCTGTACACCCTACCCACCGCCATACACTCTGCACTCCTCTCCCTGCACATACTACCAGCTTCCATACACTCCATACCCCTCTTGCTGCACATACTACCCACCCACTTACCGCCATACACTCTGCACTCCTCTCCTTGCACATGCTACCCACCGCCATACACTCCATACCCCTCTCCCTGCACATACTACCCACCGCCATACACTCCACATTATGTAACTCATGTAAGACTCTAACCACACCACTTTAGGCCACACCCAATCTTTAGCACAATTTAAACCATGCCCACTATTTACCACAGTGATATTTGCGTGCCATCTTTTTTTTTTCAATGCCTAGGGACCACTTTTGATCTTGCACATGGACCCACTGACTTCATGATATGCCCCTGATTACGGAGAAATAGTTAGCATATGATTCTCACATGTGAAGGGGGTTTGATCAAATACAGTATAATGCACAATATCCCCAAAAGCAAACCAGCACAAATGATAAAAGACAGAACAGAGATTTAAATGGCACAACCAGCACAATGTATGACCATTCTTCCAAAAGCGCATTTGTGATGTCAGGTGTTCTATCAGGTTGAGGTCAGACTGCAGGCCAGTCAAGTCCCTCCACCCCAAACTCGCTCATCCATGTCTTTATGGACCTTGCTTTGTGCACTGGTGTGCAGTCATGTTGGAACAGGAAGGGGCCATCCCCAAACTGTTCCCACAAAGTTGAGAGCATGAAATTGTCCAAAATGTCTTGGTATGCTGATGCTTTAAGGCTTCCCTTCACTGGAACTTAGGGGCCCAACCCCTGAAAAACAACCCCACACCATAATCCCCCTCCACCAAACTTTACACTTGGCACAATGTAGTCAGGCAAGTACTGTTCTCCTGGCAACTGCCAAACCCATACACATCCATCTGATGTCCAGAGAACCATGAGTCAAAAGGTTCCTGAGCTACCCGCATAAGTGCCTTAAATATAGTGTGTAGCAGTGAGCAATTGCATATTTTTTTCCATTGTATTTCTCATAAATCTACCACTATGGCTGAATATAGGATTAGACAGACAGACAGATTTGAAACTGACAGCACAAAGTAGACAACAAACGGTTGAGAAAACAGTAAAATCAAACTTTAAATTCACCCAATGAACTACTTGAATGTTAAATACAATAGTGTATTAGATAAATAATATCAATAACCCAAGGATTACCTACAGTCTTTTAACACGTAAGATGCTTCGTTATTCATTTCTTTTAAAATAATATATACTGATTTACTAGATATTGAGTGTTTTGTCTCCAGAGGGCTTTAACAATAGATCAACAAAATGATTGATGAAATTCAATGGCATTCTAAAAACATTATTATAATAGATCTACAGCATTTCTTTTCCACAAAATGTTGCTGGCAATTATCAATGTCATGGGTCAAGTCACATCTGTGCTGCCTAACCTCCATCTCTTTGCTTGTTTTTATTGATCGCTGCATATATTTGATGACTCACAAGGTTGCAAACATCATGATTTGCTTGTTAAGGCTGCACTTTATTGAATGGCAGATATTTTCAGCACAGTGTGAGATAAATTTAACAATGTGTGAATTGACTATTGTTGCAAAGTGTTTTTACTGACATATAGAAGTGTGTCATTTGTTGATAAAATCAAACAATGAATAGAAGGCAATGCCTTATTTGTGCTGGTAAAGTTAGAAAAAAATAACATAGAAAATAGCTAAACTCTTTCTGGAACTTAATACATGTGTGTGTTTCATATACTTAGGTTCGAGTAAGTGTGTGACACAGGAGCCAGCAATGGGGACATGATGAAAAATAAAAATTTTACTTGCCTGGTTATACAGAAATTTAATTATAAATAGCAAAAAATGACCAAACAGAATTTCAAGTTGGCAGTTTAAACACTTCACATTTTTATACTTTGAGTGGGAGTTTAGTTGTGTACCTGAAATTCTGCTTTACTCTTAGAAGAAAGTCTATTTTTATTGTTATTCAAATTAGTTGAATTGTGGTTGTAGACCCTCTAATGTGCTGCCTTTAATAGACATTATAACATTAATTTCCCCACAATTCTGACCTCTAGACTTCCTGTTTCCAAACCCTTTTAAAGCGTGGTTCACACTGCACGCTGGCCGCAGGTGCAGGAATCAAACCTGTTCTAGCACTCGAAACCACCTGCAGCCACATCACATTTCTCTTGTGAGATGCACGGTACTGCCATGCATGCGCCTTTTCCTTGCTTAAATGCAGGAATAGCAGCTCATTCAAATGAATGCACGCAAATGCAGGCCCGCATGTGTGAACCGGGCCTTAAGCTTTCATAAACAGAATTATTACCTATTTTTATAATAATTACTATTATTTATTAAGAAAGATTATTAGGTTATGTGATAACTTGTAATAATGTATCCTCGTTGGTTAGTTAAGATACTACCACATGGAATTCAAGATAGGTTGTTTGATTGTGACTGGAGATTTTAACTGCAATATGGATCCATGGATGGATGCGTCTTCTAGTGGGCAGAGGGAAGGAGGGAAAAAAACTAAGAAAGTTGAAAAAGGGATTATATCAAAACCAACTAATAGAGACGTGGAGAATAAAACACCCTAGAGAAAGGGATTATACCTTCTATTCCTCAGCACACAGATCGTACTCACAATTGGACTATTTATTGATAAAACATAAACAGTTGGAATCTTTGGTTAAATCTAATATAAAGGTTAAGACTATTGCGGACCACGCCCCTGTAACTGTGAGATTACGAACGGGAGGAAAGGGAAATAAAAGAGCTATGTGGAGATTAAACGAGACACTTATAAATGACCCAGACATAGAAGAGAAGTTAACCATTTCCATACCAGGCACTTTTACCCCCTTCCTGCCCAAGCTATTTTTCAGGTTTCAGCGCTCTCACACTTTGAATGACAATTGTGCGGTCATACAACATTGTACCCAAAATAAAATGTTATAATTTTCTTCACACAACTAGAGCTTTCTTTTGGTGGTATTTAATCACTGCTGGGGTTTCTATTTTTTGCTAAATTAACAAAAAAATTTAAAAAAAAAAACACGTTTTTCTTTGTTTCTGTTATAAAAGTTTGCAAATAAATAATTGTTCTTCATAAATTTAGGCCAAGATGTATTCTGCTACATGTCTTTAGTAAAAATAACCCAAATTAGGATGTATTTTTTAGTTTGTAGGAAAGTTATAGAGTTCACAAACTATGGTACATATTTGAATATTGATCAATCCTGAAGTACTGACAGCCAATCTAATTTCTTGAGGTCCAAGAATGTCAGAACAGTACAGATATCCCCCAAATGACCCCTTTTTGTAAAGTAGACAGTCCAACGTATTTCATAAGAGGCATGGCGAGTTTTTTTAAGTTGTATTTTTTGTTATAATTTTTCGGAAAATGAAAAAATTTAAAAAAATATTTTCACTATTTTATTTTGCATACTGTCACCAGTGCAGTACAGCGTCATCATAAAACTGGCATGGCGGTGATCAGGGACACTGACTGGTGACAGTATGAAAAATATATATATATATTTTTTTTATTATTATTATTATTGTTAATTTTTATTAAATTTTTTTCTTTTTTTTAAGATTTTTTTTTCATATTTCACTATGACCAAAGTAGTATAATGTTACCATAGTAACATTGTACTACTATGGGGAAGTGATCTGTATTTTGTTTTTTTTTTTACACAATTTGCTTATAGCAAAGAATTACTTTGCTATAAGCAAGCATTTACCTGAATGACCGATTCATTCAGGGTTTTTTTTTTTTTTTGTGCTTAGCTGTGATTTGGCCACGGCTAATCACATGAAATTTGCAGCTAGACACTAGTATACAATGGATGGCATGAATGAAGCCATCCATTGTATACAACTGTATAGCAGGTCACATGGTACCGGCAATGGGGCCGGTACTCAGATCTGTCATCGGCCGTGTCCGAGGTACACGGCCGGTGACAGATCGCGCCGCTGCGCGGCTTTGCAGGCACGCAAACTGCACATGCCCAGGAGGACGCCATATGGTGTCCACCCGGAACGCTGAAGGATTTTGCCGGCCACCAAACGGCCATTGGCCTGGAGGCTAATGGTAAAGAGAAGAACTAGAACAATTTTTTGTAATAAATGTAACTGAGGAAGTACCGGTAGCAATTATATGGGAGGCACATAAGGCATATATGAGAGGAATCTTGATAGCAGCACATAAAAAAAAAAAAGAGGGAGAAGAAGTTAAAAGAAGTAAACGAAGAACTATATAAATTAGAACAAGCACATAAAAGAAAGCAAGATCTAGATATACATGGAAAGATCACTCTTAAAAGAGAGGAATTAAAATATTTAATAGAGGAGGAAACAAGGAAAATCTTTAATAGAGTTTCAAAGGAAAGATACCAGTGGGGGAACAGACCAGGAAAATATATGATGAAGAGGTTGATGGAAAAGAAATCAAAGAATTATATAGAGAAAATTAAAGATGAAAATGGATATCTGATCTATACCACTACTGGTATTGCAGAAAGATTCCAGAAGTTTTACAGTCAACTGTATGAGGTTAACCCTATAAATCAAAAAGCAACAGAGGAAGAAGTGTAAGAGAAGGCAAGAATTTTTCGTAGCAGCTGACTTACCAAACATTGCAAAAGATAATTTTTTTTTTTTAAATTTAAATATTTATTAAATTTTTCATGTTAATACAAATACCCAAAGGGGGAATAATTCTCATACAAATAGACATTTATAACATTTCTACCTTTCCCCTGCTAAAAACTCTTTTCTTTCCCATCCCACTACCCCCCCTTCCCACCCCTCATCCCCCCTCCTCCCCCTCTGCAGACTCTAGCCCATTCTAATCTCTTGAGGCTTATTAATTTTTTTGCTAACATCCTAGTTCATATTTTCCTATATTTCTCTTTCAATCCTGCTCTTTCCCACTTTTCCCATCTCCTATAATAAACTCTCATCCTATCTTCCTGCATATGGTATGATCTTTCCATTCTACCTATCTGGTTTACTCTATTAATCCAGTCTTCCTCCTTCGGTACCTCAGATTTCTGCCAAAACTTGGGTATCAACCCTTTCGCCGCATTCAAGAAGTACCATATACCTGAGTCTTTATATTTATTTACAGATGTCTCCACATTGTGTAGGAGGCACGTCGTTGGGTCTAACCCTATGTCAATTTCAGTTATTTCTTCAATCGATTTGACTATTCTCTTCTAAAAAACCTTGATTTTCGGACATTCCCATCATATGTGAAACACCGTGCCTATCTCTCCACATCCTCTCCAACACATATTTGAATTTTCCCCATTCATCTTGTGCTCTACACTCGGTGTAATGTGCCATCGTGTCACACACTTATAATTAATCTCAACCTCTCTCATACTAACATTATCGTGTATCAATCTAAACATCTTTCTCTGTTTATCCTCATCAAACCCAACTCCCATATCCCTTTCCCATTTTGTTATAAAAATTAACTTTGTGTTTGTGTCTAATTCTGTGAGTATTCTATACACTTTTGAAATACCGTGCTTCCCATCCCTTCGTGTTTCTAACAACCTTTCAAACATATTCCACTCCTGTTTTAATCTCAGGGGTTTCGGTAGATTTCCAATAAAACATTTCAATTGATATTTCCACTCATCTATTCTAATAAAAATATCTCCCTTCTTCTCTATTAAATCTTTAAGTGATCTCAATTCCCCCTCCACCAAAACATCTCTCAGTTGGGTATCCTCCTTTCTAAACCATCTCCCTGATATCTTATTCTTTCCCGGGGGAAAGTACTCAGTGTTTGTGAGAGGCATTAATATAGAATTAAATTCCCATTTCATGTTTTTGTGTAAATTGTCCCATACTCTTAAAACATTTAAAGTGTAGATACTTGTGCTTCCTTTAATTCCTCTAAACTGTGGTGGAACCCATATCATCTGACTCAATCTAATGCCACTAAGATCATTTTCAATTGTTACCCAACTTTTCCCCTTATGGTTAAATGTCCAGTCATATATTCTTGCTAAAACCACTGCTTTATAGTATCTCTTGACATCTGGTAGACCCAATCCCCCTTTCTCTTTAGTCCTACTCAATGTTTCATATGCTATTCTATTTTTTTTTATTCTTCCATATGAATCTTGTTAACATTTTTTTCATTATCTTAAAGAAGGCCTCTGGAATTTTAATTGGTACCATTTGAAATCTATACAGTATTTTAGGCATAATTACTATTTTAACTAGGTTTATACGTCCTATCCAGGATGGGTTTCCTCCTTCTAGTCTTTTTAAATCTTCCCTGATCTCATTTATCAAAGAGATATAGTTTAATCTATACAGATGCTTAGATGAGGCAGTGAGTTTTATTACTAGGTATTTTATCTCTTTTTCTCTCCATATAAAGGGGAATTCTTTTTGTAGTTTTTCTTTTTCATTCTTTGATATATTAATATTCAGGATCTCTATTTTTGTTGGATTCATTTTTAAATTTGATAGTTCACCGTACTCCTTCAGAATCTTCATTATATTTGGGAGAGTTATTCGGGGATTCCCCACATAGAACAATAAGTCGTCCGCAAAGGCCGCTACTCTATGTTCTATGGTTTCTATCTGAATTCTCTTTACCGATCCACTGTGCCTTCATATTGACAACAGAGGTTCGAGTGACAACACATATAGTAAAGGGGACAGTGGGCAGCCCTGTCTTGTACTATTAGTCATTCCAATGGGTTCTGATCTCTCCCCATTTACCGTGATGATTGCAGTGGGCTCCCTATATAATTTACTTATCCACTCACGCATTCTATCACCTATCCCCAGCACTTTTAAGTTGTCCATCATAAAGCCCCAGTCCACTCTATCAAATGCCTTCTCTGCATCAATTGACAAGAGCACCACCGGGGCTTTCCCTTTTCTACTTTTCTGAATAAGCATCAGGGTTCTCAAGCCGTTATCTCTACCTTCTCTCCCTGGTACAAAGCCCACCTGGTCTCCATGGATCCATTCAGGCATTAGATCTTTCAACCTGTTTGCTAACACCTTTGCATACAATTTAGTATCTGTGTTCAATAATGAGATAGGTCTATAGCTGGAGCACTGAGATGGATCTTTTCCCTCCTTGTGAATAAGTACTACATGGGCCTGTAGGGATTCTCTCCTCACTTCCATCCCACCTCCCAGAGCATTCATATATTTCTCCAACTTGGGTAGCAGTACTTCACTAAATTTCTTATAGTACTTAACTGTATAGCCATCCGGGCCTGGGCTTCCCCCCCCCCCCCCGTGCTTCTTAATGCTGTTTTAATTTCTTCCTGGGAAATTTCTGCGTCTAAGGAGTTCAACTGTACTTCACTTAGTTTTGGTAATCCCGCATTTTTTAAGTATATCATCTTTTTTTCCTTACTTCCCTCTTGAGCTTCTTTTAGAGACCTTGGGGACTAATATTATATAATTTTTTGTAATACTCCGTAAACACTTTAATAATCTCTTTAGTTGAGTGGACCAACTCCCCCTTTGAACTTTTTATCTTTTCTATATAGTTCCTATTTTTCTTTTTATTCAAAGCTCTCATTAGATATCTTCCTGGTCTGTCTCCCCATCTATATCTCTCGTTCAAAACCCTGTTGTATACTCTTCTCTTCTCCTCATCAATCAACCTCTCTAGCTCATCTTTTTTATCCAATAACTTCTGTCTCGTGTCTTTTGTTATTTTCTTCTTATGGACCTGCTCCAAGTCCAATATTTCTTTTAAAATTCCACTGACCCTCTCTCTTCTTTCCTTTTTCTTCCTTGCTCCTGCCGCAATCAAGATTCCTCTTATGAACACCTTGTGGCTTTCCCAGACTGTAGCTTTTGATACTTCCTCTGTTTCGTTCTCCTTAAAGTATACCTTAATCTCTTTCTCGATTTTCTGAGCTAAATCCCCATCCAGAAGAAGAGCCTCATTTAACCTCCATCCTAATCCTCCAGTCCACCTTCTTCCCCATCCCATTTTCATTACGACCGGGGCATGATCCGAGAACGTCCTTATCTCTATGTCAATTTTAACCAGATGATCTATAAGTTGATGGTCTATTAAGATGTAATCTAATCTCGAGTATATCTCATGTGCATTAGAGAAGAAGGTATAGTCTCTGTCTTTCATATGCATTATTCTCCAGATGTCCACTAGTTGATATTCATGCATCACTTTTTTCAAAGCTCTCGGAGACCTACTCCCCTTTCTTTGCACGGAAGAGGTATTATCCTTTTGTGGGTCCATACAGAAATTTAGGTCTCCTGCTACTATCAAGCGCCCTTTTTTGAATTCCATTAATTTTTTCAACAGTCCCTTCATATACATCTCCGGGTTTTTATTAGGGCAGTATATATTGGCTAAAGTACACTCAATCCCCTGAAGTCTACCTTTTAAGAATAAAAACCTCCCCTCCGGGTCGGTTCTTCTATCCTCCAGCTCAAATCTCATATTCTTTGCCAAGCCTATTGCAACCCCTTTTGCTCTTTTAATTGGAGAATCTGCATAATACCATGTTGGGTAGTGTTTGGATTTCAATTTCACGTTTGCCTCTATCTCAAAATGCGTCTCCTGCAAAAACACCACTGACGCAGCCCTATGATGTAACTCATTAAACAACCTAAATCTCTTCCCTGGACAACTCAGCCCATTCACATTATAGGTTATAAACTCCATATAGGTATTTCTTCCATCTTTCCCAATTAACTCCATCTCTCTTCCAAATTGCCTCTTCCTCTTTATCCCTTCTGTCATGCAGAGTGTTGACCCAATACCTCCTACCCCTCCCTCCCTCCCAGCCAACTCCCGTCCCCTCCTCCCTCCCTCCCATTCTCCCAACCCAGCCCCCTCCCTCCCCCCTCCAACCCCCTCCCCCCTCTTTTTAGGCCTAACATTTTCCTACTAATCATTTATGGATTATAAAGTCCACTTTTGATTTGATCCTTGGGCTAAGACTCCATCCATGGACGACTTTCCCCTTGTCTAACCTCCCCATAATCCCCCAAGCCCCTCCCAGATTTATCATAGGCACAGAAAAGAAAAACGAGGGCGATAGGGTGGGGATAGAAAAAGATAAAGGAGAGAAAAAAAAAAGAAAACCTATTTCTCTTCCTCCATCCCTCTCCCCCTCTCCCCTCCATCTCCTCCCCCCCACATATTCCCAGTCCTCTTTTCTCTTCATTCTATTTTCCCATTGTTCTTCTTCCCAGCCAGGAATTTCCATTCTTTGGATTTTTAAACTATCACAGAAATTTTTCAAATCTTCTGGAAACCTGAGGTATGCTGTAGTCCCATTTTTCCATCCTATTAGGCATTCGGGAGTCCCCCATCTATATTGCACATTTTGTTCTTTCAACCTTTCCAATAGGGGTCTCAAAGTTCTCCTTCTCCACAAAGTCTCTGGAGCCAGATCCGCATATATCTGTATGTCTCCTCCTTCATACTTAATTACTGATTTTCCCTTGGACTTCTTCCAGATTTTTTCTTTATCCCGAAGTTCATAGAATTTAGCTATTATATCTCTCGGCCTTTCTTTCCCCAGATTTCTCAGAAATTTTCCTTTTCTAAAGGTTCCTTCTATTTTAGACCCTTCCATTTCAGAGCTGTCTGTTATAGTGTTAAATATTTTACAAACCACCTCTTGCAGATGTTCTCCCTTTGAGTTTTCTGGGACCCCACGTATCAAGATGTTCCTCTTCCTGTCTTTATTTTCTTGTATCTCAACCTTATATAGAAGTTTTTCTTGGGCTTTCCCTATATTAGTTAGTTCTTTTTCAAGTTCAGAGATAGCCTGGGTCTGATCTTAAACTTTGTCCTCCGTTTCCTCAACTCTCTCCAACAGGTGTCCCAGATCACTGCGAATATTTACCATTTCTTGTTTAATTGTTTTCTCCAGTTCTTTAAACATTTCTGCCATTTCTTTTTTATTAGGTATTTGTAGATCTTTTTCCATCTCTATATTGCCTGATATTTGCTGATTAGTAGTATCAAGGCCTAATGATACTCTAGGACTTCTTTCCATACTAAGATCTGCTTCTCCTTTTTCAGTCCTGCTCTGGGGTCTTTCTGCGGTTACGTTTCCTTGGGATGTATATTTTTTAATTGTACCAGTCTGGGACCCTTTAAGACCACTTCCTTTTACGTTTTTATTTTTCATTTTTCTCTATGGCACTTATCCTTCTTATAGTCCTTTTTTAAATTCGTGGGTAGGGAGGGGAAATAGTTCTTTAAACTTTCAAGTCTCTGCCCTGTCCCCCTGCTGGTTTTCCTTTTTCTCCTTTTTTCCTCTTCTTCCCTCCCTCCTCTCCCCCTCCTTCCCCTTAAGCCTCTCTTCTTCTCTCTGGGAGCCTCTTCCACCTTTTGAACATTTCCAGGGGTCCCCCCTTTCACTTACACTCTATTTCTTGGAGGTCAGCACAATAGTTCTTCAAATGCAAGTCACAGTTCATTCATAATCACTCACCCTCCTCCTATGTCCTCTTCCAGTGAGTGCCTTCTCGCTCAGTTCCTCTGAGGGTCCATTCATGGGGGGGGGGAACTCCCCAGGGTCTCTTCAGACTGCTTGTCCAGGTCTCAGTAGTTCTCCTTGCAATTTCTTTTAGGCTCAAGGGGTACTAGGGGGATAGGGGGAGAATGTGTCGGCCACCGGCAAACAGGTCAGCGTTGCTCTCTCACTGCAAAACGCTGGCCGGCTGGCTTCCCGATCTCCCAGTGATGCTTTGCGGCCGGTCACGTGATCGCACCGGCCCCCTTCGTCTCCCAGCATCCAGGGACTCTCTCTCTGCCAGTCTCCAGCCGCTCCTCTCTCTCCCCTCGCCTGCATTAACCTCTCCTCCACTGGGAGCCGTCAGGCCGGGTAAGTCCCACACCGCTGGGCTCTAACATGCCTCAGGGGCTAGGCTTGGAGGCTTGGGGAGGTCAGAAAGCGGAGCTCCGTCCACGAGCTCCTACATTGAGCTCTCCCCTACCGCCATGTTCAGGCCCCGCCCAGTTGTGCAAAAGATAAATTAATATCATTAGAAGGAGCCATTTCTCAGGATGAAATTAGGGAGGATTTGAAAAATATGGTGGGAGGGAAGAGCCCGGGCCAAGATGGTTATAAAGTGGGGTACTATAAAAATTTTAAAGAGCTACTGATTCCTAAACTCTGTAGATATATGAATGCTCTGGCAGAGGGAGTGGAAATGAGAGGGGAATCATTGCATGCACATATAACAATTATTCTTAAAGAAGGAAAGGATGGTACTCAATGTGCTAGTTATAGACCCATATCACTGTTGAATACCGATACCAAATTATTTGCAAAGGTGTTGGCCAATAGGTTGAAAGAACTGATGCCGGAATGGATACATTTGGACGAGGTCGGGTTTATACCAGGAAGAGAAGGAAAGGACAATGGACTGAGAACATTGCTCCTTTTGCAAAAGGCAAAGAGAAGTAGACAGCCAACAATAATATTGTCGATCGACGCACAGAAAGTCTTCGATAGAGTAGATTGGGGGTTTATGATAAATACACTGGAAGTTCTAGGAATAAGGGAAGAAATGTTAAAAGGGATAAAAGAACTTTATAATAACCCTTCAGCAGCGGTAAAGGTAAATGAGACCCTGTCTGGTTCCTTTGGATTGCATAACAGTACTAGGCAGGGATGCCGTTGTCACCACTACTGTTTGCACTGTCCCTGGATCCACTTTTGCCATCAGTAAGAAAAAATATAGATATTAAGGGAATTAAAATAGTAGAGCATAAAGTAGCAGCATATGCAGACAATATGCTGTTTTATATAGAGGTCTCGGGGAAATGGTTTAAAGATAGAAATACATGTTTGGGGGATATAATAGATAAGGGGAAAATACGCACTTTTCAGAAATTAAAGAATACATTTGTTGCACTAGATGAACTGAGATATAGTCAAAGTTAAAACATTTTGTCTCAACACTCCCCCAAGCCACTGAGGATGGCAGAAGAGATGCTACCATTTGAAAAATTGTTGAGTTCAAAGATGAGTTGTGCACATACAATATCAAGGATTTATAAGATTCTATCTTAACTCTTGGGAGCTGGAATTCCTACATTCTTAGAAAAATGGGAAAGAGAATTGGGTACAAAAATAAATGATCAACAGAAGAGTAAAGTGTTAAAATTAATACACGAGGTGAGGAATATGAACATAGTTGAAATGAATTATAAATGTTTGTCTAGATGGTATTGTACACAGAGTGTGGCACATAAACAGCAAGAGGAAATATCACCACTGTGTTGGAGGGGATGTGGGGCACTATGAACAATGGCGCATATTTGGTGGGAATGTCCAAAAATACAGGTATTTTGGCAAGAAATAATTCAAAATATACAGGAGATTTTGGGGATTTCAAAAATGGGGGAAAATGGGATGTATTTGATGTGATATTGTTGTTATTTGTATTTGTTTCTTTTTCTAAAGAAAATTAATAAAATATATAATAATAATAAAAAAAACGCAGTTAGTTACCTGTTAACTGTATTTCCAGGAATCTTCTAGGACAGCTTCACTTGAGAGATAGGGCTCCTCCCAGGAAACAATTGCTCCACCTTTTCCCCTTTATAAGTGTCCTGTCTCCCAGTGGGCCCTCAGTAGAAGAATATGACCGAAGGCCTAGGAGAAAGCATAAAAAACGGTAATAGAGACAACCCATCACAGGTTCATAACATAACTAGACATCAGTACATAGTCACACAGCAATCGGGAGGGAGTTAGAAGATTCCTGGAAATACAGTTAACAGGTAAATAACTGTGTTTTCCTGAGTCATCTTCTAGGACAGCTTCACTTGAGAGGAGTTAAATAGAAATACATACGTTAGGGTGGGCCCCTTGCTTGTAGGACCTTCCTGCCAAATGCCTGGTCCTTGCTGCCAATCAGATCCAATCTGTAAGGCTTAGCAAAGGTGGCGAAACTGGACCACGTTGCGGCTCTGCAGATCTGTCCGGGGGAGGCCCCCGCCTTTTCCGCCCAGGAGGCCGCGGTGGCCCTTGTCGAGTGTGCTTTTAGGCCGGCTGGCGGTGAGAGGGCCGCAGTTCTATAACCTTCTGAGATTGCCTCTCTTATCCACCTTGCGATGGTGCCTTTGGAGGCACTGTCCCCCTTCTTTGGACCCTGGAATAGGATGAAAAGATGGGACGAACGTCTCCATGCTTTTGTGCTTTCGATGTATGCAATCAAACATCTTCTCACATCGATTTTGCTATAGTCCCCTTCTTCCGTGCTGCCTGGGATGCCATCAAGGGAAGGTATTATTATTTTCTGTGACCTATGGAAATGTGACAGGACCTTAGGTAGAAATGCCGCATCTATGCGGAGGATGATTCTGTCCAACAAGACCGTGCAATATGGTTCGATTACTGATAGAGCCTGCAATTCGCTGAGTCTGCGGGCGGAAACTAATGCTATAAGGAGAGTGGTTTTCAGAGTTAGAAATCTGAGGGAACATTGCTCCAGTGGTTCGAAAGGCCCTTGCTGAAAGCTCTTCAGGACCGTGCCCAGGTCCCATGTGGGGTACTTCGATGTGGACGGGGCTCGGCGCCTGGAGATAGCCCTCAGGAACCTGATTATTAATGGGTCTGCCACCAACCTCAACTCCAGAAAGTTTGACAAAGCCGCTACCTGCACTTTAAGGGTATTAGCGGCCAGGTTCTTATCCGCCCCGGCTTGGAGGAATTCAAGCACTGTATGCAAGATGGGGGCCCCCGGTTCCTCGTTCCTGTCCTTCCAGGCGGAAAATTTCTTCCAGACTTTATCATATATGGCGTTTGTTGATTTCTTCCTTCCGTTCAAGATGGTGGCGACCACTCTTTCAGACAGCCCCTTCTCCACTAGCCTGTCCCGTTCAGAAGCCACGCTGCTAGGGACAGCCTTTCTGGGTAAGGATGTAGCACTCCCCCTTGGGCGAGTAAATTGGGTGAAGGTGGTATCATCCATGGGTCTGTTATGCTTAGTTCCCTCAGCCGGGAGAACCATGATCTTTTGGGCCAAAACGGTGCAATTAGGATGACCGCGGCTTGAGATGACTGGATCTTCTGTACCACCTTTGGTAATAATCTGAACAGAGGAAAGGCATAGAGGAGGTTTCCTTCCCAATGCTGGGCTAGCGTGTCTATCCCTGCACTCCTGAGGTCCTTCTGCAGGCAGAAGTATCTCTCCAGCTTCGCATTTTGGCTGTTGGCGAAGAGATCCGTAGAGGGGGTGCCCCATCTGGCGCATATTTGATTGAATGCTGAACGGCTGAGGCACCATTCTGTCTGGGTGACCTCTTTCCGACTCAACTGGTCCGCCAACTGGTTCAGATTCCCTTTTAGATGCACCGCAGTGATGGACTATAGGTTCCTCTCTGCCCAGGTCAGGAGGGTTCCCGCCAATTCCATCAGCCTCGGGGACCTCGTGCCCCCCTGCCTGTTCAAGTATGCTACTGCCGTTGTGTTGTCGGATAGAATCTGGACTTTTCTCCCCTCTATCCTCTCCTGAAAAGCCGTAAGCGCATTGAAGATTGCCGACAGCTCCTTGTAG
Organism: Staurois parvus; assembly: GCF_062004578.1. Taxonomy (NCBI): domain Eukaryota; kingdom Metazoa; phylum Chordata; class Amphibia; order Anura; family Ranidae; genus Staurois; species Staurois parvus. Next base: position 2,953,047 of record NW_028318102.1, read on the forward strand.
TTCGATGACTTCCTTGAATTTTCTGCATCCCATCTGCCCTGGGCTAGGCAGTCTCCCATATGAGCACCCCACATGGTCATGCTTGCATCCGTGGTGATCCTCACTGGGCTGGCTTGCTTCCATTTCCTTCCCGCCTCCAAGGTGTGGATGTTCCCCCACCACCTTAGTGATTCCCTCACCTTGTGCATGAAGCGGATCCTGGAATTCAGACCTGCTTGGCTGCCATCCCAGTGGGAGAGGGTGTGATTCTGTAGTACCCTGGAGTGGAGCTGTGCCCATTGCAATCCTGGTATTGCGGCTGTCATGCTCCCGACTAGCTTCATTGCGGTCCTTACTGTGCAGGCCGACATCTTCCGGAAGGCCCTCGTGTCTTGCTGCAGTTTGAGAGCTTTTTCCGTTGTCAGGTATGAGCAAGCATTTGCGGAGTCCAGGACGTACCCCAAGTACGTGGTCCTCCTAGAGGGTACTAGCTGTGATTTTTCTTCGTTGATCAACCACCCCAAGCTCTCTAGAAAAGATATTGTGCGTTTGACATGGGACCTCAGGCCTCTCTCTGTATCTGAAAATAGAAGCAGGTCGTCCAAGTAGGGGATGATATTTATTCCTTCCAGCCTCAAGACTCTTAGAAGTTCCACTAGGATCTTGGTAAATATCCTTGGAGCTGATGACAGGCCAAAGGGGAGTGCATTGAACTGAAACAGAATTGTTCTTTTTGCGCCTTCCAGCGCAAACCTCAGGAACTTCCTCAATTCCTCCCTTATTGGGACGTGCAGATATGCATCTTTCAAATCTATTGAGGCCATAAATGCTCCTGGCGACATGAGTTCTTTTACCGCGTATATGGTCTCCATGCGGAACTTCTTGGGTCTCACAAACTTGTTTACCTTCTTCAGATTTAGTATCATCCTGTAGGTACTGGACGACTTCTTCCTTAGGAAGAAATGGGAGTAGAACCCACTTCCCTTCTCTTCCTCCTCCAGCTGGCAAATCACGTTCTGCCTGAGCATTCCTTCCAGGAGGTCCACCAATGCATCTGCCTTCTCCCTGTCCCTTGGCAGGGGTGTTGTGAAGAATCTTTGAGGGGGAAGCCTCAAAAACTCTATTTTGTAACCTCTACGAATGGCCTCTAGAATGTAAGTGTTCTGGGTGATCTTCAGCCATTGTGTGTGGAAGTGCCCCAGCCTTCCTCCCACCTGGCTTCTCCAGTCACTTGGGCTGGGTCTTGGGTCTATTCTGGTTGGGGTTGAAGAGGAAACCTCCCCTGCCCCTTGACTCATTCCTGCCCCTCCTTGCGCCCCAGCCTATGCGCTGGCTTTGAAATCTAGTCTCCCTCGTCGTGTACTGCCTGTTGAGGCAAAACCCCTTTCATCCTACTTGCCTGCTGGGGACTGGAAAGCTCTTCTTTTTATCGGCCGACCTTTCCAGGACCGAAGTTAGTTCCGGAGTTTTCCCTCGAAGGGCAGACCGCAGAGTTTGGACTTAGAGGCAAGGTCCCCCTGCCAAGACTTTAGCCAGATAGCTCTTCTCGTGGAATTTATGAGCGCCGTTGATCTAGCTGAGAATCTGATAGTTTCTGCTGATGTGTCTGCAATAAAAGCCACCGCTTTTTCCAGTACCGGCAGCAACTACAGGATTTCCTCTGCCGGGGTGCCTTGTTCCAGGTGCGAGTGGAGCTGCCCCAACCATACATCCAAAGTTCTGGAGAGACACGTCGTAGCCACTGCTGGCTTGAAATTCACCGCGGACGCTTCCCATGCTCTCCTCAGGAATGTATCGGCTTTCCGGTCCATTGGGTCTTTCAGGGACCCGCCGTCCTTGAAGGACAGGTCCGTCGCTTTCGAGATTCTAGAAAGGGGGGCATCCGGCTTCGGGCAGATTTCCCACATGGAAGAGTCTTCTTCCTTGAACGGGAATCGCCTCTTAAGGTTCTTGGGAAAGAAGGCCTTTTTCTCCAGCTCTTCCCATTCCCTCCTAATAGTGGACCATAGGGCAGAGTGCACTGGGAATGTGCAGCTGCTCTTTGTTTGTAGCCCTGCGTACAGCTGGTCATGGAGAGAGAGGTCCTGCTGTTCCTCCTCCAGATCCAGAGTCTCGTAGATCACTTTCAGAAGGCCCTCCGTGTCTTTTGCCTGAAAAAGGAATCTCTGTGCTTTTGGGTCACAATCCTCGACCTCGTCTTCCTCTGAGTCTGAAGTACTCGACGGTTCAGCTTCCCTAGCGACAGTTACCAGGTCCTGCTTCCTCTTTTTCCCCCCCTGGGAATTGCCTGAAGTGCCTGGTTGGGGCTCGTCCTGGGCCGGTCCCTGCTTCTGCTCCCTAAAGCTCTGAAAAGTCTTGGACATCTCTTGCGTCATATTCTGTAAGAAATCCTTAAAGAGGGACCCAGACTCCTTTCTTGATAAGCTTATCTATGCAGTCTTGGCAGAGTTGCTTCCGCCAGGAACTCGCCAGCTTCTTTCTGCAAGTGGCGCATTTCTTTTTCAGCTCGCAAGGAGCTTCTCTTCCCCCTCTATCCTCCTCCTGTGGGCCCATCTGGGGACAAGGAGACATACAGTAGGTGGAAGGGAAGGGGGAGGGGGTGAGTGGCGGCCAAAGGAGGCCCTTATCTTGCCGCAGGCCTCCCCAGGCCCAGACAGATCTGCCTCCTTCCTGCCGTGAACTCCTCCTCAGTGTGGCGGTTTTTCAGGGTTTGGCGGGCTCCACCCCCTCCCTGGGGTCCCTGCGTGCCGACCTCCCTCTCACGGCCGCAGGTGGAGAAGCGGCCATGGTGTGGGCTCGTTCCGTGGTCCGCCACCCATTTCCAACATGGCGGCCGCCGTTCCATGCTTCCTGCGCCGGAAGAGACGCCGTCCCGGCGCCCGGATAGTGACACGTTTGCGGCATCCTGACCCCGACAGCCTCAACCCCTGGCCATGCTGCCGGGATCCTAGAACAGGTAGGACTTACCTCAGCCCCCCCAGGTCAAGGCACCACTGCCCAGGTCAGCGGAGTGGGCTCTACCCCCCTGGAGAGCCCCGCTGGGACCATCCGGGGTCTGTCACCCCCACCCAAAAGGGTCTGTCCGTAGGATGAGCCTGGCTGAAAACCCCCCTACAAGGCCCCTGCCTTGCTTAGAGAAAGGAGGAAGGGGGGGCCTCAGCCAGGGGCCTTCTGTACCTCGCCAGACAGCCGGGAAAAAAAATAACAAACCGGGCGTAGCTCCGTCCTTGTCGGAGGAAACACTAATACTGAGGGCCCATTGGGAGAGAGGACACTTATAAAGGGGAAAAGGTGGAGCTGGTGTTTCCTGGGAGGAGCCCTATCTCTCAAGTGAAGCTGTCCTAGAAGATGACTCGGGAAAAAGATACTACCACACATTCATTTTAATTCAGCTAATATAATCAAAATGTGAAGTTCTTCAGAACCTTTTGAAGTTTATGTACAATAATTTAAAGTGGTTATAAAGTTTTTTTGTCTAAAGGTTTTTTATCTTAATGCATTATACGCTTTCACAAGCTTAGCTGAAAGCAGTAGAAGCCAGTTGCTCCTGCCGCTGTCAAGCAAATCCAGTGAGGAGGGTAAGTTGAGCCATACTGTCTGTGCCTGGCTCGGAAGCACGCCTGCATGTGTGCCACCCACAGGAAGTAGCTTCATATGGTGGTACACAGAGAAGAGGCAGAGTGGAGAGGGGGACCTCAGAATTTCTTGTTCAGGGCACCTCTGTGCAATACCCTTGAGCAGGTATGTACAACATTTTTTTATTTTAGTTAAAACTATATTTACTTTACAGCCCATAAAATCTCAGAATTATAGGAGGAAACATATTAAGCCATGGTCAATCTCAGATTTGATAACTAGTATAGTTTTATTTCATCTTATATACATATACACATGCTCCAACAACGAAAACGTGCAAGTGATAAACTGTATGCGTGGTCACAGCAATAGTGAAAATCCTCAAGTGGCCAAAATGCCCCCTCACCTCCTTACAGTGACCACAAGGGCCCGCTCACTTTTAGGATCACACCACGATCCATTACAGGTATTGATTCATCACAGGACAATATCCTCACTGGATCCCATCAATGGTGGCACTTACTCCTCTCCTTTAAGATCTCCTCCAGACACAGGTAACAGCAATACCGCTCACTCTCCCATAAAGGATCATATCAATAAAGCAAAAAGATCCTCCATAGTGTAATCATGTTTAATATAAATAAAACATTAGCAGAATACAATTGCCCACTCACATTTTCTCCATATACAATCAGCTTTTCACCTCATGCTATGGGTGTACTGCATGGGTAGTAAAAGGTGTACCAAAATGGCGCCCACACTGGAAATGACGTCACCGCGCACCGGAAGTTCCTCACCGCATACCAACGCGTTACATCATGCTAGCCACGTAACTTCATCAGGTATAAGCCCATAGTAACAGGAACTTCTTTTATAGGTGGCCTTATGTCAATCAAAATCTGGAGGTGGACCTCCGGCAGCCATTTTCTCAAAGCCCGGTGATTGCTGGATACATATATTAAGCGGTGATGCCAAGCATAAACTTAAAAACTACACGACCCAATTATAAATAGAAATATTATAACAAGTGTTAATAACAATATAGGGGGTTATATTAAACCTAATAAAACCAGGAAATCTATGTAATTAGCTATACTAATATGGGAGGTAATAACTAGAATAGCATATATATCCCGGAGGCCATATTACCATAGCCCAATACTACCTCAGAATAAATGCATATTAATATTAATGGACAAAATATAAATATATAAATATTAATAAATGAATATAAGTAAAAACGATGAATATATAACTTTTATTAAATATAAATCCATAAAATTTACACAAAAAATATTAAAATTAAATTAATAACTACACTAAACCCCTCATAGATATAAAACCCATGGAAATGTCGCTAAATTATGAATTAAAAGGGACAGAACAGCTACAGAGAGTATATAAATCCATATTCAATGTATATGAGATACCCATGTAGACACACCCATACTATGGGTTTACAAAATAATATATTTAAAATATTTATAAATAATTATTAAATTTGAAGGTGGCTCTTCCATAAATACGCCACCCATACCATTACATCAATATTCATGGCAATATACAAAATCTTATAATAAACTTACACTCAAGTTCACTATTAAAAGATAAAATCGATATTATAAAAATATTAAAAATAATAATAAAAAATAATAAACAGCCAGATGGATACTAAAATAATTATTACAATATATGTAATATTAAAATATAACCAGACAATCCCTACTTACTAAAAATCACTGATAAAGCAGTTCAAATCAAAATCAACATTCAGGCCTCTAGGGACCTGCATCTGCATGTTATATATCCACTTGGACTCTGCTTGGCTCAATTCCCATTGTCAGGGTTGTCAAGGGTTGATTAAAAAAACACAATGTGGGGGTCCCCTTGGGCAGTGGTTATGAGAATCTGTGGGTGGGTGGGTGGGGCTTATCGGAATCTGAAAGCCCCTTTTAACAAGGGGTCCCCAGATCCCAGCCCCTCCATGTGAATGAGTATGGGGGTACATAGTATCCCTGTTAATTCACCAATAGAGGGGCTGCTCTCTCATCCGCCTCTCTCCAGGACTGCCAAGCTGCATGTTCAGATAAGGGTCTGGTATGGATTTTGAGGGGCCCCACACCATCTTTTAAAATTTTGGTATGGGGTTCCCCTTATAATCCACACCAGACCTAGTATGGATTTTGGGGAGACTCCACACATTTTATTTATCACCAGACCTGAAGGATTAGGGAGAACCCCCCCCCCCCCCCAACTGTTTTCTTTTTTGTTTAATCAGCATTTCATGAATCCAAAAAATTTTGTTAGAACGTTTTTGGACTCAAGAAGTATTCAGATTTATTACTATGTCTATATGGAAATTCAAATACATCCGAATCTCCGAAAATGAGATTTCAGTCAAATATTTGTTTATCTGAGGCAAATTTTTCTCACCTGAACATTGACAAAACAACTTCTGTAAAGCTGTTGTTTTCCTGCCATTTTAAGTTGGGTGAACAATCTTTTTGCATGTTTATTTACCTGTCTTAAGATAATTGAACTATGCACAAGCACATTTCCTTTACTTGGTAATAACATTGATATTATCTGTGCGTAATTTGTGACCACATATTATTTTCTGAAGAAAGGTCATTAAATGTATTGAGAAAACTTAATATAGTTTGTCTGTTTTCCAAAGTCTGACAAGCATTGTCTTGTAAAATTAGTCAATTTATCATTAGATAATATCTTTATGGTATCTATAGCTCTACATAGTTAAGAGTTATCTAGATATACAGACATGGCGCTATCTAGGCCGTCAACCAAGTCATTAATAAAATTATTAAGCAATTTCAGGTCACTGCTTTTTCCTTTCCTTGGCACAAGGAGGTTGTTTTGTATCAGAGATGTGATGGTTGTGTGTCAAATAATGTTTTGCTTTTGTAATCTATCCCAGCATTTTATGCAACCATTTTAGCAAACAAAAGAAACTGTTACACTGTCAATATTAAAAAAAGAAAACATATATAGCAAAGAAAACAATTAATGTAAAAAAATAAATATTAAAACAAAAATAATAAAACAAAAATGATGCAAACCCCCTACTTTTAGCAAAGAAAATAGTTATGTGGAGCTTTTTTATTTTAAATCAGGGTTTTATTGAGCCACCACAATCAAAGTACAAACAACTTCATAAAAATACATAGAATCAAAAAAAGGGAACAGAATAATCATGCCTGACAGCTCCATACAGCAGAGATATCCAGCAGAACGATATCACAAAGATACATCATACATAAAACATCCTATCTATGGCAGTCTGGTAATAATGATGGTGACACTTAAGTGACAAAAAGAAGTAAAAATTAAAAAACTGCCCTAAGGTGTCAAAACAACCCTGAGAAGATGCCCAGTGAGCTGGTCTCAGTGCCCTGTTGTTGCTTTCCAATAGTAAGTCATCCCAGACTGTCCCTATTCAGGGCCATATTAAGTAATCACAGAGAGGTTGTCCTGTTCTGTGCCCCAGGTTATAGCAATACAGGTAAAATAACTGATTGTGGTAATGGGGGGGCAAATCCCTCTGTATCCAGCCAGGCTTGTCAGAGGGAAAAGAATTTACAGAAATTTACAAGGAGAATGTCTGTGTTAAGTAATTTTTTCTTGGATCAAAATAGAATTAACCTGTTCCATCCAGTGCTTCTTGGTGGGAACAGGAGGAGACATCCAAAATTTAGCAATTTGATTGCAGGCTACAATGCTCAGCATAAATGAGTACACCCCTTTTGAAAAGTAATATTTTAATCAATATTTTAATGAACACAAGAACAATTTGAAAATTTTGACAAAACAGAGTTTTATAGAACATTTGTTTAGCTCATTACATGAGAGTAAGGTTAATAATTTAACTTGGATTACAAAATCTTCAGTTTTCATCAAATTAGTAGATGCTAAAATGAATATACCCCACAACAAAAACTACTACATCTAGTATTTTGTTTTGACCTCCATGATTTGTAAGGACAGCACCAACTCTTCTAGGCATGTAATGAACAAGTTAGCGACATATTGCAACATCTATTTTTTTCCATTTTTCAAGAATGACCTCTTTTAGAGCCTGGATGCTGCACTGAGAGTGATGCTCAACTTGTCTCTTGAGAATTCCCCATAGGTGCTCGATTGAGTTCAGATTAGGAGACATACTTGGCCAATGAATCACTTTCGCCCTGTTCTTCTTCATAAATGAAACAGTGGCCTTAAATGTGTGTTTTGGATTATTGTCATGGTAGCATCTCTTTCAATATAGAGCAGCACATTTGTGAATTCATGGTACCATCAATGAAATTCAGCTCCCCAACACCAGCAGCACTCATACAGCCCCACAGAATGACACTGCCACCACAATGTTTCACTGTAGGCACCATACATTTTTCTTTGTACTCCTCCCCTTTGAGATGCCATAAAGTTTTGAAGCCATCAGTTCCAAAAATATTTATGATTATCTTGGTCTCATCACTCCAGAGTACAGAATCCCAGTAGTATTCTTCTTTTTCAATACAGGCTCTGGCAAATTCTAGGTGGGTTTTTTTGTGTATGAGCTTTAGGGGAGGCTTCCTTCATGGACGACACCCATGCATGCCATTCCTCTGCAGTCTACACCATATTGTGTCAAGGGAAACAATCACCCCAGTTTGGCTTTCTACTTCTTTAGCTAACTGCAGCGAACTTGCATGGCAATTTTCTTCAACCCTTCTCATCAGAGGACGCACCTGTTGAGGTGTTAACTTAGGTGGACAACCCGGATGTCTCTGTAAGATGGTAGCAGTTCCACCTTTATATCACTTTTGATACAGTATTCTGACTGATTAGTAAAGCTTTGCTGATCTTCTTGTAGTCTTCACCTTTCTTGTGTAAAGAAATTATTTGCTTTCTCAGGCCTTGTGACATTTCTCTTCCATGTGGAGCCATTGCTGACAGCATGAAATGGGAGGGGTTTTCTTTGTTAAGTAATGCCCTTTGATAATCAACTATCTGCTAGACACCTGTTTAATGAATACTTAGACTCACCTGTAGTTACATTTTTGTTAATTCGGATTCATCTAAAATTTAGCTTTACTCCTAAGATTTTTATTGGGGTGTATTCATTTTTGCAACATGGTCTTGAATTCATTTGTTAGGAAAAATACTATTTTGTGTGTGCAAATTGATAAATCTTGTTTGCAATCAATGAACGGCATTTGTGGGAGAATTTTATTCTATATTTTCCCATAGAAAATATTGATTCTGAAAGGAAAGTAAAAGGTTTTCTGACAAATCTGTTGGGGTGTACTCATTTATGCTGAGCGTTGTATGTATAGGAGCTGGATGATCGTTATATGGAGGGCAGAAGGAAATATTTCCTCATCAACCATGCCCAAGAGGCATACTATTATACTATGGAATTATAAACTGAAACACTGCCAAAATAGTATTGGTAATTTCTTTCCAGTACCAAAATAATTTTGGACACCTACACTACAAAAGCATGAGCTGTCCCTTGTCCTTACAGCATTTTGGATGTCCCAGCTCCAAAGCATCATTAAATAACATTTTTAACTTAGGCAAAAGAATGTCCGCATCTCACTTGTACACCTCCACAGGCAGTCCATCTGGCCCCAGAGATTTCAGTGGAGGGGAGAGGGCTAAGGCATCTGATAAACCATCCACAGTAAGGAGGAGCAATCAGCAACCTACTATCAGAGTCAAGTTGAGGGAGCAGACATTCGAAGAGTAATTCATGAATTTTGAGCAACCTAGGAGAAGCCTTGGAGGCATACAATAGGCATACAAGTCTCAAAAGGTACCAAAAATTTCTACATGAGATGTCACTGTGTGACCCAAGGGCATAGAGATAGCGGAGACAAAAAGGGAACCCCTTTGGGCCATCATGGCGAACATATGGCCTGTGTTTTCCCCTTCCTCGAAATGCAAGGAAGAAACGTTTATTTTCAGCCTTCATTAAAGACACATGCTTAGCCATACTCTGTGCTTATAACAAAGACTGTTTAATTTGATCATTAGGATTATCAGTAAAAGCAGCTTCAGCTCTTGTGACCTCTTGTAAGAGTAAGACAGATAGCTCCCAGGATTTTGTCTTGGTTTTAACAGAGGATACTATAGTAATAAATTGACCCAGTATAAATGTCTTAAGGGTGTCTCAAAGAAAACCTGGTTCAACAGTATCTGCATAGTGGGAAAAAAACTGGGCTAAGGAGTCTGGTACCATATTCAGGTCTGGAAAAAAAGACAGACAAAAAAGATTAAGCTTCCAATAGAAACGTTTAATGGGACCTAACATTGTGATCTGAACCCAAAACGGAGAATGTTCAGATATGGTACTGGGCCCGTATTGAGCTAATGAGATTAGAAGGAACAGTTCCTTGTTGCCCAAACCGAGATCAATCCTGGAGAGACAGGTATGGGAGGCTGAATAGCAAGAGTACCGTATAATTATGGGATTTTTTTCAAACACTAAACATGCAATAAAACTAGCAAAAAGAGTTGGCCCCACAGGGGCTGTAGATGCTGTGAAGAAGGTAACTTATCTAAATCTGCATCTAAATAGTTGTTAAAGCACCCTACTATAAGGGCCTCGGTATTTGGATGGTAAGCCAAGAAACTAGCCAACTACTAAAGAACTTCTGCAGAGAAAAGCGTCAGGATATACAAATTTATCAATATGCATTTTAACCCTTCCAGATCCCCTATCAGAAATAGATCAGAACCATGAGAGTCAACCACAAAATGCAGGCAGTTAAAATGGATCCCCTGGGGGGTCAGGATTCTTACCCCTTCTAGAAAAAGAGAAGTAAGCAGAGTGAAATTGTTGGCTGTACAGTCTCGAGTAGAATGAGGATATGACATTTGGTGACAAATGTGACTCCTGAAAACATATCACAGAGGAGCCTAAATGTCTTGATGTGTGCTGAACAGCCATTCTTTTCACCCTGTTTACCAGACTATGCACATTCTATGATAATATTACAGACTGTTGAGACAAAGTAAATGAGAAAAAATGCAAAATATGAATCAGGAAGCCCAAGAGCACAGGACAAGGATATAGTATCAGTGGTAGGTAGACAGAAATAGCACTAGCCTGGCGTGGACACAACAGGGCCAGTGTTCTCTCGGTGGATAGCTATATAAAGTGTGCCATCTTCCAGCTGGCTTGTAGAATAAAATACAGGCTGAACCTGCAGACCAACAGGGCCTGCCTACAGAACAAGAAACCAAAATGTCGCCCACTTGGGACCATCTTTGGGGTTATTAGCTGGCCTGCTCCATGGGGTGAACCCCAAGAGCAGAGTATTCACCAGGTACTTGGAAAGTTGTGCCTTGAAAGTAGAACCTGAGATATGAGCTTTTGACAAACTAAAGAAGCTTCAGCTTAGTTGCCGGAAGGTGACTTGCTGCCTCCTCTCTGAGAGAACGCTTCTCCACCACCAGCCACTGTAATGCTAAGGAAATTTTTTTTTTTTAATTGGACATTACCTCTTGCCACCGCACGGAGGTGTGTAGGGCCAAACATGGCGTATTGTAGATCCAATGCTGTGAAACCACCATGACCTGACAGGGGGAAGCCTCTTTAGCTGCCGGCTTGGCAAAGAATTTCTGAGCCGCTTCCCTGTACTTCTTCTTGGAGGGTCAGGAAGGAAGCTTTCCATCTTGCTCCATATGGTCTGTCATAAACTGAGCATCCTTGTCACATTTAGCCATCTTGGCTGGTCACCAAAGTAGGATCAAACAGTCGACCATGGTTTGAGCAATCGCCCGATGTGAATTTTTCTGCAGGGAGTAGCTTGAGGAAGAAACCCTCAGAATCAGTGTACGGATATTCGGCAGAGAAAGCAGACCAAGCTTCCGGGTGCATCCACTGCCAAGCCACACCCCTATGTGGAGCTTTAAAGCTGAGGTCAAATTAAAAAAAAGATATGAGGCACCATGGACATAAGAGAGATCTCTTATGATTAAATCAGGTGATGAAACATGTCAAGGGAAGTGATGTCAGACGCATAGAGGAACTGGAAGTGATCCGGTGGCCATTTTAGAATCTGGCAAAACCTCATAGAAGTCCATGTGGAGGAACCAGGAAACTCTGAAAGGTTTGGATATTCTGATAAAGGCTATTTTAAAGAGGAATCATGATGTAAGCATATTCAATAAAGTATTTTAAATTGTATATGCGGGTTTACGCTATGATTTATTCTATATATGGTGGGCATCGGTGGATTGGTGGAGATTGATGGTTATACTTGAAAGCTACTATATCTGGATGACATCTTGATCTGATCCATGAGGCTGTGATGATCCTTTGGTTGAAGCAGAATCTGTGATAATACCCTCGCAGGGAGGTGTAAAGGCATATTATTTACATATTTTTGGTAAGGGTATTCACTCCTTACACCATAGATGTGGACACAGTGTTTCACATGTTGTTTTTGGATGCATATTTTTCACTTGGTTGATTCACTGGCAGTCTTTTGACACTTTCACTTTTTTCACTATTTGTGATCACTTATCGTTGTTTGCATTTATCACATCTGTTTCATTTATATTTTATTTAAGATAATGCACTATGTAATTTTTCTTTTTATGTTCAGGTTCTTTGTGAGCCATTGAAAGGCTGAATATAAAGACTGATGATTTAAGTTGGCACAGAGTGACTTTTTATAACATTATTTATTTAATTTTATTTCTTATCTATTTTTGGACTGTTAAATTTTTATTTATTAATTTTTTTTTATATATTTGTGTGATATATACTTTTGGGAATATTGGTATTAGCATATTCACAGTTTTTACACTTTTTGGGGAAGTGTGTATCTTTATGCTATTTATAGCCTTATTGTATTGAATTATTCAAGGGATACCATAAAATTAACATATATTATAATGGCTTTGAAATGACAGAGCTCAATTTTTTAAGGACCCGTGGGTGTATGCCATGCGGTGCAGGTGCTTTATTCACCTTTATTCTGTCTAAATATTTTTGGATCATATCAGTTGTGAGCCAATGTGGCTCATCTGTGGCTGTGTCAATACCATACCCATTATGGACAAGAGCTCCCCCATGCTCCTTTGTATACACAGAGCTGAAGAAGGTATTGAATACTTTTTCCTTCTCTTTGTCCCCAGTCACCCACTCTATATTTTGTAAAGGGCCTACATGCTCAAACTTGATATTTTTACTATTAATATTTTGAAGAATTTTGGGGAGTTTGTCCTATCTTTTGCAATCAGTCATTCGTTTTCAATTTTTGCGGCCTTGATTTCCATTTTACATATTCTATTATATTCTCTGTAATGTTGAAACAATGATAGCGTTCCTTTATTTTTATATCTAAAATGTTATATCTTATATATCTCTTTTCTTATTATTTATAACTTTTTTAACTTTGGCCTTAAGCCACATAGGCTTGATTTTTATCCTTTTACATTTGTTGCCCATGGGAATATATTTTGCAGTGTGTTCACATACAGTGTTTTTGAAGAACTCCCATTTCTGTGTTGTGTTCATTGATGCCAATATTCCCTCCCAGTCTAAGACTTGGAGAGCAGCTCTCAACCTTGAAAAATCAGCTCTCTTAAAGTTGAGCATTTTTATTTGCTCCATTTGTGCTTGATGTTTACAGCTAACAAAAAATTAAATCATGTTTTGGTCACATCTACCCAGATGTTATTTTATATGGACATTAGTAATAAGCTCTGCATGGTTTGAGAATATCAGGTCCAGCAGAGCATCATTCCTAGTTGGGGCCTCTATGAACTGTACCATAAAATTGTCCTTTAGTAGGTTTATATTCAAATAGTTTTTATTGAAATTTTCAGATAACATGACAAACATAACATTGTATAGAAAAAGTCGAGTACAAGGTTCACATTAGGAGATTAACAGTATTTGCAATGCAAAAAGAGGTAACCGACCTCCTGTTACTGGCTGGGAGCCCGATTTTCCGTAATCATGTTTACATGAGAGGTATGCTCATTGGTTTGTGAACCGTACTAAGAGAAAAAACCGTGAAACTTAAGGGACTAGGTAGTAATAGGGAGAGGGAAAAGGGAAAAAAGGAGAGGGGGAAATGAGGGCACCGATGAGCTACAAATATAGGATCCTATAAGAGTTCTGATTAGCAATCAGGTAACTGAGCAATTGGGGTGTTGCAACCATCGAGACCAGTGTAGTATAAATTTATGGTAGGAAGAGTTTCTGAGGGCCGTTCTGCGTTCCATCTCACATTGTGAGTTGAGATCAGCAACTAGACGGGATAGTAGGGGAGGTGACGTAGTTCGCCATAGTTTTGTAATGTTGGTCTTTGCTGCTACTAGGATGTGTATTATAATGATGCGTGAACGTATGGGAAATTTTTCTATTGTTAAATGAAGGAGTGCTATAGCTGGATTTGGGGGTGTTGGTAAATTTGAGACTGACGAGATTATTTGGAACACCTTATTCCAATACGACTTGAGGGATTTGCATGACCAGAGCAAATGAAAGAGCGAGCCACTTTCGCCACAATGTCTCCAGCAGGATTGTGATTGATGTGGATAGTATAAAGATAATTTGGTAGGGGTTAAATAGCATTGGTGTAGAATTTTCAAATATGCTTCCCAGTGGGAACTACATTTTGAGGCTTTGTATGTGATGGTAAAGGTTGTTTGCCAAGATTGCGGGGTTGTTGGGAGGATCAGAGTTTTCTCCCAGTTAGTTAAGGATGATGTATGGGTTATAAAAAGTGCTTCGGTTAGTAATGTATAGAAGGTAGAGATTCCTTTCTTTGGGTAAATAGTCTTGTGAAAGAAATGGTGCGCAGTAGCAGGGAGGTCAATTTCAAGTGGTATGTTTATTCTATGGAGTAGATGGGATAGTCTCATAAAAGTAAATAGCTCCGTATCCGGAAGATGAAATTTCTTCTGCAGAGTTTGGAAAGAATCTGGTGCATGAATGTTGTAGATATCTTGGATATACTGTATGCCAAACGCTCTCCAGGAGGTGAGGTTCAAATGGGGGGATAGGAGCTGCAGAGAAGATATTGGGGTAGGCATTCGTATGTTAGTCTTGTGTGAGTGAGTATGTGTTAGGAAATCATGCCAAGCTATCAGAGAGGCCTGAATACAAGGGTGTGTGTGTAGAGGTCCAGTTTGCGTCGTACGTGGCGTAAATAATAGATCTGACAGGGCACCTGACTGGTACATGGAAGCTTCCATGATTGTCCACGTTTTGTCATGGGTAGGGTGCCACCAGTAGAAGAGCTGGTCCAATAAGACCGCTTGGTAATAGGATTTTAAATGTGGGAGGCCGGCTCCTCCTCTGGAAGGAGGACGAATCAGGAGGTTTGTGGAACATCTAGCCCGTTTGGAGTTCCATAGGAATTTATTTAAAATTTTTTGCAGTGTAGAGAAGAAAGAGGAGGGTATAGGAATAGGTAATGTACGGAAGATATATAATATTTTAGGTAATATACACATTTTGATAGTAGCTATTCTGCCTAACATTGATAGAGTGGTTGTACGTAAGTTCTTAATCTCCCGCGGAATTGTGTCAAGTAACGGTTTAAAATTGGCTGCGTAGAGCTGGTTGGTTTTAGGAGTTAGTTTAATTCCCAGATAGGGTATATTATGTGGTTCCCATTTAAAAGGGAAGCGTTTTGTAAGCAGGGTTTGGGTCGGGGCAGGGGTGTAGAGGTTTAAGATAGAAGACTTGGGTTCGTTAAGTTTATAATATGAAACATCTGCATAGGCATGTATGTGTGAGCGTATTGAAATAAGCGATTTATAGGGGTTTGTGATCATTAATATAATGTCGTCTGCAAAAAGACTGATTTTGTATTCATGCTTGAGAATTTTAATTCCCGAGAAATTGGGGTCATTCCTAAGGTTGGATGCTAGTGGTTCAATGAGTAACGCGAAGATTATGGGGGAGAGAGGGCAACCCTGTCTAGTGCCGTTAGAGATTTGGAATGGTTGTGAGAGCGTGCCATTGGTGAGGACTCTAGCTGAGGGTTTGGAGTATAAGGATAGAATTGCTGACAGCATCCAGTCCGTGATTCCGAATTTTTGGAGAGTAAGAGTCATAAATTGCCAGTGAATGCGGTCAAATGCTTTTTCTGCGTCAAGTGAAAGGAGGAGTGAGGGTTGGTTGTTTGATTCAAGATGGTGTAATAGTGATATAATTCGTCGAGTCGCGTCAGGAGCTTGTCTACCTGGTATAAATCCCACTTGGTCAGAATGGATTAGCGTGGGAAGGTATGGGAGCAGTCGTTGAGCTATTATCTTGGCGTAAATTTTTAGGTCTGTGTTTAGTAATGAAATTGGTCTGTAATTCTGAACTAATTGAGGGTCTTTGCCCGGTTTGGGGATAGTGGAGATTATTGATTGTAGCATGTCAGGAGGAAATTGCCCTTTAGAAGCGACATAGTTATAGAGATCAGATAGGTGTGTTTTGAGATTGGACGTGAATGTTTTATAAAATTCATTGGTAAAGCCGTCGTTACCCGGTGATTTATTCATGGGAAGTTTCTTAATGGCGTTTTCGATCTCCGTGGGAGAAATTGGCACAGAGATAGAGGCTAATTGAGAAGGCGTAAGATGGGGGAGATCGGTATGACGTAGGAAATGTTCGATCGACGTGTTTGTAGGTTGGGTCGTGTTTGCGTCATCCTTAATATTGTATAGAGACTGGTAGTAGCACGCAAATGCGTTAGTAATATCTTGTGGGTTGGACAATGAAACATTTGAAATTGGGTGTTGAACCTTTGCAATTTTGTTTTTAAGCCGTTTTTGTTTAATGGTTTTGGCAAGGAGAGAGTTTGCTTTGTTACCCAGCGCATAGAATTGGGATTTCGTTTTTTGGAGGTTCATGTCATAAGTATGTAATAGGATGGAGCGTAGTGTATTCCTATCTCGGTTTAAAGCCGCGGTTGTAGCGGGGTTCGGATTTTGTTTATTAGAATCTGTGTTCCGGCGTATGGAATTTAGGAGTTGGTCAATTTGCTGGGATTGTTGTTTTTTAAGGCGAGAATTTAATTGAATGAGGATACCTCTCATATAAGCTTTATATGTTAACCAAAGTGTAGTAATAGTAATGTCCGGGGTAGTGTTGGTTTCAAAAAAGAGGTGATGGGCATCCAGAATAAATTTCTGGTTTTCCGGATGATTCAAAAGAGTAGAATTTAGTCTCCAGATAGGTGGGATCGCTGATCGTCGGCAATCGTCCAAGGATATGGTGATCGGTGCATGGTCAGACCATGTTATTATTCCAATGCTGGATGATAAAACGTGTTGCAACGTCCATTTGTCGGTTAGAAACATGTCAATTCTAGAGTACGAGAGATGTGGAGGTGAGAAGTAGGTGTAGTCTCTTTCTGTACCATGTTGGCATCTCCAGATGTCATATAGATCATGGTCGTGTAGGAAGCGGTTGAGGTCAAGATTAATAGATTTCTTTTTAGAAGAGGAATCCAAGAGTGAATCGCTAAGAACATTGAAGTCTCCGCCAATGATGAGTCTGCCTTGTTTGTGTTGGGAGATAAGGGTGTAGAGTTTATGATACAATCTTATTTGCTTGTTGTTCGGACCGTAAACATTCACCAAAGTGTAAGTAATCTCATTGATTTGGCATATTAAAATAATATATCGACCTTGTGGGTCGATTACTGTGGAAGTAGGTTGGAAAGAGAGAGCGTCATTAACGGCAATAATTACCCCATTTTTCTTTTTCTTGTTCGTTGCCAAGAATAGCTGTGAGAATCGGTGCAGATAGAGTTTAGGGGTCTTTTCTGTGGCAAAGTGGGATTCTTGTATGAAGATTAGATCTGTTTGAGTCTTTCTAATTTCTTTTGAAAGCATTGATCTCTTGAAAGGGGAATTGAGGCCTTGCACATTAAGAGAAGTGATGGTAATCATTTGTAGGCAGGTTTTCTGAGTAGAAACAAATGTGAGAAATTTTTTTGGTGGTAATCAGGATCACAAGGTTGAGGTCTTGTGCCAAGGATATATATTTGATGGTGCCAGGGGAAGGAACAGGTGTAACGGAAAGCAAAAACATTAAAAAAACACTTGCTCATAATGCAAGTACGCTATGTAGCCAAGAATGCTACTTCAAAACTGGGGGAGTCAAACCGGTTGTGACCTCTGGGAGGGTCACACCTACATAAAACTGTAAAAGTGGTAGTCTTTGGGTGTAGGCCGATCGCCAGAGATAGGGGTGGTCAGAGAACGCCACCAGGGAAAACAATTAAGTAGTATAAACGCAGCATGTGCCGCACAGTCTTTCAAGTTGCTTCCAGGTTTTGGACGGATCCAGGGTTGTTGTTCTGTGGGTCTGCAGGCAAAATACTCCAGGCCTTAAGGAAGTCCAGACCGGCCTCCAAGCTTTTAATAGTATAGACTCTGCCTTGGTGTCGTACTATTAATTTAGTGGGGAATCCCCATTGATAGGCCATGTTGTGATTTCTGAGCGCTTTCGTGATTGGTATCATTTTTTTCCGATTGGAAAGTGTTGCCTTAGATAAATCGGCGTAGAGACGCAGATTCGCGTGTGAGGATGGAAGTGGAGGTGGATTTCTAGTCGCCAACATAATTTTCTCTTTAATATGGTAGAAGTGTATTCGAACGAGCACATCTATAGGGACGGATGCTGCTAGGAATGAAGGCTTAGGTAGTCGGTGGGCTCGATCGATTATGGCCTCTACTTCAGAGAGTGTTGGGATTAGAAGTTTGAGGAAATGATGCAAATACGGCACTAATGCGTCATTGGAGACCGTTTCTGGGATCCCCCTAAATTTAATATTATTGCGGCGCGAACGATCCTCCATGTCGGCCAATTTTAGGTTGAGTTGTTCGATATCTGATGCGTGGTCTGTATGAGCATCAATCAAATCATTGTGCGCTTCTACTATGTCTGCTATATTGTTTTCAATATGGCGGATTCTGCGTTCTTGTCTTTCCACCAGTGTGGTAATTTGGGTAAGCGGCGCCGATATATCGTTATGCAGAGTTTGGCGCAGTGACGTCAGCATGTTCTTCATGCAGATTTCCGTCAATGGTTGGTCAGAGGCTGGGAATGCGTCAATACCAGTCAAAGTGGCTTGTGGTAGCTGAGGTGGAAAGTTTAGGGCCTGGCAGGTGTCATCAGGGTCACTATCTAAGCGTGGCCTTGATTTAACTGGGCTGCAGGTCGTGGGTGAGAGTGGGGGTGAGAATTCACCAGGGTCCCCTGATAGAGCTGATGCTGCAGCCTGGGATCGACTGGCTGGGACCTGTAGTCCTCCTCCTGGCCTCTGCTTTCTCCCTGTGTGCTTGCATGGCGGCCACCATCTTGGATTCCCGGCACAACGGCCAGGAAGAAGTTAGTAAGTTTCCCTGGTTGCCCCGGGCTTTTTTTCCTGCGGGGCATGTATAGTGGACCGCAGGCATCTTCCGGTAAGTGGATTTGTGTGTTTGTTTTCCCTGGGGCCGTAGTGTGCCGCTTCTCTGCTGGCGGGTGGACGGAGCTGTCTCTAAAGCGCGTCCATCCCGTGCCGGCCGCGCATGCGCCCTCCCTTTAGTAGGTTTATACATTTTTTCCCTTTAACTGTTCCTGCACTAGCATTACTAAAGTCAATTTCTGGGTAGTTAAAATCCCCCATTATTATCACTGTCTCAGCCCTTTTGATCTGTGCAAGGAGCTGAGTCTCCACCTCCTCATTAACTCTGGGTGGCCTATAACTAACTCCAACAATTACCTTTGTAGTACGCACCCCCGATTGCAGTTACACCCATAATGCTTCAGCCTCATCACACTCTCCATCAACTAGGTCCTCTTTCACATTCGCTTCAAGATCACTTCTCACATAGAGACAGACATCACCCTGTCTCTTCGAAAGAGAACATAGCCAGGAATATAGTCATCAGAAGAATAAAGCCAAGATTCAGCAATGCCAATTAAATCATAGTTCTCTTAATGCACCAAGGTTTCAGACTCACCTATTTTGCTTGGCAGACTTTTGGCATTGGTGAACAAACACTTTAACTCATTGACACCTTGTGCACACTTATTTTGCATATTTTTATTTTGTACAAATGGTACCGATTATCACCTGCCATAGCCCTCCCTCCATATTTCCCCATTCCACCCACTAATAAGGACTGACCCCTGTCTCATCTGTCTTTCCCATTATAATCTAATTCTCCCTCCCCCCTTGATCCTAGTTTAAATACTCCCCCAGCCTTCCCATAAACCTCTCCCCCAGGACAGCAGACTCCCTTCCATTTTGGTGCAAACCATCTCTAGCATATAGGTTGCACCCCAATGAAAAGTCAGCCCAGTGCTCTAAAAACCCAAATCCTTCCCTCTTACACCAGGTCTTTAGCCATGCATTTAGTACTCTCCCCCTGTCTTTCCTGAGTTGCACATGGCACAGATAATATTGCAGAGAATATCGCCTTGGAGGACCTTCCCTTCAACTTTCAGCCTAGTTCTTTAGATTGATTCTTAACCCCCCTGGCGGTATTCCCGAGTGTAGCTCAGGGTTATGTTTCAGTACCAGAAGCGGTAACCGCAAGCTACACTTGGGATTACACTTCAGCGTTGCTCTGGGATCCCTTACCTTGTCCCGCGCTGTCCTCCCGCTGCGTCCCCGGCCATGTCCTTCGGCCGATGCCGGCATCTGTCTTTCGGGTTCTGTTCCCTGCAAGCATCGAGAGGTACGGGGGGGTGGAACAGGCAGGAGATTAAAAAATGTCAAAATTTTACTTACACATAATACACTAAGATCTGATAGTATTACATTACTGTATCAAACCATTTCACATACATTTTGTCCCTAGTGCTGTGTCCAGTGCCCTGCCTGCATTTTTACTGCTCTTTCTGCCTGGAAACTGAGAAACGTCCATGGCATCCAAAAAGCATTCCTTTAGGTCAAAAGCTGTTTTAGATCAGCTAGAGAACAGCGATAGTAAATTAGAACCACTTGCAAAATTGAGCGATAGTGATTTGTGGGGAAATTCGTCATCAGACACTGAAAACGATTCTGCGACTGAGTTCAGTGATGTGCGAACTTGGTGGTCTATTTAAAATTTCAATATTTTTGGTTTGATTACATTATTGAATAAAATTTATTATTATATTATTATTTTTTATAATTATTTATTATATTATAATTTATGATTTCGTGTTTCAAATATATCATACCCGGAATGTTTACTAGACTCTTGTTAGGACAGATTTCAGTGAGTTATTCCAAAGAATTACAGGCCTACAATAAAAAAAACTACATATTTCTATTGAAAACAATGTACCGCTTTGAGCACAGAAATACTGACATAATCATACTGCTAGGGAGGTTAAGGAACCTCCACCTTCCATGAATTCTGTCATTGGTTCCAACACGGACCAAAACATTTGGGTCATGCTCTGCCCCTCTGAGTAATTTATCAACTCACATGCCGAACCATGGGACCAGGGAGACAGCAAACCATTTGGTTGAGGTGATCCTGGCAACAAATTATTCCATCAGTCCTTCTGATTATAGAATCCCCTATTACCACCAACTGTCTAGGCCTTCCTGCACTACCCTCACCACCCCTCCCAGATGGTCTGCCCTCCCGGCTGTTAGGGATAGAAGTGACATCCAGGGTTGCCACCCCTGAGCTTGCCACCCCCACATCTTTACCCAACTTGGCAAATCTGTTTGGGTGCTCAAACCCAGGGCTGGCCTTACTTTGCTGAGAGCACCTACCACTCCCTCTCGCTACAGTAATCCATATTCCTACTTAATAATTCTGACTAGCCCCTCCATCCTCCACATCAATCCCATTAGCTACCTGCTCAGAGAGCAGAAGACCCCTTTCAAGACCAGTGTTGCAACTTGCTCCTCCAGATCTCAATGCAAGCTTTCAGAAAGGCAACCCGCTCACATCTGTTGCAGAGCTAAATAAATGAAATACTAAAGACTGGAATAATGGTTCATGGTCTGAAAAACTCAATTTATGCTGAAACTGAATGTGTTAGCGTCAGAATTGGATGTATATAATGGTGTAATGGTGTGAAGAATATTTCTTTGCACATACTAAATATATCTAAACTAAAGATCAAATGTCACGATCAGATGTTATACACTGCAGTTTCCAGTCTTTTGGTGTGGAGGTTTGATTCATTCTCACTTCTAAGGTTAACCTTTTTTTTTTAATCCTGCATAGAAAATATCATTTGATCTTGAGAGAAATGCAATGCCCTTGTAACCTCCTGTGAGCTGAACTGAAAGTAAACAAAATCATATCTTCCTTTCAAGCAACCATAGCCACACATGGATCGAAATCCATCCAGTTCAGCAGGGATTGGGAAAATGTTGATCCATGTATGGGAATGTATGGGCAGGATGGATGTACATAAGTCGATATACCAATTTAATTCTGTATAACCAGCCTGTTGGGTTTCTCCTGAATGAGCAGAACCACAAGCTATAGCTGACAGTATTGATCAGTGTATTCTGATGATGGGGAAGTCTCCCTGCCATCAGAACACAATAGCGCAGCGGGAGTGATTCTGCTATCAACCCCAAGTGTGTGGATGGGGAAATTGGATCATTTTATTTAATATAACCCACTGTTTGAATAAAAAAAATATTACTGTATGGCCAGATTAACACTCTCCATAGATACAGTGAAGGAGTGAGCATAGTCACTTAAGAACAGGAATTGTGTTATTTGCTGGGTGAGCCGGTGAAACTAAAGATAAAGGGCTGAAAAAAAAAGTAGCAGTACGGGATGAAGTTTGGGTCTGCCAGTAGCATGGGTTGACAGTGAATCTTCAAAAAGCTCACAAGTTTTTGTCAGAAATAAGAAAATATCTATGTTGCAATGCATAGACACTGTCAAAAAAATTAAAGGAACACTTTGAAAACATATCAGATCTCAATGGGGAAAAATATCATGGATATATATACTGATATGGACTGGGTAATGTGTTAGGAACATAAGGATGACCCATCGTTTGATGAAAATGAAAAGTATCAACCTACAGAGGACTGAATTCAAAGACACCCTGAAAATCAAAGTGAAAAAAAGGATGCACCAGGTTAGTATATTTTGTAGAAAACTCAGCGGCAACTCAAAATGGTACTCAGAGGTTTGTATGGTCCCCACATGCTTGTATGCATGCCTGACAACATCAGGGCATGCTGCTCATGGGATGACAGATGGTGTCCTGGGATATTTCCTCCCAGATCTGAACCAGGGGATCAGTGAGCTCCTGGACAGTCTGAGGTGCAACCTAGCAGCTTCGGATGGAGCAAAATATGATATCCCAGAGGTGTTTTACTGGGTTTAGGTCAGGCGAGCATGAAGGCCATTCAATGGTATCAATTCCTTCATCTTACAGGAACTGCCAGCATATTCTCACCACATGAGGTGGGGCATTGTCGTGCACCAGGAGGAACTCAGGACCCACTGCACCAGCATAGCGTTTGACAATGGGTCCAAGGATTTCACCCTGGTACCTAATGGCAGTCAGGGTGCCAATGTCTAGCCTGTGGAGGTCTGTGTGTCCCTCCATGGATATGCCTCCCCAAACCATTACTGACCCACCACCAAAATGCTCATGCTGAATGATGTTATGAGCAGCATAATGTTCTACATGGCTTCTCCAAACCCTTTCATGTCTGTCATATGTGCTCAGGGTGAACATGCTGTCATCTGTGAAAAGAACAGGGTGCCAGTTGTGCACCTGCCAATTCTGGTGTTCAATGGCAAATCTTAATCAAGCTCTATGGTGCTGGGCAGTGAGCACAGAGCCCACTAGAGGACATTGGGCCCTCAGGCCACCCTCATGAAGTCTGTTTCTGATTGTTTGGTCAGAGACAAACTAGTGGCCTACTGGAGGTCATTTTGTAGGGCTCTGTCAGTACTCATCCTGTTCCCCTTGCATAAAGGAGCAGATACTGGTCCTGCTGATGGGATAAGGACCTTCTATTGCCCTTTCCAGCTCTCCTAGAGTAACTGCCTGTCTCCTGGAATCTCCATGTTCTTGAGACTGTGCTGGGAGACACAGCAAACCTTCTGGCAATGGCACATATTGATGTGCTCTCCTGGAGGAGTTGGACTGCCTGTACAACCTTTGTAGGGTCCAGGTATCGCTTCACGCTACCAGTAGTGACACTAACCCTAGCCAAATGAAAAACTAGTGAAAAACAGTTAGACAAGATGAGTTAGGAAAAAAATGTCAGTGGCAGTGGAATTAACACCAAAGCAGTTGAAACTGATTAACAAGCCCCTCTGTTACTTAACTGACCAGATCAATATCCCAGGAGTTTAATTGACTCAATGCTATACTCTGATTAAAAAGTGTTCCTTTAATTTTTTGAGCAGTGTACTTTTACTTGCACAGTTGAGTCACAACAACCAATAATCTGAAGAATAACCCAACATTATTTCCAGAAATGGATGAGCAAACAGCAGGAATAGTATCAATGTGCGTTAGAGCTGTTAGAGAAAAGCTGACAATTCTGTGTAGCCATAAACACTTTTTAAAAAAAAAAAATTGGTATTGGACCATGTCCCCCCATGGCAGTGCCATACTTCCCATTTCTTTTCTTGACAATTGCTAGGTCTATAAATTGCCAGAGGTGAATAACAAGATTTGACCCTCCATAGACTTTAATAAAGGTTAACTGCAAAATTCTGTATAATAATATTTAATTAGAAAATAGATTTGCAAAACACCCATTTGTTCACCAATTGAACATAGACATCTTCACTTATGCCTGCTGGAAGGCAGGGCTCTGGTTGCATGCAGGTTGGTTTTGGATTTAGGCTTCTTATTAGTAAATAAACATCACTGAACCATGGGTCATCAGGGAAGATGGACACTACATGAAATGCATCAAAGGGCATGGCTGGAATGGTGGCTTAGGCCATTGCATACATTGTGACCTGACTCGTTCATCAATGTAGACATCTTCTACCTAGATTCTTCCCCAGGTTTTGGCATCTTACATCATTATGATTGGCCAGCCCAGAATGACATACAGTAACTCCTGCACGTGCACACGAAAGTTCGTTCATCAAGTCACCTAGAAGAAGCCTGAATTGTACATGGATCTCTGCATGTACACACAAAAGAGGAATGCAAACAGGAAGCTGAGAAGCCTTTATTGTAGAAGAGACATGCTATTATTCTAAAATTAATTCTGGAATGTGCTGTTGGAGATAGTGTGCTGTCTAAATTGACAACTGTTGTTTATCTGTAGAGATCAATAAACAAGTAAATCATCTCAGGAAATGTATACGTCTAGTTTAACTGCCCTGGTGGTAAACCCGAGTGTGGCTTGGGGTTAATTTTCAGTACCAAAAGCGGTAACCCCAAGCCACACTCGGGATTACACTGTAGTGTGTGTGTGGAGTGTAACTTACCTTGTCCCTGTGATTCCCCGATGTCCTCTGGCCGATGCCGGCATTCGTCTTCCGGGTTCCCTTCCCTGCGAGTGCAGCAACGCAGTGGGGTGAAACCAGCGGGAGATTAAAAAAAGTAAAAACATTACATACACAAAATACATTGTAATCTGTTAGGATTACATTACTGTAACAAACCATTTCACCTCAGTTTTGTCCCTAACGCTTTGTCCAGTGTCCTGCCTGAATTTTACTGTTCTTTCTGCGTAGAAACTTGAGAAAGTCCATGGCATCCAAAAAGCATCCCTTTAGGTCAAAAGTGGTTTTAGACCAGCTAGAAAACAGTGATAGCGAATTAGAATCACTTGCAGAATTGAGCGATAGTGATTCGTGGGAAAATTCATCATCGGACACTGAAATTTCCATGCACAACAATGTACCGCTTTGACATTCAAAAATATTGACATAATCAGATGGCCAGGGAGGTTAAAGAGAGTCTCATAATGTCTCCCTCAACATCAAGTGGTGGGTGTGTCAGATACCTGAATCTCCCACCATGCATTATATAACAAAAAGGTCCCCCCGCGCTAAGATGTAATCAGAAATGTTCAAAAATAGGATTTAACAGCAGCTAAACACCTAATCCTATACCTGTAGGTCGAATGAAAATAAATAAAAAAATGGTGTAGCGCTCAGTACCAAGTAGATAAATAATGCAAATAACATATATGCAAACAGGTGACACTGAGTGCTCCAAACCAAACAAGGTCACAACAGACCTGATAAGTAAACACAAATGCTCCTGCGCTTGGGGATGGACTCGATGCAGGCTACAACCATATTAAGAATGTCCTGGAACATGCATACCTTGCTGCCCTCAAATAGACCGGGGGAATCCAAATATACTGAATGAGGAAAGAAAAAACAGAGGGCGCACAGGCCTAGTTCATTACCATAAAAAATAAAGTAGGTGTTGTACTCAGAAACTACAATATATTCAAGGCACATCATAAAGAACAGCTGGGTCAACACCGCGCTGAGTAACAGTCTGCAATAGGGAGTGTAGACATCCAATAGGCTGACGCGTTTCGAGGACTTGCCCCTTTCCCAGAGCCACATAAGTGACTGGCATATATTGAACCCAATCCCATTGAGGGATCAATGGACATGTGACCCTTTGTCCCCACAGCTGGGACTCAACCTATGAATGCGTGAATCCCTGTAGAGGGATAAGTGCTCATCAAATGCAAATAAATTAGCACAAATATAGCAAAGTCCAATAAATGTGAACAAACCCGTGAACACAGCTGAATTGCTTCAGTCTTCTGGATCATGCAAAAAACAACCGTGACCCACTGGTAGGTGCTCCTAAAAATGGCTGCAATGGCCTCTCACCTCCACTCAGCGACCCCTAAGGGCCACAAAGCCTTGTGGATCTCTCCTAGATCCTTCTTATATAGGTACTTCTGGTGGTCTGATATCCGGGCTGAACAGGACCCTTAGATATATTGGGGTTTATTTACTAAAGCTGGAGAGTCCAAAATCAGACTCCCTTCTGCATAGAAACCAATCAGCTTCCAGGTTTCATTGCCAAAGCTTCATTGAACAAGCTGAGGTTAGAAGCTGATTGGTTTCTATGCAGAAGGGAGTCTGATTTTGGACTCTCCAGCTTTAGTAAATAAACCCCATTGTGTCTTCACTAGGAACCCCTCTGGGTCAATGGACAGGCAGGCAAAAGGATACTTGGATACAGCTCAATTCAGAAGGCCTAGTTCCTAAGTGTTTGGATGCCATCTGAAAGTCTCTTCTTTAGTAAATCAGATCCTCAGCTGATCTCCCGCCTGGCTTGGTGAAATCCACTCCGGAGAAAGCCACTGATCCCATGCACTCTCAGATTATAAATACCACAGGGGAGTGTATTTTTATTTATTCCCACCATGCATTGTAGTTCTATCCATCAGCCCCTACATCACAAGACTCAACAATCATGTAGTGATTTAAAAATGTGACACCCCTGGAAGATACTGACTGAGCCTGCAATACTTTTATAAAAAGAGGGTAGGACACACTGTATGCAAAAAGGTGATTCTATGAGCTATTTGCATTGGATTGGCCATTAGGATTGTGTTTTACCATGACAAGGCCTAATTAAGGTAGTTATATAAAGGGAAAGATTTAAAAATTAGATTGATTGTCATGGGGTTACTTTACTTTTCATATCATTATTACACTTAGCAGTACCTTGACTATTCTGAGAAAAAATAAATAAATAAATGCCCTTTTTTTCATTAGAAAACAGTCTGAGATATCTCAAAGTACATTTTGTCTATATTTTCTGTATTTGTGCTTGTGAAACATTTTTCCTCTAGTTTTATAGAGGTTTTTAGTTTGACCCTTGCCTTTATTTACACTGTATTGCTCTCGGTTTGGAAGGTACTGGAAAAATGTTATAAACGGATAAATATATAAAAGTCCATGTCCCACAAGATTTTCTCAATTTATCTCTGCTGCCCGTATGGGATTAAGAGTTACTTTCATCATAGATAAAGTGTACAGCTTCAACCCAACATCCACAAATCACTTTAAAAGACTATTGAAATATTTAGTGTACTGTATATCCCAATTTGGTAAATCTGTTCTTAACTGCAGAGAATGCTAAACCTAAACTAGCAAATCAATGTATTGTGTAATTGTGAGTTCTAAGTGTAGTGTTTTATAGAGTAAAGTACTACAATATGACCTCAAAAAATATACTGTATATAATATATATATATATATATATATATATATATATACACACACACATATACATACACTGCCAAAAGCATTGGGACACCCCTCCAAATTATTAAATTCAGATGTTCCAATCACCTCCAAGGCCACAGGTATATAAAATCATGAGGACTGCTTCTACAAATATTTGTGAAAGAATAGGTCGCTCTCAGGAGCTCATTGAATTCAAGCTTGGTATGTGATAGGCTGCCAACAGTGCAATAAGACCATCCGTGAAATTTCCTTGCTACTAAATATTGCAACGCCCTATGAATTCTATTTTGCGATGCAGCCCCGCACTTTTTCTTTGGAGGCAACCAAGGTGGGGTTTGTGATCTCACTCCTCCAGGGTGAACCACAAGCATAGGCCCACCATTTGCTGGAGAAGGAAGATGCCAAGCTGTCTTCCTTAAATTGTTTCTTTGAGGCTATGGCACAGCTCTATGACGATCCCCAGTGATCTGCGTCGGCAGAAGCCGCACTACACTCTCTTCAGCAGGGTTGCAGGACAGCTGAGGACTATGTAACAGAATTCCGGCGTTGGAGCGCCGATACCAATTGGAACGACGCTGCCCTGCGATACCAGTTCCGCTTAGGAATAGCCGAACCCCTTAAAGATGAGCTAGCTCGAGTCGGGGTACCTAATACGTTGGAAGAGCTCATTAATCTGGCTATCCAAATTGACCGCCAACTTAGGGAACGAAGGTTGGAAAGATCCGCAGGCCAAGTTTGCCCCATGTGGATGCTACCCAGGGTACCACCTCCAGCGAGCATAACACCAACCAGCCCTGCTACACCCACTTCTTATGAATCTGAACTCATGCAAATAGGGTTGCTATGAACCTCTCTTACCCCGGAGGAACGTCAACACCGCCAACAGGGCGACCTATGCCTCTATTGCGGAGAACCGGGCCATTATGTACGGAACTGCCCTGCAAAACTACGTAAGTCTCTGACCACCCTGCCTGCTAAACTACCAACTCTCAACCCTGCTCACTTTACCATTTCCATCTCATTCCAGCTTTTGGGAAGAAACCTGCCAATACCCGCTATCATTGATTCCGGGGCCTGCAGTTGCTTTATCGACGCAACCTTCACTCAGCAACACCAGATACCCCTAAAAGCCAAGACTCAGAGACTGACCGTATATCTGGCCGATGGATCTAACATTAAGTCTAGGGTAGTCACACAGAAAACAATCCCACTTCCTGCGATAATATCTCCTTGGCCACAAGGAACTACTATGCCTGGATGTTATTGCATCACCACTGTTTCCAGTCATCTTGGGGATCCCAACCCCAGTGTAAATTGGGTATCTGGAGAAGTGGACTTTCAATCGGCCTACTGCCATGAGCACTGCTTGCCCCGAGGTCCTGCTCAATCCGGGCCTCTGTTATGCATGGAAAATGATACCGAAGTAAGCCAAATGGTTCTGTCAGGAATGGACTTGCCAGTGGTGGTGGGACTCACCTGCCTTGTGGGCTGCAGTACCAGGGCTGGCCAGCGGGTGCTCTCAGCAACCAGAGGCTCACTCCTGCAATGAGCCATCACCTGAGGCTGATTACAGCAGGTGTATTTAAGGAATGCCCAGGCCTGTGATCAGGGCCTTGGTGTATGTTTCCCATGAGCCCCTGTACCTGCATCCTGTCTGCTTCCTGCCTGATCCTGATTCTGCTTTAATCCTGACTCTGCATGAACTCTGCCTGTCCTGACCTCGGCTATTCCTGACTACGCTTCTGCCTGCTCCTTGTACTTTGCCTGCCCATTTGCTATGGACCCGGCCTGCCCGACTACGTTTAGTATTGTTCTTATTGTTATCTGTTGGAGGTTTGGTTGCACTGTGTTTATGTTTAGTCTTGCACTGCGTTTATGTATTGGTTAGTCTTTAATAAATTGTATTGTTTATACTATACCTGAAGCCTGTGTTTCCCTGTGTCAGTCCACACATTTCTGGTCATACCCGGATCCCTAGCATGTTCCGGCAGCATACCATAACTTTCTGGATGTCTTCAGTAAACCTGGCGCAGACAGCCTTCCACCTCATAGGCCCTACAACTGCCCGTTCGAACTTCTACCTGGAGCTAAGATCCCCTTCGGTCGGATCTTTCCACTGTCAGAGCGGGAGCTGGAGGCATTAAAAGATTACATTGAAGATAATCTCAAAAAGGGGTTCATCCACCCCTCCACCTCACCAGCAGGTGCAGGGATCTTCTTCGTGGAAAAAAAAGATCACTCCCTCCGTCCATGTGTGGACTACCGCAAATTAAATAACATCACGGTGAAGAACAGATATCCTCTGCCGCTAGTCCCAGAACTATTCCAGAGGCTCAGGTCTGCGACCATATTTACAAAACTAGATTTAAGAGGGGCATACAATCTCACAAGGATCAGAGAAGGAGATGAGTGTTAGACAGCCTGCCATTCCAGGTTTGGGCACTACGAGTACTTACCGTATTTTTCGCTCCATAAGACGCACCTGACCATAAGACGCACCTAGGTTTTAGAGGCAGAAAACAGGAAAAAAATATTCTGAACCAATGGACTGCAGACATAGTACAGGAGATGACCATAGACTGCGGACACAGCACAGGAGATGACCAGAGACTGCGGACACAGTACAGGAGATGATCAGAGACTGCGGACAAAGTAGAGGAGATGACCAGAGACTGCGGACACAGTACAGGAGATGACCAGAGACTGCGGATACAGTAGAGGAGATGACCAGAGACTGCGGACACAGTACAGGGGATGACCAGAGACTGTGGACACAGTACAGGGGATGACCAGAGACTGCGGACACAGTACAGGAGATGACCAGAGACTGCGGACAGTACAGGAGATGACCAGAGACTGCGGACAATACAGGGATGACCAGAGACTGCGGACAGTACAGGAGATGACTGCTGACCTTTGGGGAGGGGGGGAGCAGGTACCTGAATTTGACAGGTACCCGCTCTTACTTCCGCAGAGTTGTTCTTTGGTTAGTGTCCGCTCTGCAGCGGGACCTTACCTGTACCTCTATCCAGAGGCGCGCTATTTTCCCGGCTTCTGTAGTGTTGGTGCTCGGCTTGACAGCCGGGTGCCCAGTGTGCATGAGCGAGAAGCGCTGCGCTTTGTGATTGGTCCGGCGGCTTCTGGGACCTGTCATGTGTCCCAGGTGCTGCCTTACCATTCACAAAGCGCACAGCTTCTTGCGCATGCACACTTGGCACCCGGCTGTCAAGCCAAGCGCCCACACTACAGAAGCCGGGAAGACAGCACGCCGCTGGATAGAGGAACAGGTAAGGTCAAAGAACAACTCCGCGGAAGTAAGAGCAGGTCCCTGTCGAATTCAGGTACCCGCTCCCCACCTCCCCAAAGGTCAGCAGTCATCTCCATAAGGTCCCGTTGCAGAGCTGAGAGGCCGGCCCGGTATTCTGACACGGCGGCGGTGGAAATACCGGACCGGCCGCTCCATATTCTCTCCATAAGATGCACTAACATTTTCCCCCATTTTTTTGGGGGAAAAAAGTGCATCTTATGGAGCGAAAAATACGGTAATCCTTCTGGTCAATTTCTGTGCCGTACTTCCCCTAACAACCGCCTCATGTGAACGTGGCTTTAGCTACCAAAACAGAATAAAGACGGTCTATTGTTCATCACTGACACTGGAGACTTTGAATGATCTTTTGATGATTGCTGTTAATGGACAACCACTAAAAGATTACAAGCCAAACACAGCCATTGAGAAGTGTTTTTTTTTTATCAGAATGGGGACGTTATACAAGTCTTGGTCCTGCTGTACAATGAAAACCATAGCGAATCTTGATGTGAAACTGGCTCCCTACTGCTTTTTGTCATCCAAAAAAATCATTTTTTGGTGTGTTTTTTCTTCATGGAATAGAATGCAATCCACACACAGTCATTGAAGTAGTATTTTACATCAGAAAAAGGGTATTACACAAGTCTTGGTCCTGCTGTACAACACAAACCATAGCAAATCTTGATGTGAAACTGGCTTCCTACTGCTTTTTGTCATCCAAAAAAATCATGTTTTGGTGTGTTTTTTCTTCATGGAATAGAATGCAATCCACACACAGCCATTGAAGTGGTATTTTGCATCAGAAAAAGGGTATTACACAAGTCTTGGTCCTGCTGTACAACACAAACCATGGCTGCTCTATTAGCTCATCTTTGGTAAAATGTTTACTATTGTTATGCCATGTTTTTTGGCATCTAAATAGGCACTTTTTTGCTTGTTCTTAATGCAGTACTTCTCTAAGCTTTCTTTTAATAAGAAGCTGGAGATATAAAATGCAAAATGCACCGAAAACTACCCAACTGGCAATTTTAGGGCTTTGTCATGACCATCCGCTGGCAGGACATTTCGGGGTCCACAAGACTTTAAACCTAGTGCAGCGCCTGTTTTGGTGGCCTGAGTGGGAGGACTGCAAGGCTTACGTAAATTCCTGTCCCACCTGTATACAAGGGTAACAGAAGCAAGACATGGGGATTATTAAGGCCTCTACCAGTTCCTGACCGTCCATGGAGAATGATATCGATGGACTTCATTGTAGAACTGCCACCATCAGAAGGATGTTTGGCTATATTTGTTATAGTGGATCGGTTTTCTAAAATGGCCCACTTTATTTCCATGATGGGAGTACAGACTGCAGCAGAAATGGCCCAAATCTTTATAAGAGAGGTGGTGAGGCTCCATGGCATCCCAGGGAACTTCGTCTCGGATCAAAAGTTGCAATTTACCTCGATGTTCTGGAAAGCTCTTTGTGAGAAGTTGAAAGTGGGACTCTCTCTCTTCTGCTTATCACCCTCAGACCAACGGCCAAACAGAAAGAACCAACCAGACCTTGGAGCAGTACATTCGTTCTTTTACGTCTTTTTCCCAAGATGACTGGGTATCACTTTTACCTTTGGCTGAATTTGCATATAATAATTCAAAACATTCGGCCACAAAACAGTCTCCCTTCTTCTCTAACTATGGATTTCACCCTGCATTAATTTCCAATCTAGTGCCTGAATCAGCAATCCCAGCAGTCCAAAATACCTTTGAATTCCTTCAACAGAACAACAAGATGCTACAGGAGACAATCTCAAAAGCTCAGTTAGATCCCTCTGGGGATCCCTCTGTGCAGCCGTACAAAGGTGCCGGATCCCCTCGGGCCGTGGCATAGCGAGTGCACATGCACGGGAGCGTGCATGCGCAGGATCGTGTGAGTGCACGCATGTGCAGTAGCGTAAACGTCACTGCAAGGCGGGCTATTTAAACCTGCAATAAAGTGTAATCAATGCCTTCTGGTCTATAACATCCTGCACTCCATAACCTGATTCTGTTGCCTGTATCCTGATCTGACCTGACTAAGAAAGAACTCCGCCTGCACCGACCCAGGCTTATCCCTGACTATTCGCTTGCCTGCTCCCTTGTACTTGATTTGCTCTTTTGATCCTGACCCAGCTTTTCTGACTCTGCTGCACCTACTTACCTGTATCTGCACCCGGCCTGCATCCTGGTCACGACCATACTTACCTGCTGCTGCACCCACGGTCCTGCACCCGGCCTGCATCCTGGTCACCGTCATACCTGCCCGCTGCCACATCCACACTCCTGTGTCTGTTCCCAGCCTGTATCCTGATTGCCGCCATACTTGCATGCTGCTGCACCTACATTCCTGCATCCGCACCTGGCCTGCATCCGGATCTCCTGGATCTTCGCCTACCTGCCACCAGCTCCAGACCTACCCGGCACTCGTGCCACTCCTGGCTCTGCGCCCTCTGTTCCCACTATCAGGGGCTTTACAACCTATAAATTGTTTTGAAACTTACTGTGCATAATAATTTGGAACAGTGCATTGTAAGTTTTTTATGTTTAACCACTTGAACTCGCTCCTCACAGGACCTCCTTCTATCCTGCTCCCTGGTCTCCTCCTCCCATGCACGACTGCAGGACTTCTCCAGGTCCTCCCCCATCCTCTGGAACTGACTGCCCCAATCCATCAGACTGTCGCCTTCCCTATTCACATTCAGGCGCTCCCTCAAAACCCATCTCTTCAGGGAAGCCTACCCCACCCTCACCTAACGGCCATCCTCCCTCATTCCTCCCACCACTTCATCCCCCTCAGCCACTTCCTACTGTACCTTTACCCCCTCCCTCCTAGATTGTAAGCTCGTAAGAGTAGGGCCCTCTTACCCCTCGTACGTTGTTTGTTGTTGTTGTACTGTGCCATGTATTGTCCCCCCTATTGTACAGCGCTGAGCAAACCCTTTGGCGCTATATAAACTCGTAGTAATAATAATAATAATAAATGAACTCCTGAGGATTTACCCCCCTTAATGACCAGGCCTCTTTTTGCTACTCGGCGCTGCACTAATTCAACTGATAATTGCGTGGTCATGCAATGCTGCACCTAAACAAAATTTACGTCCTTTTTTTCACACAAATAGAGCTTTCTTTCGGTGGTATTTGATCACCTGTGCGCTTTTTATTTTTCATGCTATAAACAAAAAATATTTTTAAGTGCAAAAAACTTTTGTGCAAAAAAAGTGTCTAAATATGAAAAATTTTCACCAAAAAACCTTGATAATATAATGGCAGATCATCCATAAATATATCTCCAGAAACGGAAACTCTGCAACACATCGATCGGTATTAAAGATAGGGAGACGTTTCTTGGAAATAGAAAGGCTCATTTGGGATTTGAAAATAATGTACCCTTTATTACTAACTATAATATGCAATACAAAAATATTGAACGAATTTTTAAAAAATATTGGCCCATTTTGTTAAAAGATGATATATTAAATAAATTCTTATCTAAAACTCCTAAATTCATTTATAAGAAAAATAAGTCTCTTAGGATGAAACTGGCTCGCAATGTCAT
Organism: Staurois parvus; assembly: GCF_062004578.1. Classification (NCBI taxonomy): domain Eukaryota; kingdom Metazoa; phylum Chordata; class Amphibia; order Anura; family Ranidae; genus Staurois; species Staurois parvus. The sequence goes on from NW_028318102.1 coordinate 2,987,630, forward strand.
CGAACCCCCAAAAAAGTTCGATCTGTTTCCAAATTTAAATGGTTTTTTTCCTTGTAGGAAGTGTAAAGTTTGTAGGACTGTAAAAGGTGGTAATAATAATAAAAAAAGAAAGTCATTCTGCTCTTCATTTTCCAAAAAAGAATATGATATTAAATCCCTGATTACATGCAATTCTACACATGTGATTTATGTTTTAGAATGTCCATGTCATTTGAGATATATTGGGAGAACTGGGAGATGTTTAAAAACAAGAATAGGCGAACATATAAGAAACATAGTAAAAGGATTTGATAAACATAGTGTATCCAAACATTTCAAATTGGTACATAATTGTGATCCGAGCTTACTTACCTTTTATGGGATCGAGATGGTAAAACCCCATTGGAGGGGCTCGGATTTGGTTAATGAGATTTCCAAAAAAGAGACGTTTTGGATTTATGAACTAAATTCCTTGCAACCATTTGGGTTAAATGTCGATATAGATTTGAATTGTTTTCTCACAAATTTTAAATTTTTAATTTTTATGCTATTTTAAGTATATTTTTATATAGGTAACTGTTTAAAGATGATATATGGGAGATTGTATGTTTTTTGTACAATTTTTGCATTATTTTTGTATTATTACTAGAGTTCCTCTTTATTTGTGTTGAAAGTGTTACTGGCCCTTTAAGTTCCCTTTTTGAAACACAGTCTTAGAGGGTGCTGGCCCGTTAATGTATTTACTTATTTAATTTATTTATCATTAGTGTTTTATTCAAATTTCTTTTTATTCTATTTTTGTTCTCTTGTTTTAAAGTTTTTTTGCTTGTGATGGCAAATATATTGGATACATTGTATATCCTTTGTGGACTCCTGTCATCTGTGGGGCGGCTTGCTTTGCTTGATTCCCCATTGATGTCAGCTGTTCGTTTCCTGTGAGTGAATATTTAAGGAGGTTGAGACGTCTCACATCTATCCGCTCCGTAAGGACGTCGATGACGAAACGCGTAGGGCGGAGCTTGATTGGTGTGACGTCATTACGTTTTTGGCTGCCAGCTATTGCGCATGTGCTGAGTAGCCAGGCTCGTTTATGTGATTGCTGTTATGCTGTTGATGCTGGTGTCGGCTGGGACACCTCTTGAGTAAGTGCAATGAGTACCTAATAAAGGAATTGGTTTTTATAATATTGCACCATGAAGTCTTTCTGTTTCTCTCGAGTGCTTGGCATTTCCCCCCATGGATACGTTTGAAGGTGGTCCTTTATCTATTGGAGAAGTGGATTTTCGATTAACTACAAAGTTTTTCATCCTGTTATTTCGATCGATGAGGATCGATGTGTTGCAGAGTTTCCGTTTCTGAATATATATTTATGGATGATCTGCCATTATATTATCAAGGTTTTTTGGTGAAAATTTTTCATATTTAGACACTTTTTTTGCACAAAAGTTTTTTGCACTTAAAAGTTTTTTTAATTTTTTTGTGGTATTGGCATATATATATTTTTTTCTGGACTTATGATTTGATGATTTCTTTTTATACACATTTACTAGCGCAAATTATTTATTTATTGGTACACTTTATATATGGTGATTTTTTGCAGCTGGTACACTATTAGTAAGTTTTATAATTTTGACCATAGGCGCTATTATTAATTTTTCCTATAAACAAAAAAAGACCAAATATTTTGAAGAAACAATATTTTTTACTTTCAGCTATAAAAAATATATAGTAAACTCAAAGTTAGTTATAAATTTAGGCCAAAATGTATTCTGCTACATGTTTTTGGTAAAAAAAAAAATCACAATAAGTGTATATTGATTGCTTTGTGTGAAAGTTATAGCGTCTACAATACTGCAATTTACAAAATTTTTTTGCTATACAGCGCAGCGCTAGTTTAACGGACAATTGCGTGGTCATGCAATACGGTACATAAATGAAATTTATGTCCTTTTTTTAACACAAATAGAGCATTCTTTTGGTGGTATTTGATCACCTGTGCACTTTTTATTTTTGGCGCTATAACCAGAAAAATTTTGAAGAAAAACATTTTTTTTTTAAAAAAAAATATTTTCTCATTTTGGTTATAAAAAATATCTAAAAAAACTAGGCCAAAATGTATTCTGCTACATGTTTTAAAACGTGGTTTTGCCTGCCTGTGCTGCCCTGCAAACGTACATATGCAGTGGCTGGGGCTGAAGAGGTTAAAAAAAATCCTGTTATCATTAGGAGGTTTGTTCAATAAAATGTGAATTGTACTCTTAATAGTTGATAACATGAGAATTATGCTGACTGTTATTTATAGAGATGAGCGAATCGAACTTGGCGAAGTGGAATTCGTTTCGAATATTAGGAAAAATTCGATTCGCGCCGAATCCGAATATTAGCAAACTTCGGATGCACGAATCGAATTTTCCCCGATCGGCCGATTTTCATCCCTTCTACAGCCGGCAAAAAGTGTCCCTGCAGAGAGCTCCACTATTTCTGACAGTTCTCTGACAGTTCCTTCACATTTACAGCGGTTGAAACATTGTATCTATTTGTTTCCATTTAGGATACAGATGTTTTTATTCGGAAACAAATAGATACAATGTTTCAACCGCTGTAAATGTGAAGGAACTGTCAGAGAACTGTCAGAAATAGCGGAGCTCTCTGCAGATACACTTTTTGCTGGACTGGAATTCTTCTTATTTTTATCCTACTTCTTCTTCTTCTTCATCCTCATCCTCATCCTCTTCTTCTTCTTCTTCTTCATCCTCTTCCTCTTCTTCTTCTTCTTCTTCTTCTTCTTCCTCATCCTCTTCTTCATCCTCATTCTCTTCTTCTTCATCTTCATCCTCTTCTTCTTCTTCTTCTTCATCATCCTCCTCCTCTTCTTCTTCTTCATCATCCTCATCCTCTTCTTATTATTATTATTATTCCTCACCATCATCCTCTTCTTCTTCTTCTTCATCATCATCCTCATCCTCTTCTTCATCCTCATCCTCCTCTTCTTCTTCTTCATCCTCATCCTCTTCTTCTTCTTCTTCTTCATCCTCATCCTCATCCTCTTCTTCTTCTTCTTCTTCATCCTCATCCTCTTCTTCTTCTTCTTCATCCTCATCTTCTTCTTCTTCTTCATCCTCATCCTCTTCTTCTTCATCTTCTTCTTCTTCCTCATCCTCTTCCTCTTCTTCTTCTTCTTCTTCATCCTCATCCTCATCTTCTTATTCTTATTCTTCTTCTTCATCCTCTTCCTCTTCTTCTTCATCCTCATCCTCTTCTTCTTATTATTATTCATCCTCATCCTCTTCTTCTTCTTCTTCTTCTTCTTCATCCTCTTCCTCTTCTTCTTCTTCTTCTTCCTCATCCTCTTCTTCTTCTTCATCCTCATCCTCTTCTTCTTCTTCTTCTTCTTCTTCTTCATCCTCATTCTCTTCTTCTTCATCCTCATCCTCTTCTTTTTCATCATCCTCATCCTCTTCTTCGTCTTCTTCTTCATCATCATCCTCCTCTTCTTCTTCATCCTCCTCTTCTTCTTCTTCTTCTTCTTCTTCTTCTTCTTCCTCACCATCATCCTCTTCTTCTTCTTCATCCTCATCCTCTTCTTCTTCTTCATCCTCATCCTCTTCTTCTTCATCTTCATCCTCATCCTCTTCTTCTTCATCCTCATCCTCTTCTTCTTCTTCTTCATCCTCATCTTCTTCTTCTTCTTCTTCTTCATCCTCATCTTCTTCTTCTTCTTCTTCATCCTCATCCTCTTCTTCTTCTTCTTCTTCATCCTCTTCCTCTTCTTCTTCTTTTTCCTCATCCTCATCCTCTTCTTCTTCTTCTTCATCCTCATCCTCTTCTTCTTCATCTTCTTCTTCATCCTCATCCTCTTCTTCTTCTTCATCCTCATCCTCATCCTCTTCTTCTTCTTCTTCATCCTCATCCTCTTCTTCTTATTCTTCTTCTTCTTCCTCATCCTCTTCTTCTTCTTCCTCATCCTCATCCTCTTCTTCTTCTTCTTCCTCCTCCTCCTCCTCCTCCTCCTCCTCTTCTTCTTCTTCTTCTTCATCTTCTTCATCATCCTCTTCTTCTTCTTCTTCTCCCATTGCTGCTGTCTCCATCGCCACACTCTGCCATGTGCCACTTTCAGGTCTCCTCACACTGCTGGTGGGTTCCATTTTGTCATAGGGTGCTGTATGGCCTCCCATTGCTGCTGCCAGGCCCGTAATCTGACATGGGCCCCCGTACCGACTCCTCATGCTGCTGCCAGGCCCGTAATCTGTCATGGGCCCCTGTACCGCCTCCTCATGCTGCTGCCAGGTCCAGAGTGTGTCATGGGTCCCTGTACGGCCTCCCATTGCTGCTGTCTCCATCGCCACACTCTGCCATGTGCCACTTTCAGGTCTCCTCACACTGCTGGTGGGTTCCATTTTGTCATAGGGTGCTGTATGGCCTCCCATTGCTGCTGCCTCCACTGCCACACTGTGGCTCCACACTCTGGTTTTGGCCCCGTGACTGCCCAAATGAGTGAAGTGTGCGGTGATTCTAAGATCGACGGCACTCATCTGCATGTCATACTGACTGACAGTATTATTTCTCTTCCCCAGCAGACTCCAAGGGCATTTAAATTAAAGGTACAGTGTTTTGCACTAATATAAAGGCTCTCTGAAGCCTAGAAACTCTTTTAATAAGTTAAATTCGCAGCGAATAAATTCGCATCGAATCGAATTTATTCCGCAAATTCGGCGAATCAGCCGAATCGAATTTTTGAATAATTCGCTCATCTCTAGTTATTTACATCAATTATTTAGGTAAATGAGAAAAATACCATTTGCATAATAATTTGGAACATGGTGTATATATACATACATACATATACACACACACAGAAAGAAAGAGAGAGAGAGAGAGAACCAGCTTCAAATGGTAGAGCATTAATAACACAGCCACTCGCTTAAGTCTTCTCTTAAAATCCTTTTTGCCTCCTAATAAGAATCAAAATAAAAACTCACAAAAAGTTCCAGTTCCAGGGGTTTCTCTTGCTGGCAATGTTCATCATTCCTCTGCCACAAATCAAATGTTCATCAGCCTTCTGGTTCAGTCCTGTCGCCTAAGGGACGCCTTGCTGACTCCTGGACTGAGATGTCCTTTCAGCTACCTAGGTTACATGTATTTATTTATTTATTACAGGTACTTATATAGCGCCATCAATTTATGCTGCACTATATATATATATATATATATATATATATATATACAGTCAGGTCCATAAATATTGGGACATCGACACAATTCTAACATTTTTGGCTCTATACACCACCACAATGGATTTGAAATGAAACAAACAAGATATGCTTTAACTGCAGACTGTCAGCTTTAATTTGAGGGTATTTACATCCAAATCAGGTGAACGGTGTAGGAATTACAACAGTTTGCATGTGTGCCTCCCACTTCTTAAGGGACCAAAAGTAATGGGACAGAATAATAATCATAAATCAAACTTTCACTTTTTAATACTTGGTTGCAAATCCTTTGCAGTCAATTACAGCCTGAAGTCTGGAACGCATAGACATCACCAGACGCTGGGTTTCATCCCTGGTGAGGCTCTGCCAGGCCTCTACTGCAACTGTCTTCAGTTCCTGCTTGTTCTTGGGGCATTTTCCCTTCAGTTTTGTCTTCAGCAAGTGAAATGCATGCTCAATCGGATTCAGGTCAGGTGATTGACTTGGCCATTGCATAACATTCCACTTCTTTCCCTTAAAAAACTCTTTGGTTGCTTTTGCAGTATGCTTTGGGTCATTGTCCATCTGCACTGTGAAGCGGCGTCCAATGAGTTCTGAAGCATTTGGCTGAATATGAGCAGATAATATTGCCCGAAACACTTCAGAATTCATCCTGCTGCTTTTGTCAGCAGTCACATCATCAATAAATACAAGAAAACCAGTTCCATTGGCAGCCATACATGCTCACGCCATGACACTACCACCACCATGCTTCACTGATGAGGTGGTATGGTTAGGATCATGAGCAGTTCCTTTCCTTCTCCATACTCTTCTCTTCCCATCACTCTGGTACAAGTTGATCTTGGTCTCATCTGTCCATAGGATGTTGTTCCAGAACTGTGAAGGCTTTTTTAGATGTCGTTTGGCAAACTCTAATCTGGCCTTCCTGTTTTTGAGGCTCACCAATGGTTTCCATCTTGTGGTGAACCCTCTGTATTCACTCTGGTGAAGTCTTCTCTTGATTGTTGACTTTGACACACATACACCTACCTCCTGGAGAGTGTTCTTGATCTGGCCAACTGTTGTGAAGGGTGTTTTCTTCACCAGGGAAAGAATTCTTCGGTCATCCACCAGAGTTGTTTTCCGTGGTCTTCCGGGTCTTTTGGTGTTGCTGAGCTCATCGGTGCGTTCCTTCTTTTTAAGAATGTTCCAAACAGTTGTTTTGGCCACACCTAATGTTTTTGCTATCTCTCTGATGGGTTGGTTTTGTTTTTTCAGCCTAATGATGGCTTCACTGATAGTGACAGCTCTTTGGATCTCATCTTGAGAGTTGACCGCAACAGATTCCAAATGCAAATAGCACACTTGAAATGAACTCTGGACCTTTTATCTGCTCATTGTAATTGGGATAATGAGGGAATAACACACACCTGGCCATGGAACAGATGAGAAGACAATTGTCCCATTACTTTTGGTCCCTTAAGAAGTGGGAGGCACATATGCAAACTGTTGTAATTCCTACACCGTTCATCTGATTTGGATGTAAATACCCTCAAATTAAAGCTGACAGTCTGCAGTTAAAACACATCTTGTTCGTTTCATTTCAAATCCATTGTGGTGGTGTATAGAGCCAAAAATGTTAGAAGTGTGTCGATGTCCCAATATTTATGGACCTGACTGTATATATATATACATACATACAGTGGGGCAAAAAAGTATTTAGTGAGCCATCAATTGTGCAAGTTCTCCCACTTAAAAACATGAGAGAGGCCTGTAATTGGCATCATAGGTAGGCCTCAACTATGAGAGACAAAATGAGAAAAAAAATCCAGACAATCACATTGGCTGATTTGGAAAGAATTTATTTGCAAATTATGGTGGAAAATAAGTATTTGGTCAATATCAAAAGTTCATCTCAATACTTTGTTATATATCCTTTGTTGGCAATGACAGAGGTCAAACATTTCCTGTAAGTCTTCACAAGGTTGGCACACACTGCTGCTGGTATGTTGGCCCATTCCTCCATGCAGATCTCCTCTAGAGCAGTGATGTTTTGGGGCTGTCGCTGGGCAACACGGACTTTCAACTCCCTCCAAAGGTTTTCTATGGGGTTGAGATCTGGAGACTGGCTAGGCCACTCCAGGACCTTGAAATGCTTCTTACGAAGCCACTCCTTCGTTGCCCAGGTGGTATGTTTGGGATCATTGTCATGTTGGAAGACCCAGCCACGTTTCATCTTCAATGCCCTTGCTGATGGAAGGAGGTTTGCACTCAAAATCTCACGATACATTGCCCCATTCATTCTGTCCTGTACATGGATCAGTCGTCCTGGTCCCTTTGCGGAGAAACAGCCCCAAAGCATGATGTTGCCACCCCCATGCTTCACAGTAGGTATGGTGTTCTTTGGATGCAACTCAGCATTCTCTCTCCTCCAAACACGACGAGTTGTGTTGCTACCAAACAGTTATATTTTGGTTTCATCTGACCATATGACATTCTCCCAATCCTCCTCTGGATCATCCAAATGCTCTCTAGCAAACTTCAGACGGGCCCGGACATGTACTGGCTTAAGCAGGGAGACACGTCTGGCACTGCAGGATCTGAGTCCCTGGCGGCGTAGTGTGTTACTGATGGTAGCCTTTGTTACGTTGGTCCCAGCTCTCTGCAGGTCATTCACTAGGTACCCCCGTGTGGTCCTGGGATTTTTACTCACCGTTCTTGTGATCATTTTGACCCCACGGGGTGAGATCTTGCGTGGCGCCCCAGATCGAGGGAGATTATCAGTGGTCTTGTATGTCTTCCATTTTCTAATTATTGCTCCCACAGTTGATTTGTTCACACCAAGCTGCTTGCCTATTGCAGATTCAGTCTTCCCAGCCTGGTGCAGGTCTACAATTTTGTTTCTGGTGTCCTTCGACAGCTCTTTGGTCTTCACCATAGTGGAGTTTGGAGTGTGACTGTTTGAGGTTGTGGACAGGTGTCTTTTATACTAATAACAAGTTCAAACAGGTGCCATTGATACAGGTAATGAGTGCAGGACAGAGGAGCCTCTTAAAGAAGAAGGTGCATGTCTGTGAGAGCCAGAAATCTTGCTTGTTTGTAGGTGACCAAATACTTATTTTCCACCATAATTTGCAAATAAATTCTTTCCAAATCAGCCAATGTGATTGTCTGGATTTTTTTTCTCATTTTGTCTCTCATAGTTGAGGTCTACCTATGATACCAATTACAGGCCTCTCTCATCTTTTTAAGTGGGAGAACTTGCACAATTGGTGGCTGACTAAATACTTTTTTGCCCCACTGTATATATATATATAGTACATTCGCATCAGTCCCTAACCCTCTAAGGTCCCTAACTTACATTCATACATACACATACTAGGGCCAATTTAGACAGGAGCAAATTAACCTACCAGCATGTCTTAGGAGTGTGGAAGGAAACCGGAGACCCAGAGGAAATCCACGCAGGCAGAGAGAACATGCAGGTCACATGACAGTTGTAAACATGACAATTGTTGGGGAGGGAAAAGCCCAGGCCCGGATGGTTATACTGTTAAGTACTATAAAAAATATAGTGAAGTACTGTTACCAAAGTTAAAGAAATATATGAATGACTTGGGAGACGGGATGGAGGTGAGGAGGGAATCCCTTCAGGCCCATGTAGTTCTCATCCACAAGGAGGGAAAAGATCCCTCTCAGTGCTCTAGCTACAGATCAATTTCACTATTAAACACAGATACTAAGTTGTACGCAAAGGTCCTAGCAAACAGGCTGAAAGATCTAATGCCCGAATGGATCCATGGAGACCAGGTGGGCATTGTACAGGGGAGAGAGGGTAGAGATAATGGCTTGAGAACTCTGATGCTTATCCAGAAAAGTAGAAAAGGGAAAGCCCCGGTGGTGCTCTTGTCAATTGATGCCGAAAAGGCGTTTGATAGAGTGGACTGGGGCTTTATGATAGACAACTTGGAAGGGTTGGGGATTGGAGAGAGGATGCGAGAATGGATAGGTAAACTATATAAGGAGCCCACCGCAATAATCACGGTAAATGGGGAGAGGTCGGAATCCATTGGGATGTCCAATGGAACAAGGCAAGGATGTCCATTGTCCCCCTTGCTGTATGTATTGACACTGGAACCCCTGCTATCAATAATAAGAAATAGTGGAGCGGTAAAGGGAATCCAGATAGAAAATATAGAACATAAAGTAGCGGCCTTTGCGGACGACCTACTGTTTTATGTAGGCAACCCCCGAATAACATTACCAAATATAATGAAGATTCTGAAGGAATATGGGGAGCTATCTAATCTAAAAATTAATCCAACAAAAACTGAGATTTTGAACATTAATATACCAAAGAGCGAAAAAGAAAGGCTACAAAAAGAATTCCCCTTTATTTGGAGAGAAAAAGATATAAAATACCTAGGCATAAAACTCGCTACCTCATATAAACAACTGTATAGATTAAACTATATCTCTCGGATAAATGAGATTAAGGACGAACTAAAAAGATTAGAAGGAGGAAATCCATCATGGTTAGGATGTATGAACCTAATTAAAATGGTAATTATACCTAAAATACTCTATAGATTTCAAATGATCCCGATCAAACTCCCAGAGGTGTTTTTTAAGATAATGAGAAAAATGTTAACAAGATATATATGGAGGAATAAAAAACCAAGAGTATCATATGCAACACTAAGTAGGACTAAAGAGAAAGGGGGGATGGGACTACCTGATGTCAAGAGATACTACAAAGCAGTAATGTTAGCAAGAATTTATGATTGGACTTTTAATCATAAGGGGAAAAGTTGGGTAAAAATAGAGAATGATCTGAGTGGAATTAATTTGAGCAAGATGATATGGGTTCCAGCACATTATAGAAGAACCAAAGAGGGCACAAGCACCTACACTTTAATTGTCTTAAGGATATGGGACAACTTACATAAACACATGAAATGGGAATTCAACTCTATATTAATGCCTCTTGCAAACACGGAATTCTTCCCTCCGGGAAAAGATGAGATATCAGGGAGATGGATTAAAAAGGAAGATATCCAATTGAGGGACGTATTGGTAGAGGGGGAATTGAGAACATTTAAAGAATTAAAAGAGATGGGAGGAGATATGTTTACTAAAATAGATGAGTGGAAATATCATCAATTAAAATGTTTTATAGGAACTCTCCCAAAACCCTTGAGATTAAAAAAGGAATGGAACATGTTTGAAAGGCTATTAGAAACAAGTAGAGATGGGAAACACGGAGTTACAAAAATGTATAGAATACTCACAGAACTAGACACAGACACAAAGTTAATTTTTATAACAAATTGGGAAAGAGATATGGAGGTGGTGATAGATGAAGATCAACAGAATAAGATATTTAGACTAGTTCACGAGAATGTTAGCATGAGAGACGTTGAGATTAACTATAAATGTTTGACACAATGGCATATTACACCGAGCACTGAGCACAGGATGAGGGGGGAGAGTTCAAATATGTGTTGGAGAGGATGCGGGGAAGAGGGCACGGTGTTTCACATATGGTGGCAATGTCCAAAAATTCAGGTTTACTGGAAGACAATAGTCTAATTAATAGAAAAAATAACTGGAAATGACATAGGATTAGACCCAACCATTTGTCTCCTACATAGTGTTGAGACAACAGTAAATAAATATAAGGAATCAGGTGTATGGTACTACTTGAGTGCTGCAAAAGGGTTGATCCCCAAGTATTGGCGGAAGGTAGAGATACCAACGGAGGAGGATTGGATCAATAGGGTAAACCAGATTAGCAGAATGGAAAAATCTTATCATATTCAGGAAGATAGGATGAAAATATACTACTCACGATGGGAAAAATAGGGATTGAAAGAGAAATATAGAAAACTCTAATCTAGGAAGTTATTCGAAGTTACTGGGCCTAGAGAGATTGGAGATCTTGCAGAGGGGAGGGGGGGGAAGGGGGGAAATGGTGGGTTGGGAGGGAAGGGAATAGAAAAGAGGTAAATAGAAGGGACAGAGTAGAAATGTATGGATATTTATATGTATTGTGTCTATTCTTATGGATTTTTGTAATAATATGAAAAATTAATAAATATTTAAATTTAAAAAAAAAAATAAACATGACAATTGTAAACTCCAAGCAGTATTTGTGAATACACCCTAATCCCTTTCGGAGTATTTACATATACACAACTAGATCTTACATTGTAAACTCCCTCTTGTATTGAACTGTATTGTTGCTGTATTGTCACCCGTTGTATTGTAAAGAGCTGAGCAAACTGTTGGTGCTATATAAATCCTGTATAATAATAATAATAATATTAATCAGAGAGTTCTTACACAAAAGAGGTAGTTCCACCTGCAATATACATTTATTGATAGAGTTACATAATATATACAAAATTACACGGCAAGCAATATTTACAACACAATGTACAGTATATGTCCTTGTCTTGTATGATATTTACAAATTCCCCACAAAACCATATTTACACTGCAATGTACAATACGAGTTTGAAGTTAGTTTACCTCTCCATTTCAGGTCTGATCATGCTGGCTGCCCCAACACAGAGCAGAACTGCTTGGTGACAAAAGCATTATATTCCCCCCTCCTTTCTGTACTGTGGCTAATATAATGCTCCCTAATTGGTCACTGTACCTAGCAAATGGGAACAGCCTGATTGGAGGATTCAAAGAAGGCTGTTGTTTACAACTCATGTGAGATGTTATAAGGGACAACAAAAGAGCAGAACTTATACAGTGGAAAACTACATACATTCACACCAGTATGGAAGCTAGGAATAGTTTGATGCTGAAAAACACTCAATGGTTTAATACTACATATTTCCATCTAACTAAAATATACTTGTAATTATAATATTATTTAACTACTTGCCTTCTTGAGGATTTACCCCCCTTCCTGACCAGGCCTCTTTTTGCTACTCGGCGCTGCACTAATTCAACTGATAATGCGCGGTCATGTAATGCTGCACCCAAACGAAATTTACGTCCTTTTTTTCACACAAATAGAGCTTTCTTTAGGTGGTATTTGATCACCTGTGTGACTTTTATTTTTCACGCTATAAACAAAAAAAGACCAAAAATTTTTGAAGAAAAACAATATTTTTTACATTCAGCTATAAAAAATATATAGTAATCTCAAAGTTAGTTATAAATTTAGGCCAAAATGTATTCTGCTACATGTTTTTGGTAAACAAAAATCCCAATAAATGTATATTGATTGCTTTGTGTGAAAGTTATAGCGTCTACAAATTATGGTATAGATACTGCAATTTACGGCTTTTTTTTTTTTGCTATACAGCACTGCGCTAGTAAACAGACAATTGCACGGTCATGCAATACGGTACATAAATGAAATTTATGTTCTTTCTTTTTTCACACAAATAGAGCTTTCTTTTGGTGGTATTTGATCACTTGTGCGCTTTTTATTTTTGGTGCTATAACCAGAAAAAGTTTTGAAGAAAAACATTTTTTGGAAAAAAACAATATTTTCTCATTTCGGTCATAAAAAAATATCCAAAAAAACTAAAATGTCATCATAAATTTAGGCCAAAATGTATTCTGCTACAAGTTTTTGGTTAATAAAATCCCAGTAAGTGTATATTTATTGATTTGTGTGAAAGTTATAGCGTCTATAAACTATGGTATAGATAATGGAATTTACACAGCTTTTACTTTCTGACTGCTCATCACATTTCTTGAGGTGCTAAAATACCAGGATAGTACAAACAACCTCAAATGACCCCTTTTCGTAAATTAGACACCCTAAGCTATCTGCTGAGAGGCATATTGAGTCCATGGAAGATTTTTTTTTTCCACAAGTTTCTGGAAAATGACAAAAACATTTTTTTTTTGTACACAAAGTTGTCATTTAAATGATTTATTTCTCACACAAGCCATGGGTAAATGTGGAATTACACCCCAAAATACATTCTGCTACTTCTACCGAGTATGGGGATACCACGTTTGTGAGACATTTTCGGAGCCTAGCCACATACAGGAGCCTGAAATCCAATGACCACTCTGAAAGCCTGAAGGTGCGTAACTTCCTCATTACACTTCCTCACTACCTATCACAGTTTTGAAGGACCTGACAAATGACCCCTTTCTGGGAAATAGACACCCCAAGGAATTTAAAAAGAGGCATGGTGAGTATTTTGCCAATCTCATTTTTTTCTCACAAGGTTTTGAAATATAAAAAAAGAATAGAAAAAATAGGTTTTTGTTTTTTTTCTTCATTTTCCAAAAACTTGCGGCAACAAATGAGATCTGCAAAATACTTACTGTGCTTCTTATGAAATTCCTTTGGGTGTCTACTTTCCAAAAAGGGGTCAGTTGGTGGGGTTAGGTGCTATCCTGGCATTTCATGGCCTCCGAAACTGTGATAGGTAGTCTGGCAGTGTAATAAGGAAATAAAGCCCTTTAAAAGCCTGAAGGTGCTTATTGGATTTTGGGGTCCTGTACTTGGCTAGACTGCCAAAACGTCCTCACATGTGGTACCCCCATACTCTGGAGAAGTAGCAGAATGTATTTTGGGGAGTAATTCCATATATACCCATGGCATGTGTGAGCAGTAAATCATTTAAGTGACTATTTTGTGTAAAAAAAAAAAAATATATTTTTTTTTTGTCATTGATTGGCACTTTTCATCCTTTCATATTACCGGCTTTCTTTCCTGTACTCCCTTGTGGAATAATCTGCAATATATAGGACTGGCTAAACTGGAGTTTTTTCACGACTGGAGGGATCGAGGCCTGCAATTTATAACTCAGCTGTATTCGTGGGCAATCCTAAAGTCCTTTTCACAACTGCAAATGGAATTCACATTTACACATAAGCAATTTTATCGTTATCTTCAGCTACTCCATGCAGTACAGGCTTAGTCTTCGCTGTCTAATATCACATTGACAGACTCAATTTTTCTTAAGAATGTAACTCATAAGAAGGGCATGATTTCTCGTGTTTACTCCCAGCTGTTGTCCACAGTACAAGATCAAGCTAGTCTCCGGGGCAGGGTGCAGTGGTCTCGGGATATTAGAGAGTTTGCTGGAGATGTCTGGGATGCTGCCCTGGAATCTGTTCTGGTGATTTCTCCTTCTCTATCTCATAAATTGTCTCAATTGTTTATTCTCCATGAAGCAGATAGGACCCCCGTGCAACTGTACCGGTGAGGCAGGCGTGATTCACCTGATTGTCAGAGGTGTAGGGTCCAACAGGGCAATTTCATTCATATGCTCTGGTGCTGCCCCAAGTTAGATAGATATTGGAGTGAGGTTCTCCAATTTATTTCTCTAGTATCGCAATATACTGTTTCCCAGGATCCCTTGCAATGTCTGCTGGGGCACTGGACCAAAAACTGTTCCAACCAGGAGTGTATATTATGGTATCTAGACTGTTATATCTGCTAGGAAGTTGATAGCAAGGTACTGGTTATCATAGGCTCCTCCGACTAGTAAGCAATGGGTAGATTATGTTAATTCTTTACTCCTGCGGGAAAAACTCACGTACCAACATCCCAATGCCTATCGTAAATTCCAGCAGGTATGGCAGGGTAGGCTGGATACACCTGGGCACACCCTCAATTGATAGCGGACCGATTTTTGCAGGTGTGACATTTTATATCAGGTGTGTAGCTCCACTCCTCCCCTTGGGGGAGATCATGTGCACCTCCCATTTTTTCTGATGAGCAAGTCTCGGGGTGAACCAGAAGTTGTTGTGTTTTTTTTTATTGTTTGAAGGCATGTTTTGGGCTATGTTCCTTTTCCTCATTTCTGTTTACATCTGGATTGGAAGGAATAAAAAGTAAAGGAAAAAGCAAGGTATTGTCAAGAATGTTTTGGATCCTTGTAGTCTCTGTTTTGTTTGATTATTATTTCTGTTATTCTGTCCATTATGGGATTTACATATCCACATTGCTCTATTTATGTATAATCCTGTTGATGCAGCAATGTCATTGTGGATTTTCTAAGTACTGTGCCATTTTCTCTATTATCTTGACAATAGGCACCCTGTGTAATATCATTGCAAAGAGCAGATGAGTATGACATTTTTTTTATTTTAGGGGAAAAAAAATATAAATTTACAAGCACTTTAAGCTTCACGTTATAATACCAGACAAAAATGCTAAAATGTTACCACTTAAAGTGTATGTTACCCCAACAATGATAATTCCTTATATACACTCACCGGTCACTTTATTAGGTACACCTGATTGAATTGCTTAGTAACACAAATTACTAATCAGCCAATCACATGGCAGCAACTCAATGCATTTAGACATGCAGATGTGGTGAAGACAACTTACTGAAGTTCAAACAGAGCATTAGAATGTGAAAGAAAAGGGATTTAAGTGACTTTGAATGTGGCATGGTTGTTGGTGCCAGACTGGCTGGTCTGAGTAATTAAAAAACTGCTGATCTACTGGGATTTTCACACACAACCATCTTTAGGGTTTATAGAGAATGGTCCAAAAAAGAGAAAATATCCAGTGAGCAGCAGGTGTGTTGACAAAAGTGCCTTGTTGATGTCAGAGGAGAGTGAGCAAACTAGTTCAATATGATAGAAAAGCAACAGTAACTCACGTCAATATGGACCAAAATGTCTGACGAATATTTCCAACACCTTGTTGAAATCTGTGCCACAAAGAATTAAGGCAGTTCTGAAGGCAAAAGGGGGTGCAACCTAGTACTAGCAAGGTGTACCTAATAAAGTGGCCAGTGAGTGTTTGTTGACTCATTCATACGTCTTAAAAAATGCAGCCTGTATGTATGTATGTATATATGTGTATATATATATATATATATATATATATATATTTTATTTTTTTTTTTTTTTAATTAATTCAATTTTTTATTCTGTCCAGTCTCTCTGGATTCCTTTTTTAAATGGACCATGCCAAACACAGGAGCAGATCTATGCTGGTGTGGTCAGTGTTTGCATCCCTGGGATCACTAATAGTAGATTCAAGTGCATAAAGTACTTGTATCCCCTGTAGTCAGTTTTACATAAATGACTCCCGCCAATCTCTGCTGTACTGCAGGTAGTCTGTGGGAGCATGAATTAGTCTGCTGAAAAACCACGCAGATGGGGAACATACATCACTGCTCTGTCATGTGTCATGCTATGCCCACCCACATGCTAGCAGTCACACTCCCTGCTATGGGAAAAGAGGAGATCAGAAGGTTCATAGCAATTATTTTTGCTAAATGTACAAGCAATTTCAGTTAGCTACAGTATTAGTGTTTGCCCTTTTGCTACTAACTTTTAAGCTACTCACAACACTTTAAGCTGAAAAATCTATATTTTCACCTTTATAGAAAGCTCTTGTATAATACCAAATATTTACAGTTGTAGATGCTGTTGATTAATACATTCTAAGGCAGTTTTGGTAAGATGCTCCCAAAGTATTTATCACTTCTAAAGGAATGCAGATCCTGCTACTCTCTTCATTAACACCTTGCAAGTGCTTCAGCTTATTAATAATGAAAAAGTCACTTTCATTCATAATCCATATCCAAAAGAGAGAGGAACAAACAGCTTTTTCTTAAGAGCAGAAACAGAAAGTTTGTTAAAATCCTTGCAATGAACATAAATCACCTACAGTGGATTGTTTTTTTTTCAACAAAAGTGGAATTACTATTTAAGTGAAAAACCAGTTAATGATAGTCATAATTTTATGCAAAAACAACAATAATGCCTTAATACATTATGAGATTTTTGATAATTATGTTATTTTTTTTCTTAGCTTGATTATCCATGTGAATTACATTCTCAGATGGAAGAATGTGGTTCTGTGTGTTGGAAAATTCTTCCTGCAACTAAACTACTGTCATTCTTAATATATAGGGGAGGTTCAATAAAACTGCTGCACCCCTTTTCTGGAGTCAATCCCTCTTGTGAATGTGTTGTATTAAATTAATGAAGAAAAAGGGACACTTTTGATGCATAGTGACTTGTGCACCAAATTCAGATAGTTCTAAGATGTGCCACTTTTACATAGTGGTACAATGAATGTGCCAAATTCAAAATAAAACAACAGTTTGAATCTTATGAAATTGGTGCCAATTACGTGCCCTGCACCCTATAGCAGAAGTACTGCTACAGGGTGGCACGGCTGCACAAAATCATGTATATTTCACCCCTTCCCTGCCCAGTGTCATTAGTACAGTGTTAGTGTGTTTTATTATTTATTTACTACATGTTCTTATATAGCGTTGTCCATTTACACAGAGCTTTTACATATATATTGTGCATTCACATCAGTCCCTAACCCTCAAGGGGCATACAATTTAAGGTCGCTAACTTACAGTCATACATACACATACTAGGGCCAATTTAGACAGGATCCAATTAGCCTGCTAGCATGTCTTTGGAGTGTGGAAGGAAACCAGAGTACCCGGAGGAAACCCACGCAGGCACAGGAAGAACATGCAAACTCAAGGCAGGTGGTGCCGTGTTTGGGATTCAAACCAACGGCCTTAGTACTGCCAGGCAGAAGTGCTAACCATTTAGCCGCTGTGCTTGCCCTCCACCCTAAGTAGAAGTACTGCTACACGGTGGCATGGCTGCACAAAATCATGCATTATTAGCACTGATCACTGTATTAGTGTCAGTTAGTCAGTTCCCCCCAATAGCAGAATGCCCATCACAGTCCCGTTATAAGTCGCTGATTGTCCTCATTACTAGTATGAAAAAATAAATAAATAAAAATTAAAGCATATGTACCGCAATTTGAAAACGCTATAACTTTCACGTAAATCAATTAATATAAATTTATTGGGATTATTTTTGGCAAAGACATGTAGCAGAATATATTTTGGCCTAAATTTATAATGAAATTTTAATTTGTTCAATTTTTTCATTGGATATGTTTTATAGCAAAAAGTCAAAAATATTGTTTTTTTTTTTTCAAAATTGTAGGACTTTTTTGTTTATAGCGCAAAAAATAAAAACTGCAGCAGTGATCAAATATTACCAAAAACGGCTCTATTTGTGGGAAAAAGGACATAAATTTAATTTATGTACAGTATTGTATGATCGCACAATTGGCAGTTAAAATAACGCAAACAATGGCCTGGTCAGGAAGAGTGTAAATCCTCTGGAGGGCAAGTGGTTAAGACCAACTCTCTTTTGCTCTACAGAGGGAGATCCTGGTGAAGACAGATTTTGCTTAAGGGCCCTGTCACACCTAACACAGTGGGGATGCAGTTGGCTGCATTTTGAGCTGCACTCCAACTGTATAGACAGTCCATAATCCAGGCTATCCTATGAGTATAGTTCACACCATTGCAGTGGAGTGCAGCACAGTGCAGAAAAGTACAGCATACTGCAATTTTTGTGCACCACAAATGCCAAAAATAAATGCAAATGCACTGCAGTGCATCATAGTGCACATAGCTCAAGAAAAGAAGGAAGTGACCTCGCAGATCAAATGCAGATAGAAGAGTGTGCATCAACTGCATGTAAAACAGGTGTCAACTGCATGTAAACAGGGCATCAAATGCATGCATAAGTACAAGAAAAAAAAAGTGCAGTTACATGCAATTACTGGTGTGAATGGGCCCTAAGCAGGGGCAGACTGACCATTTGGAAACTCGGGCACTGCCCGAGGGCCCGGGGTCAGTAGGGGGCCCCATGACATGCCCCTGGTACCTTTTTCATAGGTTTTTTTGAGTTTGGGCAAGGACACAGGGGCCCCATGATCCCCTATTGCCTGGGGGCCCCATGAGTTGTCAGTCCGCCACTGGCCCTAAGTGTTTTTTTGCATTCTAAAAGTGGCGCTACATGTGTCCATATTGAAATACAAGCTCAAGACAGGTACATGAATGTGATGCATACTGCACCACTTTTAGAATGTCTGTGCCAGTCTTTATGCATTTCAGGGATTGTGCTTTTTAATGATCTGCCAGAGGCATTGTTAAAAGTGAGTTCTTGGAGGAAAGATTAGACTTCACCGTTAATTCATGAGCAGTCCTTCTGTTCTAATAAACAGATAGGGACATTTAAAGTGGTTGTGAAGGTTGCTTTTTGTTTTTTCTAACAAACATGTTATATTTACCTGCTCTATGCAATGGTTTTGCACAAAGCAGCCCCAATCCTCTTCTTTTTGGATCCCTTACTGGTGGTCCTGGCTCCTCCTCCCTGCCAGGTGCCCCCAATAGCAAGTCTCTTGCTATGGGGGCACTCAAGCAGGTTGGCTCCTGAGCCATGCTCCTGAGAATGGACATTATCCATTTACACAAAAGAGCGCTGATTGTCCTTGCCCCCTGCTGTCTTCTCAGTGGCTCACTGGCTGCAATTGACAGCAGCAAGAGACAATGGCTCATGCTTCTGTGTGAGCCTACAAGGAGAGCGAGACCTGGTTCTCATGTACATTTCTGGATCAAGTTGGAGCTCAGGTAAATATAAGTGGGGGGAGGGGCTGAAGGGGGAGTTGCACTCAGAAGGCTTTTTACCTTCATGCATAGAATGCATGAAGGCAAAAAAAACTTTGCACCTTAGGACCACTTTAATCTATTTATATATTTTATATGAAGTATATTATTTTTGGCACAAAAAATAGACAGTCGGGAATGAGCAAATCTGCCTGGGATGGGTTTGCAAGCAACTTCATTAATGTATCTTATAATTTAAAGTTTGTGAACTTGGAGTAAAGCCTATTGGAATCTGTTGGGGTGGGGAGTTGTTATTTAATTCTAGCTGTTTGTAGGGCTAATAATCAAGCTCTATGTCAAAAAGCCATAGAAAGTCAGATGATGCCACAGAGGACATATAGCAATAAAACATTAATATATAAAATAAAAAGTAAAAGAACAGTATCTCTCCCTCCACAGAATTGTCAACTCTCCCTAAAAAGCTTCAAAACACACTATTAAAAGTATTCCGGCTGGACAGCTTCTAGAATTATGCAACATTTGCAGTGAGGATGAAAGTTTTGAAAAATATGCAGCAATTTATTGAAAGAGGATGCTGCCAGGAGGGGATGTCTGTCCGGATCCATCTAAGGTCTATGTCCATATGGCCTCACTCAACATTGTATTAATTGAGATGGATATCTTAACGCTATAATTATGGCCTCTTTGTGGCTTGGGCCTTGACCCAACATTAATCTTCTATTCTGATATCCTCAACTCCCTCCTGGCTTAGCTACTATAGTATTGTTTTAAGTCATAAAGGTAGTGTGCCTGTTAATTATGCCTACTGTCTTGCTCCCCTATGTACCCCATGGGGGAGATATGTTGGTGCCCTTGTTTGGCCCTTTGTCAGCATGAGCCCACACTGAGTATATCTTAACTTTTCCTCCTCAAGAAGTGGATTATTTCCGTGAAACATGTAGAGGAGTCAACATCATTCCCCACAATTATACCTTTTTAGGGGATCGGAGCTACAATAACTATGAACCATGTAATCTTTTACACCATGCTGTTAAATCCTGTGGTTTTACATATGAATTCATGTACATGTTTGACAAATTGAATTTTTTTTTGTATCAATAAACATATATATATTTTATATTATTTTGTTGTTAATGGGTACCAAGATAGTCCATTCATTCCATTTTTGTGGTATCCCCCTTTAACTTTCTTAAGAATAAAACTAGAAGCGAGCTTCCAGGGGTTAATAAGTATAAGAAGTTACACCCGAAGGATAAACCTGTGTTCTTCACTGCATTCAGATTGGAGTGGCTGTATTTAACCACTTGCCCTCCAGAAGATTTACCCCCCTTCCCAACCATGCCATTTTGTGCGATACGGCGCTGCGTTACTTTAACTGACAATTGAGCGGTCCTGCAACACTACACCCAAAACAAATTTATGTCTTTTTTTCACACAAACGGAGCCTTCTTTCAGTGGTATTTGATCACCTGTGCATTTTTTATTTTTTGTGCTATAAACAAAAAAAAGACTGTCGATTTTGAAAAAATAAATCAATATTTTTGACTTTTTGCTATACAACATATCTAGTATTTGTTTCCTCTCCTTTTACAGATGTATTCTTCATTATATTAAAATTTGGCTCTTTGTTTACAACTCAAAAAATTGTTTCTAAAATTGCAATTTATGAGTCATGGATCAACAGTCCGCTTACCCTCTCTCCTTTTCTTTTATGTCCACTGAATGACCCCTGATTTTTACTTTCTTACTTCCCAGCCACCAAAAAAAAAAAAAGGCGTGAGCTTTATTCCACCGGCATTCCCCCTTAGATACAATATAACACAGTGTATATGGACACGCCGCTTCTGCAGTAACTCACCGCAGTCTCCAGTTAAAATTGAAAAAATTAATTTTAAAAAATAAAACATATCCAGTAAAAAAAAATTAAAAATCAAATTTTGTCATAAATATAGGCCAAAATGTATTCTGCTACATGTCTTTGCTAAAAAAAAAAATCCCAATACGTGTAAATTAATTGGTTTACGGGAAAGTTATAGCGTCTACAAATGGAATATATACTGGATTTTTTTAAATACTAGTAATGGCAGCAATCAGCGACTTATAGCGGGACTTCAGCGGGCATTCTGACACTGGATGGGAACTGACTGTCACTGACATCCCAATGACACTAATACAGTGATCACTAATAAAAAGCACTGACACTATACTAATGACACTGGGCAGGAAGGCGTTAACATCTGGATCAAAGGGTTAACTATGTGCTGTGTGTGTTTTTTTATGTACTTTGTGCTGTGTTTTACTGTTTAAGCAAATTGCTTTGTATGGCTCTGCTATGCAGAGCAATACAAAGCAGCATGCTGGAGCTGCCAGGGGAGAGATCTGTATTGTTTACATACAGATCTCTCCTCCATCAGTGATACTTGGCGATCACCTGGTGGGGGTGCTGAGGGGGGAGCTGCACACTGAATGTTTATTATCATCATGCATGAAGGTTAAAAACATTAAGCCTTTAAAACCACTTTGAACACATCTGTCAAGAATTAATTACAAGGAGGACTCTCTCTACTGTACAGTATTTTTAAATGTATTTATATATATTTTGCATTGGTACATGTCCCATATAGAAGTGCCCAGAGACCCATACTCTTCTTTTGACAATACTTTGTCAAATAGCACTGAAAATGGATAGAACTGATAATCACAATCCCCATTTCCCCATACTGCAATGGGATTAGGTTTCATGTTCACAATTTTTGGACTTCACACTGGCTTCTATGAACCACCCAAACTGAACTCAGATACAGTTGTTCTTCCTTAGACAAATATTGGTGATCCTTGACAACTGTACAGGCTGAGAGCTATAGATATAAGGCAATGGGGTTGGATTACCAAAGGTAATAAGATTGTGCACTTTGTGAATGCAGTTGCCCTCATTTTCCCCGCAGCTTAGTGAATGAGATAAAACTTCACTTTGTAAAGGATACCCAGTTGGAGGCATCATGTAAATGCACATGACTGGATAATAGAAATCAGAAGAGCTTCACCACAATCAATACATTCTGGGGGGTTCTTGAAATTGCACAGTAAATTTGCCTTTAGTAAATCTACCCCAATAGATCTTCCACTATTGGGTTCTAATATTGCCAAAACCAAATCTGAATTGTGAATCTCTGAATGGTAGAGAGGACAGAAGGTGGTGGGCAAGCAGCACAACTATTCACAATAGCGGCAGCTGCTGTTAACTCATACAGCACTGGAAGATTCCGCTCAGGGCAACATATGCAGAAGCTATGAAGTAAGAATGAAGGGAGGATTTTCACAAGAAGCAGATTGCAGGAGATGAGATACACACCATTACACAAAACTAATAAGTGCTGCCCCCCCCCAAAAAAAAAATACTGAGCTTCAATTTTTAATAACACCACTTCAAAATATTTTGAATGTCAAAATAGCTACCATATTTATATATCAACTGTATAATTAGCTATTTCTTGGAGTTCAGATGTAACCATTTCAGCTTTAGAGACATACGGGTACATTAGCTGATTGAAGGGGTTATACCAGGATGATGTCTGCAGCTTCAGGCATCATCCCAGTATTTTTTTTTTTTCAGCTGGCGATGGACTTTAATTGGAATAAGAAAAAAAATAAATTAGTAACAAAAAAAAATAAACAAATAAAAAAATTAAAACGCACCTGTCCCCCTGTGCTCATGCTCAGAGGAAATACCTACATAGGGCACACATTCATATGTAAATGATGCTTGCCCCACACGTGAGGCATCACCACAAAGGTTACAACTAGAGAAATAATTCTAGCACCAGGCCTCCTGTGTAACTCTAAACTAGTAACTTATAAAGACTTTTACAGTGTCACCTATGGATATTTTAAAGTGCCATAGTTTGTTGCCATTCCACGAGCATGCACAATTTTAAAGCCTGACATGTTAGGTATCTATATACTCAGCATAACATCATCTTTTATCAAACAATCAGGTATTATATTGTATTTTAGTGCACTAAGGTCCATTAAGTAGTATTTTTTTCAAAAAAAATTGCATTGGAAAAACCACTGTGTGAATACAGTGTGAAATAAAAAATTGCAATACCCACCATTTTGTTCTCTAGTGTCTCTGCTTAAAAATGTATAATGTTTGGGGGTTCCTAAGTAATTTTCTAGCAAAAAAAAAATGCAGATCTTTACATGTAGGAGAGGAATGTCAGAATTGGTCTGGGATTCACGTGGTTAACATATAATCTTTAAATCTCTCCATTAGAAAATCATTACTTGTTCAGTGATCTGCACTTAAGATATAAACACTGCGAAGGTCGCCACCTGCACAAAGATGTTAGTATGTCTTTGTGATGGAAGCGTAGGCAGTACAGAACACACACGGAAGATGGTAAACACACAAAGTTTTATTACACTATGGCAAGCACTCAGGATATGAAGGTAGCGTCCGGGTACCCACAGAAGGGAAATAGAGGGGAGGGGTCAAAATAATTGTAATCCGGCCCCGGGTAGGGCAAGTTTGAGTGGTGATGGCCTCTGGCAAGTATTAATCCAGGCAGGATAATGGAGACTCCCAGATAGTCCAGGCCGGGCAAATAGAGGAATTCACGGACAGTCCAGGCAGGGAGGATAGGGGGGGTTCACGGACAGTCCAGGCAGGGAGGATAGGGGGGGTTCACGGACAGTCCAGGCGGGGGGGTATGGGCACTCATGGTTCAGGTAGGGGTCACCTCTGGCACACACTGCAGGCAATGATACACCTTGGCACACAGCGGGTAACAGCCGAGTATTCCCGGGCACACACACAGCAGGCAGCGGTACCCCTGGGCACACAGCGGGTAACCTAGTGGAGTATTCCTGGGCACACAGCGGCTAACAGCGGAGTATTCCTGGGCACACACACAGCAGGCAGGTAGCGGTACTCCTGGGCACCCAGCGGGTAATCTAGCAGAGTATTTCTGGGCACACAGTGGGTAGCAGGTAACCCTAGCCCCAGGGATCGGCACAGTGCTCAGCGGGAATGGCTGCGGGGGTCTGGCCTCAGCCAGACCTCCCAGCAGCAGCTCACTGTGACCACGATCAAAAGACACAGGCTGGGTCCCGCTTTGGCCTTCTTAAGCCCGAGCAGGACACTTCCCGGGGCAGTGTTGCGTTGTCGGGGCAATGAGGCACGCCCCCGACTCAGGCTGCGCTTTTGGGAGTGCGGCCTTTGTCTCCGGTGGGCGCAGAGCGCGGCAAGCCTCTTGCCCGTGCTGTGCCAGCCAGGGGGACGTGCGGAGACACCCCGGCAGGATGCGCCGTGGATTCCTGGTGGGGGGCGCGACTCCTCCGTGGCTTTGCCAAGGAGAAGTGCTACCCGCACCACAGGGGGTGTTTCCTCCCACCCTGCACAGTCTTTAAAGTAGGCTGTGGCAGGAAGTGAGGAATCTGCAAGGGGGAGGGAGGGATTGATCAAAGGGACAGAGGGACAGCAGGCAAGGGGGGTGGGGGATGGACCATGACAGCCTTGTTATTTGGGAGGTCTGGGTTAGATTAAGGGGCTAAGAAAGGGAACCAAGGTTTTTTGTATTTCAAAAGTGCAGTTGTACTTTAAACTCCCTAGCGGTCTGATTATGTCAGTATTTCTGTGCTCAAAGCGGTAAATTTTTTTTTGCATGGAAATATGTTGTTTTTTTATTGTAGGCCTGTAATTCTTAGGAAGAACTCACTGAGACTAGTGAACATCCCGGGTATGATAAAATTTGAAACACGAAATCATAAATTATAATATAATAAATAATCATAAAAAATAATAAGAATACATTTAATTCAATATTGTAATCAAACCAAAAACACTGACATTTTAAATAGAGCGCCAAGTTCGCACATCACTGAGCTTAGTCACAAAATCGTTTTCAGTGTCTGATGACGAATTTCCCCACAAATAATTATCACTCAATTCTGCAAGTGGTTCTAAGTTACTATCGCTGTTCTCTAGCTGGTCTAAAATTGCTTTTGACCTAAAGAGACGCTTTTTGGACGCCATGGACATTTCTCAGTTTCCAGGCAGAAAGAACAGTAAAAATGCAGGCAGGGCACAGGACAAAGCACTAGGTACAAAATGTATGTGAAATGGTTTGATACAGTAATGGTATACTATGAGATTTTAATGTATTGAGTAAATGTGACTTTTAACATTTTTGAACTTCCCACCGGTTCCGTCCCACATATGTCCCGGCGCTCGCAGGGAACGGAACCCGGAAGATGGATGCCAGCATTAGGCGGAGGACATGGCCGGGGACGCTGCAGGGGGGATATCGCGGGAGCGCAGGACAAGGTAAGTGCTGGAGGGAATCCCTGAGCAACGCTGCAGGGTAATCCCGAGTGTAGCTCGGGGTTACCGCTTTTGGTATTGAAACTTAACCCTGAGCTACACTCTGGAATACCGCCAGGGGGGTTAAAGCAGAACTACAGTGCAATGGAGCACCACAAACCCAAAATTCTAATTAATTTATTTTAAATTTTCAAACTTACCCATCCATTCAGGTCTCCATGGTTTATTTGGCTGAGAAACCACTTTGAGGAACACCCTCTTGCATTACTGGCCAAGACCATCCTGAGTAAAGGCAAAAAAAAACCTCTCCTCCTCTCCCGAAGACTCCTGGGATTATCAGCGCAGCCCCAAAAGTGCCCATGTTTGCCCAACAGTGCTGCCCATCAGTGCCCAAAAGTGCTGCCTACAGGTTTACAGCAGTGCAGCCAATCTGTGCCAGTCAGTGCTACCTATCAGTGCTGCCAGACAGTGCCCTTCAGTGCTACCTATTTGTGCCCATCAGTGCTGCCTATCGGTGCCTCCTCATCAATGCCCACCAGTGTCGCCTCATCGGTGCAGCCTATCAGTGCCCATCAGTGCAGCCACATCAACGCACATTAGTGAAGAAGAAAAATTACCTGTTTGCTAAATTTTATATTAGAGACAAAGAAAACTTTTTTTTTTAAGTTATGCTCTTTTTCCATTTATAGTACAAAAATAAAGAAATTCCAGTGGTGATTAAATACCAAAATAAATCTCTATTTGTGTGCAAAAAATGATAAACTTTTCATTTGAGTACAGTGTTGCATGACTGCACAATTGTCATTCAAAGTGCAACGGCGCTGAAAGCTGAAATTTGGCCTGGGCAGAAAGGGGGTAAAAGTAGTAGATATGATATACTTTCCTATTTGTTTACTAATGCTATCAGCAGAATTAAAAATAGTCAATATTGATTGAGAGAGTAAAGTTCCACTTTAAGTTAATTCACAACTTTCAACACTAATAAAAATATCTAAATATGCATTATACATTTTATTTGTGTAGCCACATGTCAGATAATATTTATATTGTGTGATTTTGCTCACATAGGCTGTTTAGGGGATTTTCTAAACTCTCTCCTAATTCCATTAGAAGAAGTTGAATGTTGAAAGATCATACTAAGAATTTCATACATTCAGACTCTGTGGGATTTTATTGGCAAGCAGTTCATTGATACAAATGCAAGTTCCTTTGTGAGCAGAAATTTAGTCTTGTTTAGAGAATGCCAATGCAAATCAGTCCAGAGCAGATATCTAGAGTATATGAAAATTGTATACAGTATTAGGATTAAACAAAACAGAGATGGAGGGGGATGTTTCTGAATTACACTTTAATTAATTCCACCCCCAGTGTCTGTTTAGCTCTGTATATTTCTACTTCCCGGTGATTAAAACTCATTGGCGTAATTTCTACTAACTCAATTATACAAATACCTTGTTTTTTTTTAAAAAAGAGAATTCTTATGTGAATTGATTTCATATGAAATGATTTTATTATTGCTTTGAATACAAAAGCATCAAATTGTAGGGATTTGTGCAAGTACCGTTTTGACATTTGAAAACAGGGGATACATTTTTTTTGTACCTCTACCTTTTGTTGTCGATTTCATTTTCATAAACTGTTTTATTTCTCACCCTAGGCTTCAGCATGAATTTAATATTTTTTCTTTAACTATTTTCCTTCCCCTCAGCCCTCTAATTTTCCATGAACATTATGTACTGTAACAGAATGAGATTGTTATATTGCTATATCTCATTCTATGATCTAATTAAACATTCTTAATAGCACAGATTACTCATGTCAAAATATAGTACTTAAATATGTAGGAGTAAAATCTTGGAACTGCCCATAAAATGCATTTTTGCAACACACATTTCTTACAAGTCGTCTTAAAACGTCTGTAAACATGGATATATATATATATATATATATATATATATATATATATATATATATATATATGTATAGATTATGCAAATGGTGATGTGTTAAATTGTACTTCAATTTAGTTTAATATTGGGAGAATTTTATTCTGATTGTTGTACTGTACAAGATTTGCACCATTTAATATCTGACTCTAATTAGCAGAAACTATGCTACTTTAGCTATCAATCAGGTTTAATTCAGCAAGTTTCATCAATACTGTAATGGCATACATTTCAAAAGTCATATCAAAAGATAACTCCTCTCAAAAGACAAGTAGCGGCAACACAATGTCAGCACACTATTGGACAACAGATAAAAGATGATGACTTTAGGCATCAGATTGTATGAATAACAGCACTTGTAAGCTAATGCTTATCAGACTGGCAACCTGTGATCAGACAATGCACAGTAAAGTATTTACATATTCTAAACATGCACATTAAAAAAAACATGTATTAAACTCTGTGGCTATAGGCATTATGGAGCAATTCATCTTCAAAGTTCACAACAGAGGCACTGTAATCACAGCTTAATAATCCTTTAACCACTTCAGTGGAAGGTTTTAACCCCCTTCATGACCAGGACATGTTTTGCTATTCAGCACTGCACTACTTTAACTGGCAATTGCTTGGTCATGCAACACTGTGCCTAACTGAGATTTATATAATTTTGCTTCACACAAATAAAGATCTCTTTTAGCGATAAAAGACCACCACTGTTTTCATTTTTTTTGCTATATAAAAAAAAATAGACTTTTTTTAAAAAACAAAAAATATTTTCTACTTGCTGTTATAAAATATATCCAAAAGTGTCAAATTTTCTTCATAAATTAGGCTAAAATGTATTCTGCTACATGTCTTTGGTAAAGAAAAATCCCAATAGGTGTATAATAACTGGTTTGTGTAGCAGTTATAGCATCTACACACTATGGTATATATTTGAAAATTGATCAGTTCTGATGTACTTGCTGCCTATCTCATTTCTTAAGGCCCTTAAAATGCCAGGACAGTACAAATATCTCTCAAATGATCCATTGCTTGGAAAGGAGACAGCCTGAAGCATTTAGTAAGAGGCATGGTAAGTTTTTTTAAGTTGTAATTTTTTGTCACAATGTTTCAGAAAATTAATAAATAACATTTGTTTTTTCACAATTTGTTTTACATACTGTCACCAGTGCAGTACAATATCATCATATGACTGGTGTGGCGTAGGTCAGGGATACTGATGACAGTATGTCGAAAAAACAATGTTTTCATTCAATTTTTAAAAAATTATTTCCATATTTTTACAATTTTTTTCATCCTGTGATCAAAGTAGCTCATTGTCACCATAGTAGCACTGTACTACACTATGGGGTGATCAGTTTGTTTTCTTTTTACACTGTTGTCTGCAACTTTTCACTGCCCTTCTACTGGCCTAATACAGGAGGATTTACAATCTATATCTGCTTCAGGAATAAAAAGCCCTCTGTCACTCTTGTGATTTTATCTGTCCACATCCCTGACCCCTTTATTTACATCCTTCCCTACTACTTCTACCTGACTGCCTTTCCATCCCCAATCCATCTATCACCCTACTCCCTCTTCTATATCCCAAATGGTTACACCCCTCCCTCTATTCTACTCTGGCCCATTGGACCTTTTAACCCTCTTCCCTAACGTTCTGCATCTCCACTGATTCCACATACGTTACCCACATACCACTATCCTAGATCCTTCTTTTTCTCTAAACCCTAGGCCTATCCTGTTGCATTTACCTTCCCCTTCCTCCCATCTGGAGTGTTAATAGACTTCAACTACTATAGTATGGCTTCCATCAAAATAATGTCCTCCAATGGTCATCTCTTCAACTTCCCTGAAAAATATTCTGAACTCCCCTAAACCTTCATTAAAAGGAGAGGACAAATCGGAAACAGGAAACAGATTTTAAAAAAGACAAACTATCGAAGTTAACCAACCAAAGCTGCAATATGGCCTATCACTGTCTCTCTTTGATGACAAAAGCCAGGGGAATCAGCATTCTGATTGTGAGGTCTTCTCCTAGACCTCCCTGACCTAACTGTTGAATGAGAATGATTAATACATACTACTAAAAGAGAAAATTGGTGACTACCATGCTGGTAAACATCTACTTCGACAAACTATTTGTCTCAAACAACTCTTGCAAATTATCTTGGGACACAGTGAAGGACTAATAATCCTAAGTGGAGGCTTTAATTTTGCATATGAACCTCTTCTAGATGTTTTAAGAGATGCCTCTAACTATTTTTCATACATTAAGAGACTGAAGTTTGAACTACACTTGTCACATCTAATCAACACCTGCCACTTTATCGTAATTAGCAATATTATGCACACTTTTCTACCTCCAACAAACACTCATAGCGCAGCTATTTTTACTCTGCGCAAGAACTTCTAAGAGTAGTAACAGCATCCATAGACCCTCCTCTACCGCCAGATCATGCCCCTATCAATGATTCCCACAACCTTTCACCGCTACCACAGAAACAAAATTCTTGGAAGGTGAACAAATGACCAAGAAATCACATCATATTTTTAGATCAATAACACCACTAACTTCAACCCCTTCTCATTGAGGGATGCTCAAAATGTACAGTACATAGTATTTTCATTAAACACCTGCAGACTAAAGAAACTAGACACATCTCAACAACTCTTAAATCCAAAATCTGGAATCAGTACATAAAGTCACTGGACAATTCAACACACAAGGAACTACAGTCAATTTGGAAAAGGCTGAACTGCCTATTCAACCATAACAATATGTGCAAACGCCTTAAAGTGTTCCTAAACCCAGGACCCTGCATTCTGATCTCTGATCTCCCACAGTACACACAATATGGAAATGCAATTATTTTAGTAAATATAAACTGCTAAATACCTTTTCTCATCAGCAGTTAGAGCAGTCTTGTGGCTTCAGCAGAGCACTGGTTAAAGCTCATAGGAGGAGTTTTCTTTCTGCTCTAGGAGGATGTGAAACCCCTGACCCTCTGTCTGGACAGTGCTGATTGGCCCTTTGCTGATCACAGGCACGCTTCCCGAGAAACAAAAAACAACCTCTCTAGCAATACACACCAAACTGAGCATGTGCATGTGACCACGGGTTCAGTCTGTATCAGGTGGTTATTTCAACAAGAGGAGAGGCAGAGAATTAAGGATCCAACAGCCTTTTTACACAGTGCAGAGTATTAACCCCTTAGGTTTCACAGTGAGTATAACAAGCATACTTTACTGAATATACAGACTGATTTTACTGTTGTGGGTTTAGTAACACTTTAAGGGCAAGAGAATTTTCATGCATTTTCTAACAAACCAGGCAAGCTAGTGGCTAGAACCCTTAGTGAACCTCACTCTAAAACCTTTGTTTGCCATATTAATTCCCTCACAGGCTTTAAGAAAATGACATCCCAGGCCACCAATAACAAATATAGGAACTTCTACCACAACTTATATAACCTACATTCCCCTTATGCGGTCTTCCTATGCTTTCCCATACAAGCATCAGAAGCACATATCACACTAGAAGACCCACACTTAGTGGATCTCATCCTCCCTGACAGGGAAATATCCAGGCACCAATGGTCTTCTGCTTATATACTATAAAATATTTCAAGACGTTATCATTATATACTTCCTGAGGGTCTACATCTAAAATACCAATAGTCATTAACCCCCTGTTGGAACACACAGCCTATATTACAATTATACCAAAGTCAGACAAAGATCACATTTAGTGAGCAAGCTACAGGCTAATTGCCTTTATGAATGTAGATCCTAAAATCTTCTCTAAAATGTTGGCTAACAGACTTTTTATTCATATAAGTAATCAGTGGGGGGGTTTGTTCCATTCCTTAAAGAGAAGCTTAAAATAAAGCCACTAGAGCAGTAGACATGATACACTCTGCCTGGTGGAAGGCCTCACCATTAATGCTGCTGTCTATGGATGGGTGAAATGACATTGACAGGTTGGATTGGCAACTGCTGATATGTACCCTATTGTACTTAGGCCTGGGCTGTCACATGATGGCCTGGATCTCAACTCTTTATTCCAGCCTCTAGGTATCAGTCTGCATCAATAAGGCCCACTCTGATAACGTTATGCTTTCTAATAGAACCCATATTTACCCCT
Source organism: Staurois parvus (assembly GCF_062004578.1). Classification (NCBI taxonomy): domain Eukaryota; kingdom Metazoa; phylum Chordata; class Amphibia; order Anura; family Ranidae; genus Staurois; species Staurois parvus. The sequence continues at coordinate 3,019,636 of NW_028318102.1, forward strand.
CTCATTTTTCTTACAACCTTACTTTGTTATCTCTAACCCAGAGACTACCATTGCAAGCTTACTCTTGACTCAGCCAAGATGAAAGCATTGAAAAGGAAGTATCCCTTATAATGGGCCCACTCAAGCCTGAAACATTTGGGAATCAAGATCACACCCAACCTTGGATTTTGAGACAAATGTTTGACCCCTCCTTGCTAAAATATATACAGATGTGACCACTGGAAGGTACTAACCCCAACATGGTTCAATAGAAGCAGTGCTTTCAAAATGACCAATCTTCCCTAAACTCTATACCTGATTCAGACACTCCCTGTAGTCATCCCTCAGTTGCTGCTCCCCCAGTTTTTATCCTTGCATTTCAAATTAAGCTAGGGTGGCAAACCTCCTGCATTAGTTTCTCCCTCCTTTCTTAAACGACTTTAAGTTTGGTTAACATACATTTACATTTTAAGCCGATGATGCTGTTTTTAATAAAAACAATCCTAGCATCTAAATAGCTGCTGGATTGCTTTTACAAGTGGTGGTAGGGGTGCCTCCCCATGGCCTCTCTCTAGGACCTCATCTTAAAAAATATATAATGTTTGAGGCTTTTCTCAGGCGTGTGCAGGGCTCCTGCTCTATCATATCTGCTGGTTCCAGTATCCTGGTTTTGGCTATGATGCATTCCGCCTGTCTGTCCACCTGCAAGGTAATTAATGTGCCAAACCTAATTTAAGTCAACCAAGCCTGCAGTCTCATGCTTATGATAGCATGTGTAATATGTGCTCAAGCTTCCTGTCTGTCTGCCCTGCTTTGCTGTTTGAATTCCCCTGTTTATGACCTGGGTTCGCATATCAACTATCCTCTGAACTCTGCCTGCTTTTTGACTGTAGATTGGACCATGACTACTCAACCTTGTCTGCCTTTTACCCAGACTGTCATTGAACCACTCTGCCAACCACAAGTGTTTGCTGTGCTCAGTTAGTGCCTGCCTCGGTGTGGTGGCCAAGCACTATAGCATTGTGTATAAGTCCTGGCGGCAACCGAGTACCGATAGGCCTGCTTGCCCTATGGCAAAGGGGGCTGCTATATGTGAAGAACTCAGAAGCTAGCTATAGTGTCTGACCACCCGTGATAGGGGGTTAGCCTGACAGATTCCAAGTAATGTTCTAGCAAAAATATTGATTTTTACAAGTAGGAGAGAAATGTCCAAATAGCCCTAGTCTATGTCCAAATAGATAAGAGGAAAAAGGGCTCTAAATTATTGTCTCACTGGTACCGCGTCCCAATGTAACTTAACCTTTGACTTCAAGTCCTTAATATTTGTTGGTGTTGCCAATCACAGCTTCATATCTTCTGGGACTGCCCGCAGCTTTACCCATTCTGGTCTGCACTATAGAAATAAATCCTCCAACTCACCTCAGTGGACATAGAACAGAACTAAGTTGTATGCCTTTTTTCACATCAACCAGAATCAACTGAAATGAGACTTATCCTTATTAACAGTCCACCTTCTGAATGCAGCATGAGCCTGTATCAGATATGTGAAAGCAAATGCCCCCCCCAACAAATGGAAAATCTCACAGCCTCCCTAAAAAATAAAGACGACACACGATATCTATGGGCAGCCTTCACATACTCATCTGCCTTCAAGGACATGCAGACTTCTGTGTGTACTGTACTAAGTCAGCCACCTTACCCATTCATTTTAATTAGACTCAGCCCATTACATTGATATCACAACCTACACTCCTCAGGAGACCCTCTCTCCAAAGCACATATAATTCTAGCACTCCTCCCCTCCCTGTTCCTCTGCCTTACACTACAGTTGTAGAGGTTAAATAAAGTAAAAAATGGACAACACAAGTGTGGAATACATCATTGCAAACATCTAGAACAAACTCCAAATAGGCTACACTGGAGTACAACCTAACATGAAATTATGCATATGTGTTGTTTTCTCTTGAGTTATACTTTCCAAAGTATTGTACTGGTCCACTCAGCATTGCATGGAAGATGTCTATGCTGGCTTCTGTCTATACTTCTTAACTTCTAAATAAAGAATAAAAAAAAAAAAGTTTAGAATACTGTTTAGATTGCCCAAAAACCACGGTATAAGTTGAGTGTTTTTATGATTTTTCTTCATATTGTTAACTGTATTTTGTTTTCTTATTTGTTAGGTTGCAAGGTCCGCCTTATTTTGAGCAGTCTAGTTTATTTTGAACCTTTTGAGTTCCTCCTTCTGTTAAGTTTGAGATGGCTTGGGTTTGCAATTATAAGGTTTTGATGTCTGAACTTCTTGATTTGGGAGATAGTAAACTCTAATCTAGCTGATGGTAACACATTAACCACTTGAGCTCCTGAGGATTTACCCCCCTTAATGACCAGGCCTCTTTTTGCTACTCGGCGCTGCACTAATTCAACTGATAATTGTGCGGTCATGCAATGCTACACCTAAACTAAATTTACGTCCTTTTTTTGAAACAAATAGAGCTTTCTTTCGGTGGTATTTGGTCACCTGTGCGCTTTTTATTTTTAACGCTATAAACAAAAAAAGACCAACTATTGAAGAAAAATGATATTTTTTACTTTCAGCTATAAAAAATATATAGTAAACTCAGAGTTAGTTATAAATTTAGGTCAAAATGTATTCTGCTACATGTTTTTGGTAAAAAAATCCCAATAAGTGTATATTGATTGCTTTGTGTGAAGGTTATAGCGTCTACAAACTATGGTATAGATACTGCAATTTACGACATTTTTTTGCTATACAGCGCTGCGCTAGTTTAACGGACAATTACGTGGTCATGCAATACGGTACATAAATGAAATTTATGTCCTTTTTTTAACACAAATAGAGCATTCTTTTGGTGGTATTTGATCACCTGTGCACTTTTTATTTTTGGCGCTATAACCAGAAAAAATTTTGAAGAAAAAAAAAATTTTTTGCAAAAAAAAATATTTTCTCATTTTGGTCATAAAAAATATCTAAAAAAACTAAACTTTTGTAATAAATTTAGGCCAAAATGTATTCCACTACATGTTTTTGGTTAAAAAAATCCCAATAAGTGTATATTGATTGCTTTTTGTGAAAGTTATAGCGTCCACAAACTATGGTATAGATAATGGAATTTACATAGCTTTTACTTTGACTGCCCATCACATTTCTTGAGGTGCTAAAATACCAGGATACTACAAACACCCTCAAATGACCCCTTTTCGGAAATTAGACACCCTAAGCTATCTGCTGAGAGGCATATTGAGTCCATGGAAGATTTATTTTTTTCCCACAAGTTTCTGGAAAATGACAAACTTTTTTTTTTTTTTCACACAGAGTTGTCATTTAAATGATTTATTTCTCGCACAAGCCATGGGTATATGTGGAATTATGCCCCAAAATACATTCTGCTACTTCTACTGAGTATGGGGATACCACATGTGTGAGACTTTTTGGGAGCCTAGCCACATACAGGAGCCTGAAATCCAATGACCACTTTGAAAGCCTGAAGGTGCGTAACTTCCTCATTACACTTCCTCACTACCTATCACAGTTTTGAAGGCCCTGACATGCCAGGATAGCCCCAAACCCCCCAAATGACCCCTTTCTGGAAAGTAGACACCCCAAGGAATTTAAAAAGAGGCATGGTGAGTATTTTGCAGATCTCATTCAATAGAAAAAATATGTTTTTGTTTTTTCTGCATTTTCCAAAACTTGTGGCAACAAATGAGATCTGCAAAGTATGTACCGTGCTCTTTATCAAATTCCTTGGGGCGTCTACTTTCCAAAAAGGGGTAATTTGGTGGGGTTAGGTGCTATCCTGGCATTTCAGGGCCTCCGAAACTGTGATAGGTAGTCTGGAAGTGTAATGAGGAAATAAAGCCCTTTAAAAGCCTGAAGGCGCTTATTGGATTTTGGGGTCCTGTACTTGGCTAGACTGCCAAAAAGTCTCTCACATGTGGTACCCCCATACTCGGGAGAAGTAGCAAAATGTATGTTGGGGAGTAATTCCACATATACCCATGGCATGTGTGAGCAGTAAATCATTTAAGTGACAATTTTGTGTAAAAAAATATATATATATATTTATTTTTGTAATTTTCCAAAAACTTGAGGTAAAAAAATAAATTCTTCTATTGATTCAACATTCCTCTCAGCAAATAGTTTGGGGTGACTACTTTCCAAAAAGGGGTCGTTTTGGGGGATGGGGGCGTTTTATGCCCAGCATTAGAAGTTTATGCCACACATCATTCACTCTTCTAACCACCTGAAGACCAAGCCTTTTTGTTCACATGAAAAAAATCTGTATTTTTGCTAGGAAATTAATTTAAACCCCCAGACATTATATTTTTTTTAAAGCACATACCCTAGTGAATAAAATGGTGGGTGCTACAATTTTTTATGGCACATAGTACTTGCGCAGTGATTTTTCAAAAGCAAATTTAAAAAAAAATACACTTTTTTTACTTTTAATGCACAAAAGCACAATATATTGGCCAATTGTTTGGTAAAGTATAAAAGATAATGGTATGCCGAGTAAATAGATACCAAATATGACATGCTTTAAAACTGTGCATGTCCCGTGCAATGGCGACAAACTGCAAACATTTTTAATCTCCATAGGCAGCGCTTTTAGATTTACAGAGGAGGTCTAGTGTTAGAATTACTGCCCTTGATATGACGTTTACGGCAATACCTCACATGCATGATGCAACCGTGTTTATATAACAGCACAGGGTGAAGGCTTGTGAACACAGGTGTGCGCGCATGGGAGGGGCAATTTTTTTTTTTTTAGTTATTTTGATTTTTTTTATTATTTTTTACATTGTACCTTTCATTTTTTTTTTTTATCACTTTTAATGTTATAACAGGGAATGCAAATAACCTCTATAACTTCAATGGGCATTGTCATATATTCTTTTTTGAGAAATCTGGGGTCTATCAGACTCTAGATATCTCCTCTGCCCTTACATTATCTAATCAAACCAAAATCGGTGTGATCAGATGCTTTCCCAATTTACAAATGGCGCTGTTTATATCCTGCAAAACTGAAGTGATGAAATGCTTGTAGCTTCCGAATTCTTAGACTATAGAGATGATTGGCACCATTCTGGTCTCCAAACAGCTCTATGGTCAGCTGGCAGAAACACTGGCTGCATTCTAAGGTTCCCCTGATGGCACGGGACTGCCCGAGAAGGCTGTGGAAGGCAGTGGGGGAGGGGGGCATCATCTCCCACTGCTTGTAAAAGCAATCTTGCAGCTAATTAGCCACTAGGATTTCTTTTACATAAAAGCCGATCGCCGGCTGAAAAAAATGATATCAGCATGATGCCTGCAGCTGTAGCATCATCCTGGTATAACCATTCAAATCCAATGATGTACCAGTACATCGCTGGTCCTTGTTGGTTATGTATGCTATATTCTTTTTTTTTGTATGCAGCCTGTGGAATGAATGAAAAAATGAGAAGAAATCTCTGCCAGAAAAAGTGTGGTATGCCCACCATTAGAATATACCACCCTGCATCCACCCACTTCTAATGGTGGGCACACATTAGGTCACACTTTGCCACAAGTGCCAGTTCCAAGATTGAATAAATGTCTAAATAGTGGCACGCTTGAATAAAAATTGTCCACGTATAAGTGGTACCCCATATGGAGAAATGATGACACCAAATCCCAAACTATCTTGCCACTGCTCCCCATGTAGTCTGGGCATCTGGGGGGGCTCCACGTGACTATCTTTTCCCTCATAAATCCAAAACTTATAAATATAGCCTGTTGTCCCCTCACAGGTCTTCTACATCTTGACCCCATATCTGGCACGCTTGCAGGGGAGAAATTGTTTGAATGCAAGGCGGCCAGAAAAATGAATGAGGGACTCCTCAATGCAGATGTTTTGCTGGGGAGTATAGACATCCGCAAATTTTTGGTTAAGGTGATTTGCGAGGGGCTGAATTTTGTGGAGCCGGTCAAATTCAGGGTTACCCGAGGATGACAGAGTGTATTGTCGCTGAAATGCATAAAACACATTGTACTCTCATATCTATGCCTGGCCATGGCAGCATCGGGTTTGTGGACCAACACAACAGCAATTCATTTCTTTTAGTAATGCCCATGTTGATGGTTAGGCCCAAAAAAAAATGTAAATTTGAAAACCGTAATGAGTTTCCATGCGAATAATCTGGCAAGGTTTGAATTTGGGTTGGCGGTGATAAATTGTTGTGCATATAAATTGCTTTGATCCACAATCAACGCATACAGATATTCCGTGAAAAACAGCTCCAAAAATCAAGGAGGTATGTGAAAGAGCAGGATGTACTAGACCGCTGGTACTCGCCAGTTCACCAAAAAGGTAGAGCGGCACTAGTACTGGCACTCTGCTGCATATGAGAGTCATCAAATTTACCGGCAAGTGCTGACAGAGATCAGGCCTGATTCTGCAAACACTATAGTTTTGTGTGCAATGTATCAAGTGACAGTGACCTACTGACACTGCACTTGCTGGGGGAGAAGGGGGGGGGGTAAGCGTAGGGGCTAAACGCAGGTGCTGGCAGGTGCCGGGGCTGATCCCGCTAACGCTGCATTTTTGGGGACTCTATATTAATGTGAACGCTGGTATAGTGCTGACTTGATCAAAGATATTGACCAGTTCAGACGCTATACTAGCAATAGAGGATTATTGTACATGAGCGTGTTCCTGGCAATCAAGGGGTTAAATGTGATGACTGGTGTACTGACGGGCAATCTGACGCTATCTGGGAGGGGTGTGAAAACCATGGGAGCGCGAATCACGTATATATATATATATATATATATATATATATATATATGTGATTTTGCGTACCCATGCCGCCCTGTAGCAGTATTTCTGCTGTAGGGTAGTAAGGAAGCGGTTACAGAAGCGGTTTGTGTTATGGCGCTGCGTTACTTTAACTGACAATTGCGCGGTCATGCAACACTGCACCTGTGCGTTTTTTAATTTTTTGCGCTATAAAAAAAAAAGCTGACAATTTTGAGGAAAAAAACAACAATATTTTGGACTTTTTGCTATAAAACATGTCCAGTAAAAAAATAAAAAAATCTAATTTTGTCACAAATTTTGTCCAAAATGCATTCTGTGTAATGTCTTTGCTAAAAAAAATCCCAATACGTGTAAATTAATTGGTTTACATGAAAGTTATAGTGTTTGCAAATGGCGGGAAAAATACAGCAACATATGGTGGCGATCCGCGACTTATGGCAGGACTGCGGCGGACATTTTGACACTGGGGGGGAACTGACTTGGGGTCACTGACATCCCCAGTGACACCAATACAGTGATCAGTGAAAAAAAAAACACTGACACTGTACTAATGGCACTGGGGAGGAAGGAGTTAACATTTTTATTCACTGAAAGGGTTAACTGTGTGAGGGGAGTGTTTTACTAGGGGGCGGGGGTGTGTGCTGGACCGGGACAGGCTGATCCGGAGAGATAAATTCTTCTCTCCGGTTTAGCTTGTCAGGTGCTGACAGACAACTGACAGAGAGCAGGGCTGTGTGTAAACAATGCAGCCCTGCTCTCTGTCAGCGATTGCCGCTAATCGTCGGGAAACGGCCAGTAATGACCGGCCGTGACCACGCTGCTGACACCCGCAGGACAGGTAGGCAGGTAGGGCGGGCGCGCGCCCCCTACCTGTTTTGCAAAGCCACGTTTTAAAATGTGGTTTTGTGCAGCCTTGCCGCCCTGCAAACGTTTTAATGCAGTGGCTGGGGCTCAAGTGGTTAAGCAGAAAATTGTTTCAGAAACCCCAGCAAACATTTCAAGAAACAATGTGCCTTTGTCAGGCTAATTACAAATGTACAGAAAAGATGTTATTTTTAAAGCACATAGTTCTTTTGGAATGGAAACGAGAGAACATATCTGTTGCAAAAACATAAAAAAATGCATGCAAACAAAGGCACCTGAAAAACAACAAACACATACCAAAGGTTTAGCTTGTGGAAGGTACAACTCAGAGAGTGCTATTTATAGAGGGACATTTGAGGTAGGATTTGTATGAGATCTCCAAAACTTTAACAAAAAGAAAATGGGAAGATGGAAATGGATCAGATGTGATTCCACAGTGTAGTTTATATTAAATATCAATTCTGGGATTTTCAAATATAGTTTAAATACAAGAGTTATGTGTATTTTTTCATGGATTTTAGTGTGCTTTGTGTATTTCTTCCAGATCTGTGCAGTAATCTGGTGTGAAATGTTTTCTTTGCAGGAGCTTCCTGTAAGAAAGATCAGTCAATGCTGCTCTCCCTTTGCGCAGAGTGACTGGTCTTGTCTCTGCCCCCTCCAGTAGTTTTCTTCAGGCAGTCTGTAGTATGTAAAGCCTGCCGGGTCTGTCCCACATCTCTGCTCTCTGCACGGGCTAAATATACTACACTAATGATGGCACAGTATCACATACCTGGTGATGGAGGCCAATGGAGAGAGGGCTTCCCTTGCAGCTAAGTTCCGGACTACCCTGAGAGTGGGGCAGCGGGAGTCAGGCCCAAAGTTGCACAGGTCACCTGTAAGAGTGCTGGTTGGTGGTCCGCTCAGAAGCACAGCTGATGCACGGAGATGGGTCTGCAGACAGGAGGCGCCTGTGCATGGTATGCAAGCCCTTCCAGGATTTAGATGTTTACTGGGTACTCGGTTCAAGCCAAGGTCAGGTACCAGGTGGGAATCAGAGCAGACATAGGCAGATGGGATAGCCGAGGTCATACACAGAGGAATGAAAGAGAGTATCCGTAAGCCAAGGCGAGGTCAGATCAGGGGTAAAGCAGAGTAGACAGGTCCAGGAGCAAGCCGAGTCGGTATCAGGAAATCACAGGTCACAATCACAGGAAACAGGAACAAGGCATGGGGAGCTAAAGCTCATCCAGCAACTTGAGGAAGTGATAAGCCTCCTTATAAAGGCTGTCTGGCACCAAACCGAGGCTGATGCGTGCTTCTGTGGCCATGCAGGGTACTGGCAGAAATGCCAGATCTTCCAGAACTTCTGCCATGGACAGAACCCTGACACTCAGCTGCTTTTACAGGGTAATAACTGGGTTCACAAAGACATATAGTGCACACAAAGTGGATTTATATCATTTGTGGATATTGAGGATATAATTTTTAAAAATAAGTTTTTGTGTCTGGACTTCATTTTTAAGAAAATTGATCAAGAGAAGTTAGTCAGAGTTTAATTCTGTACTCACATCTGTGGGGTTGCTGAGTGCCAATTGATTGGTTTAGCAGCCAATTGTAGCACTTGTGGAGACTATATCTGCCTTCACAATGACCTTTTGTGATGACTTTGGATAAAGATGCATAACTCTCTAGGCTGTGAATAGCCATGCAACCTGTGATACTGGCAATAAATCGTAATTTGTATTGAAAGAATTTTAAAAAAATAGCGCTGCTAAGGCTCTTCTTGTTTATGGTCCATGGGCCAAAGGTTTTATCACTGCTCTGTCCTTTCTAATCAATAGTTTTATCATTCTGTATTTCTGGCCCATTTCTACTGCTGTGGCTCTCAGTGGTGTAGTTTTCAGCCCCCATTCACAGAATAGCCAATGGACCACAGAATGCTTAAGCAATCATAGAAAAGATTGAAATCCCAGGATGGCTCTGTTGAGTGATTCAATCATCTTCCAAACAACTTGCCATTTTTCTCTTCTTATAAGAATGCATAGTATTCTACGATAATATATGACAATATGTTTGGTTCCTTTAAGGAGCAAAATAAAAAAAAATATTCTTGCATTTTTCTCTAATGTAATCTCTTTATGTTCTTTGTTAAGCTTATTAATGTTTATTTTCTTGTGTCAGTGTTATTGTTTGAATAAAGATTTATTCTAACAATATTTCTAATATGATTCCTAAATCTCTTGCAGCTTTCAGAGTATCAAATGAGAATGTATTATATCTTTCAAGAGCTTTGACATCCACATGTTGACAGTTGGCTTTATTGAGCTTACAGTTATTACCGCAGATTCTGGCAAACAATCAATTTTAAAATGGAGCGAGTTAGTAGAATGAGATGAAACGTCAGAAATAGTGTACAGTACCTTTGATTTGTGATAAACTACAATGATTAGGAACATTCATTATTTACATAGAAGTGCAACAATGTGCTTTGAAATAAAAATTACTAATATTGAAATGCAGCTTTTTTTCTTGCACAATCGGATTTCTGTTGCATTTATATAAATACATTCTATAAGTACAGTTTGTAGATTTGTAGCCTGTGCATGAGAAATGTGTTATTGGTAGAGTCTAGTGTAAACAGAAAACCACATTTAAGTGTACATACTATTGGTAGAGTCTAATGTCTAATGATAAAAAAAATTACAAAAAAAAAGTCTCTCACAGCGTCTAAAAATAAATAACCACACAGTGATGAATTATTCCTTCCTCTTTGTTCAAATTATTTATGTGCGTGATTCCTACACCTTCATCCCCTTGTTACCCTCAAAAAAAGATAAAACGTACATAGTGTATTATCCTCAATACACAGAAAATTATGACTCCGAATCACACTTACAAAAACATACTCCACACTCCACATCTAAATATCTGTTATCCTTACTCCTACCCTCTAACTACTTGAAAATCACCTCGTAACACATTCCACCAGCAAGATTCTCCCACAAAATAGACTTTTCTTCCGTCCTTCTTTTCCCGGGTGATGGACCCTCCAAAAAGATCAAAATACAATATGATATCTTGATTCCTCAATATAGTGCTCTCTTGTGCTCCCTTGACTCATCAGTATTTCCACCAGTTAAAAGTGAATCCACACTCCACCACCTCACAGAACATGCACCTTACAAGACCAGGCTGGATCATCAGCATGGGATAACACTGGCTCCTGGCCACTATTGCTCCAAATACCACATAGCAATCAGTCTTAAACAATTCTCCAATGTTGAATAGCAACAATTTAGCCAGTAATACTTCTGATCCCAGATGTCAGTATATAATGGATCAAAACAAGAAGGCATCCATAGTGTATTAAAGTATTCAAATTGGCTATTTATTCCATTAAAAAGTGCTTACACACAAACAGAATTTAATAGCATTTTCTCCTTTAAAATCAGCATTTGCTTACTATAGACCTTGTCTAAGATAGCCGCTCCGCAACTTCCGGTCTACGTCTGGCGTCACCTTTTGACACGTTTCATCACTTCTGACTATCAAAGGAAGTAAAGTTTTTTTGAGGGTAACAAGTGCATGAAAGATCATGCACAGAAAGTATTTGAACAAAGAAGAAAGAATACTTCATCGCTGTGGGGTTATTTATTTATAAACGCTGTGAGAGACTTTTTGTTTGGACTTTTGGGGAGTAAGTGGTACCTTGGCGTCTAGTGTTGACATATTCACAGTTTATAAGGGGTTGTTTAATACCGATTGTTTAAGATCCAATAAAAAATATAGCACTGAAGTGTATGTGAACCATTCAACCAGACTCAGCTTTTTGTTTTTATCCTGGCATCCCACTCTAGTTTGTTAAATCTTTGATAATGCTAGTGTTTGGGGATTTTATTATCCAAAAATCATAATTCTGCAGGTGAAATCCAAACTCCATCAAAGCAACCCAAATATATATATATATCTGATGCAGTCTATCACACCCCATAATTTATTTGGGATAAGAAAAAGTGACATGTTTTAGGGCTGATCCACACTTTTGCATTCCTACAATGCATGCTCTGTGCTTTAGCATGTTTCAGTGCCATTTATTTTGAATGACACCCAATGCACAAAAACACAGCAGCTTTGACAAATGTGTTGCTGTGTACCACAAAGAAAGGTAATGTAGAGAGCTACTTTGTGGTATACTACACAGAAATAAAATTTGGCATATCTATCTGTCTGTTTTGCTGCATTCATTTAAATGGTCTGCCTTAAGGCGGCCATAGATCGATCAAAATTTGGCTGGTTCAGCAGGGATCAGCCAAATTTCAATCCATGTATGGGCAGGCTGGTTGTACAGATGTCGCACTACTGATCGACTTCTGTACAAACAGCCTGTCAAGTTTTTTCCTGAAATCAGTGCTGTCAGTTACTGTATATCCAATAGCACTGATCAGTGTATTTTGATGGTGGAGAAGGTTTCCCATTGTCAGAATACATTAAATCAGCAGGAGTTATTCCACCATCTGCATTAAATGTGTGGATGGGGGATTCAGGGTTTTTTTTGCAATCTACCCACTGGTTGAATGAAAACAAATGATCAATGTATGGTCTACCTTAATGCAAAGTATGCTTATAGAATTTTCTGAGACATATATAATACTTCTTTAGTGTCTATAGGCGATTTTGCGAATAATTAAAGAGCTGGCAAAGTAAAAAATAAAGTGTGATTTTATTTTATCACACAATGGCTAAAAATAACAATGTAAAGCATATCATGTACAGTTCCGTGTAAGTAAACCAGAAATATCAAAACAGAAGTTATAAAGATGTGTCATCACAATCATGGGAAAGACTGCTGCCCTGACAGTTGTGCAGAAAACCATCATTGACACTCTCCATAAGGAGGGAAAGCCTAAAAAGGTAATTGCAAAAGAAGTTGGATGTTCCCAAAGTGCTGTATCAAAGCACATTAATAGAAAGTTATGTGGAAGGGAAAAGTGTGGAAGAAAAAGGCGCACAAGCAGCAGGGATGACCGCAGCCTGGAGAGGATTGTCAGGAAAAGGCCATTCAAAAGTGTTGGGGACTTTCACAAGGAGTGGACTGAGGCTGGAGTCAGTGCATCAAGAGCCACCACACACAGACGGATCCTGGACGTGGGCTTCAAATGTCATATCCATCTTGTCAAGCCACTCCTGAACAACAAACAACGTCAGAAGAGTCTTATCTGGGCTAAAGAAAAACAGACCTGGTCTGTTGCTCAGTGGTCCAAAGTCCTCTTTTCTGATGAGAGCAACTTTTGCATCTCATTTGGAAACCAAGGACCCAGAGTATGGAGGAAGAATGGAGAGGCATACACTCCAAGATGCTTTAAGTCCAGTGTGAAGTTTCCACAGTCTGTGTTGATTTGGGGTGCCATGTCATCTGCTGGTGTTGGTCCACTGTGCTTCATTAAGTCCAGGGTCAACGCAGCCATCTATCAGGAGATTTTGGAGCACTTCATGCTTCCTTCCGTAGACGAGCTTTATGGGGATGCGGACTTCATTTTCCAGCAAGACTTGGCACCTGCCCTCATTGCCAAAAGCACCAAAACCTGGTTCAATGACCATGGGATTACTGTGCTTGATTGGCCAGCGAACTCGTCTGACCTGAACCCCAAAGAGAATCTATTGGGCATTGCCAAGAGAAAGATGAGAGACATGAGACCGAACAATGCAGAAGAGCTGAAGGCCGCTATTGAAGCATCCTGGTCTTCCATAACACCTCAGCAGTGCCACAGGCTGATAGCTTCCATGCCACGCCGCATTGAGGCAGTAATTGCTGCAAAAGGGGCCCAAACCAAGTACTGAGTACATATGCATGCTTATACTTTTCAGAGGTCCGATATTGTTCTATGTACAATCCTTGTTTTATTGATTGCATGTAATATTCAAATTTTCTGAGATTGTGGATTTGGGGTTTTCATGAGCTGTAAGCCATAATCATCACAATTATGACAAATCACGGCTTGAACTATCTTGCTTTGCATGTAATGAGTCTATCTCATATATTAGTTTCACCTTTTAAGTTGCGCTACTGAAATAAATGAACTTTTGCACAATATTCAAATTTTTTGAGTTTCACCTGTATATGGTCTTTTGATTGACAGGCCCATATGTAATGACCATAAGATGACAATGTTGCATCGGCCTGCTCATGTGACAAGTTTCTCTGTTTAAATGATAATATAAACTAAGAATCTATCTTTACAACATAATATCTCAATAATATTGTATAACCAAAAATCTATGTATGTAACACATATTACCAACTTATAAAACATAAACTAAATACACAGATACTATTATAATATATTACTAATTCTATTTTAGTTCACTCCTGACTCCCATGACATTTTACACTAGAGTCCTTTAACCAGCTATGCCCTTCTGTAGAATACTTAGCTTTCAGCTGGTTAGCTCAGCTAACTCCTGTCTCAGCTATAACTGAAGAAATTAACACTATTACTGGTTCAAGGCCAATCACACATTTTAAAATTAATTATGATTAATCATAAAAACCAAATATTTTGTAAGCTTGCCACCAATATAAGTGCCGAATTATGAATTTGATATGTTTATCAATGTTAATGTGTGTTAAATGGCTCTTAAAGTTTATATACTGTACAAGGACAGATACAGCAAAAGGTAAAGAATTGTCAAATACACTGGGCGGAATTATTAAAGAGTGTCTGAGACAAGTTCCCTCTCAACTGGTACTTGTGCCTTTGCCGATAGCCACCAATCAGTTTCTATCTCAGCTTAGAAAATGAAAAGGTAAAAGCTGAATAGCTGCATCCACGTGTCATATTTTGACAGATTTTTTAAGTAATGGGACATTATGGACTATGTAGGCACTTGATGATGTACATATTATATTCCATGATCTAGATCTTAGATTGGTCACCAACCATTACTGTTTTGAAGTTGAAATCTTATAAAGAGAATGCATCAAGTTTATCGCTCATGTGGTCTTCCACCATTGTTGCTATTGTAATGCGGATGTATCTTGTACAATGAAATAACAATTGAAAGCTATATATTATACTTAAACATGGTTTTGATTAAGACATGAGCATGGAGGTGCACCATTGTTTTTATTTTCTTTCTTTCTTTTTTTTATTCATGAAGCACTTATTTTTTATGTAATTTGTAAATAAATAATTTTTGCTTTAATTTTGTGAATAATAAGAATTGAGGCATTTTTTGGTATCTTCAAAGTCGCCTTTATCCAGAAATATAGTTATGTAAATGGGATGTTGGTACCTGTACTCAAGCATCACACAGATATTAGTAACAAAGCGTTTGTATAAAATTTTAACTATTTTATTGCTTATACTATTTCTTAGATTGATCACCGACTGTCACATAGTTATGTCCTTTATAAGGTTGAAAAAAAGACACAAGTTCGTCTATGTCAATCTTTGTGTGTATATATATATATGTGTGTTTTTTATTTGTAATACCCTGTATATTCTGCTTCCTGATGAAGACATCTAAAACTTCTTGAAACTCTCAGCTAGTACCACTTTCTTTGGGAAGTAGTTCCACATTTTTACTTCACAAACACAAAAAACCCTTTCCACAATAGGTTAAACTTCCTTTATTCTAACCTCAAATTGTAGCCTGGAGTACTTATTATTTATTTAAAATTTCCATAAAAAACAAGTATTGAGATATGTTTTGTACCATGAAAGGTAATCATTTAGAGGTTGTGCATACAGTTTAGATCAATATAAGCAAGATGAAAGAATAAAAAATATAATACTGTATATTTACAAAACAGAGCAACATGTAAAAGAGGGTTCTCTTTATCACATCTTTTGGCTATGTAGATCTATCTATTCATGTTAGAACCAATTATACTCTCTAGCCTCTGACATTATCGGAATGCAGATATTACTTGACCTAGCTTTTGCTTTGCTACACATTGGCATTGAATAACTACCTCCTAGCTCTAGATCTGCCATTATTTACCTACTTTTACCTGACAAACTCAACATTATTAGACTATGGAACTCCCTTTCTCATTCCTGCATAACCAGTTCTTTTAAAAACCTAAACTATTAATGTTAAAAAAGACTTTTGGCAATGAATAAACTAGCACATGAACATTTAGCAATTTCTGTTTATCTGTCACCTTCTAATACTGACTAGAAATAGTTGACTGATATGTTGGTCTGTTTGTCTTCCCCTACACTTTCCACTCACTGCCCCTCCTCTGCTTCTTTGTTCTAGTGCCCCCCTTTTGATGATTGTAACTTTTTCCTGCTGTATCTATAAACGAAACAAATGTTTTGACAGAAGATACATTATTGTACATACTGTATCTATACATCATACCTGAAAGCGGGGCGTTGGCATAGAAAAAAAGGGATTTGGTTCCATCATAGAAAAGTGTGAAGCTATGGCTTATTTATGTCCACCTTCACCATGTTATTTAAGAAATGCCAAGATTCCAGCCAATTTTTATGATGTGACGTATTGCACTCTCAGTCTCACCCTGTACAGAGATTTCCCAGCTCTTAGGACACAATCTAAGCACCAGCGGACTGAGCGTTATCACTTGAGGCAGGTTAATGGAACAGTTAATCCTTTAGGCTCCATTCACATTTGTGGGACTCCTGCCATTTCCATTGCGACTTTATATTGTGACTTTGGATGGGTGCGACTTGGGAAAGACTTTGGCTGTTGACTTTGACTGTTGCACAACTGTTGCATTAATAACAATAAGATGTGACTTTCATGCAATTGTTTAGAGTTTACATGAAGTCTATGGCACTCAAGTCACATCAAGCCACATCAAAGTAGTGCAGGAACTTTTTTAAAGTTGGTGTGAATTTAAGTTGCATAGATTTGTACACCTTCCATTGAAATTCATGGGTTGCGGGGGGCGTGGCTGGCCGTGGAAGGAGATGGCTGCTCATTGAAAGAGCTCCCGGAGCAGCCTAGATCCGCAGCCCAGCCGAGCGACAGGTGTCAGCGGGGAAACCCGCCATCTACACAGCAATCCCTCGGAAAGAGGGGGGCATCGGGGAGGCACAATGGGGAAACAAAAAAATAAAGAGGGGCCCCCCAAATGGACGGAGTTCTTCACTCCGGCTGGAGGCCCCTCCCCTCAAGATGGCACAGGTCTCTGTCCCTCTCCCGGGATTCTGGGACACGTGAGGGGGGATGACAGCTCCTCTCTGCTACAGCACTCTAGCCCAGCACAGACTGCAGGCTCTGCTCAGTCCTCCTCTACACAGAGCCCACAAAAACAAAAGCAACGCTGCTCCCCAGAGGCACAGCATGGGAATGAGAACCTGCAGAATGCATCCCTACATAGTTCCACTACTGAGTTTGTGGAACATCTGGAGGATTACCCTGCCGAATCCTTGCCCCTTACGACTGCAGTAATGAAAGATATGTTAATTACACTTAAAGGCTCCCTGCATAAAGATATGATGGGCTTTGTATCGCAAGTTAACAAGGATATTGAATGTATGGGAGAACGGGTATCTCACGTGGAAACTAAAATGGGGAAACTCACTAAAGCCCATAACGAATTAGTGGACACACATAATGACGCTGCAGATGACTTAACAGCACTAAAGGCGAAAATGGCGGACCAAGAGGACCGGTCCCGCAGGAATAATATTAAATTCAGGGGTATTGGCGAAAATATCTCTAATGCTGAACTACGCAAATACATTCAACAAATGATTTCTGCTCTGCTGCCTCATACTCCGAATAGAGAAGTAGTAGTAGACAGGGCCCATAGACTGCCAAAGCCCTCTTTTCTTCCCGCTCATCCCAAGAGATACTATAGCGAGAATCCACTTTTACCACGTTAAAGAGGAACTCATGCTATTCGCCCGAAAAACAACCCGATCCCAGACCCCTACACTGGGATCTCCCTGTTCACTGACCTCTCTCAACATACCATACTAGCCCGCAAAAAATTACTATCTTTTACGAAACTGCTACGAAACCATGATATCAAATACCAATGGGGCTTCCCTACTAAACTGCTTATCACTAAAGACAACCATGTAATAAGTTCACACAAAGTTCCTCATTGACTGTTATTTTTATTTTCTTCTATTTTTTTTCTTCTTTTTTGTTAATTTCCTTCTTTCAGAGCACCGGAAGTGACCAGGTTTGGAAATATAATATATCACTTTTCTCTCGCGAGATGGAGAAACAAACCCTTACCCCTTGTTGGACCTCTGCGGACACTGTAAGCATACCCATCTGGCTCACATTTTTCTCTATGCAATTCTTCACTATACCACTTGAGGGCACCCCTGCACCATTCACCTTACATCCACCATGGTCTTAAAAATAGTATCTATGAAAGCTCAGGGACTCAATAGCCCATTTAAAAGCCACTCTATGTGGAGAGAAGCACAAAGGTTGGCTGGCGATGTGATTTGTGTCCAAGAAACACATTTTGCCTCTACTAAAGCCCCACACTGCTCACACCATTCATTCCCACATATCTATACATCCAACAGCCCAAATAAGAAATGTGGCGTTCTTATAGCCATTCGTAATTCTGTTGCATTTTCACTATCCCAAGAATCTGATAGCAAAGGAAGATACCTAATTATTGTATGTGAAATCAACAACATCACTTATACCAATGTTAATCTCTATGCCCCCAATGTTCATCAAATCCATTTTTTCAATTGCTTGCGGAAGAAAGTGGCTAAAATCCAGAAGGGATTCCTACTTTTCTATGGAGACTTCAACGCTATTATTAACACCTCCTTGGATGTCTCACACTCCTCTTGCAAACTAAGACATTCTCTCACTAATGTGATGTCCGATGCTAATCTGTATGACCTCTGGAGATGTCTACACACTTCCGAAAGGGACTATACACATTACTCAGCACCACACAATTCCTACTCAAGAATTGACTTTTTCTTGACCGATATTCAATTATTACAAAATGTTACTAGTGCAGATATTCATCCTATGACGTAGTCGGATCATGCACCTATCTCTCTGACTATTGAGGAATCCTTAAAATTTTCTCCAATGTTTTTATGGCATTATAATGTATCTATGTATTATAACCCTGCATTTTGGTCTACCCTTACCACAGCTTTACAGGAATTTTTTTATGTTAATTCCCCTTCTACTACGAATGTTTTCAGCACGTGGTGTGCACATAAAGCGAATTGTAGAGGTTTTCTTTTGAAATTGGCTTCACAGGCTAGACGAGATAGGAATAAATCCTTCTCAGAATTGGTCCACAAAATAGCTAGACTAGAACAACTTCATAAGCAATCCTTATCTCCTGCGGTCCTACAGGACCTCCAAAACGCTAGGCTTGAACTTAGAACCCTTATGTCTTGGCGTCACGAAATGAACCTTAAAAGAGCTAAAACTACCTTTTATACACAAGGGAATAAAGCGGGGAAAAGGCTAGTGAGATACCTTGCTATTAGATAATCAAAATCTAAATTCATGTCAATTGTGGACCCTGTATCCAATAAAACTTTGCATCACCCTAATAAAATAGCGGATGCATTCCTCTCTTGCTACTCTCAGCTATATAACCTCAAAGAGGATCCTAACACTCCCCAACCTACCCCAGAGCTTATCCAAACATTTTCTGATAAAGTAACACTGCCTAAATTATAGAATCAAAAATTAGACAGGCTTAACCAACCTATCTTGGAATCCGAGATAAGTATGGCTATTAAGGGATTGCCTAAAGGGAAATCCCTGGGGGCAGATGGCTTGTCAGCGGAATACTGTCAAGAATTCCACTCCATCTTAGTACCTCACCTTAAAAAGACTTATGACGAAGCAGTACTTAAATCCGAATTCCCAGCAGAGATGTTAAAGACTGTTATTGTCCCTCTGCCTAAATTGGGGAAAGCCCCGGACCGCCCCCACAATTTCAGGCCAATTTCACTTCTAAATACCGATCTTAAAATATATGCTAAAACTGTAGCAAATCTCTTACTAAATATTACTCCCCTTCCTATCCAAGCGGACCAGGTGGGGTTTGTTAAAGGCCACAAGCCCAGGGATGGCACTCGCAGGATCCTCAAGGGTCTTCAGGCTGTGTTCTTGGCATTGGACACAGAGAAAGCAATTGATAGGATTTACTGGCGATATTTGGATGCTACTCTAACCAAATTCGGAATTACCGGCTTCATAAAATCTGCCATTATGGCATTATACACTGTCCCCTCTGCTCAATTGTTCACGTCTAATGCCCTCTCCGCCCCCTTTACCATTACCAACGGTACGAGACAGGGTTGTCTCCTATCCCCTATAATTTTTTCACTGGTGATGGAACCCTTAGCGACTGAAATCAGATTCAATCCACAGATATCAGGTATTCAGGTAGCGTCAACTTCCCATAAAATAGGTCTGTTTGCGGACAATGTAATTCTTACGGTCACTGACCCGATGCAATCTCTAACTGAAATTTCAACTTCCTTGTTGTCCTTTAGCGCAGTATCTTATTATAAACTCAACATCACCAAATCTTGCGCCCTCCCTATTGCAATTAAGAAAGGCCCCCTCTCAAGGATAAATTTCCTTATCAATGGACCAATAAGAAGTTAGATTACCTTGGTATTTGTATATCAGCCCCGTCATCCCATACTTTAAAAAATAACTTTGAAAAACTGTACCAATCCACTCTGCTGGAAATGCAAATGCTTGACTAGTTCGAAACATCGTGTATAAGCAGAATAGCAGCATTTAAGATGTTAATCTTCCCTAAGATCTTGTATTATTTCCGAACGGTTCCAATTCTCATGCCTCAGATCTATTTCCATAAATTAGAGGTGGCTATAAAAAGATTTATCTGGATGGGGAAAAAAACACGGATCCCATTTATGACCCTTACAAAACACAAATCGAAAGGAGGAATGGGCCTATCCGTTTTACCTATGTATTATTATGCGACACTCTTAGAGCAACTTCTGGCATGGTTTGCTCCCACAGACAAATTGGTGCAAAAAGAACAGAATGTGATTCCTAATAAAGACCTACAGGCCCTAATCCTGGCCAGAGCAGCTTCACCTAAAATATTAACTACATTTTTACCATCCATTACCATCACACTAAAAGCCTGGAAAATAGGTTTGACCTTAATGCCCGACTCCTCTCCTATAATTCAAATTAACATTCCAATCCCTGCATATGAACATCTTATCCCAAATCTCAACACTAAATCTATAAGAGACCTAGGGTACAATACATTTGAAGAAATAAGACAACCCGTTCCGAGTATAGGGATGCACCCATACCTGTAGATACGGGGATTCCATGGTACTGGCTTAAATACATGGCTGGAGGTAGATTCCAAGCTATGGCACATCATAAAAAACCCTATCAAAATGAATAATGGAATCTCCAAGCTTTATAAACTTTTACATTATGACCGTAACCTCCACAGTACTTAGCGTAGACCGATGGGAAAAGGATCTTCAAAGATCCTTTACGGGAGATGAGTGGGAGGATGCCCTGAAAAGCAGTTTGAGTATTTCTAACTGTACTAATCACTGGGATTGCTCCCTGAAAATAATGCACCGTAGCTACTTCTCTCCATATAAATTGTCTAAAATGTACCCTAACACAACCCATTATGTTGGAGAAATTGTGGCGGAGAGAGGAATATACTTCACATTTTGTGGAAGTGTCCTTGTTTGCAAACATTCTGGAAGGAGGTTTTCGTACTTATTTCTAGGGTGTCAGGTACAATTTCCTCTCCGGCTCCACATTTGGCCCTTCTTAACCTTAAGCTAAACCTCTTTCCTAGTAAATATAGCACAATTATAGGTCACATTCTTATCGCTGCTAGATTGGCTATTACTAGTAAATGGAAATCGTTGAATTCTCCTTGCATCTCAGAAGTCATCCAAAGAGTATAGACACACTATGTGCATGAGAGGGCTCTGGTGCTTAGTCACTCTTCTATGGAGAAGTTTGATGCAAAATGGTTCCATTGGAAAGAATCTCTGCCATTTCATATTACTATTTAGAAATTACTGCATGATAGCCATAAAGGATAATATGACAGCTCTGGTCTCCTCTTGCTCCTGTGGTTGCTCTCTCTTTATTATTGTTCTCCTCTCTTTTCTTTCTTTTCATCTGGTTTCTGTTTTTTCTCCTTTTTTTTCTCCATGATATATATATATATTTTTTTTTTTTTGGGGGGAAATCAGGTTCAGGTGGGCCCGCCTTGTCGGGTCCTTTGTGAATGGATTCAGCAAAACGCTATGCACATACGATATGTTTTGTTTAAGCGATCATATTGACTGGAAGTATAACTTTTCTATACTTGCTATCTTTGATATTTTATGCATATCTTGGTCTTGCATGTATATTTTAGTATTAAGAAAACGATGTGCTTCATTTCTAATCTGAACATGTATTGTGGTTGATACAGGTGTGTTTAAAAATTTAATAAAAAAGATTTGAAAAGAAATACATGGGCTGCGACTTGTCATGCAATTTTATGTGTCTAAAGTTGCATGAAAAGTCACACAAGTGTGAATGGAGCCTTAAAAAAGATTGCTGCCAGCATGTGGTTTAATATAAATATGCATCATTCATAACCCAATCCAGATAGGAAAATAACAGTGTTAAAGCTTGGTTGCCCTTACAGAGGCAAGGATTCTTTCATTTCTGATTTAAAACATATAGAGATCCTGCTGAATAATTATTTAATATGGATTTAATAAAATAAATGGTGAAATACATTTTTACAGATAACATATATTATAAATTATAGACAAACAACAGTAAAAAATAGGATACAAAGAGAAAAATATTTCAAATTCACTTAAGCTTTGGTTCAATGCAGGGTAAATACAAACTAGTATCAGAGTCAGTGGCTCTCATATATTAGTCATATTTTGTAGTTTTAATAGAGATTACTGTTGCCTATTGCAGACATCTTTTTGGATACTATTAAACAGAATGAAATTATGACTTTTTTAAAAAGGTATTTATTATGGATTTGCATAAAGTTTACATGAAGGTAACAAACCTGCCCAACTGAAGCCGGGACACACATACTGTATAGAAAAGGGAATTTATTGGAGCAGGCTCTGCCAGTGTACATTATATTAGGTTTGGGGATACCTGCATTGATCAGGCTGGATACATGTTACCATGTTGGAGAATTAGGACTTTTCTGATTGAGCAATATAGTCTTCCGAGCTTGGAAAAAGTGTTAAAGCGATTCTAAAGGTTATTTTTTTTGTAAAATAACAAACATGTCTATACTTACCAGCTGTATGCAGTGGTTTTGCACAGAGCAGCCTGGGTCCTTCTCTTCTCAGGTACCCCACAGGCTCTCCTGGCTCCTCCTGTCTGTTGGGTGCCCTCACAGCAAGCAGCTTGCTATGGGGGCACCTGCTACTCCATGTGTCCATTCACACATGGAGCCACAGCTTGGCCCTGTCCCCTCTCTCTCATTGGCTAATTGGCTGTGATTGACAGCAGCGGGAGCCAAAGGCTCCTGCTTGCAGTCTCAGCCAATGGCGAGGCAGGGACAAGGAACAGCTGAGGCTGTAATTTACATCACTGGATCGCAAAGAGGCTCAAGTAAGTATTGAGAGGGCTGGGGGAGCTGCTGCACACAGTTTTTTTACCTACATGCATAGAATGCATGATGGTAAAAAAACCTTGAGCCTTTAGAACCATTTTAAACAAAACATAATACATAGTCTGTGCACTGCAAGTGCAGTTTATCTTGTTCAGAAGGGAAGCTCTGCTGATTTCTATCATCCAATAATGTGCAAGCAAAAATGCTGTTTTTTTTTTCCTTGCATGTGATAGGTTATTCTTTGTAACGTGAAGCTTTACCTCATGTAATAAGCTCTGAAGCAACTGCACTTGCAGTGCACAGTATGTTTGACTTTAGTAAATCAACCCCATTGTGTTCATGTGTTAAGGGTACAAAGTCATTAAGAATACCTAAGAGACAGACTTCCTAAGATGAGCTTCTATGTAGAGTAGAGCATCTGAAAAATTGATAATATGGGGCCAATGATATACTATATGGTAGCAGGAGAGTCAGAACATCTGTATCACTGGGCACGAGACCAATACAGTCTTGTCTGGAGTATAATAGAGATGATAAATTAATTGCATGTACAGTACTTGTCAGCTTTGCTAATAGGTTCTGCAAACCATGTATCTACAACTTCCTCCAAGTAAAGTTGGGAATAAATATGAGCAATTTTGTATATAAAATTTCAAAGAGTTTGTCCTTCCATGTAAAGAAATTGTTCCAGAATGGAGGAGGAGGAGGTCATAGACATGGTTAAGGCATGAACTGAGCCCTGACAGTATGGCATTTTAGTAATCATTGTACATATGTTTGGGTATGCAAAGAAAAGAAAGAACCTCCATCAAACAAATGTGAGATGTGGTTTATACTAATGGTAGACCACCAAAATGAGTCCTGATGAACAAAGAGTTAAGCATTGGGCTGTCTCACAGAAGAGTTTGAGTTGAAATGTAGACCTATGAGGGTGGAAGCGTACATGTATCCAGCCACAATCCAGGCCAGAAAGGAAACATCCATCACCAATTAATGGATGATGTCTTACATAGGAAGGTGAAAATATAATTCGATAGACACCATCTATGATGTGGTTTATATAAATATTCTCCTCGTGTGATGCAATATGTTATGTGAGATATACGGTATATCTGCCTTCTGTTAAACTGATTGCTATTTTCTTGTACATTAGTGTAAACTAATGTTATGTGAAAAACTGCCTGTGTTTTTTTTTTTTTAAATTACAATTTTATTGAAATTTCCAAAAATACAAAATAAAAGGAACAATATGCCAGTAATTTCTGAGATAATGTTAAATATTTTTCCTCAGAAGCTTGAAGCTTTTGGACTTACAAGCCCAAAAACTATGATGGATTTTGCCTAGTGGACCGCAGTCTCTCCAGCAAAGGGGAGAAATCGAAGGGAAAAATTTTGCAAGCTGTTGTCCTAATGGTTATTGCAGTGAGAGGCAATGCAGTTGTAACGCCACAACACAGTTGTAGTGGACCATTGCAAGCAAATAAAGGCTTTCCCCAGGTCTGCTTCCCATGATAACATCTGCTGGATTTTCAAATTGTTTTTTAAATTGAAGCAAATTATAAAAGATTGATGTGCCTGTGAATTGACATGGATGGACAAGGGGAATGTCATATTAGGAAACTCTGGATATGAGTATAGGTAAAGCAAAGGATTTAGAGAGGTCGTATTCCGAGATCAATTTAGGTACTGTTTTAGAAGCAGTGCCTTCCGTTAACTCATCAAACTATTTAATGCCTTTTTCTACCACATTATACATGGCTATGTAAGGGATAAGTCTTTCTAAAATGGATAGACAAATTTAGGAACTGAGGGGTCCTTGCACAAATTGATGGAGTAAAACTCTACAAGCAGATATGGATGTTTGTGTTGGAAGTGGCATGTTCGTCATGTTAGGCGGTGTCCAAGAGACAGGAAACCACAGTAGACTAAGGTTAGAGGAGTGCGTAGAGGCAGATTCTATATAAACCCACAGGGTCTCAAGGGGTGTTCTGAATCAATGTTTAATATGAGCTAATTGAGTAGCGAATTAATAATCCTATATGTCCTGCCATCCCACACCCCCTGCAATCCTATGTTTGACAAGGTGTTTGTAGGAGCAACATGCCCTTTTACCCTGCCAAATTAATTTTTTAAGGATTCTTCTGTACTCTGCTAGTTATGAAGCTTTAAGGGGGATAGGTAGTGTACGGAAGAGGTATAATATTTTTGGGAGGGTCATCATTTTAAAAGCAGTAAGTTTGCCTATCCAGGATAATTCAACTTTTACCATTTGGATGGTAAGTGGCTTAAAGTTGACTTCCTCCATAGGTGTAAGAGTAATCCCTAGATATGGTATACCTTGATCAGCCCATGTATAGAGTAGGTTTGACACTAGGTGGGTCTTAATGTGCTTATTAACCCCTAAATCTAGAGAGTTGATGAAGTTTACGGTATAATGTGATAGTGAAATAAAATGTGTAAGCAAGTTTTGTGCAAAGGGGAGAGATATTATTGGGTTTGACAGCATGATTATGACACCATCCGCAAATAAGTTGATGCCATGTGACCTTTGTCAAAAACGAAAGCCCATGATATGAGGATGGGAACAGATGGCTTTGGCCAGAGGCTCAATTATCAGATTAAAAACGGATGGGGACAATGGGCAAATTGTGCCATTTAAGCTTATAAAGGGTTTAGACAATAGACCTGAGGTATATACTTCAGCAGAAGGGCTGGAGTTTAACGTAGATATAGCAGCCAGTATTTGCCCCTTAAAAACAAATGTCGCTAACACGTATCCCCAGTGCACTCTGTCCAACGCCTTCTCTGCATCAATGGACAGAAGCAGGGAAGGCATTCTGCAAGTCTCAGCATGATGTATGATATTGATAATGAACCCTAGTTGATCAGGTTTAACTAATGTCAGGATGATATCTATCAGTCATTGTGCTAGGAGCTTTGCATATGATTTAACGTCCACATTTAGTAAGGAGATGGGACGAAAGTTAGATAAAGAGTCAGGATTTTTCACGGGTTTTGGGAGGGTAATGATGTGAGCTCTTAACATTTCCTCCAGGAGAGAACCTGAGGAGGCTGCTGCCTGGAATATGGAATCTAAGTGTCAGGTTAAAATCTATCTAAACTCTTTATAATATTCATTAGTTACACCACCTGGGCCTGGCGATTAGGGACTCCTAGATTAGGGAGTGAGAAAATGATGGAATCAATTTCTTCTGGGGTGAAATCAACGTTTAGTAGGTCTAATTGTGATGGAGTCAGGGAAAGGAGTTAAAGTGTTGTCAGGAAGTTGCTAATATCTTGTTCAGAGGTTGCAGTGTGTCATGATCATTTTTCAGATTATAAAGGTAACTATAATAATCCGCAAATGAATCAGCAATTGCTTGGGGATTCCCAAGTTTTAGGTTCATAGCTGGGTGAAAAATATGAGAAATCTTTGATTTCACTCTTTGTGTTTTTATTATATTTGTTAGGCATTTCCTTGCTTTATTGTGATCTGCTTAATATTGCAGCTTGCATTTTCACATGTAATGATCGTGTTGACTACACATCAACTCTCAGATTATGACGAAGCTTAGACAGCTTCATAGCCATTACAGTTAAAGGTGAATTTTGGTTTTGTGAGTCTAGGGTGCGGATATCTGACAGGAGGGCATCTAATCTGGCCACATATTTTCCTAAGACAGGAACCAGTTTTGATCAGGATCCCTCGCATGAATGCTTTATGAGCATTCCAATTCGTAAAAGGATCAGAGTTCTTTTGTTTGTTTAACTGAAAATATTCTTGAAGGTGATGGGCTATATCTTTCTGAGAGGTCGGGTTTCATGCCATGGAGTTATTACATCTCCAGATGCGAGTTGGTGCCTGAGTGATCCCTACCTCCTCTTGTAAAGGTCATGTAAAGAGAAGGGGCGACCATTGGCTGGAGAGGACGTGAAAAACACCAGGATTATGTCAGGGATCCAGGTATGACCAAAGGTGTGTGGACTGACACAGGGAATGGCAGGCTTCAGGAGTGATGAAATAAGAATATAATTTATTAAGAACAACACGAGTATACAAACGCACAGTATAAAAAAAAAACAAACCTCCAACTAATGTCAGTATGTTCAGGGTCACAGACAGGCGTAGTCAGGGCTGGAGAGGTAGAGTGGTCAGGCAGGCCGGGTCAGGAACAATCGGGCAGACAAGGAACAAAAGGAGCAGGCAGGAGAAAGGTCAGGAATAGCCGGGGTCAGTGCAGGCGGAGTTCGATCAGTGTCAGAGTCAAGCAGGGGAAACAGGCAGGCAGACAACAGGATCAGGTACAGAGGCTCATGGGAAAAAAACACCAAGGCGCTGATTGCAGGCCTGGTCCTGCTTAAATACACCTCCTGCAATCAGCCTCAGGTGAAGGCTTGATTGCAGGAGTGAGATCCTGGCTGCTGAAAGCACCCGCTGGCAAGCACCGGTACTGCAGCCCACACAGCAGGTGAGCCCCAGCATCACTAGCGGTGAGTCCCAGCATCATTAGCGGTGAGTCCATTCCTGACAGATTCACTGTAAGGTTGAAATTTCCACAGATCAAAAGACTTCCCTGCAACAACCTAGAGATTTTCTTAAGGAATTTCTGAAGGTACCTCAGTTGGTGCGAGTTAGGGGCATATACTGTAGATAAGGTAAAAGGCTGTTTGTCAATATTACAAAGCAAGATAATGAACCGCCTTTCAGGGTCAAAAATTGAGTAAGTTCAAAGAATACTGAGTCTCTGATTGCCCCCGACCCCTGTTTCTTGCCATCGTCGAGGGTAATTTCTGTGAAAACATTTTGGGGTAGTTCTTCATGGAAACGAGTCTCCTGGACTGCCACAAAATCTGCCTTGAGGTGTACTGTATTTTGCCATAGGGAGTGACGTTTAGCCGGATGGTTGAGGCCTCTTACATTTATAGATAAGATTTTAAGTCCCATATTGGAGTGTTCAGGTGATATTTGAATGGATAGTAGAATGTTGGTACTTTACTAAAGTAAAGTGATGAGGTCCAAGTAGAGTAGTATATAGTTGGTTTAGCAAGGTCAGTGTATATAGCTGAATTGGAAGAATCTTTATCTGTAGTAAATGAAGGGTTCATGGAGAGTTCCTAGATTGGAGCAAAAGTATGGCCCATAGGCCACCATAAGTGCTGAAATTGTCCTGACATGGAGCAAACATAAAATGGATAGGCAAAGGAAACAATAAATGGAAACATCCAGGAAGAACTGAAATAGAACTAAGCCCTCTGCTAGAAGGGAGAGCAAGGGCTATAAAAAAAAAAGGTCCAGCGCGGGCAGAACATTCTGCCAATTTTTGTGAGGGAACTTGGGTACGATGTTATGTACCAACACCCAGGGAATCTGTAAAGAGAATTTGCAATATTCTTTATAAGGAGCCTCAGATGTTTTTTTTACTGGAAGCTTTTTTGTGCATGGTGATTTGCCAGTCAGGAATCAAAGGTGTTGGAAGTGAATGATTTGGTTGTTAGCGGGCTCGGTTACAGATGGAAGTAGGTTCCATTCACGAAGGAGGCAAAAGCCTTCCTCAACTGATGTTATGAGGTGGTTTGAGCAGTGGTGTGAAAAGCGGAGTTTTGCTGGATATTTCCACCTATAGATGATCATAGCATTCATGTGTTGTTGAAGAGTATGCTGGGAGAACTTTCACATTGGCTGCTTGAGCTGGAAGGTTGTCTACTTGTCTGAAGGCCTCCAAAAGCTTTTTCTTGACTTGAAAAAAGTGTACTCCTAATAACACATCATGAGGCACATCAGAGGATTGATATGAAGGTTTAGGAATTCTGTGTATTCTGTCTATAGTGAGGTCAGCATAAGATCATGAGGGTAGTACTTCTTTAAAAAGATTGCTGGCAAAGAGTGGTAGCTGGTATACCTGGACTGACTCTGGAACTCCACGGATTTTAAGATTGTTACGTCATGAGCGATCCTCAAGTCAGCCAGTTTGGACTTCAGTTTAGAAATGTGGATTTAGCCATATGTGGATTGCTCACCTCTATTTATGCTGATCATCTCCATATTCTCTGCAAGGTCTGGATGTCATTGGACTTCTGGTTGAAGGAGAAGAGGGTCCATACTCAGAAGAGGCAGAGTCCCTTGAAGCTGCAGCCGTGCCAGCATCTGAGTGAGCCGTGTCTGTGTGTGGAGTAGAACCAAACACTAGAGGGTCGGCACCTGACACTGCTGAATGTCTCCCTCAGACATTTTGTTGTAGCCCTCTGTGCATGCCCTGTGTATTTTGTCCTGTGTGTCCTATGTATTTTTTCTGTGTGTTTGTTGTAGCTCTCTGTGCATGTCCTCTGTCCCCAGGAAAAAATCTGAAATTTTCTGCACTTGAGGGGTTCTTGGCGATGACTTCTCATACTGCTATGTAGCACGGGGAGCCAGGATGATGGTGAGCCTAGTGGATGTGTGGGGGGCTGTCTTGGGTCTCCTAGGAGATTAACATTCCGTGGGTGCAGAGCAGAGCTCTAAGGCTATGCGTCCATCTTAACAGTCAGTCACCACGCCCTCATAAGATTTAAATTTGATTGTTTTGTTACTGACTTCAGGTTTTGAAGAAATGAGGGTGGCACTGTGTTCTTTTGGGGGTGCATTGTACCTTTTTATTCTCTTCAGAAGCTGCCTGACTTAACATTTTAAACTTTAAGATATGTATGTCACTGAGAAGACAGCACAGGCAAATGTAAAGTCATGCAGTATTGTTAGTGTGGAAATCTGAGCATACTCCATTTGGCTAACCCGATCACTTAATTTTGCTTAGTTAGTCACAAGAAACCAGTTGATATCAAAGCTTATTTCTTTAACCTCTTGCCGACCAGCCACTGCATTAAAACGGTGGCAGGGCGGCACGGCTGCACAAAACCACGTTTTTAAACGTGCTTCGTTCTCCCGAGGTTTTCGTGGGCAGGGGAGGGGGTGCGCGCCCCCGCCGACCAGCGGCTGTCACCATTTGATCCCCGAGGGATCAATCATTCGGTTTCAGCCAGTGATGTCCAGCTGAAATTGGATGATTGGTCCCTGTCCTATCCTGACCTGTGTTGACAGGTACACAGGACAGGATATGATGTCATTCTTCTCTGCCTGGGCATATTACGTCCCAGAGAGAGAAGAAGACATACAAATTGTGAGTAAAACAGCACATACCCACAGTTAGAACACACCTAGGTCACATTTAACCCCCTGATCACCCCCCCTGTTAACCCCTTCACTGCCCTGTCACCAGTGTCATTGATCACAGTGAACAGATTTTTACTGATCACTGTATCAGTGTCGCTGGCGACTTCCAATAGTGTTAGCACCCCTCCCAGATAGCGCCAGTTTTCCCGCTAGTACACCAGTAATCCCATTTAACCCCTTGATCACCCCCCCCAGTTAACCCCTTCGCTGCCCTGTCACCAGTCTTATTGATTACAGTGAACAGACTTTTACTGCTCAGTGTATTAGTGTCACTGTCGACTTCCGATAACATTAGTGCCCCTCCCAGATAGCGCCAGTTTGCCCGCTAGTATACCAGTAATCCCAGTTAACCCCTTCACTGCCCTGTCATTGATTACAGTGAACAGATTTTTACTGATCACTGTATTAGTGTCACTGGTGACTTCCGATAGTGTTAGCGTCAGTTAGCACCCCTCCCAGATAGCGTCAGATTGCTGCTAGTACACAAGTAATCACATTTGACCCCTTGATTGCCAGGAACATGCTCATTTGCACGCTAAACCTCCATTGCTAGTATAGTGTCTGATTGGATCAATATCTTTGATCAGATCAGCACTATACCAGAGTTCACATTACTATAGTATCCCCAAAAATGCAGCGTTAGCGGGATCAGCCCCGACACCTGCCAGCACCTGCATTTAGCCCCTACGTCCCCCCCTCCCCCTTCTAGCACTTGTTGGTAAATTTTCTGTAGCGGTTCAAGCAGTCCCTGACAGGCAGGCGCTCTTTTTCCCGTGAGTCGCACTAGGTACCTATAAATTTAGTGGCCAAAATGTCCAAGCAAAGGTACACTAGTGAAGAGGCCTACAGGATTCTGAGCATGTCAGGTGAGAGCGAAGGGGAAGACTCCCTGACAGAATAAGGCTCAGAATACAAACCTATAGACAGCAGCAGCACCCTGACAGATAGCTCAAACAACGGAGAAGAGGTCCCTGCTAAGATCAGGCGTACCCGACCCCATTCCCAGGTTGCTGAGGTGGTACAAACGCATGATGACTCTCATATGCAGCAGAGTGTCAGTACTAATGCTGCACTACCTTTTGGTGAACTGGCGAGCACCAGCGGCCTAGTCCATCCTGGTCTTATACATACCAGCACTGCAGTATCACTTGGTGACATGGCGAGTCCCATAAGTGCAGTACAAGCTGGTGCGGTGGCGAGCACAAGTAGTGTCCCGCGGCCACCAAGAATTCACAGATAGGCCCGTAGAGCCCCTAGTATCCTTCCAGATGTGCTTGCAAATCCCGAATGGCAGCCCACAAATTTTGAAGCACACTTACTTCCCCCATTCATTGCCCAACTCGGAAGTCAGGTGGAAACAGCAAATTTAAATACTCCCGTTGATTTTTTTTTTTTAGCTGTTTTTCACAGATGATCTTTATGCATTGATTGTGGATCAAAGCAATTTATATGCAAGACACTTTATCGCCGCCAACCCAAATTCAAACCTTGCCAGACCATTCGCATGGAAACCCATTACGGTTTCCGAATTTAAAGTTTTTTTGGGCCTAACCCTCAACATGGGCATTAATAAAAAAAATCAAGTGAGGTTGTATTGGTCCACAGACCCGCTTGTTCACACGTCTGTGTTCTCTGCTACCATGGCCAGGCATAGATATGAGACGATAATGCGTTTTATGCACTTCAACGACAACACACTCAGTCGTCCTCGGGGTGACCCTGAATTTGACCGGCTCCACAAAATTCGGCCCCTCGTAAATCACTTTAACCAAAAATTTTCAGATGTGTATACTCCCCATAAAAACATCTGCATCGATGAGCCCCTCATTCAATATTCTGGCCGCCTTGTAATCAAACAGTATATCCCCAGCAAGCGTGCCAGATACGGGGTCAAGATGTATAAGACCTGTGAGAGGGCAACAGGCTATACATGTAAGTTTCGAATTTACGAGGGAAAAGATAGTCACGTGGAGCCCTCCGGATGCCCAGACTACATGGGGAGCAGTGGCAAGATAGTTTGGGACTTGGTGTCATCCTTTTTCCATATGGGGTACCACTTATACGTGGACAATTTTTATTCAAGCGTGCCAGTATTTAGACATTTGTTCAATCTGGGAATTTGTGCATG
Organism: Staurois parvus; assembly: GCF_062004578.1. NCBI lineage: Eukaryota > Metazoa > Chordata > Amphibia > Anura > Ranidae > Staurois > Staurois parvus. Next base: position 3,052,191 of record NW_028318102.1, read on the forward strand.
TGGCACTGTGCGATCTAAACGCCGGGGCTTCCCCCAACGGCTTGTAAATACCCGTCTTAGAAAGGGGGAAAAAGCCTGCTTGAGAAACAAAAAATTGCTCGCAGTGAAGTGGAGGGACAAATAGGATGTTTACCTCCTGTCTTCCATTCACGCAGATACGACCGTCCAAATTGCCACGGCAGCTGGTGTTGTTGAGAAGCCCCTCTGTGTCCACGATTATAACCTTAACATGGGAGGGGTGGACTACAACGACCAAATGATGAAGCCGTACTTAGTTTACCGAAAAGCCAGACGCTAGTACAGAAAAGTGTCTGTTTATTTATTTCAATTGGCTTTATATAACGCTTTTGTTCTCTACAAAGCAACTGGAGATAGTGAATCCTACCTAAAATTCCAGTTAGAGATCATCAGGGCCCTTTTGTATCCAGAAGGTGCTGTGCCCCAAACCCCCATCCCAGATGCATTTAGCCGGCTGCATGAGAGGCATTTTCCCGATACCATTCCTGTTACCCCAACCCAAAGAAGACCCCAAAAAGATGTTGTGTCTGTAGCAGACATGGAATTAGGCTTGACAGCCGCTTTTGTTGTCCCTCCTGTCCTGACCAACCTGGCATCTGCGTCAAGAGCTGCTTCTGCCTCTACCATACACTAATGGAGTATTAGTATAGGGTACAGCACGGCACAGTTCAGGGCACATTTACACAGGGTCTCGAAAGATGTTAGGTAGTCAGGAAACTGGCTATCGCATTTGGAGAGACCCTACCGTCTGTTTTAAAAATGTTTAATGTTTGAAAAAAATAGAAGTTAAAAAAAAAAAATTAAAAAGTACAAATCCCCCCAAAAAATAAAAAAAAATTAAAAAACAAAAATAGTTATTTTTTTTGTTGTTGTCATTTTTGTGATTCTTCTACTTTTACTGTTTTATTGTTTCTGTTTTATTGTTAACCATTTCTGTTTGCAGGAATGCTTTCAGCTGCAGCACTGACCTGTTTATTCTGACAGCAACAGGAACTTGCTCTCAGAATATACATAAATCAGTGTGGGCAGCGCTGTCGGATGAGATTTTTCATCCGCAGTTAAAAAAAGAGCATATATGCCGAAGCATGGGGGCCTGGGGTGGCCAGTCGGTGGATGGCCCCTATGCTTCGGCATATATATTTTATATTTGTTGGTACATTTCATGTGTGCCCACCATTAGAAGTGGGTGGATAAAGGGAGGTTTTCTAATGGTGGGCATACCACCACACACTGTTCCTTGCAAAGATATTTCAATTATAAAGTTGTTTTATTGAGTTAATGTTTTATTGTTAACCATTGTTGATTTCTTTGCAGGAATGTCAAACTGCAGCACTGACCTGTTTATTCTGACAGCAACAGGGTCTTGCTTTCAGAATAGACATAAGTAGGCGTGTGCAGTGCTGTCAGATGAGATTTTTCATCCGCAGTTAAAAAAAAAAGAGCATATATGCCGAAGCATGGGGGCCTGGGGTGGCCAGTGGGTGGATGGCCCCTATGCTTCAGTATATATATTTTATATTTGTTGGCACATTTCATGTGTGCCCACCATTAGAAGTGGGTGGGTGGATGCAGGAGGTATTCTAATGGTGGGCATACCACACACTTTTTCTGGCAGAGATTTCTTCTCTTTTTTCATTCAGCCCACAGGCTGCATAAAGAAAAAAAGAACATAGCATATACACCCAACAAGGACCAGCGACGTACTGGTACATCACTGGACTTTGAATGGTTATACCAGGGTGACGCCTGCAGCTGCAGGCATCATCCTGGTATAAGTTCTTTCACCCGGCGATGGGCTTTCATGTAAAAGCATTCCTAGTGGCTGCAGGATTGCTTTTACAAGCATCAGGAGAAAATGCCCCCCCTCCCTGAGATAGCATTAAAAGTGATAAAAAAAAAAAATTAAAAGGGACAGTTTAAAAATAATTAGCTAAATCAGAAAAAAAAAGTACCCTCACTCACCGCACCTGTGGTCGTGAGCGTCGACCCTGTGCCAGTATGGAAACAGCGTTTGCATCGTGCATGTGAGGTATCGCCAGGAACGTCAGATCAAGGGCAGTAATTATAGCTCTAGATCTCCTCTGTAAATCTAAAATGGTAGCTTGTAAAGGCTTTTAAAGCGTTGCCTATAGATATTAAAAATGTATGCAGTTTGTCGCCATTGCACAGGGCATGCACAATTTTAATGCATGTCATGTTTAGTATCTATTTACTCAGAATAGCATCATCATTTATATCATACCAAATAATTGGCCAATATATTGTGTTTTGTGCATTAAAATTAAAAAAAGTGTATATTTAAAAACAAAATTGCGTTTAAAAACTCACTGTGTAAGTACTATGTGAGATACAAAATTGCAGCACCCACCATTTTATTTACTAGGGTGTCTGCTCTAAAAAAAATATATAATGTTTGGGGGTTCACTTTAATTTCCTAGCAAAAATACAGATTTTTTTAGTGTGAACAAAAAGTGTCAGAAAAGGCTTGGTCTTCAGGTAGTTAGAAGAGTGAGTGATGTGTGGCATAAACTTCTATTGCTGTGCATAAAATGCTCCCACCCCCCAAAATGACCCCTTTTTGGAAAGTAGACACCCCAAGCTATTTGCTGAGAGGCATGTTGAATCAATATATATATATTGGACGTCCGGCGAGACGGACGTGTCTCGGCGAGCTCCTGCTCCCCCGGCCCCAATCCGCTGCCATCTGGGCGGCAGCGGACCCTGACGGGGGCCCCACGACCCTCTGGTCCCTGTTCGCCAGCCAGGGAAGGCCACTGGACCTTTCTCCCGGAGCTCCGGGACTTGCGGCCTACCCGGCACCTGAAGCCGCGGCCTCGATTTTTGGCGCGGCCGACCAGGATCGCCGGACATCAGCCCGGACTACTGCCGCTCCGCTCCTCGGTCCCCGCCGATCAGCCAGCCTCCCCAGGGCCCCCCTCACCGACTCTGGGTCCATCCCCGACCACCGGGTACCAGATCGCCCGGAGCAGCCACTGGATGGTCAGCTTAAACACCCCTGCGCCCCTACCGCTGCCATCAGGGCCCATCCGGGCCCCTGTGCCTGCTGCCGAGGTCCCCACCAACACCCACAGTCACTCCGTCCCTCCAGCGGAGCTCCGGCGGTTCGCAGCAGCTTGAGGCCTACCACGGCACCCGAAGCCGCGGTGTTTCCTGCCAGCCGTGGCTGGAATCGCGGCGGGAATTGCGGCCGCGGCGGGACGCCTCCGCTCCTCCGGGAAGCTACCACCACCACCAACGGTCCTGCTAACCCAGGAGGGATCCACCTCCACCCCGACGCCCCAGGACACCAGGTACTTCACCAGGGGCGCCCACTACCCACCAGGGAGCCCAACCACCATCACACCGCCAGCCTCCAGGGACTCACTCAGGGATCCCACCATCCACCTGAAACCCCAAACCACCAGGGACCCTAAGCCACTATCCCTCCAGGGATCGCTACTACCCCACCAGGGATAGCACGGCCACCATCCCACCGGGGATCCCCTGCCCACCACCCCACCTGGGACTACCAGCCAGCCACCACACCAGGGACTGCTCGCCCAGCACCCTGCTTTCCGGCACGCTATTCCCTCTGGCGATGCCCCGGCGACTAATGGCCCACCACGACCCTTGAAGCCGCGGTCTCTCCTACCGGCCGCAACAGATCACGGTTGAGCACAAACCACGCAGGGCCAACGATCACTACCGCAACGCCCCGCTCGACCCTGATGACGATCCTTCAACACCTTCAGCGCCTCACGACGCCGAGCCCTCAGCACCCGACGCCTGGCCTCAACAACCCCAGACACCGAGCCGCCAGCATCACCAGTCGCCGTGCCTACCATCGCCCCCAGCCATCGCACCCTACGACCCTCCACTAGCCGAACCACCGTACCCACTGAAGACATGCCACAGCACCCATGGTCGCCAGCTTACTGCACCCACAGACTGCTGCCAACCAGCTGCCGCCCTCCACCCTCACTCTACCCCTACAGAAGGACTCAAATGACTATCCCACGGTAATACAGATTCCCCACACCACCTTGCCCTGACCTGTATCCCTTCACCTCCCCTGACCCAACTGTCACCCCACCCACCCCAACATGCCTCCTGCACTCCTCCTCCTCCTCATTTTCCTCTCCACCATCCCAAAAATCACCTCCCTCTACCCGCCTACCCCCCCAAAACAGCTCTACATTGCCCCTTCACTTCTCCCCTCTCCCCACTACGGCACTCACCACCTCCTCCTGCTACTCTACTCCCCCGTCGACCCACGTGCCACCACTATCAGACCCACACGCTCCTACACTTCCCATCCCCATGCCACCTTCCTCACCCTTCTCCTTCTCCTATCTGCTGGGGACATCTCCCCGAACCCTGGCCCCTCGCCACCTCACCCCTCCTCTAGGGACCCCCCTGCTCCCGCCAGCTGCCGTAACCCCCTCAACCTCATATCTGTGCCCCTTCTCCCCACATACATCCCCCCTCTCTCGGTTGCACTCCTGAACGCCCGCTCGGTCTGCAACAAACTTACTGCCATCCATGACCTCTTTATCTCCCGCTCCCTTAACCTCCTAGCCATCACCGAAACCTGGGTACAGGCCACTGACTCCACCTCCCCTGCGGCACTCTCCTATGGAGGTCTCGTCTGGTCCCATTCACCAAGACTGAGTGGTCACAAAAGGTGGTGGGGTCGGCCTGCTCCTATCACCGCTGAGCACCTTCCAGGTCCTCCCTAATCCTCCCTCCCTAACCTTCTCCTCCTTCGAGGCTCACTGTATCCAGCTCTTCACCCCCACCCCCCTAAGGATCGCAGTGATCAACAGGCCACCCGGATCCATACCCCGCTTCCTGGATGACTTCGCTGCCTGGCTTCCTTTCTTCCTCTCCTCTGAGCTACCAACCATCATCCTCGGGGACTTCAATATCCCCATCAATGACAACAGCCTGGCTACTTCCCAACTCCTCCACCTAACCTCCTCCTTCGCGCTCACACAGCACACTCAATCCTCCACCCACATCATTGGGAACACCCTGGACCTTGTCTTCTCCCACCTCTGTACCCTCAACCAGTTCTCTAACACCCCCTTCCCTCTCTCCAACCACCACCTCCTCACGTTCTCCATCTCCCCTTCCCCTAACTCCCCCCCCCAGAGCGCCAAACCATCACCAGCCGCAACCTCCGCAACCTGAACCCGGCCCCCCTCCACTCAGCTGCCGACCGCTTACACGACAGCATCCTTCCACTGTCTTGTCCTGACCTAGCCACTAACACGTACAACGACTCACTATCAGCTACCCTAGACTCTCTGGCACCCCTAACCACACGCTACATCAAACCCAGACCGCTCCAACCCTGGCAGAACGACCACACTAAATGCAGTCGCGCGCTAGAGAGACTATGGCGCAAAACCAGGTCCCCCCGTTCATTCTCCCTCTACAAATCTGCCTTCCTCACTTACACCTCCTCCCTCCACGCCGCCAAGCAGGCTTACTTCGTAAACCTGATTAACACCCTCTCCTCCTGCCCTCGCTGACTCTTCTCCACCTTCAACTCCCTGCTCTCCCCCCCCCCTCCTCCACTCAGTACCTCACTCACCGCCCACGAAATTGCCACTCATTTCCACAACAAAATTGATGCAATCCATCAGGACATAGTCAACTCGCAATCTACCTCCCCACCTAGCCTCCCCCCCCTATCTCCCCCTCATCTCTTCCCTCCTCTGACCTCGCAACCGCACTGCCCCCCTCCACACCCAAGACCCCGCTTACCGTAACCCCACCAGCTCTGCACTCCTTCAGCCCTACTACCACTGAGGAAGTCACCAGGGTCTTCTCAGAAGCCCGCCTCACTACCTGCCCCCTGGACCCTATCCCCTCTCGACTCCTCCAGTCACCCCCCTCTTCCCTCATCTGCTCCCTCACCCACATCTTCAATCTCTCCCTCTCTACCGGCGTATTCCCCTCCCCCCTAAAGCATGCGCACATCACCCCCATACTCAAAAAGCCCTCCCTGGACCCCTCTGACCCAAACAACCTCAGACCCATCTCCCTGCTGCCACTCACTTCCAAACTCCTGGAGCGCTTAGTCTACAACAGCCTAAGCGCCCACCTAACTGACAACAACCTCCTTGATCCACTACAGTCCGGCTTCCGTCCCCTACACTCCACCGAAACCGCCCTCCTCAAAATCACCAACGACCTACTAACCGCCAAAGCCAAAGGCGACTACTCTGTCCTCCTCCTCCTGAACCTCTCCGCGGCCTTCGACACAGTTGACCACCCCCTCCTCCTTAATAAACTACTCTCCCTTGGCATCAGAGACACCGCTCTCTCCTGGTTCTCCTCGTACCTATCCCGACGCTCCTTCAGTGTCACCTACAATGGTGCCACCTCCCCCTCACTCCCCCTCTCTGTTGGGGTCCCCCAGGGCTCTGTCCTTGGACCCCTTCTCTTCTCCATCTACACCTCCTCCCTTGGCAAACTCATACACTCCCATGGCTTCAACTACCATCTCTATGCTGATGACACTCAAATTTACCTCTCCACCCCTCACCTCACCTCCACTTTCTCCGCCCGCATCACTCACCTCCTAAACGACATCTCTGACTGGATGTCGCTCAATTTCCTCAAACTCAACCTCTCCAAAACCGAGCTTCTCGTCTTCCCTCCTGCCCGCGCCCCCCCCCCCCCCCATCCTATCCATCACTACTAACATCACCACCATCAATCCCGCCCCGCAAGCCAAAGTCCTTGGAGTCATTCTGGACTCTAACCTCTCCTTCCAACCTCATGTCAAATCGCTCACAAACACATGCAGACTCCACCTCCGCAATATCGCCAAAATACGCTCCTTCCTTACCCCAGACACCACTAAACTACTTGTGCACTCCCTGATTATCTCACGCCTTGACTACTGCAACTCCCTCCTCACCGGCCTACCCCAGTGCAGGCTCTCCCCGCTTCAGACCATCCTCAACTCAGCGGCTAGACTCATCCACCTCACCACCCGCTCCACCTCTGCCACCCCCCTCTGCCTCTCCCTCCACTGGCTCCCTATCGCCCAACGCATCAAATTCAAACTACTCACTCTGACCTACAAAGCCATTCACAACACTGCCCCTAACTACCTCACCAACCTGATTCCCAAGTACCACCCTACCCGTACCCTTCGCTCTTCACAGGACCTCCTTCTATCTTGCTCCCTGGTCTCCTCCTCACACGCACGTCTGCAAGACTTCTCCAGGTCCTCCCCCATCCTCTGGAACTCACTACCCCAATCCATCAGACTGTCACCTTCCCTCCTCACCTTCAGGCGCTCCCTGAAAACCCACCTCTTCAGGGAAGCCTACACCACCCTCACCTAACTGCTGCTCTCCTTCATTCCTCCTACCACTCCATCCCCCACAGCCACTTCCTCCTGTACCACTACCCCCTCCCTCCTAGATTGTAAGCTCAAAAGAGTAGGGCCCTATAACCCCTCGTGTGCTGTTTGTAGTTGCTGTAATGTTTCATGTATTGTCCCCCCCTCTATTGTACAGCGCTGAGCAAACCCTTTGGCGCTATATAAACTCAATGTAATGTAATGTAATGTAATGTAATCAATAGAAGAATTTATTTGTTTACCACAAGTTTTTGGAAAATGACAAAAAAAAACAAAATTACACAAAATTGTCATTTAAATACTTTATTGCTCACACATGCTATATGTATATGTAGAATTACTCCCCAAAATACATTCTGCTACTTCTCCCGAGTACAGGGGTACCACATGTGAGAGACATTTTGGCAGTCTAGCAAAGTACAGGACCCCAAAATCCAATAAGCACCTTCAGGCTTTTAAAGGGCTTTATTTCCTCATTACACTTCCAGACTACCTATCACAGTTTTGGAGGCCCTGGAATGCCAGAATAGCACCAACCCCCCCCCCCCCACCCAAATGACCAATTTTTGGAAAGTAGACACCCCAAGGAATTTTTATAAGAAGCATGATGAGTATTTTTCAGATCTTGTTTGTTGCCACAAGTTTTTGGAAAATGAAGAAAGAAAACAAAAACATATTTTTTCTTTTCTTTTTTTATATTTCAAAACCCTGTGAGAAAAAAATGAGATCTGCAAAATACCTACCATGCCTCTTTTTAAGTTCCTAGGAGTGTCTACTTTCCAAAAAGGGGTCATTTGGGGGGGGGGGGGGTTGGTGCTATCCTGGCATGTCAGGGCCTTCAAAACTGTGATAGGTAGTGAGGAAGTGAAATGAAGAAGTGACAGGCTTTCAAAGTGGTCATTGGATTTCAGGCTCCTGTATGTGGCTAGGCTCCCAAAAGTCTCACACGTGTGGTATCCTCATACTCGGTAGGAGTGGCAGATTGTATTTTGGGGTGTAATTCCACATATACCCATGGCTTGTGTGAGAAAAAAATCATTTAAATGACAACTTTGTGTAAAAAAAAAAAAAAATGTTTTTGTCATTTTCCAGAAACTTGTGGAAAAAAAATAAATCTTCTATGGACACAATATGTCTGTCAGCAGATAGCTTAGGGTGTCTACTTTCTGAAAAGGGGTCATTTGGGGGTATTTTAGCACCTCAAGAAATGTGATGGGCAGTCAGAAAGTAAAAGCTGTGTAAACTTCAATTATCTATACCATAGTTTGTAGATGCTATAACTTTCGCACAAAGCAATCAATATACACTTATTGGGATTTTTTTTACCAAAAACATGTAGCAGAATACATTTTGTTTACATATTGTTTTTTTTTTTTTCAAAATTTTGGGGGTTTCTTTGTTTATAGTGCAAAAAATAAAAACCGCACAGGTGATCAAATACCACCGAAAGAAAGCTCTATTTGTGTTAAAGAAAGTACATAAATTTTGTTTGAGTGCAGCTTTGTATGACCGCGCAATTGTCAAACTAGCGAAGCGCTGTATAGCAAAAAATGGGATAAATTACAGTATCTATACCATAGTTTGTAGACACTATAACTTTTGCACAAAGCAATCAATATACACTTATTGGGATTTTTTTTACCAAAAACATGTAGCAGAATACATTTTGGCTTAAATTTATGACTAACTTTGAGTTTACGATATATTTTTTATAGCCAAAATAGAAAATATCGGGGGGTTTTTTCAAAATTTTTGTGGTTTTGTTTATAGCGCAAAAAAAAAAAAGCGCACAGGTGATAAAATACCACCAAAAGAAAGCTCTATTTGTGTGAAAAAAAGGAAGTGAATTTCGTTTGGGTACAGCATTGCATGACCACGCAATTATCAGTTGAATTAGTGCAGCGCAAAACAGCAAAAAAAGGCCTGGTCATTAAGGGGGGTAAATCCTCAGGAGTGCAAGTGGTTAAAGACATCATTTTAAATGTAAACTGTAAAAAAAAATATTAAAAATTTTCTCACAAAGTGAAATCCTCTGGATTTATATGTGGATGTTGACAAACAAGTACTTTGTATTTCAGATACATATTGACAAGTAATGTCTCATTAATTATATGAAAAATATTAACATATGGACATACTCTATGACCCCAGGATCTTGGCAGTACCCTTGCTGAAGGAAGGCAGATATTTACATATGTGTAATTAGAAGCAGTATGTTTGTTAGGCTGGCCTACTGAAATCATTAAATTATTCTATGCTAGTCAACAATAGTTGCTGTAAATGAGGATGTGTAACATATGCTGTTTTACAACAAGAGTTCACTACTGAGACCTGTGTGTCACAAGGTCCTCACCTATGACAGAGTGTATTTATCAGTTTTTAGAGGAATAAATTCCTTGCTCTCTAATTATTACTGATTCTGCTCTAAAATGCCTATTGTCACATTCCTTATTTTTGTCTGTGATCCTCTACTGTTATGTATCTTCAAGATTATATTTCATGTTCTGGCTTTCTCTGCCAATGCCTTGCATATGGATGTATGCCTCTTTCACTCTCTCTGTCACTGTCCTCCTATCAGATTATGCAGCAACTAAGCGCAATCCCTTTATCCCTATCTCACATCTTGAAAAATGAAAGGCAGAGCTTCATTCCCTTATGCCTAAAAATAACTTGTGCTTTCAGTTCTAGACACACATCAGTAGTGGCAGTACTTGCACCTGCTGCTTCCTCAAAAACCACTGACAGTGGGAAGCTGTCATATATAGAAGAGATAGAAATACCCATACTATATATGATGTTTTGCTCCCGTCATAAAAAAGTAACCGAATGGACAAAAAGTGTGCACATTCGTAGGAATGCCCAAACAGTCAAAGTTGGATCTGAACCAAGCACTCATCCTTACTACAGACCAGCTAGATCCAAGGTAAGTATTAATTCAATATGCAGTAATATACATATCCTTTAGACTAGGATTGCTTTGTTCTTATTTTTTTATTAATAGTTGTTTTTTTATTGTATGCATACATTTTGATAAGCAAAGATATTTTGAAACAATCTGTTTTCTTTATGTCACTATAAAGAATTTTTGGAAAAATCATGCCAAGCATAAGGTTGGTGATACAAATTGTTAGAATGTATGTTCCGTTTTACATTAAATAGTCACATTTAAAAGAGAAAAAGGAGAGAAGCGCCTCTAAGTGCAATAAGTCTTTTAATTCAAGTCTAAATGTAGAAACACTCACATGTGTGAAGTAATCATAAGCTTAAAAACCATGGTTAACAATAGTTAGCGGTGGGGTGGTAACCCGGGTGAAGAGCCGTCATCTTACTGCAATGTGGGGAGGTCAGCTCTTCTCGGCTGGAACAGTGTGGTGGCTGGAGGGGAACAGCGGTGAGGCCGGCCTGCATGCACGTCCTCCCTCAGAGCCGGCTGGAACGTAGCGGTGGCGTGGCCGTGATGACGTCAGATCCCAGGGTGCACTGCAATGCGTTTCGGAGCACGCACTGGCCGTGGAAGGCAGAAGTGCACTCCTTTTTCACTCCATTTAAAAGATAGCTGCACTTTCAAACAAAGTACTCTGCTCTGTGTTCATACACACTGGGGTACAATATGCTGAGTTCAAATCGGTTAATTTACTTGGCAATATTGTATGCTTTGGGCCTAGTTACACAGTTCCATTTTGGTCTGCAGCATTAAGCTGCATAAACTAATGCAAAACCCTTGGTAAATTTTGTATGACTCTGTACATTGAAGTCTTATGCTTTTTGCCTCCCCCGACCTAAACCACCTTATCCCTCCCCAGATGCATATGTCAGGAATCTACAGCAGTGATGACAAAATCTGTGTGACTATACTCAGAAAGCTGAGACCAGATTGTTTACACTTTAAGTGAGATTTGTTTACAGTGAAACAAACTTCATCCAGACACCAAAACACATAAAACATAAAAATAACATGACCAAATACCCCAGTGACAGAATGTCTGACTAATAAAGCTACCAAACAGGAAACCTAACTAATTAACTATATACAATATGTACAAAATCAGGAACATGGACAAACAAGGTAAACTAGAAATGCAGTGAACAGTTGGAAAGGGGGAACCAGGACTGGTATAAGGAACAAATAAGAGGCAGCAGGGTACAGGATGCAGGGCAGGAGCAAGATCAGTAAGAGAATAAAATGGCATACAATATCTGGCAGCAAGCAAGGCAAAACACTGATGCAATGTGTAATAGCAGAAGAAGATCTATACTGTATACCAGCCAAGCAGGCAGCATCAGGTGGAGACTGATTATTAGAATGTGCCGGCTGCTGGGAGAGACTTGCTGTTGGACACTGGAACTACAGTCTTCCACTCTGGGACGCACAGTGCCACCAGTAGGTGATTCAGGTCCTGACAGCATACTTCCCTTCCATGATCTTTGTCCATTGCAATGTTTATGTCCTTTGACTAAAATCTTAATTTCAAAGGCCATGTTTGCACAATAAATCCCCAAAGACTTGTATAGGACCACCTCACAAGAGATTTAAATATCACTGAAGGATGCTCAAGTGAATAAAACTTTACTTCTCAGCTACAATGAAATTGGTAGGAGCATTCAGAACAGTAGCAAACCAGAGATAATTAGTATACAAGTGCTCTTTACACATTTAAAACCAGGTTTCTGTTAAGGATGAGCTTCAGGTTTAGCCCAAATTCTGGTTCAAACCTAATTTCAGCTATTTGAAATTCAGATTCAATTTGTGATCTGCGGGACACCAGTCAAGATGGCGCCAAGTTGACATGAGGAGGAGTATAGTGAAGACTCACACTCAGCTTCGGAGGACATGGTGAGAGGCACAGATGCTCCGAATCACCCCCTTACATTGGCCGACATGACTGTCATTGCGGCTGACATTAAGGGAGCATTTTCACCTGCCATTACAGAGCTAAGAGCTGACCTCTTAGCTCTTTCAGACAAGATAGTGGCGGTGGAACAGGCCAACATTAAGAAAGATAAAGCCATTAGGAGATTAGAATCTGCAGCAGACTCCCATACCACACATTTTATTACTATTAACATACAGTTGGAAGATTTGGACAACCGGGGGTAGACGGAAGAATATCATAGTGCGGGGGATTCCTGAATTGGTTTATGCTGATCAAATTAAATCTGCTATGCACTCAGTGTTTAATAGTTTGCTTGACCGACCCTCAGACACTCCTATTGACTTTGTTCGGGCTCATAGAGCATTAAAATCTAAACCATCTAAAATGAACCCACCTAGAGATATAATATGCTGTTTTCAAAGTTTTAGTTTAAAGGAAGATATCACGTTGAAGAACAGACAAGCACTACGCCCTCTATTGGGGCTACTCGGAGAACAAGGGATAGCGTACAAGTGGAGATTTCCTTTTGCACTACAAGCTTCTTACAATGGGAAATAGTGCCTGCTTAAGATGCAGGAGGATCTACACGCTTCTGTGAGAGTCTTCATTTACCAGCTATAGACTTACCAGAATGGTGTGCTGAATTCCGCCTCTTCGCAGTGACACACAGTCCATCACATTCCATCACATTCCATCACATTCCTCTTTATATTCACCAGTGAAACCGCCTCATAAAAAAGGGAAATACAGCAGGCAACAGGTGGATGGACTATCCCGCTCGCCGATCCCAAGCAAAGGTCTGTCACAAGTTAGCCCATAGTTTCTTGTTTGTGTATTCTTAGCTCATTGCTGCAGTGCTGTTCATGATCCATTTCACATGTGTGTTTGTCTGTGCTCACCCATGGACGTTGTCTGCTGTTCTCTGGGTTTTATTTCCTTCCCTTCCATCACTTCCTGTCCCGCCTCCTTGATTGCTTGCCTATTTAAGACATGCTCAGTCTAGGCCACTTTGCCTGAACAACTTCCTAGTTGTCTGAGCTTGTGTGTTGCTATTGCCTGTATCCTGCATTGACTACTCATGTACTGACCCCGGCTTTGTTCTCTGACTGTGCTTGTTTTCCACCCGTCCTGACCTCAGCTAGTCTATCGGATTTCCATTTGTCTCCTCCCATTGTAATCTGCTCCTATGAGTCGTCTCCGTATCCTCAGCTGGGCATACTCGGGGGCCGCGACATGATCCCAGCTTGCTGTAAGTCCATCCCCACCATCAGAGTCTCTGGTGAAGAAGCAGGCTGGGGCTTAGACTCTGCGCCCTGGGGAACCCCAAGTTGATTATCTACAAGGGCTCACTACCACAGGTGCTGACAGTTTGCTCAGGCCTACCAAGATGTTTCTTGTAGTAAAGCTGCTCCCCTGCCTACTCCTATAATGGGCCCCCTTCCGGTGCTGTCCACCTCTAGTTCCTTACCCTCTTTGCTGCGCAAACCATCGGTCCCTTCACATACTGTGCAGCTCAGAGCTCCTATTTCACTACTTTTTGGATGGGTGGAGGCCCAAACATCTGTGACCTTGGTACCATCTGAGTTCCCAGCTTCATGTGCCCTGCCTGCTGAGACCCCAAAACTCCCTTCAGCTGCTTTGGACCCAGCCGTGGTTTCCACATTAATAGCTACTGTGCCTTCTGTCCCCTGTCCCGCCCCCATACACCTTACTGTGTCCTCTGTCCCCTGTCCTGCCCCAATACACCCTACTGTGCCCTCTGTCCCTTGTATTACCCCAGGTTCCTGTTCTGCACAGCCTGTCTTGCCCACTGTACAAACCAAAGCCTTCACACCTACGCCTGTCTCCTCCCTGGCAGCCTCCTCACCAGACCCTTCATCCTGGTTATTGGTGTCTGCTCAAGCCCAGCTTCCTGTCTTATGTTCCCCCATTCTTACCCCTTCTGAGGCAAATGTTTCCAAGAATTTACATCTGTCAGCTTCCAAGTACAAAGTAGCTGCAAATTGTCATCGCCGGGTGAGTCCCAAATTTTTCCCTGGTGACAAGGTTTGGAATATCCATCTACGAGTACGCTCTATGAAATTTGCTCCTCATTTTATTGGTCCATTTACCATCCTCTGCCAGGTCAATCCTATTGCTTTCAAACTTCGCCTCCCTTCACATGTGAGAATCCCTAATGTTTTACATGTTTCTCTTCTAAGACCGTACATCATCAACAGGTTTCCCCATCCTCATCGTCATCCTTCCCCAATAGTGAATACTTCAGATCAGTATATAGTCAAGCAAATCTTGGATTCTAAATTCATCAGAGGGAAGCTCTTGTATCTAATTGACTGGAAGGGCTATGGTCCTGAGGAGAGGTGTTGGATTCCTTCTACTGATATTTCTGCACCCGTCTGGTGGAATTTTTTCATCAGAAGTTTCCCCTTAAGCCTGGCCCTAAAAAAGTGTGGGGGGGGGGTACTGTCACAAGTTAGCCTGCAGTTTATTGTTTGTGTATTCTTACCTCCTTGCTGCAGTGGTGTTCCTGATCCATTTCACGTGTGTTTGTCTGTGCTCACCCATGGGCGTCATCTGCTGTTCTCTGGGTTTTATTTGCTTCCCTTCCATCACTTCCTGGCTCGCCTCCTTGCTTGCCTGCCTATATAAGACATGCTCAGTCTAGGCCACTTTTCCTGAGCAACTTCCTAGTTGTCTGAGCTTCTGTGTGTTGCTATTGCCTGTATCCTGCATTGACTACTCGTGTACTGACCCTTGCTTAGTTTTCTGACTGTGCTTATTTTCCGCCTGTCCTGACCTTGGCTAGTCTATCGGATTTCCATTTGTCTCCTCCCATTGTGCTCTGCTCCTGCGAGCGGTCTACTCACCCTCAGCTGGGTGTACCCGGGGGCCGAGACCTGGTCCCAGCTTGCTGCAAGTCCATCTCCACCATCAGGGGCTCTGGTGAAGAAGCAGACTGAGGCTTAGACTCTGCACCCTGGGGAACCCCAAGTTGATTATCTACAACGGCTCACTACCACAGGTGCTGACAAGGTCTGTGGCATGGAGAACTTACCTGACAGCCTAATAGTGATCATTCACATAATATACCAACCTTGTGGGGTTATTCAGGTGGTATTTTTTTTTTTTCATAAAGTTTATTAATAAACTCAGAGCATACAATACGTACAGGTAATACAAGGTATCAGTCGGAAATACAATAGGAGGTAATACACATACAGCAAACAAAAATATACATAGCAATACATAGACAAAGAATCAGACATAAGTCATCCCAGGGAAAAGAAAACGGGGAAAAATGAGAACATGAGAGCGCAGGAATATTAAAGGCATATCTGGTCTCAAGACCTTATTCAGCATATTAGAATCACAGCACTGGCAGGGTCGGTATTTTTTTTATTGTAAATTTTTATTGAAGGCCAAAGCCCATTTTTTCAGAACAAGGTTACAACAACACTTTAGGTGAGAACGTTGCAGTGAAAGAAATACACAATCAATGTAAAAGAGAACAAAAACAAAAGAAAAAAAGAAATATGAACATATTTAGACAGCATGGTAAACTGTACATCACAAAACACAAGACAACATAAACCTGCACGTTGTTGGGTTACAGTAATTGTCAGAGGCTTGGTAAGTAAAGTGGTATCTGAACTATATAAGGCGGAGGGAGAGGGGGAGAGTAAGGATTTCTACCATAGGGAGAGTGATCCCATGGTTCCCAAATAGATCAAAAATGACCTGAATAGTCACAAGGGCTGTAAGATATTCCATTTCTCTTCTTTCAGAGATTGCTCTGATGAGTTAGTGTGTGGGCATCAACTGATCTCCAGAGTCGTGGTATCACCCATCTAGCAGCCATCAGAATATGTATTCCCAACCTCTTAGATTGCTTAGAAATACCCCTAAAGGGTAGCCCCAAAAGATAGTGTAGCGGGTTTAGGGGAAGGTTAACAGTGAGTACTTGCTCCAAGACCTTTTTTTCCCATAGTCCAATAACATGCAATCTGTGGACAAAACCAAAAGATGTGAGCCAAGGTGCTTTCTCCTCCCATGCACCTCCAGCACTTGTCACACAGATTTGGGTTATTCGCATGAAGCACTACAGGGGTCTTGTACCAATGCATCAATATTTTATAAATGTTCATCATACACAACACAACGAGAGGTTTTAGTAACAGAGTCCCAAATCATCTGTCAATATTTCAGAGAGATTGGACATTGAAGTTTATTTTCCCATCTGTTCATATAACGGGACTATAAGGGGACTGCTATTGAGGAGTAGATATTTAAAGAGGTGATAAGATGTTGTTGGGAGGGACCTATAGCCCATATCTTTTCAAAATCTGTAGGGCAAGCTAAAGTCAGAAGAATTCAAGGTATGGAAATAATGACGGAACTGAAAATAGGCATATCTGGTTGATGCAGGTAAAGTGGATTACCACGCCCTAAGCTCTTCAAATGACCAAATCCTGTGTGAAACAGGATTTATCAGATGATAGAGTTGGAATATCCCACTAATTGCCCAAGAGCTCATCTGTGGGTAAGACAGACTATCTGGGAGTTCTGGATTATACAAAACATTCAACAATGGAGAGCATATGGACAATAACTGCTGGAGTTTCACACAGGTTGACCATATTTTGAGGGTGAATTTCATAGATTCAGGCATGGGGGGAAGGGAAAGGGGTGATGCATAATGTGAAGGGCTTGGCAATGAACATGTGTGGATCGGATAAATATATTCTAATTCAATCTCTGTCCATCTGTTCTGGGGTTTTTGGGTGAACCATGACAGCATTTGTCTCAAATGGGTGGCTAAATAATATTTGATGAAATCCAGTGCCCCTAAGCCTCTGTTGTTTTTAGCGGTCAGAAGAACCGTTCTTGCTATTCAAGGCTTTCTGGCATGCCAAATAAATCTAAGGAATGCTCACTGTAAAGTTTGTAGTTGAGCTTGCAGTAATGCCATTGGGAGAGTTTCAAAAAGGTAAAGTAGCTTTGGTAGAATTGACATCTTTAACACAGTTACTCTACCCAGTAAAGATATGTTTAATTAGAGGGGCTGAAAGCAAAAAGTAATCTAGTCTGGTGTAGATATGATGCACCGGGGAAAAGAACGAAAACTGTTTAGCATTCAGGTGTTGTATTCTTCAAACATCAAACAGCTTATGTCCGCTGATCCATTGACGAAAGGAGGTGGACTGTTTTAAAACATGTTTTGAGGGCATTTGTCCCCAAAGGGCTCTCCTATCTAGGGCTGCTGATGTAGATAAATTAAAGTCTCCTCCAATAATCATGAAAGGGTGTGAAGATGATAAATACCATATTGACATTACAGTAGTATAAATCTTCCCTGGGTGTCTAGTACAGAAGATAACACCAGGACAGGGCAACCTTTCTTGATAAAAATAGCGACACCAGCTTTACCTGTGCCATTCATGGCGGAGTATGCTACAGGAAAATACTTGATGGCAAAGTTAAGTGAACTTCCCTTTTGGAAATGTGTTTCCTGGATAAGAATATCATCAGCTTTAGACTGACGGAATCCCCTAAGAGCTATCGACCTCTTCCTCATTGAATTTAAACCCTTAACATTACATGAGTAAAGTTGTAAAGACATGTTGGCGTATTCTGAATATGAGGCAGTTGTGTGCAGGGCAGTATGACAAATAAACCATGCTGTTCTAAAAAAAGAGTAACACAAAAAAATTGACTAAAAAGACGCATCCAATGTGTCACAAAATTACTGGCAGACACAGAGTAAACAAATCCAAAAAAGGAAAAAAATTGCAGACATAGTGAGATACTAAAATATGGAGGCTGCCTGAGCAGCCAAGGTTGCCCAGGCATCTACAGCAATATCTGTAGATGTTTGGGTATGACATAGGGAGGGTGAAAACCAAGCAGTAACTTTACTCCTCCAAATTAATCAACAAATAATAGGATATCATCTGAGAAAATCCCGATAAGGTGTCGGAGGTATCCTCAAGAGGATATCAAAATTGATGGGCAAAGCATATCTATAGACATTAAGTCTTAAGTGGGAACAGCTTTACTAAGCATGATGTCATCAAGTGATAAAAGAAAACCGGGATGCAGGAGACCGTTGAGGGATCGGGAGGCAAGTCTTGTTTCTGGATCTTTTTCAGGGGGATGGCGCTGCCCCCCGGCAGGAGTAACACATGTGGCAGCTGTTGACTGAGAATGGGCAACAAGTGAGGCACAGCAGTGCATACTGTGGGCTGCTGAAAGGTGTCCGACTCTCATTTCCAGATCACTGTCAGAGATCAGGGTAGAAGGAAGACATCGGGCTTTCCTGATCATGGCTCCTGGGGTGGCTGGCAGGTGACTGCTGGAATCTATCTCTCCCAAATAGACAAAAGAGTGAGAATCCTCATCCATGGATTGAGATCCATACAGATTTAAAAGCAGGGAATGTAATTGTGTAAAATTATTTTGTCTAAATTTAAAATTGCAAGAAAATAAATTGTTATGTTCAGAAGCAATATGCCCATTCAATAGCTTAGAAACTGTGGCCTATGCATACAGACGTAATAACCATGGTAACATTTTTCTATATTTAGTTGACAAAAAGACACACATTTTCCATTTCCAGATGCAATCTGCATGCTTCCTTTTTCCTAGAAATTTTGGCCTATCCAACATATGCTACAACAGTGTGCTGCAAATCTGTATAATTTTGTTTTTTCGATTTAAAACAGAAAGACGCCAATTCTTTTTTAGGACACAATATGCCCACTCAATCACTCAGAAATTGATGCATGTCCCTAAAGGCTTAATAGCTGTGGTGCAAAACTAAAAATTTTCCATCTTCAGTTTCTAAAAAAAGACATTTATTTTCTATTTTTACAAACAATCTGCTTGTTCTCTCTGTCAAAAATTGCGGCTTATTTGATCAAAGCATCAAAAGTATGGTGTAACTTTTATACATTTATCTTTTTGAATTAAAAACAAAAAGCCTAATTTTTTATTTCCAAATACAATTGCGTTCTCAACCTCTTTGATGTTATGGCCTATCCAGGAAGGCTTAAAAGCTATGGTCCAAATATATGACATTTTTCTATCTTAGGCTAGGTTCACACTGATGTGGTGCAAATTTACACATTTTTCAAGTGCGATTATAGGAGCACCTCCAGTGCAATGATGCTGCAGTTCAGCTTAGATTGTTCATGTGGTTTTGATACAGCTCCCTCTCTCCCTCTCTCGCACTGCATTTGGATTGCACATATGTGAATGGCCTCCATAGAAAACCATGTTATTGACTATTTCATGCAATTCTGTGACTGCTGGAATGCATCTAAAAAGTGAAGCAGTGTGAACTAGGGCTGACATCTGAGAAAAGACTAATTTCCTTTTTCTTATTCAAATTCTTTATTTTAAACAAGTGTACAGCTGCAATGGAAATGGAGAGGCTCAGTCCTGCTGTGCTGCTTGGTTTTACATAAATTCAAAGGGGGGAGGAAATTAAGGGGATTTAAATAAGAAAGGGGGAGGAAATTGGGAGAAAACTAGGAATAAAAAACAGAAGAATGATGAAAAATGGAAATATGGTTAGGAAACGCAAATAGGAAGGAGGAGATGCACAGCTTAAATGGGAATAGGTAGGGAAAGGGAGCACAGGAAGAGGAAAAAGACAAGAAGGGAAGAGAACGAATGTAAAATGATAAAAGATACAAAAAGGACCGTCCCAAAAGGTTGAAAAGGCCTGCCTAGAAAGCAACCAAAATGTATTCCTGTCCTGCAAGGATATGCTTCCCCTCATCGAAAATAGGAACTGGTGCCAATAAAACCAGGTTTTATAGAAAACAGCCAACCTATTACTTTGGGAAGGTGTTAAGTCCTCAATTCATTCTCCTGTACTTTATTTAACCACAAATTAGTTAAGAAAGAAGGGGCTTCTGCTCTCCAGCAGACTGGAATACAGGCCTTAGCAGCATTCAGTAGATGCTGAAAAAGCTATTTTCTATAGACTTTGGTTAGGATCTGGTTATTATGAAGAAAAATTAAAAGTTACAGGGGGATAACAAAATCCGTAAAGCATTGAGTCAGGTCACATACTCCTTGCCTAAAAAAGCCAACAATTTCCATGACCATAAGATACTCTATGTAAGATAGTACCTTCCTATCTTTGTGAGGGGATATAACTAGTTTAAAAACCACCCCAACAATCACGCATGGAGTAGACAGGGAACATAACTTATCTAGAGTTTGAGAAAGAAACAATAGCTAACCAGAGTTGGGCACATACAGATTCAAAAGTACAAATGTAAAGCCCTCGTAAATTCATTTCAACAAGACATAGTGGCCCAGTGGGTCGACCCGAGAGGAGGAGACCCTCAGGGAGCAGTTTTTCCAGATTAAAATAGCTACTCTGGCTTTCCCGAAGGGATCAAAAGCTGAATAGGATTGTAGAAAGCTCTTGGAGGCAAAGCAAAAAGAGCCATCCTGTTTGAAATGGGTTTCCTGAATTAATATAATATCTGCTTCTGAGGATCTGAACTCCTTCAGAACCATCCAGCATTTTTGGACTGAATTAAGTCCTTTGACAATATATGACAACAGCCTTAAAGCCATCATGAGAGAGTAATGGATGTAGCAGCTGTGCAACCTGAGCAACAGAAAAATTATCATCGATGAGACAAAACAGAAAACAACAGAAATAGAGAACCAGGTGATTAGCATGGCAACAGGCCTTGTACCTACAAATGCATCACACAGAACAGAAGCCTCAGGGGTTACGGCTGGAAACAAAGATATCATCAGGGATATCCCGAGTCATCGAGTCATCAGGGTTGAAAGCCTGACGCACAAGGGGGCAACATGGCAGTTGACCCTAAATGGCAAGTACTTGCCTCAGTAATCCACATAACAGCTGTAATCAGGACATACTAATTAGGAAGAGATAATAAAAGTTTCTAAGGCACTCATGTGGGCATAGAAGTTCAATTAACAGAGCGAGAAACCTGATACTTAAGAGAGTCAGGTGGTGGGGCCCCCCTAACCAGGAAGTTGTGGTCATTGTGGAGTGCGTGGAAACCTTTTCTTCCCGGGTTTAACAGGTGTCCAGATCTTGCGTGGAGTAGCAGAGGATCTGGATGATGTAGGAGGTTGCAGTAAGGCCTCTTCTGGCAGGGGAGGGAGTCCAGCTGTAAAGGAGGAGTCTGCTTTATGCAGGTCATGGAGTAAGACTTGGGCATTATTCTTGGAGACAACACGCCTAAAAGGAAATCCCCACCGGTAAGCGATCTGGTGCTGCAGGAGATGAGTAGAGACCAACTTCAAGACACGTGATGGGGGATAAATCACTGAAAATCTGAAGCCTGTCTCCTTCAATTCTAGGGAGGACTTGTTGCAGGTAGAAGTGAGCAAAGATTCTTTGTTATGATCCGCCAGGCGGAGCCTTCCGGCTGCCAACTGATAGACCAACCCAGAGCGTGGGGTCTAAGCCCGGGCTGTGCCTTCACCAGGGCCCCTGATGGTGGGGATGGACTTGAAACAGTCCCGGGCCAGGTCACGACCTCTGGGCGGGCCCACCGGCGGCTGGGAAGGCCTCCGGGGATGCGTGTAGGTACCGGGAGAGCCAGATATGAGGCGGATGACGGCCCCAGCAGGGTGGCACGGATAGTGGTTCCGTGGGGGGTAAGCGGGGTACCAAATCAGCGGGCAAGGAGTAGTCAGGTCACATGCAGGGTCAGCCAGGTAAATCAGTCCGTAGAATAGTCAGGATATCCGAGTCAAAACGCAGGAGCAGGCAGAGTAGTCAGGACAAGCCGGGTCAAACACAGGGGCAGGCAGCGTAGTCAGGGTCGAAAACAGGGTCACAGAACAGGAGCAGGTATCCAGGATCACATAAGACCTTGCGGCAATGGGTGACAGTGCAGGGCATCTTTAAATAGTGCGCCCTGCACTGTCATTGGCTGGCTGGGACACGCCCCCGGCTGTCATTGGACGCCTGAGGCGCGCCCTCGACTCTCTACTGCGCATGCGCTGCGTCCTGTCAGCCGCGGCTCGCCGCCAGTGCGCATGCGCGGGGGGACGGCGCCGTGATGCAGGATTCCGGCGCCGTGATCCCTGACATTCTTTGATGTCAAAGTAGTGAAAACGAATAACATCTCTGGGCCTAGTTTCCTCAGGAGGCTTCGGGCCTAATGGTCTATGGGCCCGGTCCATGTGCCAATCAACATCTGGGACCTTGGGGGCCAGAGTAGTAAACAGAGATGGCAAGTAACGCTGAAGTTGGGAATCAAGGATCGTTTCAGAGATGCCACGAACACGAATATTCTGGAGGCACTCCCTGATTTCCAGGTCTGCCTGCTGAAGCTTTAACAGACATGGAATGTTTCAGATTCACATTATCCTCTTCCAGGACACGTACATATTACACCATTCATCAAACTTTGATTCCAGGTGGTCTGTGCGGTCTCCCAATTAGGTAATCTCCCCCCTAAGCTCCAGAGTCAGTTTCCAAATTTCAGTAGAGATAGTGCGGGTAATGTTGTGTAAAAATACTTGCAGTTTGTCCTTCAGGATATCCACCGTAAGAGAGGGGAGCACCAGAGTAGGAAGCAAGGCAGCAGGGGCATCTGTGTCTGTCCCCTACATTTTAGCAGATCCTCCGGAGCACTCACTCAGACACCTGAAACTACTTGAGGCCGGGGATGCAGGCCTAGTAAAAAAAAGAATGGAAGGCTTCGGATCCAGAGGAGACGGTTTGGGTGCCTTCCAATGCCCAGTTTTGCTCATGGATGTGCCTGAGGGCATCCTGACTTGGGGAAGAGCACTCCTGGAGCTGTGGATGGTGCAGAAGAGTAACAGGAGGTCTGTGAAGGCTGAGGATTGGCAGAGCTCACACCTCACTCACCCGCCATCTTGGGCTGCTGCGCATGCTCCTCGCAGTGGGAGATTTTAATATGGTATTTGATAATAGGATAACCAGATTTCCACCAGGCCCTTTGAAAAATCAAGCAGTGGATGGTCTATTATCCCAATTAATTGGGGAGGTGGGATTGAGAGACATATAGAGGCTGCAAAACCCTAATGACCTGCAATACTCTTGTTTTTCCAGAAGCTTCTCTGGTTACTGTAATGGATCTAATAAAACAGTTTGGACGATTTTCAGGTCTGACAATAAATTGGAACAATGCTTTTGCCGTTAGATTCTCTTGAGTGATGATTGCCCCTGGAGGTCTCCCAGGTAAGAATAGTTGATAAAATTAAGTATCTGGGGATATATATAACAGGTGATCCTAGGCAGTATATATCTGATAAAATAGCCCCATTAATAGATGAATGTAAACGTAAGGGGAGGATATGGAGCAGTCTTCCCTTGTCAGTAATGGAATGGAGTAATTTAATTAGGATGATTTGGATGCCACAACTATTATATGTACTACATAACTCACCAATGTGGATACCTAAACAGTGGTTTCAGAGAATAGATACTATCTTTAGGGAACTTATATGGAAGGGAGAACAGTCTAGAATGGGTTTGCGAACATTGCAATTACCTAAAGATAAAGGCGAACTTGCATTGCCACACCCCTGGAGCTACTTTCTTGCAGCACAGTTACAACATCTAATGGGGAGTAATTGCTGATGGGGGAAGATTTAAGTAAAAAAATGATGTTAGAAGGTTCATGGCATAATATGCTAGTGGAGGTTATGGAAGCAGATGCTTTCCATTTCAAATGTGCCATGCTCTCTATAATTAGTAAGGTATGGAAAACAGTGAAAGCGCTGATGGGTTATAACGGATATACAGAATACTCCCTGCTATGGAATAATAATCACTTACAGGAAATGCTTATGGTAGGGAAAGTTAAGGAATGGGAAGGGTGTGGTGTGAAATATCTTTCACAGTTGTATAGGTCAGAGAATTTTAAATCCTTTCAAGAATTGTAGGAGGAGTATGGCATCCCAGGTATTGGGTCCAGGTTCTTGATGCTATAAACTCTGCATATAAAGTATCTTGTAGGCTGGATCCAATGCTGTGTATATTGGGCTATGTGAATGAGGATAAGGTAGTGAAGGAGGTACAAGAGGCAATAATTCAGTGTTTGTTTCAGAAGCGCAAATTGATTACGCAGAGGTGGCTTTCAGTGGTGCCACCCTAATGTAAGAAGTGGGTGAGGACAGTAGAAGAAACAATAAGGAAAGAAAGATTGGTATATATTAAAAGGGGATGTATAAAGAAATTTCAGAGAACATGAAAACCATGGGTAAATAGAGTAAGCTTAATTGTTGTGGAGTGGGAAGAGATTAGATTGTAACCAGGAAGAGAAGGAAAAGAAAGGAGAACGCCCAAAAGAAAGTTTAAGATGAACCTCTGAAATGTTAGAGATGAAACAAGTAGTGCATTATTATGTTAAGACACAATTGGAATATGTAATGTTAATTGTGAAATTTGTGTATGTTTTATTAAAACTTTTCAATAAAGACAAAATAATAGTATAGTGAGGCCCTCCTAACTAGTTGGTACCACTATAGATTAAGGGATATTACTGACCTCCCCACTAATAGCACATAGTAGCATGGGTTATTGTCCTGGTATGTGAACACCTGGGTCAGCCTGAAGGGACCAGTATTGTATGTACAGTATATATCTATATGTAACACATAGAAGAAAAAACAGGTACATCAATAGTTAATTTGTGGAGCATGAAAGCCCCACTTGTCACCAACTGGGACCTCAATAGATAAAGCAGGTTCTTTACTTTCAATCACAAATAGTTATGATTAGGACGTGCCACTTTGGAGCCTGGTTAGTATCCCCACAGTAACCACCCTGTGTTGGGAGCACCTTCTTTCAATCTTAATGTATTATATCTATAGGTATACCTATTCCAATGGCTCATCTCAAAAAATTACAAACAGACCTCCTTAACTTTGGATGTATAAACGACATAGGGTTCAGAGGTCGGTTCTATGCAACCCGCTCTAATGCAGGGTTAGCATATCCGAGTTTGTTGAATTAATACTATGTTTCTCAACTCTGGGTTGTACCCTCTTGGTCTACCCTACTGGCATATAATCAGTGGATTGAAATTGAGAAACTTTGGATGGCCCTGTTAGGAATGGACTGGCCAGCAATGGTGGGACTCACCTGCCTTTTGATCTGCAGTACCAGGGCTGGCCAGCGGGTGCTCCCAGCAATCAGAGACTCAACCTTTCAGCCAGCTAACACCTGGAACTGATGATGCTGGGGTATTTAAGGGATGGCCAGACCCACAGACTCTGCCTTGGTGTTGTGTTTCTCTTGGGCCCTGTATCCTGTTCCTGCTCTCTGTTCCTGTCTGATTCTCTGCTACCTGTCCTGATCCCTGGCTTGTGACCCTGACCATCCCTCTGCTTGACCCTCTGTACTACGCTGCTTGCTACCTGCTGAACCTGGCCTGTGACCCCGACCATTCTCTGCTTGCTCCCCCTGTACCTACCTGCCCATTGATATTGACCCGGCCTGCCTGACGACGCTTGCTTGTATATACTGTTATCTGTGGGTGGTTGGTTTGGTTTGTTTGCACTGTGTTATGTTTTAGTATTGCACTGCGTTTATGTTTGTATTGTTAGTGTTAATAAATTGTATTGTTTATCACATATCTGAAGTCTGCGTTTCCCTGCATCAGTCACACACCTCTGGTCATACCTGGGAGCCCTGACATTACACCAAGGCCAATCCTGACCAGAAGTGGCTGCACAGGGAAGCCATCTTGGCTTGTTGAGGGGAAGGATGGATCTGGATGAGGTTGCGTATTTATATCTGCTAGTGTTTGATGACAGGGAGTATGCTTATCAGACTCTGAAGGAGTATACCCGGGATGAACTGCTAGAATGTATACGGCTCGCTCATGTTCTAGTAGATCAGGGCATAGAGTTCTCTGAGGTGCAGCCTTTGATTGAAGTTTGTGCTGAGTTGGTTTCATCTGGTTTCCCCGAATGCAGGGATGAATTTTTGCCACCATTTAGTGCAGACCAGGTAGAGTCCCTGGTGTGGTTATTAGAGGATGATGTGGGTTACTTTCTGGAGCGTTATTCCACATGTTCACCACAGACACTAAGAGATTGTATAAACGCAGTGCAGTCATTGACCAGACAGGCTTTGTGTAAGCTCAGCTTTGTTCAACCCATACTGCAGACATGGACAGACTTGTTGCACCCAGCCTCAGTCAGCTTACAAAGACCCAGTCCTGCTTCTAATCTATTTCCTCAAAACTCTATTCCTGCATTCCCAACAGCTCCTCCTGCCCTGCTATCTACCGCATGTCAGTACCCTGTTCCCACTCGCTGCACCTATCCTGCCTTTAACCCTGTAAAAGAGCCCTCTGTAGCAACCGCTCCCTCTCCTGTTCCATCCTCCAGTTCTTCTCTGTCTCCAGCTGCTCCATTCGTTTGCAGACCTGCGTTTACTTGCAGTGCTCCAGTAGTTAAAACCAGAAAAAAGCGAAAATTCTTTCCAACCAATACCATCCTGCCAGTATCCAAACCGGTGAGCCTGCCTTCCGTGGTTCAGCCTGAAGCCTCTCTTCAGCCTGATGCCGGTACGCAGCCTGATGCCTCTCTTCGGCCTGAAGCCTCTACTCGGCCTAAAGCCTCTACTCGGCCTGATGCCTCTACTCGGCCTGAAGCCTCTACTCGGCCTGATGCCTCTACTCGGCCTGAAGCCTCTACTCGGCCTGATGCCTCTACTCGGCCTGATGCCTCTACTCGGCCTGATGCCTCTACTCGGCCTGAAGCCTCTACTCGGCCTGATGCCTCTACTCGGCCTGATGCCTCTACTCGGCCTGATGCCTCTACTCGGCCTGATGCCTCTACTCGGCCTGAAGCCTCTACTCGGCCTGATGCCTCTACTCGGCCTGATGCCTCTAC
This sequence comes from Staurois parvus, assembly GCF_062004578.1. Classification (NCBI taxonomy): domain Eukaryota; kingdom Metazoa; phylum Chordata; class Amphibia; order Anura; family Ranidae; genus Staurois; species Staurois parvus. The sequence goes on from NW_028318102.1 coordinate 3,079,350, forward strand.
TCGGCCTGAAGCCTCTACTCGGCCTGAAGCCTCTACTCGGCCTGAAGCCTCTACTTGGCCTGATGCCTCTACCCAGCATGATGAACTGATCCAGCCTGACGATCCTATTAGGCCAGTTGACTCGATGCCCGCTGTTGATCCGGTACCTGATCCGGTGCCCGCTGTCGAGCCAAATGACCTGATGCCTGGTGACCCAGTGCCCGCTGTCATACCTGGTGACCCGATGCCCGCTGTCGAGCCAGACAATCCGGTACCTGATGACCCGGTGCTCACTGTCGTGCCTGTTGACTCGGAGCCCACTGCCTTGCCAGATGACGCGGTGCCCGCTGTCAAGCCAGACGATCCAATGTCTGACCCAGTGCCCGCGGTCATACCAGTTGACTCGGAGCCCACTGCCTTGCCAGATGACGCGGTGCCCGCTGTCGAGCCAGACAATCCGGTACCTGATGACCCGGTGCTCACTGTCGTGCCAGTTGACTCGGAGCCCACTGCCTTGCCAGATGACGCGGTGCCCGCTGTCAAGCCAAATGACCTGATGCCTGGTGACCCAGTGCCCGCTGTCCAGCCAGACGATCCAATGTCTGACCCAGTGCCCGCGGTCATACCAGTTGACTCGGAGCCCACTGCCTTGCCAGATGACGCGGTGCCCGCTGTCGAGCCAAATGACCTGATGCCTGGTGACCCGATGACCGCTGTCCAGCCAGACGATCCAATGTCTGACCCAGTGCCAGCGGTCATCCCAGTTGACTCGGAGCCCACGGTTGTGCCTGGTGACCCGGCGCCCGCCGCTCCGCCTGAGGGCCCGAGACCTGTCGCTCCATCTGGGGGTCCGGCGCCCGCCGCTCCGCCTGAGGGTCCGAGACCTGTCGCTCCGCCTGGGGGTCCGGCGCCCGCCGCTCCGCCTGAGGGCCCGAGACCTGTCGCTCCACCTGGGGGTCCGGCGCCCGCCGCTCCGCCTGAGGGCCCGAGACCTGTCGCTCCATCTGGGGGTCCGGCGCCCGCCGCTCCGCCTGAGGGTCCGAGACCTGTCGCTCCGCCTGGGGGTCCGGCGCCCGCCGCTCCGCTTGAGGGCCCGAGACCTGTCGCTCCTCCTGGGGGTCCGGCGCCCGCCGCTCCGCCTGAGGGCCCGAGACCTGTCGCTCCGCCTGGGGGTCCGGCGCCCGCCGCTCCGCCTGAGGGCCCGAGACCTGTCGCTCCACCTGGGGGTCCGGCGCCCGCCGCTCCGCCTGAGGGCCCGAGACCTGTCGCTCCATCTGGGGGTCCGGCGCCCGCCGCTCCGCCTGAGGGCCCGAGACCTGTCGCTCCTCCTGGGGGTCCGGCGCCCGCCGCTCCGCCTGAGGGCCCGAGACCTGTCGCTCCGCCTGGGGGTCCGGCGTCCGCCGCTCCGCCTGAGGGCCCGAGACCTGTCGCTCCATCTGGGGGTCCGGCGCCCGCCGCTCCGCCTGAGGGCCCGAGACCTGTCGCTCCGCCTGGGGGTCCGGCGCCCGCCGCCCCGCCTGGGGGCACGATGCCCGTCGCCCCGCCTGGGGGCACGATGCCTGTCGCCCCGCCTGGGGGCACGATGCCTGTCGCCCCGCCTGGGGGCACGATGCCTGTCGCCCCGATGCCTGTCCCCCCGCCTGGGGGCCCGATGCCTGTCGCCCCGCCTGGGGGCCCGATGCCTGTCGCCCCGCCTGGGGGCCCGACGCCGGTCGCCCCGCCTGGGGGCCCGACGCCTGCTGCTCCGCCCGGGGGCCCGGTGCCTGCTGCTCCGCCCGGGGGCCCGGTGCCTGCTGCTCCGCCCGGGGGCCCGGTGCCTGCTGCTCCGCCCGGGGGCCCGGTGCCTGCTGCTCCGCCCGGGGGCCCGGTGCCTGCTGCTCCGCCCGGGGGCCCGATGCATGTCGCCCCGCCCGGGGGCCCGGTGCCTGCTGCTCCGCCCGGGGGCCCGGTGCCTGCTGCTCCGCCCGGTGGCCCGGTGCCTGCTTCTCCGCCTGGTGGCCCGCTGCCTGCTGCTTCGCCTGGTAAACCGATGTGCCTCTGCCCGGAGTGCTGCCCGATGTGCCTCTGCCCGGAGTGCTGCCCGATGTGCCTCTGCCCGGAGTCCTGCCCGATGTGCCTCTGCCCGGAGTCCTGCCCGATGTGCCTCTGCCTGGTGTGCCTCTGCTCGATGTGCCTCTGCCCGGTGTGCCTCTGCCCGATGTGCCTCTGCCCGGAGTCCTGCCCGATGTGCCTCTGCCCGATGTGCCTCTGCCCGGAGTCCTGCCCGATGTGCCTCTGCCCGATGTGCCTCTGCCCGATGTGCCTCTGCCTGATGTGCCTCTGCCCGGTGTGCCTCTGCTCGATGTGCCTCTGCCCGGAGTCCAGCCCGGTGTGCCTCTGCCCGGAGTCCAGCCCGGTGTGCCGCTGCCCGGAGTCCTGCCCGGTGTGCCAGTCTTTGATATCCCGCCAGTTACCAGACCCGGGCGGTGGAACATTTTGCCCAGCTAGGACTGTTTGGAGCGTCCTGAGGCCGCTCCTTGGGGGGGGGGGTACTGTTAGGAATGGACTGGCCAGCAATGGTGGGACTCACCTGCCTTTTGATCTGCAGTACCAGGGCTGGCCAGCGGGTGCTCCCAGCAATCAGAGACTCAACCTTTCAGCCAGCTAACACCTGGAACTGATGATGCTGGGGTATTTAAGGGATGGCCAGACCCACAGACTCTGCCTTGGTGTTGTGTTTCTCTTGGGCCCTGTATCCTGTTCCTGCTCTCTGTTCCTGTCTGATTCTCTGCTACCTGTCCTGATCCCTGGCTTGTGACCCTGACCATCCCTCTGCTTGACCCTCTGTACTACGCTGCTTGCTACCTGCTGAACCTGGCCTGTGACCCCGACCATTCTCTGCTTGCTCCCCCTGTACCTACCTGCCCATTGATATTGACCCGGCCTGCCTGACGACGCTTGCTTGTATATACTGTTATCTGTGGGTGGTTGGTTTGGTTTGTTTGCACTGTGTTATGTTTTAGTATTGCACTGCGTTTATGTTTGTATTGTTAGTGTTAATAAATTGTATTGTTTATCACATATCTGAAGTCTGCGTTTCCCTGCATCAGTCACACACCTCTGGTCATACCTGGGAGCCCTGACAGGCCCCTATACATCTGAACACATTGTATGCATTGTATGTCTTTCCTCTGTATGTCTTTCCTCTGTATCCTGTGGAATATGTCCTTCTGTCAGATGCTTCACTTTTGACTGCCTATTTGCTCCAGATATCCTAAAGGTCATTATGCCTCAGCCCTGGATTCAAAATAAGCGGTTCCAATATCACCAAATTGTAGATATCACCACTAAGGAACTACAATAATTTTACACACTATGTGACAAATGAAAGTTACCTCTCACTGTGCTTTATGGATGTTTCCAAATCCGGCACTATGCGCTATCACCCCTATGTTAACATTTTCCAATCTAACAACATTTGAGAGATTAGCAAGATGAGGCCATTCCCAGAAAGGTCTTATATCGGACATTAACAAAATTCTTAATGCTTATCCGGTGTCCAGCCTAGGTAAGCATGTCTATATGTTAAAGTGGGAGAGGATTCTGGGTGAAGAGTTTTTGTTGAAAACTTGGCAGATTGTTTGGTCCCAGGTGGTGAAAAGTTCACTTTGTACTTTATACAAGGAGAACACCTATAAGGTTCTACTCAAAATAAAGGGCTAATGTGTGTGCAATAATACAAAACTCCAAAAATGCCCAGCACAAACCAAGGAAGAATAGACCCAGAAGTGACATCAGCGACCAGGTGAGGGAGTGGAAGTGGCGGTGTTAACACCCTGGCTGCTGGGACAAAGGAGAATGAACCACAGGGCATTCTCTTACCAACAGGATGCTCCTGACTTCCTTATCAAATCCAAATGAGTGAGAGAACAAGTCACGGGTATATCCTGTGAGCAGTCACATGGGGAGAGAAGGGGACTGGCTGATTTGCTACTAGAACTATCAATTATCACACCAAGTGCTATTCACAATTGTTTAAAGACATATAGTCCCCAAATTATAATTCATAGTATATACTAAACCACTGAAAGCAATAAAAAAAATTAAATAAAAATTCAATAAAGAAATATATTACTAAAGTCATTACCCATTCATGAAAGGTAATTATTACTAAGAATGATATATAACATAATACTAGAAATCATTATTTTATGATGATTCAGCTACTAAATATCAGAAAACAATCAGTACTGTGTCTGATTAAAATCATTGTATAAAATATAACAATCAATTAAATCACTATAAATTATCCTAATGACACGGAGTGTGACATATAAAGAAAAAATAAAAATAAATAAAATTAATGACAATTATACAAAAATAACAAAGAAAGTAAAATAAAAATAATGAAAAATAATAATAATTTTAAAAAACCCTGTGTTCTATCCTCACAGTTCAGAGGATCCGTTATTGAAACCTTCGATCATGCTACTTATAATAACCTTATTAAATTATGTGATGGACAACAATGCCATAAGAAAACAAATAAGTAAGAAGGAATCTCAGGTCCTCAGGCAGACAAAGCAGGTAGCCTTGTGATACAGGATCAGAATCAGTACCTCAAGGAGTCCTTCCAACTACTGACAGACAGTTGTACATACAAACGGCTGCCTGGCGACCCCTTACCTGTTTTTATTAAGGAATTCAAGACATTAGTGAAGGGTGCACATAGTGATGGTGTAATTAACAAAAAAGAAAAAAGGTTTTCTATTACTTAAAAAATGCATTACACCATATTTTTGTCATTTATCAAAGGTGCACAAATCAGCAGACAATCTTCCAGGTAGGCCTATAATAGCTAGTACCAACAGCTTTACAAGTAGCCTATCTAAATATATTGATTTCTTCCTTCAACCCATTGTCTCCACTTTACCATCATTTATTGGACACTCTAGTCATCTGCTGAGGGTTTTGGAGAACTACACTTTAGAACCCAATTATATATGGGTATCTCTTGAATTTATTGTTCTAAGGGTATTGCTTTATTTTCTAACAAAGGAAGAATCATTAAATTACAAATCAACCCAATTTATAGTGTAGTGCACAAGGTTTACTTTGGAGCATAACTATTTTTGTTTTGTGGATTCCTTCTGCCTGAAAGCCCATGGGACGGCTATGGATGCTAATTTTGCACCATGCCATGCAAATATAACGATGGGTTATTGGGAAAACATGGCTATTTGGAATCAATTTATTAAATATATCAATTTTTATGGTCGGTATATCAATGGTATACTGATCATTTGGATTGGAGGGATGTCCAATACTAGAATATTTTCTTCATAGTAATGTATTCATGTATGCTGGCTCCCACTTCCTCCAGGTACAGGGTGTTACCATGGGGACATGTTTTGTCCCATTGTATGCTAATCTGTACCTAGGTGGGTGGGAGCACCAGCTATTTGCCAGGGAAGACTTATCGATGTACCTGTGCCACATTCTACCTGGCACAGGTACATAGATGATATCCTCATTGCTTGCAATGGCCCTCTTAACCCTACTCCATCAATTTTTTAAAGGTCTGGACAACAATAATTTAAACCTATCCTTTACTTATTCAATAGCAAAAAGTATTATCTTTCTTGATCTGAACATTAAAATTGAAAAAGATGATACATTGTCCACATCTCTCTTTAGGAAAGCTACATCAGGAAACAGTGCCCATCCCAAAGCACTAGTGAATAGCATCCCCTATGTACAGTATCATCATATTAAACATAACTGTTCTAATGTACATCATTTTGAGTGGGAAACCAGAGCCTTGAGAGATTGTTTACTCTCAAGAAGCTGTAGCAAAAAATGTTTAAAAAAGGCCTACCAGAAAACATGTGGATGGTCACGTTCAGAGTTAATAGTGGTGCAGCATCAAAACCATAGGGATCCAGGTTCAAAGCTACCCAGGCACCTGACACATACTCTCCAGCCACTATACAACACGTTTAGCAGTTGTCTATGAAACCTAGCACTGTATTTTCTTTAATTCATCAAAACATAACTGCCTGATCTCTGTAATGTAGATTTGTGGTTTTGAGGTGTTCTGGTGCACTCAGAGTTGATATTTTATTATACTTTGTACATTATTCTGTGTGATATACAAAAAAGATCACAGGCTATGTTGTGTGACTAGTTTTTAAACTGTCTTCAGTTTGTATTACATTGTTAACTTTAGTTAAATTATTACACATTAAGTGATGCCACCATCCGATGTTGCTGATGTTGTCCCTAAAAATCATGTTTTGTAAAATTATGTACAGCTTTGAGGCATCCCTAAGCATGTTATTTAACCCCTTCCAAGTGCCACCTACTAGCCTTTTAATAGGTTCTTTATGCTTGTAGGTGGGAATTCCGATCATATGACCACTGTGATGAGCAGTCACATGATTGGAAAGCTCCCAATCACAAGTATGCATCGAGAGCTTTCAGGTACCCACCAGTAACTGTGCTGGAAGCATGCAGAATGCATGCTCTCTACACAGAAAATTGTTTACATAGGGATCCATATATGTAGCCTCTTGACATAAAAGCCCCCCTGCCAGGAAGCTGCATAAATGCATAAGTCCAGTGGGAAATGGTTAAAGAAATTTCATATTTGTACTGGGTATTTTAATGTTGCACTTTAACTGCCTTAAAAAGACTATCTGCCCACTATGCTAGATTTTTTTTCTTGCTTAGATTCATGTTCCCCAGCACATGCCTTAGCTCACCATTCAATTTGTGTGACAATGCCCTGCCTATTAGCCTAGAAAATGGTCATTACTGACTTCCAAACATCCCTGCCCTAGTTTCTTTGATCACAACCATCATACTCCTATAGTATTTTTTATTACACTCTTTGTCTACAAAACCAAGTTAGCTTAAGGGCATGTTATATTAATGATCTCAGCCTTGGCGTCATGGCTCATTTGTAGCTTAAGAAAAAAAGATATGTTCATCAGGAGTATTTTTAAATGATAATAGGCTTTAGTTTAAATCAAAATCATTGGCAGTTCTTTTGGCTCTTAAGTCTATTTATAAGCACAGTCAACATACTGTAGGTGCTATGCAGCACACTCCTGTAACATATCAGGTGTAATAGTTCTGTTCTCACACTACTAGTAGTAATTACTAGACCCTTTGGTGAAAGCATCTACAGTATAGGCAAACACTTTACCCCGATGCCACTCAAGTCAAGAGGACCTGTCATACTGACTTGATTGTGACTTTGAGGCTAGGCGCCTCTCTGGATGGAAGTTATGTTCCTTTTAGGGTCAGGAAACCTTGCTATTGCTGCTATTTCACCTCCATTAATCTTGTGACATTGAGTATAAAACAAAATTTGGGCAAATTAAGATCATCCACCGAGCAACCTATTCAGAGTATCAAAATGATTTAATAGTTATTTTAAATTTTCTCACAATAGAGGAACACGTTTTGCTTCCACCACCTATTGTATGTACAGAATGGTTGGAAGCAGCCATAGAAAACTGTGTGTGTGTATGTATATATATATATATATATATAACTATTCTACTATTTGTTAATAAAAATACAGAACCCCACCTCCACCTTGCTGAGTAGAAGTGGAGCTCTCTGACCATTACTGATCCAGCCACTGGCCCATCCATCTGGTCCATCAAGAGTCACTCATCTCAGCAGTCCATAAAACCTTTCAAAAATCTGTCTTCAGATATTTCTTGGCCCAGTCTTGACATTTCAACGTATGTGTCTTGTTCAGTGGTGGTCAGGTTTCAGCCTTCTTTACCTTAGCCATGTATCTAAGCACTGAACACCTTGTACTCCTGGGAACTCCAGGTAGGTTTCAGTTCTGGAATATGACAGCACTGGAGGATAATGGGTTCCTGGTAGCTTCAAGTTTGATTCTTCTCAAATACTTGGCAATTCATTTGTGTGTTCCTTTCTCAACAAGTTTCTTGCAACCCTGTTGACTATTTGCAACAAAATGCTTGATGGTTGTGTGATCAGGGCCCCCCCGCCCCCAATCTTAGCAATTGCAAGAGTGCTGCATCCCTCTGAAAGACTTTTTACAATTTTTGACTTTTCAGAGTCGGTTAAGTCTCTTTTTTGGCCCTAATAATTATGCACAGCTTGATATATATTGATCTCCTTAGGCCACACCCTCCATCATTACACAAATACACATCACCTGGTATGCTGAAATCCAATAAGCATTGAAGTTTATAGAGCTTGGAGTTGGACAATATGCATAAAAATGAGGATTTGGTCAAAATACTCACTTGCCTAATAATTTTGCACATAGTGTATAGGTACATGCACTTGTCTCTGACATAATATACTGACATTTTATTTCATGATAAAAACGGACTCACCTTTTCCTCTGCCATTGTGTCCTAGTAATATTGCTTACATTATGTGGAGGATGTATATGCAATATGTCTGGCTTTTGCCTCTGTTATTTTTATGCCTGGTCTCTACCTCATACATTACGGTCAAGTAAAAATGCTGGAAATGTGGGGTTGTGGCTTTGAAGTGGGTTTTTTTTGTAGAAAGGCTGTTAAAGTAGACCTTTCCCCAGTTTTAGCTCGGCTGAATATGCATGCTGATATGAAATCATCTTACTTTCATTTGTTAAACATATTTTGCTTTTACTTGCAATTACGGTTTTTCCATTTTTTGGAAATTGTTAGGAAGCTGAGGGCTTTAGCCTCATTTTGTTTTTGGAAATGTAAACCATTCGTAAGCTTTCAGATCTGTTGTATCTGCTACTTCAAGAACTCAATTCTGGCGAGTTACTGCTAGAAAAAAATTACGTACCACAGGATAATCTACCTAATAAAGCTTTTTGGTGCTGTATGTAGCCAAAGAAGAGTGTTTCTGCTGTATGTAAGCTAAATAACAATGTAAAAATGTATGTGATGTGAAAATTCAGCGTCTCTGACACTGTCTGGGGAATTGCACTGTTATGCAACACCAAATATTGCATAAAAGGAATCTCCCAATAATGTAATTTGAAGTATTGGTGTTTTTTCCATGTCACCCTTAAAGTCACATAAAATAAAGGTCCCTCTCCACACTGAATGGTATTTCTTGAAATCATTACTTGCATTGGTACATGTCCCCCATGGAAGTGCCCACTTCCCCATGTTTGTTTGACAATACCCATAATTATTTTACAGTAGGTTTGGATCCAAGTTTGTACAGCTCATAATTCAAATCCAAGCACATTCACTCATCATTAATGTTCATATGCTAATAATAGTAGATATATACATTAAAAATGTAAAAAATATAGCTGGCTGATATAAGTATAAATCAGACAAGGCTCAGCCTGGCTTCAAGGGAAAACAGAAGGATAAATAGCAGTCGACTGTGACCCAGATACTGATCTGTACTTCATCTGTTTTCAAAGACCTCAAAAAGTTCGCAAAAATAGGTTCTGTTACACATACAAAAGACATTGGAAAAGACTAATTCTTTGGATTTTCTGATCTTCTCATTTTAAACTCTAAAAGCTTTAAATCTTTGCACAGTTACTGATAAAAAAAAGTCACAAAGTAATATGTATCCCTGAAAAAAGAAATATCAGGTAAACTAATTAATACAACTATACCAATGTAAACTCCCTAGTGTGTGAAATAAAGGGAGCAATAGAATCTTCACAAGCAGACTAACAGCACCCAAAGCATTCATTGTACTCATCATTATGTTTATTAGAAAAACACTCTACCTACTTATAGCTAGTGATCAAAGGAAGGAAATTGACAATGTCAATGATCTGTAGGCAAATGCAGACTGGTTTAGAGGACAAGACATGGCAACAGCCTGGAGAAAGAAAATGTTAAAGTTTATCCCTTTGCTTGTTGGCTGCAAGGGGTTATAGGAATTTTCCACCTGCACTTAAGGGACTGTAATATCTGTCTGGATAGCAGACTGCAGATCAGAGCTGGATCACCCACATGCCAAACTAGGCAGAAGACAAGGGCCAGTAAATGTTCAGGAGGTTTAGCTACAATCTTTATGCTCTTACAACAAACCTGCAGGATAGTAGAATGTATGTTCCTTGCTAGTTGTTATGGGTAAAGTTCCACTTTAACCCTTGCGCCAGGTTCGTACGTTTGACAGCGGGGATTTTACACACATTGTGTGTACATCTGACAAGCAGACTCAGAAGGAAGTCCCATTGCTTCCACACACCCCTAGTAACGGCACACTCGGCTTTGTATCCTGGGCTCCACTTGCCTATCTGTAGCCCCAGGACTGGCAAAACAGGTGTCCCAGGGTAAAGGGGAGGGAGCTGAGTGGACACATGTCTGCTCTCCTCAACTTCTTGTTGTTGACCCAAAAGCGAAGTGTGAAATGTCACTTGCAGGTTTTAATTTTGGTGTTCCCAGCCAGTATGGCCAGGAAAGAATCTAATGCAGTACTACCTGCATTGCATTAGGTTCAATGGAGAACAGGGGACACATATGGGGTCTAAAAGACCTGGCTAAAGAGAACCTGTCACCAAAAAATGATCACATAGGGGACTTTTTGTCCTCTATGTGATGAACAAAAAAGGTAAGTAAAAAAAAAAAAAGTGTAAATGGCAAAGACATTAGTTACAGCTTAGCACATAACCCTCCCCCCGAGAAAAAATTTTTTTTTGAGACCTCCCACCCCCACATATACTCACATACGAATGTAAATCAAGCGTTAGGGGTGCCTATGAATGAAAGCGTTGCCTGCAATACACCAGAGCACCAGACCTCCTCTGTAACATCAAACAGATGACCTATAGGGGGCTTTTGAAGTTTGTCACCATATCACAGGCACACGCAAATTTAAGGTTTGACGTATTGAGTATCTATTCACTCGGTACAACCTCATCTTTTATATTTTTCCCAAAAATTGGGTAATTTTTTGCATTTGTGTGCCCTAAAATTAACTTTAGTGTATTTTTTTACTGAAACTTTACGGTTCCAAGACCTTTGAGGTAAAATTGCATTATATAAAAAACTTAAACTATCACTATTTTATTCTCTAGCGTGTTTGTTTTCAGAAAATATATAATGTTTTGGGAGTTTATGCAATCTTTAAGCCTAAAATTATTTTTTAAACATTTGTGCAAAAAACACAAAAACAGCTCTGGCAGTGAAAGAATTAAAGCAGTTACATTACAGCTTCTTCCAACATTGTTAATTGAATGATGGGGGGAAAATTAGGAGAGTTGACTCAATTCCTCGCATGTGGCGTGGGTTAAATAGAATAAGGGAATTATCTAGGTGTGAAACCAGATGGATATATTTAACTGAAGCTCTGACCCCTAATGGTCTAAATGTTTAATTGGATTTAAATTGCTTTATTAGTGATTATTTATTTTAATTTAATTTTATTTATTTTAGTTTATTAATATTAATTATTATACTTACCATGATGAAGATTATTAAGATCATCTGATGAATGAGTATTATCGATATGCTGTTGATTTTTTTCATATCCATTGATATATAAAGATATGCTGGTTTTTCACGGGTATTTGGTGAGTTTGAACTTTGATGGGATGTTGAGCACTGGAATAATCACGTTGTTGGAGGATTGAAATTTTGTGAAATAAATATTCCATATCTTCATTTAAGGAAGATCATATAATATCTATATAGACTTTATTTAATGGACTTTATGTTGGATCTGATATTAATTTGATATTTATTGATTTATATATACATATTTTTTTTTTTTTTTGGCACGCAACTTCATTTTATTTGGTGGTTGTTTTTCATTATAATTTTATTTTTTTTTATATATTTTCAATTATTATTTACAGAATTTTGTAGTTGAAGCTTGAGAGTGCTGTTTTTTGTGGTTTTTTTTCACATATATATTTACTAGTCCAATTGTTGTATAATAGCAGCTCTAATTAAATTAACTATTGTGATTACTACATTCATGATGCGCAATGTTATAGGCTTTAGGACATATTGATTTTATATTACTTTTTCCTCTGGCCTATATATCTTACTTATATAACTTTTTTCTTACTTAAAACACACTGCTCCTAATACTGCAACTAACTGACACACTCCCACTAACTGACATTTGCACTGCCAATAACTGGCACTAACAGTAACTGACACACTGTCACTAAATGCTGCTATCACTGACACCTACACTGTCACTAACACTGATACCTACACCAATTAGGCTAGGGCAAGCATTGAAGGAGTAAATCTTAATTTTTTAGTTTCTTCAACAGCTTTTTTTTTTTTTCTTTTTTCACAGACATCTCCTCTAGCAGGGAAGAAAATATACATCAATCGAGTGTGCTACCAGCACAAACACATATATGCAGCGCCCAGGTTTAAGGCCCTTTTCCTGGACGCCACATACTGTATATGTGTTACCTCTTCTTCTTAGCAATTTTTTACTTACACCCATTGTATGTGGCACATGCGCACAGTGCAGAGTACATTCTCTGCTCATTCCCACCATTTGTAAAATACTGATAATGGAGCTGGGTGCCGAGACAATGTAAATTCTACTTGAATACCCAAGAGCTATATTATCAATGGTAACCCAATGGCTAAAATAGGAGACATTAGCATCATATGTACTGTAGCATAAAATGTATTATATATATATATATATATATATATATATATATATATACATACATATACATATACATACACACACAGTATATGGAGAGAGAGCGCGAGAGAGGCGCTAATACACAAATGTCTTCTTATTTAGGTATTTTCCATGAGAATGTTCTTAATTGCTTCATTGTAACTAATCCGTTTGAAACCTACAATGGAAAAATTAAATTCTGAGAATGTAAGTTTCTGTCTATTTGGTTGCTGGAAGGGAACAAACACAGATCTTACCAAAGACATTTTGATAAATGAGGTCCATTGCAAGTTTCTTTCAGCAGCACAGTTTTGGGCATTAAAGATGCATGTTCTTCCTTGAGTGTTAGGCATCAATTCATTAAGCAATAGGACAAACCTTATGTGCTTTAAAGTGACATATGCATATTTTAACAACTGCTTCAATTTACAAGGTGTTTAACATGTTTTTAAGCCATAAATAACACCTGGGCTACTTTGGCTGCTAGAGTTAGTTTTTTTTTGTTTTTTTTGTTTTTTTTTAATCCAAGGCAATTTACTAACCCTTATAAGTGTATGCTTAGAATAAATTCACAAAGCTGTTATGATTGCTATTAGCAATTACTTTTTTTACAAAGTCAGCAAAATATAACAATCACATGATTAGAAATGATTATTATGGCAAAAAATATTCATTTAAGCTTAGTCATATATGTAAGGTGGTCTTAAAAGACAGAGCATTTTTTTTTTTTTGTCAATACTTAACTTTGGTGAAAAAAATGAAAAGGAACAAAGGTGTGCTGACAATACCCCTGACAGCATTTTGTCCCAGGACATTTTGGATGAATCAAGTTATGTTGTAAAAAATTTTATTAACTTTTAACTCCAATTACTTAAACACTCTAATCTCAGCTCTTTTTAGGTCAACACTAACTCAAAAAGTCACAAAATACACTCTACAGATCACAAAATGTATACCTATTAAACTATATATATATTATTGTGATATTGTACCACAGTAAGCCAATAAATGGTTATCATGCATGCAAATGATTAAATGAGTTAAAAGACAAAAGATCAGCCTTGAAAGGACCCACTGTAATATTTTTAAAGTTGTTATATTATTTCCAAGTGTTTACAATAAATATATTTTATATGTTATTGAAATAATTTTTATCTACATGGCCTGGACATGCTGTGGGGGAGATACACCGCTGATAAGCTTCCACTTTCCCCAGGCATTACTGCTAATGAAGACAAGATAGGATGGCCACAGAAATTCAGAGGTGACTGGGGGGAAGGAGTACTAAGATGTACCCTGTGTGCATTTGGGGATGGACCATCAGCAATGGGTGTTAGTAGAAGGACCATGTAGAGGTGGTGCCCAAGTCCATCTTTAGTGGGGGGCTTGTAGTAGTATGGACTTATCAGAGGAGGCAGCCGGCTGTAAGAGCTTGTAGATACTCCTAATGCAGGTAAAGCAGAGAGACAGCAGCGCCACTCTAAGTGTAGACAGTTAAAATCAGGCAGATTTAATGGTAAAATTGCACTCACATAGGTAGGTAACAGGTACGCATGTCAAATGATGGAGGTTCAGTGGGAGCATCAGGTCCTTTGGCTGTGCTCTGGGTGTTTTCCTGCTGCTCTGCTGGTGTCCAGGGCTCGGGGAGTAGCAGAGGGGTGCAGGGAGGCTCGCAGAGATGATGTCACCACATGGACCTGGGTTTCCAAGATGGCGCACGTTCGGAGCATGCTCACTCCTTTGCGTCAGGCCGATAGAAGCCTCCCTGCGCCCCTCTGCTACTCCCCGAGCCCTGGACACCTCCGGAGTGGTGGGAAAATACCCAGAGTGTGGTCAAAGGACCTGATGTTCCCACTGGACCTCCATAACTTGACATGCCTACCTGTTACCTACCTATGTGAGCACAATTTTACCATTAAAACTGATTTTAACCGTCTACACAGTGGCGCTGTTGTCTCTCTTCTCTGGCCACAGAAATTAGCTGTTAAGACTGGGAAGCTCAAAACATCCTTGCAGCTGACCCACAACTCCTGGATCCTGTTCCAGTGCCTTGGAGTCTTTTTTGAGCCAGTCCACTAAAAATGGAACTGCATCCAAGATGGCACCAACCCATACAGCCATGCATGGAACTCTCTTATTCCAGGAGAAAAAAGACCCTGTATCACCTCATGGTTCTTAGGTATGAGTCACTTGCCCTGCTCTTTCCCAAAAATCCCTCAATAACTAATCTGCTGCCTCAAATACAAGGGATTAAGAAGGCTTTTGAAACTGGGCATGTGGACCTATTGCAAACTGTACAATGACTTAACAATAAATTAATGGCATGGGATGCAATGACTGAAGCACTGCTATTTCATCTACAGTATATTTACATGAAAGCCACAACAGTAAATAGATTTAGGTGTTCAGAACACTTTCAGAGGCTACCTCAGCACAAGACTAGGTATCAACCCTTTAGAGGATTTTTGGGCAAATACTGAACACTGCACACTTTGAAATTGACAGAGCTCATAGGGACTTCATATCACCAACCCAAGATGTGAACAGGCACCTAGATTTAATCTTTAAGTTACACAAACATTCCATCAAAGAGACTATCATGCCAACTATAAGGGGTAAGCAGCACATAGATTTTGATGGGGAAAAGTTTATGTTTTCCTGTATCTTTCTAGACGAACCCTTGCTAGAAGTCCTCCAATTGGAAGATATTAAATACTACGTGGGGTTTCCTTTTCATTTGACTCCACACAAAAATAAGAAATTGCATCACTGAGCGATAAAATGGATTTTCCCTCTAGTCACTTTGACCTGCCTGAAACTGATTTTCATAACTGGCATATTGCAGAAGATGCTCCTATGCCATGATGTCCAAAATCATGGCAGTCCTCAACAGCACATGCCCCCGTTAGGCTACACTGACCAGAAAATCAGGATCACCACCTCATGAGTCTTAAATATACCTTTATTTCTTCACTTACTCCAGATATTTGACTCATCTTTTTTAAAACTGCTAGATTCATCCAGTAGTGTACAGGCTCTCCTTGACCTCTGTTGAATATCCTACTAATAGGAGATAGCTGCATGACAGACATATTGGGAGACATCTTGTCCGCAAAGCAGACTATAAATACTGGGTCCATACCCCAGGAGTTCAGCCTAGGGCCGAGGCACCAGTTATACTGACTATCATTTTAGCTCTCTTTTAATGGACTTATCGCAGCCCCAACCACATATACTTACTATGCATATGTAAAAAACTGAACAAAACATAGAGGTATCAAAAAGTGGTATAACGTGTATAACAGAGGGCAAAGTCAGTACTTGACGCATTTCTTGGAATTAGATTATACTTCTTCAGGAGTAGATGAAATGTGATAAATAATCTAGGATGAAACTAAAATTATTATACAACAGCAAATATATTAAAAAAAATCATCCCATGCACTACTCTTGGGCAAATTTCATAATTTACATAAGACAGAGAAATGTGACTATGCTGGAGTGCTGGAAAACATTGCCCTCTGGCTGAGAGCTGAGGCCAACTGAGCAGTATATCAAAGGGGAAAGCATCAGGGCTGGTAGACAAGGATGAAATCTGCATAAATATTGCTGCAAAAATGTAAACAAAAGTGGAGTAAGACAATGAAATCCACAAATGTTCTCTCTTTCTCTCTGTCTTATGACCAACGATATTTAAAGATGACATCAAAAAAAATTATATAACCATAAAGGGACCAATAATGGAATTTGGGGCATAAAGTTCAAATCAGAACCACCAATCTGTGTAAGAAAATCACTCTATCAGCAGCCTAGCAGACAAACCCAAAATGCCAAGGCCAGAGCAAAGCGTTGGTGGTTTTAGTGATGACCAAAACCATGTACCTTCTAGTTTCCTTTAAGGTGGAGGAGGGGGGAGGAAATAAAAGGGGAAAAAAAGAGGTTGGACTCCATCATGGCTGTGCCTGCGTCCATTGATGCTGTGACACAGATATTAAACTGCTGGTGCATAGGCCTGCCCAATCACTGCATTTGCAGTAACGGCACTATCATGAGGCAAATCCTAGTTCATGCATGTGCAAACCCCCATAGACCATGCACATGCAGTAAGACAGCATCATCTGGGAGAGTGTAGCGGGGTGGCTATAGCGAAACAAATGTTGTCCCAACAGCCTTGCACGTAGGTGTCACAAGGAAACAATGGTGGCAGCACAAAGTGTAACCTGGGAGACCAATGACAACAATGAAAGCCATACTAGGTGTCAGAGTCCTCATGTCCCATTGGCAAAATACAAAAAATACCATCAATATAGCAAAATACTAAGTTGTACACAGTGGGGTTGATTTACTAAAACTGGAGAATGCAAATCTGGAGCAGCAGTGCATGGTAGCCAATCAGGTTTAAATTATGTTTTGACAAAAAACCTGGAAGCTGATTGGTTTCTATGCAACTTTGCACCAGATTTTGCACTCTTCGGTATTAATAAATCACCCCTAATGCATTTACAACATAATTTATACTGTTGGCAATTATGATTATTCAAAATATAAAAGAACAACACAAGCACACATTAGAACCAAAAGGGAATGACTGCCTAGTGTACCACATTCAGTAAACATCCTTGATCATCTCATAGAAAGGCTAAAGATTATTCCGACAGAACGATACTTAAAGGATAAGTTCACCTTTGGGAACATGTTACATGTTCCTACTGCAGCAGGAGCTGCCCAATCCTCCCTCCCTGTGACAGCAGTACGGGTAAGTTCCCCATACTAGATATCAGCTTTTGAAATCAGTGCAACAGTTCACGTCCACATCATACATTCACAGTGTTCTGTGAATGAATGAACTACAAGTACTGATATCCTTTGCAGATGATGGCTTGTAGTTCTCAATCAGCTACCATGGCACTGTATAGGTCTCTTCTGTGATTGACCTCCCTAGAGGTTTGATTATGTCAGTATTTCTGTGCTCAAAGCGGCACATTGTTTTCAAAGGAAATATGTTGTTTTTTATTGTAGGCCTGTAATTCTTAGGAATAACTCACTGAAATCTGTCCGAACAAGAGTCTAGTAAACATCCCAGGAATGATAAAATGTGAAACACGAAATCATAAATTATAATATAATAATCATAAAAAATAATAATATAATAATACATTTAATTCAATAATGTAATCAAACCAAAAACACTGAAATTTGAAATAGAGCACCAAGTTGGCACATGACTGAGCTTAGTCGCAAAATCGTTTTCAGTGTCTAATGATGAATTTCCCCACGAATCATTATCACTCAATTCTGCAAGTGGTTCTAATTTACTATCACTGTTCTCTAGCTGGTCTAAAACTGCTTTTGACCTAAAGGGACGCCATAGACGTTTCTCAGTTTCCAGGCAGAAAGAACAGTAAAAATGCAGGCAGGGCACAGGACAAAGCACTCGGGACAAAATGTATGTGAAATGGTTTGATACAGTAATGTAATACTAACAGATTTTCATGTATTAAGTGAATGTCAAATTTTTACATTTTTTAAATTCCCGCTGTTTCCGTCCCCCGTACGTCCCAACGCTCGCAGGGAACGAAACTCGCAAGACGGATGCCGGCATCGGCAGAAAGACATGGCTGGGGATGCTGCAGGGGGGACATCGCAGGAGCGCAGGACAAGGTAAGTGCTGGAGGGATCCCTGAGCAACGCTGCTGTGTATTCCCGAGTGTAGCTTGGGGTTACTGCTTCTGGTACTGAAAGTTAACCCCGAGCTACACTTGGGAATACCGCCAGGGGGGTTAACACCTGCTAACTGTGCCATGGCGATGTGACTTCCATGCGCATGTGCAGGAGTGACATCACCCCAGCCCGGCCATTCAAGAAGCCAAAGATACAAAACCTAAAAAAAAAGGTGAACATGGGAGCACTGGGGAGCCATGACAGCTCAGCGCAGAGCTTGAGGGGACCAGGACCTGGGGAGGGGCGGTGACGTTATCACGCATCCACAGAGGAAAGGCGAGTATATTTACTGAAAGCAAACACACCAGCCAGGCTGTCTGAAGCACGATCTGGATACATTGTATGCAAAGCGCTATTTACATTTACACAATGTGAGTGGGAGATCAAAGAGCAATAAATCACTTATATCCCGGATAAGACACTATGTTTCTTTTCCCTTCTCTGCATGTTCCGTATATGGAGGAATAAACAAAGCAGCCAGTGAAGAAAGCACAATTGAGAAGGCTGTGCTGAGGAGAGAGGAGAGGAGACAGGAGGGAGAGGTTCAAGCTGCGAACACAGACTCATCCCATTAACTAAATTGAATAACAAAACCATTTCAAATTCAAAGAAAATAATTGACATTCCCATTTTTTATTAATGTTTTATTAATTTTTTATTAATTTTATTCACATTAAATTGACATTCCAATTTTTCATTATTTTTTATTAATATTTCTTATAATCACATATAATTTTTTAATTCACATTTTTAAATTAATTTATGTTAATTGTATATTTAAGCACCATAGAAGTAAGTAATGATTGGATTATAGGTGGTATATTAAGAAATTCACACAATCAAAAAAGGTCAATCACAAAAGTTTGATAATATTGGAGCGCGGTACAGTATAAGAATTCATAGTTTATATGTATACACCTAGAGAGGGTGTAATTAGTGCCTAGCAATCTAATATTTGATAAATATTCACTTAAGCACACAATTAACACTAATAATAGAGTAAGTTAACTCCTGGTGGCTCACAAAAAACTATTCTATTAAAATTACCTCCTACTATCTAGCTCCCTTATCTCCTCCTCCCATGCTTGTCCCCAAGACTTCTCCAGGGTGTCACCCATTCTCTGGAACTCCCTACCCCAATCTTTCAGACTATCACCTACTCTACTTACCTTTAGGCAATCATTGAAAACCTATCTCTTCAGGGAAGCCTATCCCGCCCTCTGCTAATACTGGAATCCTCTACTCTTCCAACCACTCCATCCCCCACAGTTTTACCTATTGTACCACTCACCCCTCCCTCCTAGATTGTAAGCTCCAAGGAGCAGGGCCCTCAATTCCCTCTTGTATTGAACTGTTTTGATATTGTATTGTCTCCCACTATAATGTAAAGCGCTGAGCAAACCGTTGGCGCTATATAAGTCCTGTATAATAATAATAATAATAATAATAATAATAAATCTAAAGAAAATTGAATTAGAAAAGTGTATAATGTATGGCCAGCCTAACAGCACAAATCAATGAATACCTACAACAAAATGTGTTTTCCACACAGTTGGCAGAGGAATATGAGAGTCCTATTATGATTCATAAATTGGATTCTGTTTTTTCAAACTCTCGAAAAGTAAATGTCCAGAACTGGCTGACCTTACCAATTCCTATTATAGAAAACTAGCCCTGGTTATAATTGAACATATTTGCAGATAGTTAGTTTTAGATAGAGTGGAGAGGGATTAGAGCATGTTAGGATTGATTGCTGTGTCTGTTAGGCTAGGTTCAAATATGTGCGGGTGGTGCCGCTGCGAGTCCGCACAAAAATCTGTGCAGCCGCACCCACACAGAAGAATGTGGACCTGCGGGCGGGTGCCATTAATTCTAATGGCAAGTCGTCCCGCACTGGAAATCGCAACCGCACTGGAAACCAAGGTTCCCGTGCGGGCTGCGGTTTCCAAAGAAGGGCATTGACACGAGAGTCCATTCAAATGAATGGGTTCTTGTGCTTGCGCAAAACGTGGCCCGCACGGCCGCATATATGTGAACCAAGGCTTAGGGAGATTCACCCTCTTCTATAGAGTAAGTCCTGTTTACCTTTATCATTGAAAGTCAAAAAGTAACAGGACATCCATAATTTTGGGTTGTCCCCAGAATAGGAATTGTGGGGATATCTTCCATTGGGGACAGTAGATCTGGTGACCCTGGTAACAAGCAGGGATTCCCTCAATTTAGAGGATATCCTCTCACTTCTTGTTTTGGCTATGTGACATAATGTGAGAAGAAATTTGTCCCAAGCGACATGAATGGCATCTACACCTCCTCCCTTGGTCACTTGATAACCTCCGATGGCTTTAGGTATCATCTCTATGCTGATGACACACAAATCTATCTTTCTACTCCTCACCTCACCCCTTCAATCTCCTCTTGCATTACTAACCTACTAAGTGACATATCGGCATGGATGTCACTCCACTTCCTCAAACTCAGTCTTTCCAAAACTGAGCTCTTAGTATTCCCTCCAGCCCGTGCCCCCTCCCCTGACTTCTCCATCAAGATCAATAACACAACCATCAGTTCCTCCCCTCGTGCCAGGGTACTAGGTGTAATCCTAGGCTCCCATCTGTCCTTTTAGCCCCAAATCCAATCGATGTCTAAATCTTGTAGACTTCACCTCCACAACATCTCCAAGATACGCCCGTTCTTAACCTCGGAAACTACTAAGCAACTTATTCATTCCCTTGTTATAGCTCGCCTTGACTATTGTAACTCCCTCTTCATTGGCCTACCTCATCGCAGGCTATCCCCTCTTCAGTCTATCATGAACGCTGCTGCCAGACTCATCCAACTTACTAACTGTTCTGTATCTTCCATCCCTCTCTGCCAATCCCTCCACTGGCTTCCCATTGCCCAATGAATAAAATTCAGAACATTAACAATAACATATAAATCCATTTATAACTCTGCCCCAAGTTACATCACCAATCTTGTTTCTAAATATCACCCAAACCGTACTCTCCACTCCTCGCATGACCTCCTGCTCTCTAGCTCCCTTGTCTCCTCCTCCCATGCTCATCTCCAGGACTTCTCCAGAGCTCCCCCATCCTCTGTAACTCTCTACCCCAATTTATTAGACTATCGCCTACTCTGCTCACTTTTAGGTGATCTCTGAAAACCTATCTCTTCAGGGAAGCCTACCCTGCCCTCAGCTAATAATGGAATCATCTACTCCTCCTACCAGTCCATCCCCCACAGTTACTACACTTTGTACCACTAGCCCCTCCTTCCTAGATTGTAAGCTCCAAGGAACAGGGCCCTCTTAACCCTCTTGTATTGAACTGTATTGTCTCCCGTTATATTGTAAAGCGTTGAGCAAACTGTTGGCGCTATATAAATCCTGTATAATAATAATATAAATCCTGTATAATAATATAGCTCCCTTATTCGATCCAAAAGGATTAAAAAAGTTTTGCTGGTAGTTCTACTTTACTTCTAACACTGCTGCTAATCCTCTCCCAAAGCAGGCACTTCTCACCCATATAACAGTATTAGTTATTTTTATTTGCATGTTTTAAAAAAAGAGTGGAATGCATTCTTAAATGAACACAATAACTGGATAATACCTTTTGTAGGTAATACCACCAGAGATTGTTCATTTAGGGAATATCTAATTGCCTTCTGGGGGATCAGTAAGGAAATTATTTTTCGCATGCTGGAGCAAATTAGACCAAACTTTGTTTTTTCTTTTCACCTTTCTCTTGATCAACTGAGAGAATAGGAAGGTTTTCTTATGATTTATTTCTGTTGCTTATGTTAAGACCAAACTCTCGCTGTTTTGACATTCATTCTAAATGTAACCTTGCTCATTCACATGTGAGGGGTTGTATCTGGGTGTCCCCTTAGTGGTAAAGAGGGTTTTCCAATTCCCATAAGCCCTCCCCCAGACCCCCACAACCACCCAGACAGGGGTGAGGGGAAGAAACTGTTTCTTGTCCTCCTCAAAAAGGTGCTTTGCCAGGAAGGTCTCCTCTGACAAAAGTCCCCCTCATGTTGAGGCAATGTGGCGTGTTATGATTCAGGAGGAGAGAGGGTGATGTCATTGAACAAACATGATCATGTCCATAAATGGTCAATGACATCACTTAAGAGAACCCACCCCCTTGTATAAACCAGCTGCTGTCTGCTTGTCCTTTTGGCAGGAGTGAAGTGAATGGACTAGACATGTCTTGGCTGGTGACTTTTTTTTTTTTCCTTTTGGTGGGGTCGGATGGACGTTGCAATTGATGTTGATCTACATAACTAGATGACTTTATTGATGGTAGATGTTCTTTCTTTTTTTATTAAATAATTTGTCAATAATGGTGTTTTTGTTTAATTATAAACCAGCAGGGAAATATTGCAATACAAATTTTCCTTTGTAAATATCAGCAGCTTAAAAAAAAATAAATCACTGCTCCTGGCCAAATGAAATGTATTTATTTGATAATTGATACAAGCTTTTCAAGACAGTACCCCCCCCCCCCCCCATATGCAGTTTTTGATGTTCTTTTACTTATTAGCCCAGGGATTTTTGATTTGACAGATTCATCTCCCATTATTGTCAGTGGGGTTTGGGTTCAGCATTCCTGCTCGAACCAAATCCAGGGCTGTTCGGCATCTCTACTCCTAATTCTACACAATGAAGCAGCTTATACAATTAAACAAAAATTAATACATTGAAATCACTATTCATGAACATAGGTGAGATATTATCCAAAAATCAGTAACATTTTATTCTCCTCCTGTTAGCTTAGGTTCACATCTGTGCTGGTTTGTGGAATTGTGTTTGTGCAGGCACGGATTTGTTTGTATCTCCCTAAGCCAGCCATTTTTCCACATCTTGCACCCAGAGTCAGTAAGACAGTCCTTGAGCTGGTTTTTAGTTGTTTTTATTGAAGAGTTAACGACTTGGATGGTATCTAGGGATATATGGGATGTCCATGGAACTGCAAACTTGAGGAGTTCTCAGCAAATTGTACACTGTATAAAAATGTGGATTAAGAAAACAGCACTGTTTTTTTAAGGAGCACTGAAGTTCCCCTGATGTACCTCCTCAGACCCCAGATTAATCTTCCTCTTCATCCAGCTGCACTGAGGGAATCCTTAGACAAGGGATTCCAAGAGCTAACAATTAAGTAGTCCCAGATGAGAACTGATTAGGTCTTGCACCTGACTGCCCTCTCCCTTTATCTGGCTCAGGGGGTGCAGAAGTACTCACACTGTCCTGTCCTGTTAGATTGATGGGTTGGTAGCGGATTTCATACCTTAATCTGGCCTGGCTCCTTCCCTGCTGCACAGAATGTCCTCCCAAATAGACTTTGGACAGTGGAGATCCTTTTTTCCAGTATTCTGAGTGTAGGTAGGCTCCCCTCTCTGGGACCCCATCCCAGGCTCCATGCTCCTGCCTCCTCTCAGTCCATATTCCACCTGACTTCAGCAACAATTCCCCCTGCTGCACAGGCTCTACCACATTTAAGGATTAACCTTAGCTACCATGCCTGGCCTCCTGCCTGGGGATTGGCTAAGTTCCTCTAAACATGCAAGACTGTGCTTCTGCCCCTCATCCAGAGAGTTCTCACAGTTTCTGGAAGGGTGGGAGGGCTCCAGACCTGTCCTGTAAAACCTCCCAGCCTGTCCTCTACCTCACTGTGGCCCGTGTTTGCGCTGACATGGGAGCTCATTCCTTTGAATGGGATCCTGTGCCTGCATTGCCAGCAAAAAAAGGTGCTTGAGCCTTTTTCAAACACAGCCACAGATTGATCCAGCACCCACAAACGTGTTGTGGATTGAGATGCATGGGGGTACCATTAAGAATTAATGGCAGCCCCATGCGTCTCTACAAAGCAGAGTGATTCAGTTGTGGGTTCGAGAAAGGCTGCAATTCCTGCACCCGCCAGTGCCCACTCAAGCTTGAAACTAGCCTTGGTGTTTGACAGGTGCCTAAGAATACTTGTGTCACTCCATACAGAGATGGTGCTCTAGCAATCCATAGATGTTATTGTGATAACAGCATCAAAACATTCCAGACTGGACTTTGTCCAAAACTTATAGGGGTTTTTATTTTGCTTTCAGCAGGTTTTTGAAGTCCCATATAATGCTATGGAAGTGCAAAACACACTTGAAGCAGATTAAATGCAGGTCAAATTCTGGATGATCTCAGAAGTGTCTGAGAACATGAATGCTAAATTGATGTCATCAACACAAACCCAAAGACCTATTTGCATTCAGGAGTAAATTGTTATTTATCATTTTTAAAAGTTTTCTGATCAAGAAACAAGCAATTTTATTGAGTCTGCCAACACCTACTACTGTACAGTCTCAATTACAACAAAATGGAATATTCTCAACCCTGGTATATAAATGGCTCTGTGTTGATCTTGAACTGTTATGCTCCAGAATGCCATTACACCAGCTGGCCAAACTCAAGGGAAGAACACCACTTATTCTTTTTATATGCGCTCTACACATCACTCTCTGCCACCATTCACTGTTTTTCACAGCACAACTTTTCTTTATTTACCACATATTTTTGTTCTTCAGCTGATGTTTGTTAGTGGCGTAAATAGAATAAGACATGGTCCTTTAGGAGTGCTCAACAACTCTTTTGGAGGATTTTTTTCTCTAATTGCAGTACCAGTTGAAATCATGACACTTTAGATAATGCAGCCACAAGCACTCTCTTTAAGGCCTGTGTGTGTGTCTGATTTTCTTCCCATGCAAGCCAATGAAAAATCTGGTTTGAAGCCATTTAATGCAGCTTATAAAATGCAGGTCAGGAGGAGGTCAGTGTAGATGAAGAAATTCAAAAGGATATCAAACTGACCCCAAAAGCAAGCTGAATGCTCCATCCAGAAGGGCTGGATATTCTACTGAGGGAATCAAGCTAGCATTATTGCACTCCCCCCAGGGTGGGGAAATATTGGCTTCCTGTTTAATGGTGGACATGATTAGAACACCTCTTCATTCACCAAAGTATCTTTCACTTCTCTTCCAACAACTGTTTTTGTCAACTAAGCACCCATCCACCTGATCACATGCTCTTTCTGCCAACTGGAGGACAAAGCCCAACTACAAGATTAGCCTCCTTCCCCCTTTGAGGCCCCCCAAACACATATATGTTTTTCTTGCTTTCAGCCTTTTCCCTGTGGTGGACAATGCTCTATAATGTTGCCCTTTGCATCATTACACAGTGCATGAAAGAAACTGTGGTGATGGGGCTTTTTTTGTTGTTTTAACAAAGTATATGAGAAATCCCTGCAAAAAGCTCTCATTAGCTACCACTTCAGGGAAAATATAAAATATAATCCCAAGTGCTAAACCAACATAAACTCAGTAATCAACAGGGGGGCTGCTGCCACTAATTAGTGCTAATCACAACAACATTCAAATATAACATCTAAAAAAAATAGTGAAGTGCTCCTTATTTCAAAAAATGTAAATCACAATGTGCAACATTCAAATCAAAATAAACTCTCCATAGTTATATGAACCAACATATCATAAATCCCAAATCAAGTATGCATGTGAATGTCACTTAATCAACACATTTTTAAACACCATCAATTAATGTGCATATGAATAACACATGTCTCTAAATACAATACAATACAAACAATAGGTGCTTAGAACACTTTCATATATAGGAAAAATGTATCTTTAAATAGGATGATGAATAATGTGAAGGATGTCAAAAATGTAATTCCAACAAATGAAAACCCCACAATTTATCATCAAATCTTCATCATGACTTTAAATCTTAAAAAAAATGTAAGCATACACCACACCTGTGCGCAGATGAGTGTACCCTCACCTTTGAAGTTGGATCTCGCTATATTTTAAGGAGGTTGTGACGAGCCGTCCCTTTTGTGATAACATTTTGCCCTTTCTGTTCCGGTTTTATCCCCTTGTTAAGTAGTCTTCCCGGTCTCCCCTTTTTTAAGCTGTATATGTTTAGCAGTGTAGACAGGCATTCTACACTGTTTGTTTAGGGTAATGTGAACTTGTAGCCTTTCACTTCTCTAGATTTCATACTGTGCTGTAGAGTTTTGTTGTGGGTGGGGAAAACCAGGTGTCAGACTGTCTGGTGGGGGTGAAGGGGGCAGTGTTCAATAAAGATTCATTCACCTTACACGAAGTTCCGACTCGTAGTTTGGGATATCAGGGAAGGATTGTCTTTGAGCTTTAATACCCACCTTGGCAGAGCACTGGAAGACTTGCCGGAAAAGGGGAACATTGGCTGAGACGCATCGATCCGCACGAGGAAGCCCAGGCGGAACGGTTCCACCACAGGGGTCAAACAGTGCTTATGGTTTGACCAATCACTTTCTCATACAAAGATCTGCTTTAGTGAGGCATTCAGTGGACAAGAGTAGAGGGAAACTCCACAGTGTAAAACTATAATGTAAAGATGGCACCGAGGCTCTGCCCAATGGGATAATGTCATGAATCTCTGACAACTTTACACATTGTCCATACCAGACTTTCTGAAAGGATTAAACTCAGTTGGTTTCTTCAGTTGTCCAGATGCTTTCTGGACAGAGAACAAATCTGAGGTGTAATATACCTCAAATCTCTCTATAATGAGGACCTGTCATGCTTACTGCTCTCATAAGCAATGCTGTTCATCCCTTGTAATAGCAAAAAAGTTGATAAAACAATGAAAGGGACAGTGTTACTTTAAAAAAAAAAAAAAATAACCCTGTTATATAAGTCTGGCCCAAATATGTACAGTGATTACACAACACATGTGAGACGAACATCAAAGTGAGAGAAAAATTTTAGCACTAGACTTCCTGTATAACTCAAATGGGTAACCTGTAAAGGCTTTTGAAGCATCGCCTATAGAGATTTCTAGGTATTGTAATTTGGTCGCTATTCCACAAGAGTACATAATTTTAAACTGTGACATGTTAGGTATCTACAGTGAAGGAAATAAGTATTTTATCCCCTGCTGATTTTGAATTTTTGCCCACTCACAAAGAAATGATCAATCTAAAAATCGAACGGTAGGTGTATTGTAACACTGAGAGACAAAATAGCAACACAAAATTCAAAAGAAATGCATGTCTAACAAATTATGCACTGATTTGCATGTTCATGAGGGAAATAAGTATTAGATCCCCTATCATTCAGCAGGATTTCTGGCTACCAGGTGTTTTTTATACAGGTAACAAGCTGAGATTTGAAGCAGTCTCTTAAAGGGAGTGCTGCTAATCTCATTTTGTTACCTGTATAAAAGACACCTGTCTGCAGGAGCAATCAAACAATCAGATTCCAAACTCTCCACCATGGCAAAGACCAATTAGCTGTCCAAGGATGTCAGGGACAAGATTGCAGACCTACACAAGGTTGGACTGGGCTACCAAACTATCGCCAAGCAGCTTGGTGAGAAGGTGACAACAGCTGGTGCAATCATTCATAAATGGAAGAAACACAAAACAACTGTCAGTCTCCATAGGTCTGGTGCACCATGCAAGATCTCACCTCGTGGAGTGTCAATGATCATGAGAACAGTGAGGAATCATCCCAGAACAACATGTGAGGATCTTGTCAATGATCTCCAGGCAGCTGGGACCACAGTCACCAAGAAAACAATTGGCAACACACTACGCTGACAAGGATTGAAATCTTGCGGTGCCCGCAAGGTCCCTCTGCTCAAGAAAGCACATGTCCAGGCCCATCTGAAGTTTTCCATTTAACATCTGAATGATGAAGAGGAGGACTGGTTGAAATTGTGGTCAGACGAGACCAAAATCAAGCTCTTTGGCATCAACTCAACTCGCCATGTTTGCAGGAGGAGGAATGCTGCTTATGACCCCAAGAACACCATCCCAACTGTCAAACATGGTGGTGGAAACATTCTGCTTTGGGGGTGTTTTTCTGCTAAGGGGTCAGGACAACTGCACCACATCAAAGGGACGATGGACGGGACAATGTATCGTCAAATCTTGGGTGAGAACCTTCTTCCCTCAGCAAGGGCATTGAAAATTGGTAAGGGATGGGTGTTTCAGCATGATAATGACCCAAAACAGATGGCCAAGGCAACAAAGGAGTGACTGAAGAAGAAGCACATTAAAGTCCTGGAGTGGCTTAGCCAGTCTCCAGACCTTAATCCGATTGAAAATCTGTGGAGGGAGCTGAAAGTTTGAGTTGCCAAACGTCAGCAACCAAACCTTAAGGACTTGGAGAGGATCTGCCAAGAGGAGTGGGTCAAAATCTCTCCTGAAATGTGTGCAAACCTGATGGCCAACTACAGGAAACGTCTGACCTCTGTGATTGCCAACAAGGGATTTGCCACCAAGTACTAAGTCATGTTTTGTGAAGGGGATCAAATACTTATTTCCCTCATGAACATGCAAATCAGTGCATTATTTGTTAGACATGCATTTCTTTTGAAATTTTTGTTGCTCTTCTGTCTCTGTGTTACAATACACCTGCCATTTGATTTTTAGACTGATCCTTTCTTTGTGAGTGGGCAAACATTCAAAATCAGCAGGGGATCAAATACTTATTTCCTTCACTGTATTTACTGGGTGTAACATCATCTTTTATAATATACTCATAAATTGGGTATTATATTGTGTTTGCATACATTAAAATTCACTAAATTGTATTTCTTCTTAAAAATTAGCATTTTAAAAATGTCTGTGCAAATATTGCACAACATAAAATTTTTTGTAACAACCACCATTTTATTCTCCGGGGTCTCTGCTTTCAAAAATATATAAGATTCGGGAGTTTTAAGTAATTTTCTAGCCAAAAAAATGCTGATTTCTACATGTATTTAAGAAGTGTCAGAATTGGCCCAGAGGACAAGTGGTTAAAAACCTGATTTAAGTTTTCCCTAAGTAATCAGAGAAGACAGGTTTGTAAAACCTTTAAATCAAAAAGAGTGAACAAAGATTATAGCATTTGCCTATTCAAACATAGTTCCTCTAAAGGATTAATGGGGATTTTATTTGGAACCTTGTCATAATAAAACCAGTTCTAAAATAAATTCTGGTAGAATTTAGACTGAGAACTTATATAGACTTTTATAAGCCACAAGGAAAACCAAAGAAAAGAACAGAATATGGAGGGACTTGTAAATAAATAACTTACCTTAGTACTTTTGTCTTCACTTTACGTTTAAAGCAGATTTATTTCCAATTTGCAATACTTCATTCACTAAAAAATTTGTTTAAAGAGATGGTTAGGTTGAATGTTCATCAAGTTCAAACATAAGGCAAATACATAAATAAATAAACAAACCAGCAGCTGATCCAGAGAAAATGCTCTAACAGAGAAAAACAACCTTCCTGAATCTTAAAAGAAATTGGATACTCCCAGGATGTTATTTGTCATAAACATTATAGTTCATTCCAGCTAAAGTTTTTTTTTTTTTGTATAAAGTGGGAAAGGATTAAAACTTCTATTGGTTTATACAGCTATTTGGGGTTAATTAGAGAGACTTCCCTAGACATGAAGAAAGGGAAAATCTACAACAAAGCTAACAGGGATTATAGCCTTTTCTCAATAATCTACACTCAGCATCCCATAATGGCAAAGTGAAAACATAATTTTAAAAATGTCTGTGAATTAAAAAGAAAAACCTGAAATATACCATGTACTTAATTATTCAGACCCTTTACTCAGTACTTTGTTGAAACACCTTTGGCAGCAATTACAGTCTTTTTGGGGGTGACACAACACAGTTTGCACACCTGGATTGAGGGATTCTCTGCCATTCTTCTTTGCAAATCCTCTCAAGCTCAGTCAGGTTGGATGGGGACTGTCTGTGGACCACCATTTTTAGGTTTCTCTAGAGATGTTCAACACAGGGCTCAGGCCATTCCTGTGTTGTCTTGGCTGTGTGCTTAGGATCGTTGTCATGTTGGAAGGTGAACCCTTGACCCAATCTGAGCTCCTGAGTGCTGTGGAACACGTTTTCATTGAGAATATCTCTGTACTTTGCTCCATTCAGCTTTTCCTCAAACCCTGACCAGTTTCCATGTCCCCGCTGTTGAAAAACACCCACACAGCATGATTCTTCCATCACCATGCTTCACTGTTTGGGTGGTATTGGGCAGGTGATGAGCAGTGCTTGATTTCCGTCAGACATAACATTTAGAAACTGAGGCTAAACAGTTCAATCCTGGTTTCATCAGTCCAGAGAATCATGTTCCCCAGTCTGAAAGTCCTTCAGGTGTTTTTTTAACAAACTCCGAGCGGTCTTTCATGCATTTTGCACTGAGGAGAGGCTTCTGTCTAGCCACTCTGCAATAAAACCCAGATCAATGGAAGGCTACAGTGATGATTGTCCTTCTTGAACTTTTTCCCATATCCACACAGGATCTCTAGAGCTCAGACAAAGTGACCATCAACACTTTTCCCCCCAAATCACAGATTGGCTGGACGACAAGCTCCTGCTCTTTCATTTAGAATTATGGAGGCCACTATGCTCTTGGGAACCCTCATTGTAGCAGAAAAGTTTTTGTAGCCTTCCCCCTGTGCCTTTCAATAATCCCGTCTCTGAGCTCTGTAGGCAGTTTATTTGACATCATGGCTTTTGCTCTATGCATACAGTATGCATTGCCAGCTGTGAGGCCTTTTATAAAGAGGTGTGTGCATTTCCAAATCAGGCCCAATCAATTTACATCATTTACCACAGGTGGACTCCAATCAAGATGTAGAAACATTTCGGCAATGATCAAGAGAAATGGGAGACACCTGAGCTAAATTCCAAGATGTTGCTTATACCAATGTGCTATTTCAGTTGTTTCATACATTTGCAAACATTTCTAAATTTCTGTTTTGACTGCTATTATAAGGCACTGACTGTAGATTAATGAGAAAAAATAATGCATTTAAACTGTAGCATCAAGCTGCAACATAACAAAATGGAAAAAAAGTGAAGGGGGGTCTGAATATGAATGATATACATATATATATTTTTTTCCTCCTGTCAAATAAAGCCATTACCACTAGGATAGTAAGAGAAGAAAGAAGTTCACATTGGACTGATTACTAGAGGAAAAAAATCTTCGCACATTTGGATGTAATAGGATAACTTTAGTGAATATTCACAAAATGTATTGTGTGCAGATGCTCAGTTCCATTAGTAAATCATCAGAGTCACCCTTTACTGCAGTATCCCCAAATTATTACATAGTTAAACACATGAATATAACCGGGTATGTTTGGGAGTATGCATTTCATGGTGAAGAGTCTTGTCCTCAAAATCCACAATACGTTTAATGCAGTTGGCCTTTCTATAACAGAATCCACTATATGCTAATCTATGATATATTTTATATCATCAGCAATTAATTACAAGTATATGGGATCAGCTAGGTAAAACCAAAAATTTGGGATAAGCTCAAGGTTTAGCTACAACACAACTTTGGACTAAAATTTGGTTATTGAGGTGTTTGAACAACCAGACTTTTAGTTTGGTAATAGATGAACATTCTTTAGTGCCCTTTCACATGGGTATGGTTTGTGTTCCAATTACAAGGACAGACCACGCTCTCCTGTATAGGCAGATTCTGCTGTCCATTTACACCTGGCTGCCTCTGATCTGGTCCACCCAAACGGAAGAGGACACAGTACTCCTCCTTTTTCTTTAGGGGCCTGATTGGAGCCAAAGGTAGATGGGTGGAAACAGACACAAGTCCATTTACACCTGCCAGGTGAGGAGAAAGCATGGACCATCCAATCAGGATTGCTTAATAAACTGACAGTGGGACATGATTGGATTGCCCATGTGAAAGGATCCACATAGTAGCTGTATTTCTACCATATATGACATATTTGGTCAGTGACATCCCTCAGGAGACCATACCCTCTGTTTATTTTAGAAATGGGGCCTAAAAGATTTAATTTGGTGCGAGTCAGTTTTGTGCAAAAGAGTAAGGGTACTCTATACTGTCTCTTCCTCCTCTCTTGAACAGAAGCGGAAGAATCAGCTTTTTTTTGTTGCCATCCTTTCCATAGATTGCCACTTCCTCCCATCCCCCACCCTGTGTATGACAGCTGTTAGAGCTAGGACTGTACTCTGTAGTCACCACCTCAGAGGGACTGGAGGCCGCCAACACACCTCCTGCTCTTCCTGTCCTTTGACTCCCTCACTATCACGCCTGTTTAAGCCAAATGCTTTGTTATCTGTGATTCTCTTTGCAAAGCTATGAGCATGCTGAAGCTGCTGCTGTATTGAGGTCTATTGGTATATCACTTTTGATCTCTTTTGATTTAGAGATCACTCACATTGGGTAAGAAGCTTGGACACTGGATGGTGTGAAACGCAGAGGGAGCACTGGATTGCACACTCCATTTTTGCTTTATTTTTTATTGAACTGTATGAATTTTTATTTTATCCATGCGTTGGTACCTGCATTTTTTTAATCTGATAGCTAATCTGGATCAATATATCTCAAAGATATGCTGTATGAGCATTCCAGGGGGTGCAAGAGGTAGTGTCTCCTATATCATTCTGTTGAAAGTAAAGGTGCAGAGCCGCAGTAATGTCTTGAACATTCTCTGGATCTGATAAAAGATGCAAAGAGGAGAGACCAATGGGGTCCTAGAACCAGAGGGTTGCAGTGTATTAGGGCTGTGATCAAAGCAGGTTATGGTTTCTATGGAGGAAGAGGCAACAAGTGGAAATGTCCATCTATCAAAAATAAACATACTGTATCTATTCTTGAGTAAGAACAATGTGAGGTGCAGAAGAAAGACTAATCTTTCTCAGTCTTATGGTGGCATCTTCAAACGTCAGATAATGCTTGTGGGAGAAAAAGGATTTAATCAGGTGGAAGGATGTCTGCATACCATAGTGGTATTCATAGTGGGATCAGCAATATAGTTAAAATCTCTGCCATGATAAGATGCCCTTTATGGTACCGATCAATCTGTGTCAGAATTTTCTTCTAATTAAGGTCTGTTTAACATTTAGAGCATAAATATTGACTAGAGTATATAATACAATATCAATAGTACATACCAATATAAGATATCGTCTGTGGTCATATGTAACTAAATGCTTAAGTTGAAATATAATAGTATAATATAGTATAATATAGGAGTCATTAATAGCTATAAGTACACCAGCTTTCTTGTCAGCATTAGCGGTATACTGTATATCTGCGAGAACCTCTTAAGAAAAAGTTGGGGAGGCTCACTCTTAAGAAAGTGAGTTTCTTGCAGAGACACAGTGGGGCTGATTTACTAAGAATAAGGTGAAGCAATAGAAGTTAGACACTAAACTTCACCTAATTGAAACAATTAGGACCTTGCCCTGGTGAACAGAAAATCGTCTTCACATAGGAAAATGTCTATTAGTAAATGTCGAATTGGAATAGTCGTGTTTACAAAATAGGCAATTCTAAACGTGGTCCCTAGAGGACGTAGGAGCCAAGATCCCCTTTCCCATTTCTTTATAGAAACAATTGGCAGGTGTGATTTGTTGTTTGCTTTCTTTTAATGTTAATTCCATTATTAATTCTCTTTCTTGCTTTGTAGTGTTTTCTTACATTATGTTCTACAATTAAATGCATTTTTTAATGAATGTTAAAGAGTAATGCATACTATTTTCTAATGTTAAATATATATCCAACCATTTCAGTTATATCTGTTATATGACAAATAATTTTAATGTTGAATTTGCATTTTCTTATAATATTTACTTAAAAGTATATATCTTAATTCTTGACTCGTGGTACTACTATATATGCTAGATATCATTGAAGTCAGCATTGTAGTCAGCATTGAGGCTTAGTGATTAGCATTTCTGCCTAGCAGCCAGTTCAAATCCCAGCCATGGCACTAAAGGCAAGGAGTTTGCAAGTTCTGCTTTTGTGGGTTTCCTCACATGCTTGTATTTGTTTTTGCTCCTGTCTAAATTACCCCTAGCATATGAATGTGAGTTAGGGACTTTAGATTGTATACTCCTTGAAGGCAGGGCCTGATGTGAATGTACAATATGTATGTAAAGTGCTGTGCAGGGGTGGACTGACAACTCATGGGGCCCCCGGGCAATAGGGGATCATGGGGCCCCTGTGTCCTTGCCCAAACTCAATAAAGCCTATGAAAAAGGTACCAGGTGCATCTCATGGGGCCCCCTACTGACCCCGGGTCCTCGGGCAGTGCCCGAGTTTCCAAGTGGTCAGTCCGCCCCTGGTGCTGTGATTTTTGGGGGGCAGCCACACTTTTTTTTGGTACGGAGTTCCCCTTCAAATCTATGACAGTTATACCTCTGTTATATGACAAATAATTTTTAATTTCTAATTCATATTTTCTTATAATATCTATTTATAATTATATATCTTAATTCTTAAATCATGGTACGACTATATATTCCAAATGATGTTATTGGCAGCATAGCGGCCTAGCAACACTAGGGTCATTGGTTCCCACCCATGGCACCATGTGCTAGGGGTGTGCATGTTCTCTCTGTTCCTGTGTGGGTTTCCTCCCACACTCCAAAGACATTCTGGTAGGTTAATTAGCACTAGTATGAATGTAAGCTCCTTGAGGGTAGGGATGAGCTCATAGTGGTGTATAATTGCGTCTTGCCCTAAACAAAACCTGCAAAGGACATCCTGCAAGTATGCACATGGTCCATAAAAGCCATGCCATGTGCATCCCTCCTCTCTGCTTTGCAGAAGGCTCTGGCAAACAGCCAGCAGCAGTGCCTCCTCCTCTTCAGTCCTGAGGCAGAAGTGGTCAGTGGCATGAATAAATAATTGCAATTGACAGCTCTGTTTGGTGTTTTTGAGTTTGGGAAGTGTCACTTGCCTTCAGCTGCTGTGTTTACTTTTGGCCAAGGAACTGAACTTTTGTTCTTATGTCTCTGGAGCATGCAAATGTCCTTCCATAAATGTGATGACGCAATTCCTGTCTGGGAGATGGTTCTGAGACCATTTGTGTGCGATAACTAAATTTTATGCACTATTATGGTTCCCACATATGCAAATAGATTTTCTTTGTTGTGCAATATATTTATTATGAAAACTATTCGACTTTATTTCCTCAGATTACAACTAGGAAACTTAATTAAAAAGGAAAAAAAAGGCCCAGGTTGACATGTGAAATACTCTATCCACCAGCTGAATTAAATTCTCACTGAAATTCAGCTTTGGAGCTGTTAACCTCCCTAGTGGTATGATTATGTCCATATTTCTGTGCTGAAAGTGGTACATTTTCTTGCATGGAAATTCTTTTTTATTGTAGGCCTATAATTTTTAGGAATAACTCACTGAAATCTGTCCGAGCAAGAGTCTAGTAAACATTCCGGGTATGATAAAACTTGAAACACAAAATCATAAATTATAATTTAATAATCATAAAAATAATACAATAATAATACATTTAATTCAATAATATAATCAAACCAAAAACACTGAAACTTTAAATATAGCGCCAGGTTTGCACATCGCAGAGCAGTGTTGCAAAATCGTTTTCAGTGTCTGATGATGAATTTCCCCACGAATCATTATCACTCAATTCTGCAAGTGCTTCTGATTTACTATCGCTGTTCTCTAGCCTGTCTAAAACCGCTTTTGACCAAAAGGGACGCTTTTTGGACGCCATGGACTTTCCTAAGTTTCCAGGCAGAAAGAACAGTCAAAATGCAGACAGGGCACAGGACAAAGCACTAGGGACAAAATGCATGTGAAATAATTTCATATTACACATGCATTCACATGGAAGCCAGATGCCGGCATCGGCTGGAGGAGATGGCCGGGGACACGGCAGGGGACGCATCACGGGAGCAAAGGACAAGGTAAGCGCTGCAGGGAATCCCTGAGCAACGCCACATAGTAAGCCCGAGTGTAGCTCGGGGTTACCGCTTTTGGTACTGAAACTTTACCCCAAGCTACACTCTGGAATACTGCCAGGGAGGTTAAAGAGTTTTTTTTTAATAAAGGGGGGGGGGGGGTATTTCTATTTAACACTTTGCATGTGTGCAGAATAAAATGTTTATTTTGTAGATTTGCATGAATGTTAATACATTGAACTGAGGGAAAAAGTTTATTGACTCAACAAATACATACATAGTTCACATTCTACATTTATTTTGCACAACAATTATAGCAAACACATAAACATCAAACATGGGGTGTTTGTCATCATGCACAATAACCCCCCCCCCCCCCCCAAAAAAAAGCCACCAAGGACTGACAGCAAATAATCTTGCCTCCTCACAGGCCAAACAGACCCCACTACTGCAGTCCTGCTAGAAGTGTTAGACCTTGGGTAAGTGCATCAATTCAGAGACTGAAGGCCAAAGATCTAAGTCCATTAGCATGCATAGAAAGAAAGCAACAGTTATCTAAGCAGATGTACCTCTGCAGTGTAACAGAAAATGTGACATGTCCAAGTCCCTGTGCATGTTCAGTGCCAGTTGTATATCCTTGAGCATGTGCAGGGTATAGAGCAGGTAATCTCTGCTTCCCCCAAATTGCTGACAAGCCCATTCGTTATCCTAACACATGTCCAGTATTTCCCATCTATTCCAATGGCTCTAGTTCCCCTAAGTGCAGCCGACCAAATCAGAACATGATGTTCTACCTGGACCTACCCTGGGACATGGCCAGGCACCTCCTAAACGCACTGACATGCATTACTGACTGCAAATTCTGTGGGTTGTTAGAGAAGGCACCTGCTGGCATTATAACAACCAGCGACTCAGAACCAATGACAGCAGAATAAAAACAGCCTAACCAACATGTATCAAAGAGAATGGACATTTCGGCCTTTCAGTCTGTCATGGATCTGAAGGGGAAACCCATGGCCAAAAAGTAAAAAAAAAATTGTGGCTTTGTTTCCATTACGTGAAATCCATCTAAAATGAAACAGATTGCAAAAAACACATATAAACACATGCATTATTATTAATTCAGGGACTTATATAGCGCCACCAATTTACACAGCACTTTACATACATATTGTACATTCACATCAGGCCTGCCGTCAAGGAACTTACAAATGTAAAGTCACTAACTCACATTCATATACTAGGAAGAATTTAGACAGAAGCCCAAACAAATACCAGCATGTCTTTGGAGCATGGGAGGAAACCCACACAGGCAGAGCATGCAAACTCCATGCAGGTAGTACCATGGTTGGGATTTGAACCAGCAACCCTAGTGTCACTAGACAGCAGTACTAACCACTAAGCCACTGTGCTTAGTGGTTGTCTGTAGATTACAACTCTGTGGTGTGATGAGTCCTAAGTCCTTGGCCATGCTCAGTGTAATTAACAATATATTTCAAATGGAATGGGAATACAAATGTGGCACTGAATCAATACGGTTCTATGTTTATTGATTTATGAATTCATATTTTTCTTTATTGGTGTGCCACTGTGGAAGTGGTGTCACCCTCTGAATTTTTTTTCATTATTTGTGTGTATTTATGCTGGGACACATCACATTTTTTGGAATACTATTATGATCCTTTGTATTGGGATACATATAACCAACACACATTGGACACACAACACAACATTTGGATTCCTTTCAATTTTGCTTCAGATCTGGTATTGTGTGTAGTTGGTGAAGACCGCTGTGGGAATTTGGATTTGGATTTTTGTTAGATGCTGAGCACGAAGTGCAGTTTTTCATTTAGTTAATATATTTCAAAAGTTTAAGTCCCTCTACATGATCAATGCACATGTACATACATAAGTATATATACTGCAGAGAATAAATGCTCAAAAAAAAGAATAAAACACAGCATTAGCATTATTTTAAAAAATGAGAAAAAAAGAATATTGTATAAGAAGCAAAAAAGCACAGCTAAATAAATTTACAAAGGAAATAAAAAAGTACTTAGAATGTCTATGTTGGTGTTCCTGTGCATAGTAACAGTTCCAAAGTTACAAATATTGATGTATACCGTATATATATATATATATATATAAATGTTAGTCTGTTTAATAATCACATTTTACAGGAACAGGTTCACACTCGTCCAGGAACAGGTTGACTTTTTCAATAACATTTTCATGCTTGCCAACAAAGGCAATTACTATAGCACTTTAAAAAAAAAACAAAAGGGTGAAGGCAAGTTTCAGTTTTCCTAGTCTGGGCATGCTCAGTCCTATCACTACTGAGATGTCTGAACTAGGTGAAGTCAATGCCGGTTTTGATTTTTTTGTAATATATCACTTGTATAGGAAGTATAATTGCTTGAGATCATGTCATTAAAAATATTTTTCTCTGCTGTTCAGTTGGTTCTGAGAGGTGAACACATTTAGACGGTCTCTAAGTTTTGTGACCATTAGTAAATTCCAATTGTGCCTATTTTTGGACTGAGTCCTTTAGTAAATCTCTTCTCCGCCTAAACGTAATCGGTCATGCAAGGAACTGCGACCATTTGCAGACAAGGTGCTTTAGTAAATCAACCTCATTGTCTCCTCATAGAGACTGGATTTCCTCTTGAAGAGCTTTTCATTTATGGGGGCTGTTAAGTCCCTTTACATTGAAGATGAGTTTAGGTGTCATGAGGAACAGATGAGAAGCTGTGAGAATCACAAGACATCAAATATTGAGAAGATTAATTTGTATGCACCATACATTGCCAGGACAGAGGGCAAGAGAATGTAGAGATGGCTGTGGAGATGAATATAGACGCTCATAAGTTTAAGCTGCAATGATGATGTGCTCAAGGTGAAATAGAAGAGAATAAGGTAAATTCAAAACAAAATCTATAAAAAATAAAAAACAACCTGAACAAATACTGAGAATTATGAGCAACAAAAGATCTTTATTGAGGGGGGGGGTCCTTAAGGAACTGCAGATGGTCATGACAGACTGTTGCCAAGGGGGAAAGGACCACATGGCTTATGTCCTACATCCCAGTGGTGATGTAGTGGTTTAAGACTAGTCCATGGGAATAATAGTTGGAGTTGACTTGTGAGGGAGTGGAGCATCAGGTGAAATAGACGATGCAGGTCTTGCCTTAATGGATAATGGTTAGATTAGTAGGGTATCCCCAGCTGTATTTGATCTTATGATTGTTGAGTGCCTTGGTTATAGTCAGAAGCTTTCATCTAGTGTTGATGGTAGCGGAGAGATCTGTATACAGAGCAATGGCAGAAAATTTCTCAGGGAGTGGAGGATTCAGGCAGCTGCAATAGCTTTTTCCTTGATGGTGTAGCAGTGGGTGCACTGTAAAACATCACACGGTATGTTGTCTGGCAGATAAGATGGCTAAGGAATGCGGTGAGCTCTCTCAATAGTTAGATCCACCTCAGTAGCAGACAGTAGTAGTTCCAGTAGTAGCTGTCAGAGGTAGTAATGTAAGAGAAGATATGTGACCATTTCTGGTATACCACAGAATTTTATATTATTGAGGCACAACCGTTTTTCTAGGTTGACTAGTTTAGCCACCATATTTTTAAGTTCTGTGTTGTGGTCATTAAATGCATCTAGTAGGTCATTGTGAGCATGAAAAATGTAACTTGTTTTGTCCTCAACACAGGAGATGCCAAGAGTAAGACCATGCACTGCAGTATTAAAATGGTAGACCATAGCAGAAAAATATGTGTGAAAGGCCGCTAAGAGAAACCAGCATATCTTTAAGTACTGCTAGTTGAGATGAGGAAGGGTAGTCCTCCAGAAGCAACAATGGCTGCATGAGAGAACTATGCCCAGGAGCATGGGGGTGATGCTCTTCACTGTCTCCCTGCCTGAACTTCTTAGGTTTGGCTGGGCTGTGGGTGGTGAGGGAGTCTAGAGGAGATGACTCACCAGGCTGCATGGCTGAGGCTGGATTCTCATGCACTGAGGAAGAGAATGTTCTGCGGTTGGTCCCAACTGAGTTAGTGTGTTGGAGGGTGGCAGCAGGAGAGGAGCTACCACCACCATCCTGATTAAGCAAATTCCCAACCAGGGATAAAAATCTGAGCTTTTGCAACTCTGCTGAGGCATTCCCCCTCTTAGGCATAACGGAGAGACTTAGGGTTGTTAACACAGACTGGCTGGGCTGTGGTAGTATTGCTCCTGTCACTTTGAGCCGCTGTCAGCCAGGTCTTTCTCCGAGAGCCTGTGAGTTAGGTGTCCATGCGGTTCAATGGCCTGCCATGCCCCAAAATTTGATATTTTTAATGTTGAACTTAAGGCATTATTGCAATTGCTGCTTCCTGTCAAATTGACTTTTTTTTAAATATATTTTACTTTGGTACAGATTCCACAAGGCAGTGCCCAGCCCCCAAGGCATTAATTTGATAATCACTTGAATATTGGCCTAGAAAATGGCAGAACATTCAGCTCCCATTGACTTCAGATTCATTACCCAAATTTTAGTCACATTTTGCTAATTTTCTTGGGATTGAACCCAGGTATGCTTAGATTATACCTTCTATGAATTTTAAATCATCTGGGTTAGTTCCTAGTGATCAGTTTGCAGCTCTTAGTGGGTATGGACCTCGCAGCAGCATGCAAGTCAATATTAGTCTCTGAAAGATACTGAAGGGGGGGTTAACTTTGAGGTCAACTATACAACAGTATAGTTATTCTTTAATATGAGTTGACACTTTTTATTGCCTAACATTTTCAAACATTTTTATAAAAACATGCTAACTTTAAATGTTCTGATTCATTAGTAAAACAAATACTGTAAGAGCAAGATCCCACACGGTAAAACAAACTTTGTTGCCAGTTTTTGTCAATTTTTAGAAGGTTAACTAAAGGAAAAATGCTGCTTGCTCATATTTATTTGTGATTAACCTTGACATGTCCAAGAAAAAAAAAAACAACAAAAAGCCATTCATTTCATTCTTTTATGAGTCCCCTGTAGGTGTTTGTCATGCATACTAACTCTCATAGGGATACACCACAAGACTGCTATGTAGACTAAAGCACTACACCAATAATGTAAATCACAAATTTTACAATCAGCTTAGTTTGCGGCTCATTCAAAGATTTTTTCCCCCATCTATGTTTATGATATGGGAATGACCTGGTATCCACAACATTTTTTCTGTATGAATGATAGCATCTTGAAAAATCAATAAGCATTTGCCTTTCAAAGAAACAGACTATGTCCTTTATAACTGGGCTT
Source organism: Staurois parvus (assembly GCF_062004578.1). Lineage (NCBI taxonomy): Eukaryota > Metazoa > Chordata > Amphibia > Anura > Ranidae > Staurois > Staurois parvus. The sequence goes on from NW_028318102.1 coordinate 3,120,726, forward strand.
TGCTCGTATTCTAGGACCTATCAACTGTTATTTTATAGGGAAGTTTCATTTTATTCTCTTAATTTCAATTGCCAGAGGAAAGATATCTGGCTTTCACTGCGGACTGTTTTATCAAATAAATAGTGAGAAATCAGAGCTTTTCTTATTCATTGCCATACGGATGGGCCCCAGCATGACCTAGGCCTTTGAGTGGCTTGTTAATATTTTAGAAGCCATTCCACGGCATCTCATTATCACCCGGTCTTGATGACCTAACTCATCTTGTGTATACACACTTCTCATAAATAATGAATTGGCTCAAGCAGCTCAAAGACAAACTTTTGGCCCTTTCTGTAAATTGTAGATGTAGTTTTAAACGTATGAAAGAAATTGCCTGACTGTTCGTAGCCATCAATAAAAGCAGGAATTATTTATATTTTCTTAGCAACAATACCAATAAATAGGAATTATTTATATTTCATGTTTTAAATAGTGACAAATGGAGCAGACCAAGTATATTAGAACGTGGAGGGTCTTATCAATAAGTAATAATAATATTTCAGGTAAAGAAATAATACCTTTTTGTGATGCATAAACAAAATACTGTTGCTTGGCTAATCAACATCTGTTTGGTATTCTGATTCACAGTGGACAATGGATTTTTTAGCATCTGGTATAAATGTAGTAGCTATTTATATTTTTTATGTAAATTGAAAACTTTTATGGTCATACATATGTCTAGTAAAAAAAAAAAAAAAAAAGTCAAACTTCGTCATAAATTTAGGTCAAAATGTATTCTGCTACATATCTTTGCTAAAAAAAATCCCAATATGTGTAAATTAATCAGTTTAGGTGAAAGGTATAGCGTTTACAAATGGTGGTATAGATAATGGGATTTTTTTTTCTTTTCTACTAGTAATGGCGGCGATCAGCAACTTTTAGCGGGACTGCGGCGGACATTCTGACACTGGGGGGGAACTAACTTGGTGTCACTGACACCCCATTGACACCAATACTGTGATCAGTAGATGTGGATGTTCCCGAGCCCCAGTGTTTATATTGTTTTTTTTTTTCAGTTTTCAAACTCCTGTATCTATGTATGCTGCCAGTCCCATCTCCAGCCTGTTCACAAATGCCAACTTGGTGTCAGCTTATGCTCACTGTCAGCCGTCTCCAACAGGACTGGCTTGGGGGCCAAAACCTCAATACAGATGGTCTCTGAACAACAGACTCCACTTGGTTCTTGTGTTCCTGGGTAAACCTGCATCATCCACTTGTGACACAGAGGGGTTTATTTACTAAGGCTGGAGAGTCCAAAATCAGACTCCCTTCTGCATAGAAACCAATCAGCTTCCAGGTTTCATTGCCAAAGCTTCATTGAACAAGCTGAGGTTAGAAGCGGATTGGTTTCTAGGCAGAAGGGAGTCTGATTTTGGACTCTCCAGCTTTAGTAAATAAACCCCAAAGGGTCCATTTCTAATACTTGTGTGTAACAGGGTTAATTAAAAGCTGAAAATGCATCTAAAAATGCTTCATTGCAGCTGTCTGCTGCATTGTTCTTTTCTTAAGAAATGTTTACGTGTATCTAAAGCCCAAACTTTTTTCTCTACAAGGTTATTCTTTTTATAAGGCAACGTAATAGTCTTCCTTCAGGCAGGACTGTTTAAAGGAGGCATGAAACAAGGTTCTTATTTGGTTTCATGTTCCCTCAGTTGCTTTATTCTGCTTTGACTATAAAGGAAGAGGGCAGGGAAGCAGAATCCTATATCTGTACATATCCTCAATATGTAATAGTTACTGAGAAAGGACAATAGCACTTAGGATCATTCCTTAACGTGTATTTAAAGAAAAAACATTTTTAGTTTTGGATAGAGTATGTGAGGATTGCAGCCCTGTTTTTTAGTGCTGTCTAGGTGATTGCTGGCAGGTTCACAATGTATCTTTTTGTCTTGGTTGCTAATGTCACCAGGACAGATGCAATGGAAAATCCAAAATTTTACAGCTGTCACTAGAATTAGAGGTAAATGGAAATTTTCCAATAAAATAAACACAAATGAGAGGCAATGCTTTTCCTGAAACTCTACTGGAGACCAATCTTGCATTTACATTATTCTGTGGATCTTTAATTTCCTGTGTGGGAGTGTCCTGTTACAGGTGCCTCACAAACCCTCTGGGAGACCTATAGGTGTAAGAAACTTAGTTTTCTTCCATATACTGAAATCTTTTTTTTTTCCAAAATAGATTTTTTTTTCGTCATTGGATAATGCTTCTATTGTTTTTTATATTTCATTAAGTGTGATAGGGGAGTTTGAGATATTTAATTTTGCTTCCCAAAGAATGGGTAAGTGAATTTGTGATAAAAATTCTTGCATGTTTTTAATGGATGGTTGAGGAGTAGATCTTGATTTAGGTTATAACGCGAGTCATAGTATCATGCAAATGAATTTGCTATTTCTTGAGGATTGGTAATTTTAGTTTTATCTTTTGGATTGATAAGATATGGTATTTTAGTTCTAGTATGAAGTGATTTCATTTTATTCACTAGGTATTTCCCTGCTTTATTTACATTCAAGCAGTAATTGAGTTTTAGTCTTTGTGTACTTTTATCAAATTGGTACATTAATAATGAGCGTAACTCGTTCCTAAGTTTGGAGAGTGTATTTGATGTGGTTTGATCAACTTGAGCTTTTGTTTTGTGTTTCTAGTTTGTGTATATTTTGCAGTAAATCATTAAGTTGTTTTTGTCTTTGCTTTTTAGCTTTGGGACACATTTGTATAATTATACCACATATATATGCTTTGTGAGCACACCAAAGGGTGTCAGAGTTTGATACAGATTGTGAATTTTTATGGAAGAACTCCTCAACGTGTTTTTCAAGTATTAAGATATTATTGGGTATTTTTATAATGGACAAATTTATGCGCCAGAGGCTATGGGGTTTCAATAAGTGATTGTCTGAGATAGTAATTAAAATGGGTGCATGATCTGTCCACGTTATATTGCCTATGCTTAATGTAGTAATATTTTGTAGAAGCCATTTATCTGCAAATATAAGGTCAATTCTTGACAAAGATTCGTGTCTAGCTGACAAGAGAGTGTAATCTCTTTCGTCTGCATGTTGACACCTCCAAACATAATAGATATCTTCATTTATTAAGGATATAGGGTTGGGGTAGTTTTTTTTTTTTTTTAGATTTTTTTGAGTCCAGATTTCTGTCAACTATGAGGTTAAAGTCTCCACATAATATAAGGGAACCTGAACAATTTTTAGAAATTAGTTTAAAGAGCTTAGTAAAATGTATTTTTTGGTGAGTATTCGGTTCAAATGAATTTACAATGGTATAATTAGTATTGTCTAGAGCAGGCCTTGAAATTTCCACTCGTCAGCTCGCATTTCGTGAGTGGAAATAACATGGGGGCGAGAGCCAGATCGATCAAACAGCCGATAGATATGGAGCGAGATGCTGGCACCAGAGGTGAAATAAGCTTTCAGGCATTAAGCACTCACACACTACCCAAGGGCCCAGAGTCCTTAAGAGGTCCTATGACAGGCTCCTGAAAGGATGGGGAGGGGCCGCAGGGTGAATTGTGCAAGCGTGCTACGAGGCCGGTCTGGTGAGAGGAGAGTGACTGACAGAGCCCAAGGAGGAGGAAAATCCACAGACTGGTGAGAACTCAGCATGTAACAGTGGGAGGAAGGGTGAGAACTGTCTGTGACAGGAGTGCTTAGAAATGGAGTGTGACAGGCTGAGAGAGCCAGAGGGGAGACGTGTGTGTGTCTGTGTATATGTGTGTGTGTCTATATGTGTGTGTATGTATGTATGTATGTATGTATGTATGTATGTGTGTGTGTGTGTATGTAAGTATGTATGTGTGTGTGAGTGTGTGTGTGCTGTGTATGTGGTGGTGGCTCTGTATTCACTTTATGTAGTAGGGGGCCCTGTGTGTGTTCTGGGGGGGTGCATTGTACCATAATGGAGACCATGTGTTCTAAGAGGGGGGTTGTGTGCTCATTATAACTAGAGATGAGCGAATTATTCAAAAATTCGATTCGGCTGATTCGCCGAATTCGCAGAATAAATTCGATTCGAGGCGAATATATTCGCTGCAAATTTAACTTATAAAAAGGGTGTTTCTAGGCTTCAGAGAGCCTTTATATTAGTGCAGAACACTGTACCTTTAATTTAAATGCCCTTGGAGTCTGCTGGGGAAGAGAAATAATACTGTCAGTCAGTATGACATGCAGATGAGTGCCGTCGATCTTAGAATCACCGCACACTTCACTCATTTGGGCAGTCACGGGGCCAAAACCAGAGTGTGGAGCCACAGTGTGGCGGTGGAGGCAGCAGCAATGGGAGGCCATACAGCACCCTATGACAAAAAGGAACCCACCAGCAGTGTGAGGAGACCTGAAAGTGGCACATGGCAGAGTGTGGCGATGGAGACAGCAGCAATGGGAGGCCGTACAGGGACCCATGAGAGACTCTGGACCTGGCAGCAGCATGAGGAGGCGGTACAGGGGCCCATGACAGATTACGGGCCTGGCAGCAGCAGTGGGCGGGCGGTGGATGCAGCAGTATTCGGAAGCCAAACACAGGCCTCGGTTAAAAAGCGGAAGCCGTCAGCAGCGTGAGCAGACGACAGAGGCACATGGCGCAGGGTGGCGGTGGAGGCAGCAGTATTCGGAAGCCATACACAGGCCTAGGTTAAAAAGCGGAAGCCGTCAGCAGCGTGAGCAGACGACAGAGACACATGGCGCAGGGTGGCGGTGGATGCAGCAGTATTCGGAAGCCAAACACAGGCCTCGGTTAAAAAGCGGAAGCTGTCAGCAGCGTGAGCAGACGACAGAGGCACATGGCGCAGGGTGGCGGTGGAGGCAGCAGCAATGGAAGGCCATACAGCACCCTATCACAAAATGGAACCCACCAACAGTGTAAGGAGACCTGAAAGTGGCACATGGCGCAGGGTGGCGGTGGAGGCAGCAGCAATGGAAGGCCATACAGCACCCTATCACAAAATGGAACCCACCAACAGTGTAAGGAGACCTGAAAGTGGCACATGGCGCAGGGTGGCGGTGGAGGCAGCAGTATTCGGAAGCCATACACAGGCCTAGGTTAAAAAGCGGAAGCCGTCAGCAGCGTGAGCAGACGACAGAGACACATGGCGCAGGGTGGCGGTGGATGCAGCAGTATTCGGAAGCCAAACACAGGCCTCGGTTAAAAAGCGGAAGCCGTCAGCAGGGTGAGCAGACGACAGAGGCACATGGCGCAGGGTGGCGGTGGAGGCAGCAGTATTCGGAAGCCATACACAGGCCTAGGTTAAAAAGCGGAAGCCGTCAGCAGCGTGAGCAGACGACAGAGACACATGGCGCAGGGTGGCGGTGTAGGCAGCATTATTCTGAAGCCATACACAGGCCTAGGTTAAAAAGCAGAAGCCGTCAGCAGCGTGAGCAGACGACAGAGACACATGGCGCAGGGTGGCGGTGGATGCAGCAGTATTCGGAAGCCAAACACAGGCCTCGGTTAAAAAGCGGAAGCCGTCAGCAGCGTGAGCAGACGACAGAGGCACATGGCGCAGGGTGGCGGTGGAGGCAGCAGCAATGGAAGGCCATACAGCACCCTATCACAAAATGGAACCCACCAACAGTGTAAGGAGACCTGAAAGTGGCACATGGCAGAGTCTGGCGATGAAGTCAGCAGCAATGGGAGGCCGTACAGGGACCCATGACACACTCTGGACCTGGCAGCAGCAAGAGGAGGCGGTACAGGGGCCCATGGCAGAGTGGCGAAGCGTAAGCAGCTTAAATTGAAGGCCATACAGAGGCCTATGTTAAAAATAATAACATGTTTGGGGCATGATTCATGGCGGATTTAGTCAGTTGTGTCAGGAACTGGTGGTTTGAAATCCAGACTAATCCACGCCTGATTCATTTTCACAAACGTGAGTCTCTCCACACTTTGGGTGGACAGTCGTGTCCTCCGCGGAGTTACAATACCTCCTGCCGCACTAAACACGCGCTCCGATGCCACGCTACTGGCCGGGCATGACAGCCTTTCAAGGGCAAATTCAGCTAGTTGGGGCTAAAGGTCAAGTTTCGTTGCCCAGTAGTCAAGGGGATTGTCTACCTCGGTTGGCAGGGTGCTGTCCAAGTAGGCCCGAGCCTGTTGTTTGAGGTCCTGCTCCAGGTCCACCTGATGCTGCTGCTGCTGCGGCTGGTTAGTAGTTTCCTCACTGCGCTGGTGAAGAAAGCTACTCATCATCGACTGCAGACTGAGGCAGCCACTGCTGGTGGAGCTGCCACTGCTCCTACCACCCCACCCCTCCCCTGCTGCCATGGCAGCGGAACGCGAGCGCACAGGGCCCACAGTGTCTGAGGATGGACGTTGGCGCAGAAAGGCAGAGACCAACTGACTACATTGGTGGTTTTTATAGTACTTTATTTTGGCCTCCCTCTCAGCAGGTGTGAAAAAGGCCACCATTTTTGAACGGTAGCGAGGGTCCAACAAGGTGGACAGCCAAAAGTCATCCCTCTGTCTGATGGTTATTATTCGGCTGTCGCTACGCAAGCAACCGAGCATGCTATGGGCCATTTGTGCCAAGGAATGCGAGGGACTCCCTGCCTCCATCTCCACAGCATACTGCCACGGTGCGTCTGGGTCCTCTGTCTCCTCCTACTCCTCTACCAGATGCTCCTGCTCCTCCATTCCTGTCCGCTGAGTGGAAAAACCACCCATTTCACTCAATAATTCCTGAGCACCAATGTCCTCCTCTACCTCCTCCTCTTCTTCCTGTCCTGCCCCCACAGGGGTCATGTGGCATTGAGATCTTTGCGCCACGTCTACCGCACCCTGACCAGCCATTGTTAACAGCTTTTGTTCCAGGACGTGCAACAGAGGAATGACGTCGTTCATCCCATAGTCCTGCCGACTCACGAATAGCGTGGCCTCCTCAAAGGGCCTGAGCAAGCGGCAGGTGTCACGCATGAGCTGCCAATGGCTGACATCTAAGTTACACAGGGGAGTACCTTTATCCGCTTGTAACATCAGGAAATCGGTGATGGCCTTTCGCTGTTCGTAAAGGCGGTCTAACATATGTAGGGTTGAATTCCACCTTGTTGCAACGTCGCAGATCAGGCGATGCTGTGGAATTCCGTTCTGCCGCTGCAGCTCAAGGAGGGTGTGCTTTGCGGTGTAGGAATGGCTGAAATGCATGCAAAGTTTACGTGACATTTTAAGGATGTCTTGCAGTGGGATGGTGGATTTTAGGAACCGCTTGACAACCAGATTGAACACGTGAGCCATGCATGGCGCATGGCACAACCTTCCTTGACGCAGAGCAGACACCATGTTCTTTCCGTTGTCGGTCAACATGGTTCCGATTTTCAGTTTGCGCGGAGACAGCCATCTGTCGATTTCTCTGTTCATTACACTCAGAAGTTCCTCCCCTGTGTGACTACGTTCGCCAAGGCATACTAGGTGCAGCACAGCGTGACACCGTTGCGCCCTGCACATGTGATATGCCGGTCGGGTAATGGGACTTGGCACGGGGGTGGCGGCTGAGGACACGGCGGAAGAAGAGGTGGTAGAGGCGGACATCTTTGCTGGACCAAGGACGTGCAAACGTGGAGGCAAAAGCGGCGTGACCTGTCCAAGTTGCTGGTGCGGCTGTGCCGGCACCACGTTCACCCAGTGGGCCGTAAATGACATGTACTGTCCCTGACCGTAGTTACAGCTCCACACGTCGGCGCTGCCGTGCACTTTGGCAGAGACCGACATGCTCAAAGACTGGCCCACCATCTCTTCTACATGTGAATGCAGGGCTGGCACTGCCTTTTTGGCGAAGAAATGCCGGCTTGGCACTCTCCACCGCGGCTCGGCACAAGCCATCATTTCTCGGAAAGGTGCTGAGTCCACCACTTGGAAAGGGAGGGACTGCAGCACCAGCAACTTGGACAGGAGGACGTTCAGCTTCTGCACCGTCGGGTGCGTGCTCGCAAACTGTTGTCTCTTGGAAACGGATTCCAAGAAAGACTGCTGACGGAATCCGTGAAGAGGAGTAGCAGGAGAAGGAGCATCTGAACGAGCGGAAGATGCCAACGAGCGACAACTCCCCTCAGCAGAGGTGTTGGAGCCTTGACTGGCTGATAGAGGGCGATTGACGACGGGTGACGGAGCAAGTAACGGAGCGGGTGATGGAGCGGGGGCTGGGGCAGGCAGAACCGCCGTATCTTTATCACGGTTTTCCCAGGCCACCAAATGGCGACGCTGCATATGCTGACGCAACGCTGTAGTCCCAACATGGGCCCCCTGGCCACGCTTGACTTTCTGGCCACATAGTCGACATACGGCTACGTTTACTTCCTCGGGCGGCTTGACGAAAAATTGCCACACCGCCGAGTAGGAAACTTTGCCCCCGCTACTCCTCACTGGCTGACTGCTACTTCCTCCGTGCACACCGGCACCACTACTGGCCGTGGTGGTAGGCTTCAGTGGAGCTGGTGCTCTACTCCGTGGCCGTTTGCCTCCACTGACACTGCTGCGACCCTGCTGCCTCCTGGGCAACCCACCGACTGTTTTGCTCGCTGCCAAGCTGCCACCCTCTTCTCCTGATGATGCGGAAGCAATAGCCTGATGACGACGAGGCTGCCAAGTGCGATCAGCCTCATCATCATCAATTAGGGTCTCCGCGTCACTACTAGCCCCCTCGGCTGCGTGTGGGTCAGGAGACAGACCTGTCTCTAGACCGGCTACCGAGCCACTCTCCTCGCCAGTACTTCTTTGCCTGGCTGCTGAAGAGGCGGATGTCTCCCCCCGTTCCTGACCGCCCTCTGTTAGCTCTTCCTCACTGTACAGTGGGGCTGAGCCCACAGCATGCGATACTTCACTTGGTGAGGGAACACCAAAGGACAGGGGCAGGTAGAGGACACGTGATTTCAGTGGGCTTGCTCCCGGGCCATGCCAACTAACGGTTGTGTCTGACGTACCCACCGACCGTTGGCTGTAGGTGTCAGAGGTGACCTGGGAAGAGGAAGACGACCGAGTCAACCAATCGATGACGGCAGGGTTGTCGGTGGAGACACGACCGCTGGATGACACCGGGAGCACTGGCCTCTGGCTGCGACTAGTGCTGCCTCGACCCCTTCCTCTGCTGCCACGTCTGCTCGCTCCTGAAACATTGCCTTCTCTGCCACTCCTCTGCGTGTTGTCTGACATACTCTTTAATTCAATAGTGGTTGTGAAGCAGAAAGTAACGATTCTGTGTCCCTGAGTAACAATTCTGTGTCCCCGAGTAACAATTCTGTGTCCCCGAGTAACGATTCTGTGTCCCCGAGTAACGATTCTGTGTCCCCGAGTAACGATTCTGTGTCCCTGAGTAATGATTCTGTGTCCCTGAGTAACGATTCTGTGTACCTGAGTAACGATTCTGTGTCCCTCAGTAACGATTCTGTGTCCCTCAGTAACGATTCTGTGTCCCTGAGTAACGATTCTGTGTCCCTGAGTAACGATTCTGTGTCCCTGAGTAACGATTCTGTGTCCCTCAGTAACGATTCTGTGTCCCTGAGTAAGGATTCATTGTCCCTGAGTAATGATTCTTTGTCCCTGAGTAATGATTCTGTGTCCCTGAGTAACGATTCTGTGTCCCTGAGTAACAATTCTGTGTCCCTGAGTAACGATTCTGTGTCCCTGAGTAACGATTCTGTGTCCCTGAGTAACGATTCTGTGTCCCTGAGTAACAATTCTGTGTCCCTGAGTAACGATTCTGTGTCCCTGAGTAACGATTCTGTGTCCCTGAGTAACAATTCTGTGTCTGTCCCTGAGTAATGGTTCTGTGTCCCTGAGTAACGATTCTGTGTCCCTGAGTAACGATTCTGTGTCCCTGAGTAACAATTCTGTGTCCCTTAGTAACAATTCTGTGTCCCTCAGTAACGATTCTGTGTCCCTCAGTAACAATTCTGTGTCCCTGAGTAACAATTCTGTGTCCCTGAGTAACAATTATGTGTCCCTGAGTAACGATTCTGTGTCCCTGAGTAACGATTCTGTGTCCCTCAGTAACAATTCTGTGTCCCTGAGTAACAATTCTGTGTCCCTGAGTAACGATTCTGTGTCCCTGAGTAACGATTCTGTGTCCCTGAGTAACGATTCTGTGTCTGTCCCTGAGTAACGATTCTGTGTCCCTGAGTAACAATTCTGTGTCCCTGAGTAACAATTCTGTGTCCCTGAGTAACGATTCTGTGGCCCTAAAGTCTCTGTGGCCCTAACTCTGTCCCTAATACAGACAGGTCTGTCTCTCTTGAATGACCGGAGGCTAATGGAGATTTCTAAGATGGCCGCAATTTATAGCTCCACCATTACACAGTGCTGGCTGGCTGGCTGCTGATTGGCTAATGCGATCACATGTCATGAATGAATGCATTATGGGTCAGCGCGCCTTGTCTGCGCGCCTTCCCAGAGATCCCCGCTCCGTCGCCACACATGTCGCCGCCATTTTTGGGAAAATTCGATTCGTGCATCTGAAGTTTGCTAATTTTCGGATTCGGCGCGAATCAAATTTTTCCTGATCTTCGAAATGAATTCCACTTCGCCATGTTCGATTCGCTCATCTCTAATTATCACCTCCAATTCTGGGGGGGATGGTGCCATAATTGTGAGTAGCAGAAATACCAATCACCCCCATTTTTGCCCCCCTCTTTTTCTCTCACCCCTTTCTCTCTCTCTCACCCCCCTTTCTTTTTTTTTAAAGGGGGTAGAGGACATGTCTATGGGGGGGGTGAAGGAGGGTATACATTTATTTCTGTAACTGTATTCTGCATAAAACATTTAACAGTGTCATTTAATTGAATTTATGAGGGCATGTTTAGGGAAGGGATTAGGGGCGTGGCAGGGTAGCGGTTGGGTGTCGAAACTGGTGGTGAGTAACTCCTAAGGCCTAGAGTACATATAAGAATCAAGTTCCGCCCTTCAGGGTCTGAAATATTTTTGTGAAGAAAAAGTTAAGTGCATCTCTGATAGCAATGAGTACTCCTCTTTTTTACAGAGGCATTAGCAGTATATACATGTGGAAACGTTTTGTGAGCACTTAGTCGGGGCCGAATCTATAAAATGAGTCTCTTGAACACACATTATATCACATTTGTCTTTAAATGCTTGTTTTCACGTTTGTACATTTAGCCACATGATTCAAGCCATTAACATTAAAATAAATGTTTATACCCATTGAAGATATATATTCAACACTGTTAATCAGGATTTAACCAAGGGGCCCCTAAGGTGGTAGCAAATTTGTGTGTCAGTTATACCATTTGGACCATCAAGAATTACACAATAGTAGAAATAGAGAAGAAAAAAATAAACAAATGCATGTAACTGAACAAATAATAAACCGGTAAAAAATAGGATCAGAAGCCAAGATCAGAAAGCAATAATAATTGAGTAGTATTTGTGGAGTAAAAACAAAACAGGTGGTTCTACCTTTGGTAGGCATACTTATAGGTAGTGTGTTCAGAACTGGTAGTATTCGCAGTGCTTTGCTTAGACGTGTGAATTTATATTTATGCAGGGACTATGAAATGAGATTGTAACTGTATAGTCAGTGTTTGGTTTGGCATTTGGGAGTGACCAGGTTCCACTCCGGAGAAAAATAGGCTATTGGCTTGGGTGGTCAAAGGCCAGTTTACCTCATATCAGGAGAATTCAATATCCTCTTAGACAGGTTCTCACTTCCCCTGAGCAAATATCTGATTTATGGAGTACTATCAAGCTATTTATAGTACAGCTACACTATGAGTACCTAGAAGGGATTTCTTTCCCCTCCCTAGAGACTCCTACTAGAAAACAACCACATCTTACAGGCTGAAAAAATCCTGGAGGCAGACGGTATTCCTACTGAATTTTACTCTCAATATATTAAGCATTTGGCTCCCAGACTTACAGCCATGTTTTCCCAGTTTACCTCCCAAGGAACCCTCTCAAAGTCTATGTCTGAAACTATTATTATCTTTGTGCCCAAGCCAGGTAAGAACCTGGAGGATTTTGTCTCACACAGAACAATATACCTTTGTTGAATGTCGGTGTTAAGATCCTAGCCAAAATATTAGCCGCCCTCCAGGCCTAGACTGGGACAAAAAATAGGCCTGGGCATTTTAGACTGAGCGGCCAATTTCCGGGGGGGGGGGGTGCAAGGGCATTTTTGGGGGCAGTTGGTGATGGAATATTTGCGGAGTCAGTCCTCCGCACTGTAATATATAGGGGCATTGTGAAATAAAGGAGACTGCACTGTGAAAGTAACCTGTATTGAATACAGTGCCCCTTTACAGCACAGTCCCCTTTATATCACTGTGCTCATTTACATTACAGTGCCCCTAGAGATTTAATCACAATGCCCCCTATATATTCAAAGAGAAGGCCCAATCCAGCAAAGAGACATCCTCATATAGGATGTCTCTTTGCTGGATAGAGATGTCTCTTTGCTGGATAGGGATGTCCCTTCTTGGACTGGGCTGTCTCTTTGCTGAATTGGGATGTCTCCTTGCTGGACTCAACTGGGCAAAGAGACAGCCCAGTCCAGCAAAGAGATAGCCCGCCCAGCAAAGAGACAGCTCGTCCAGCAAATAAACAGCCTGTCCAGCAAATACATAGCTCATCCAGCATAGAGACAGCTTGTCCAGCAAAGAGACAGCCCAATCAAGCAAAGAGACAGCCGTCCAGCAAAGTGACAGCCACATCCATTGTCACCACAGAGCTGTCACAGTGTGCTGGCGGGAGAAGAAGAGAGGCCATCATTGTTGCTTCAGTGAATGGCCAGCCGAGGAGGTGTCCCTGTGTCAGTGGCGCTTCCTGCTTGTCATCTGGAGCCGTCGCTGCAGCTCCTCCTGTCGGCCCTGCTTTAGGCATAGCTGCACAGTGGGAGGTGAGCTGCAGCCACGGTTTGTATTAGCCATGTTCAGACCGCAGTTGCCGCTTACCTCCTGCTGTGCTGCCCGGTCATGTGCAGCCCTGGCCCACCGGGCAAATGCCTGGTGTGTATAAAATTGATGTGCAGCACTAAAAATAATACTAAAATTGATACGATATATGTAGAAAAACTTATTGATAATAAATCACAAATATAATTCCAAGGTTAGCATAAATTGTCCATATAGTGATTGGAAGTGCTTGGATAATCCTATAGCTTCCTGAGGGTGAGGGATGTGCATATAGTTATGTAAGGGGTGCGGACTCACCAGAACGCGCAAATAAATGAGCGTTTGTAAATTATATCCTGATGTCATCTACTGGTCATCATAGGGTATGGCAAGAATCAAGGTAGACTCCTCCAGTGGTCCTGGGATTCAGTAGTGGGGCATCAGGGATATCCAGAGTTCCCCTTAAGGGGTGGGTGAAGCTCTCTGGGTGTAGTGGAGGCTCCCTCTCTGGTGGTCAGGTGGCAGGTAGCTGAAAAGTTGATACTCCGCACGGAAGTCAAGATAAGAGCATATCCATAGTGTAGTATATCCAGGATTTATTAGAGGTATGCAAGTACCCAAAAAGTAGTATAAGTTAAAACATCTCAGAGTGATGAAAACATGGACTGACCGTCCTGGGTAATAAGATGGCTGACGGAGCTCCACGTTGCTCCAATGGCGTGACATCATGGCGTTACTGGCTCCTCACGTGTTTTGTGCATCCGCACATCGTCTGAAGGGAATACTATTAACGCCTAGCCATGCGGCGTCCATTTATATGCTTAGCGCATGTGCATTAGGTATGCGCCATTGTTATGAAGACCAAATATTGTGCGCACGCTAAGCGGGTATACATTTGAGAATGCATATACTGTAATGACAATCTTAGATGTCAATCGATGCGCACAGTGGGTATATAGATAGATCGAATGTTGGAGTGCTTAATCATCAGTAATTGAGCTTTATATAAATGCCCAGTGTGCCCTATGGCCAGTCTGAGCCTGCTGCCCACCTCTTGTGTTTTGGGTAACCTTATTGAAATTGACCAAACCAGCTTCATGCTTAGTAAGGGCACTGACATTAACCTCAGACACCTGTTTTTAAACGTGGCGATTAAGCATACTAACAGTGGTACCAGAGTTATTGCTTCCTTATATGCTGAAAGGGCATTTGACTCAATGAAGTCCCTCCAGAGCCTGCAACAAGGACCAGCTACAAAGGATTAGGATTATGACAAAGCCACAGAATTGCGCTGAGAAAGGCAACAGACTCAGGAAGAAAATATCCACTATAAAAAGAGTGACATGACTGCATCCCATACAAGCTTTTCCATCAAGATGCAACAGAGGCTGCCATCTTACTGGCAGTAAAACCTCTGAAAGATCAGAAATCAACCTTAAACTTGGATATATATATATCTACTGAGTATTATGTATCTACCCTTTTGTGAAGCAGGTCCAGCAGCCAAAATACACTGACAAGGCTTTTAAATCAGTGCAGTACATGCACAACATTGTTATTTTCTAATATTTAGTAGCATTTTATGTATTGAAGTGTATATCCATATATATTGGTTTAAAAAAAAATAATGTATTTTTTTTTATATCCAAAGAGATGTTTATTGAGAAAAACAAACAGAATACAACATTGCAATAGTCAAATCACTTTTTCATACAAAGCAAATAGTAGGTGGATCAACAGAGATCCAAGATAACAGTACAGTAAATAGTTCTGTTTGAATAGTGCAAATAATAGAAATTACAGAGATTTGTACAACCCATATATGATATCATTGCAAAACTGATATATCATGAATTCGAATGGTAAAATCAAATCATGAGGCACTGCAGCGAAGCAACGATGGCTATGAACTGTTGCCTCTTAATGGCAGAGAACATCACAATCATAAGTAAGAAAACTAAAATAGTAAAAAAAAAAAAATGCAAATAAGATGCTCAGTATGACAACCTAATAAATAAGTAAAATTACAGTCATAGTAGAACACCATAGAAAATAGAGTAAGAATAAAGAAGAGAAAAGAAAAGAAAAAAAAAGGGGGGGGGGTTAAGAAAAGCCAAACAGAAAGGTAGGGAGACATATCAAGGAGCAACTGGTCATCTAATACTGCCATGTGTGGGTACAAAGTGACAATTTGGTAATATCATTCTCAACCCTGCAGAATAGCTGAATAATCTACAGATAATTGAAATATGGACCACTGTGTCCATGTCTCATGAAATATGGGGTGTAAGATCATCTACAATAGCAATAAACCATTCCACCTCATAGATTTCATCTCCCTTTAAAATCTAATCTCTAATCAAAGGTAAAGAGCAGAATTTCTATTGTAGAGGTATCAATGCTTTTGCAGCATTCAGCATGTGTTTCACAAGGGAGTGTTTATACTGTTTCAAAGGACATTGGTCAAATTGTCGAAGACAACATTCAGGAGTAAAATCTATTTGGATATCAGTAATTTGAACTATCATATTCTTAACCTTAGGTCAGTATTGTTCAATGGCGTGGCATTCCCACCATATATGGAACATTGTCCCATGTGCTTGTTTGCACCACCAACAAGTAGCAGAGGTAGCGGGGAAAAGGTGACTTAGCTTATCAGGGGTCAGATACCATTGAGTCAGTATCTTATATGAAATCTCCTGAATTCTAGAGCTTAGGGAACATTTATGTGCTAGTATGCAAGCTCTAAGCCATTTTTGGTCTGAGATGTCAGTGTGCAAAGATTTCATCCATTGAGACAAATCTATCCGAAGTCAGATCATGGCCCTGCTGTAACCAGGAGTAAGAGAAAGAGGTAGTATTACTGACATCCTTGCCTATTAGACAGATTCAAATGGCATCAACGGCCTGTTAAAGTGATACTTTTGTCTATATGATGTGAGATAACTACAAATCTGTAGATAAGTTCATAACGGAAACACTTCCATCCGCAAATCCGCCATCATGGAGGCCCTGGATTTATGTATACCTTTTTGGAAGCAGTGAGTGGCAAGAAGAGGTGTATCCGCAGCCCCAGTTGATAGAAATTTATGTTCCAGCCCCGGTATGAAATCCGGATTGCCAATTAGAGGAGAGAGGGCTGGGTGACGAAGAGAGATCAGTACGTAAGCTAGTGTAGCAAAAGGTTTGTAATGTAGCTCCTATGAGCGAGTGGGAAAGAAGCAGCCTAGGACATTTCGCCAATGGAATCCATGGGGTAAATTTCAGTGAGGTGGAGGAAAAAGAACGTTCTACATTTACCCAATCTTTCAAATTCGAGTGGCAATGCCAGTCGATTATTCTAACCATGTGAACTGCTTGGTAGTACTGCTTAAAATTTGGAAGTCCCATACCTCCAGAAGATTTTGATTTAGTCATCAAGTGAAAGGCAATACATGGTTTCTTGTAGGCCCATACAAATTTAGTTTGAAGAGCCTGAAAAATAAAAAACTGGAAGGTACCCGCATGCATCATATATAAAATGCGTGGTAGGATATTCATTTTTATGATGGAGGCTCTCCCGAATCAGGAACATTTTTGGACAGTCCAGCATTTAAGGTCTCGTTCCACAGAAGCTAACAGGAGCGGGAAATTACATTCAAACAATTTACTGGTTTGATTTGTAATCCACACTCCAAGATATTTTAAAGCCTTGGCTACCCATTTAAAAGGGCAGTTGAGTTGAATATCAGTTAGTTTCAGAGCTGGGAGCAAGATATTTAAAGCCTCAGATTTGTGGTAATTTTTAAATTGGAAACATACCCGAAATCATGGAAAACATCTAGCAGATTAGGAATGGACGTTTGCGGTCTAGTTAAAAAAAAGAAGATTGTCAGCGTATGCTGCTACTTTACACTCTCTGTTCTGAATTACATGGCCACAGATAGAAGGATTGAGATTCACTGTGTGTATAAAGGGGGTTCCAACATTAAAATAAAAAGCAAAGGCGATAATGGGCAGCCTTGGCTAGTACCATTAGATATTACTACCTGTCCTGATAGAGAGCCATTAACCTTAATTTGAGCAGATGGATTGCGATATAGAGAAGAAATCTAAGAGATAATGTTAGAAGCCAGGCCAACATGTCTACATGTAGCGAACATATAGTCCCAGGCCACTCTGTTAAAGGCCTTCTCTGTGTCATTAGACAGGAGAAGACCCTCAACTGTATCCAGACCCATTTTGTACACCATATTTACAGCTTTGATTACATTGTCTCTAGCTTCCCTGCCAGACATTATACCTACTTGCTAAGGACCTATTAGTTTAGACGAGAAAGGTCAAAGACAGTTGGCTAAGATTTTTGCTTGCAATTTTAAGTCTATATTCAGAAGTGAGCAATCAGTCATATCTTTGTCTGGTTTTGGGATTACCATAATGTGCGCTGAGGAGAATAAATTGGGAATATCCTGGGATTCACTGACGGAGTTGAAGGCCTGTAGAAGAGGTGCCTTCAAAATTTGCTGAAAAATATTATAATATTGTGCTGTGAATCTGTCAGGACCAGGACTTTTGCCTGACTTCAATGTTTTAATAGCTAGCAATAATTCTTCCTCAGATATAGGATACTTCAAATCTTCAATCTCAACAGTCAGGGTAGGCATCTTACTATTAAGTAAGTATTCCTTGAGAATATTCTCCCTAGAGTCCTGCAAACCAGAGGGTTTGTGTTGTGCCAGACGGTTATATAATTGTGAATAGAATGCTTGAAAGTGGTTACCGATGTGTTCCGTGGTATGTTCCAGTTTACCCTCTTTGTTTCTAATGCCATAAATATTATTAGCCAACTGAATGTCTTTCAAAGCCCTAGCAAGAAATTAGCCACTCTTGTCTCCATATTCATAATAAACACCTTTTTGTGAAAACAAGATATGTTTTGCAGTCACATGTAAAAGTTGTCATAGGAGTTTACGCACATCTTTAAGTTCCGTTGCCACCTGGGTTGCCAAGGAGTATTTATGTTGTAGTTCAAGAGATGCAATTTTGTTGGAAATATCTGCAAGCTGTTGTTCTCTTTCTTTCTTATGCCTTGCTCCCAATTTAATAAATTCACCCCTCAGTGTGCATTTACGTGCTTCCCAAATTGTTAGGGGTGCAACATCCACCGTGGAGTTCATGGAGAAAAAGTCATTGAGCTCCCCCAGTATATGCTGCTGGATCTCTAAGTCCATCAGTAAAGTAGGATTCAAACACCAAATAAAGGCTTTCTTGGATTGAGGTATCACTGGAACCCAACTTATGGAAATCGGGACATGATCCGAAGTAGACTGGATCCCAATATTGGCTGCCTATAAGTTAGGTAAATCACACTGTGACAAAATACATAATCTATATGGGAGTATTTATTAAGTGGGGCTGAGTAGCATGTGTAGTCCTTATCCTCAAGGTGTAATGTTCTCCACATATAAACCAGCGTTAATGAGTGTAGTAGGGTTTTAATCCTTTCAAGAACCCTAAATAGTGTACTAGAAGTACCAGTGGAGGTATCAATCAGCAGTTATAATGGTACATTAAAATCTCCGCCTAAGATAATACACCCCAAGGAGAAGCATTTCAGCTCATCTACTATAGTTTTTCAAAAAGAGACCTGCAAGTTATTTGAGAAATACACATTGGCCAGTGTGACCGGGCGGCCTGCTAGAGTGCCTTTTAGAAATAGATATCTTCCCCCTGGATCTGTCAACTGATGAGTCAAGGTGAACGACGCTGCTTTATTTATTGGGATAGAAACTCCCTTTGTTTTAGAGGTTTTGTTGGTAGAATGAAAAACCTGGGTAAAATGTTTGTGTATAAGTTCAATAATATGGTTTTCATGAAAGTGGGTTTCCTGTAGGAATACTACACGAGGACCCACCATAAGTTCATGTAGTAGAGCTACCCACTTCTCAGGGATATTCAGACCCCTACAATTGAAGGATACTATGGTGGGTTTTTTCCCTAAAGCAGAAAATGCCATAGTTAGAGATTGTATAAGTGATAAGACTGCTAGGTTATGTATGCGTAAAGTAATGCTAAAAGTAAGGTCAACCTTAACAATATAAAATAATTGTCGAAGTTGGATGACCAGTTACTCCTAGAAAAAAAAAAAAGGAGGTGGTGTGGGAGGAAAAATAGAGAGAGAGGGAAAAAGATGAAGCTAGGAAAAAACAAACAGAAAAGTCAGAATGAGTAGTCACAGTAACCCAAAGGCTTATATATACTATAGATCAAAAAAAGAAACAACACCTATCAATAACCAATCTCTAAAAAATGTCAAATTGCAGTTATAATGTCAGTGTAGGAGATAGCAACTAGAAGATGAGATCACTACTGGTGAGGTGCGTGGGAGGAACTAAGGGGTCAGTTTTCCCCAATCAGTGCGAGACATATCTACAGGACCAAAGGAAAGTGAACCCTAAGTCTTCCCAAAAATGGCACAATTAGCATATGAAAGAACCTATTAGGATGCCTCCCAGAACCATCTCAAACTAGAACCAGACAAATCGAGGAACAATATATGAACACCCCCCCCTCTCCCATTTCCCCCCTCCCCCACCCCAGAATACAAAAGCAACAATCACTGATTAAAGTCCTCCTTGGTCAAACCAAAAGAGAGTGCAAATGAGCACCATTTAGCACATACCATCCACAGAGAACACTTATCTCTATATGTAAGGGCCTGAGACATTAGATGGCCTAGACCACAAAATACACAAAGCAGAAGGCGTGCTAAAAGGTTAAGCCATCTTCATATTATACAGGAGCGGGGCAGCACATCAAAACCAATATACCTGAGGGAGGGAAAAAAAAAGGGGGCAAACACCCCAAACCTCCCCCCCCCTCCTTCTTACACATTCCAACCCCCCCCTCCTCCCAAACCACTTCTAGTGATGACCCCAGGAGCCCCACAGTAATGTGTTTAGCTCCTCTGGTGGGGGTAAGGCCAAAATTTTAAAGTAGCAAAGAACAAGCAAGTGAAATCTAGCAGTGAATGAGACCCAATGTAAAGCTGAATACGAGTCAGAATGGGTCCCTGATTCCTGGCGTCTTGGGCAATTTGGAATGGAAGGAAAGCTTGCCAGGTGTCAGTCCCTGATGGCCTAGTGCATTACTATAAAAAATGTTTAATAAAAAATAAAGTAGGTGTGTACTCACAAATGACAATATAGTCAAGGCACATCATAAAGAACAGCTGGGTCAACACCTCGCTGAGTAACAGTCCGCAATAGGGAGTTTAGACATCCAAAAGACTGACGCGTTTCGAGGACTTGCCTCTTCTTTCCTCATTCAGTATATTTGGATTTCCCCGGTCCATTTGAGGGCAGCAAGGTGTGCATGTTCCAGGACATTCTTAATGTGGTTGTAGCCTGCATCGAGTCCACCCCCAAGCACAGGAGCATTTGTGTTTGTCAGTCCCTGATGTTGCGATAATTTATTCCTCTTGGGAGGTTGTTTGATCAGAGAGTCAGGTGGAGGACTTCTTGCTGCTAGGGGGAGTCGAAACTTCATATACAAATCAGGTAATTCAATGAGTGGCAGTTGAAGTGTCTCACAAAATGATGGCAAATCATCTGGGGTGCGAAGTAGAAGTGGTTTACCGTTGTAGTTCACACTTAAAGCAAATGAAGACTTCCAGCGATAGGCATGTTTTTTCTGTCTAAGCACTTCTAACAAGGGGCGCAGTGCTCTCCTATTTTTGAGAGTTATACGAAAGAGGTCCTGGTACAAGATAATGTTATCACCATTAAAGACAATCTGATCATTAGCGCTTGCTTTTGCAAAAATGTCTTCTATCAGAAAGAAGCTGAGTAAACAACATATAATATCTCTCGGAGGAGAGGATTTCAGAGCTTTAGGTCACAAGGCTCTGTGCGCCCTCACAAACTCAATAACAGTGTCATCTGACCGTTCCAATAAAGTGTGAAAGACTTTTTGTAGCTCCTGTTTGATTTGTTCAGGGGGGATAATCTCAGATATGGCCCTCACCCTTATATTGTTGCATTGACCTCTATTGTACAAGTCCTCAGTATGTCTGTTCATGTCTATAAGATGGTGGGCATGTGTATCAGTCAGTTGTTAGAGCCTCAAGATGGCTTTATCCCTCTGTTTTCCAACCTGCTCTACAGAGGTCAGTTTCTCAGCGAGGACTAGTAAATCCGCTTTCAAATCCATCATGGCTGTGGAAAATGTGTTTTTGATATCAGCAGCAATGGCAGTTGTCATGTCAGCATAGGCGAGGGGAAAGTCGGTTGGTATGGCTTGGCTTACAGAGTCCTCTGCTGCCGAGAGAGAATCCTCACTGTAATCTGTCTCCGGGTGGGCCTGTGCCATCTTGGCCTCAAGTGCATGATGCTGGCAGGTCTGTGGTGTGTGTCTAAGCATCTTGCTCATTTTGCAGCCGTTGGGAGTCTGCTGTGCCGTTATGGAGACTGTCAAAATCACAGAGCTCAGCTAGTGTGCGTCCATTCGCCTCACCGTCCAGGCCACACCCCTAATGTATTTTTTAGCTGTTGTACATAACTATTTTTCCTCCAATTTGGAAATTCACTCTCCTCTTCTAATATGTCTCCAGGACAAGAAGTAAGGCTAAATAAGGGTCTCCCCAAAGGAACACAGCATAAAAAAAGAGAGGGGCTTTTAACCTTTCTTTCCTATCCTAAACTTATTAAATAAGAGATATCCAACATAAACCTATGCTGAATCAAATCAGCTCATTTCTTTTTAGACCTTCAAAATAGCAATACAAATTATAAGACTTTAAGAGCTAATTTGTACTTGTCAGTTGCAGAGCGTTGGAACAGTGATGTTTCCGCAACAAGTTACATGTTTTAGCACATTGAATTGGCATTAATTTTTTAATGGTAACTCAATGTACTAAGGCAGGAGGACAGCTGTGGATTCAAAGTCAATATTGCAGCAAAAGCTCTTTTTTATTTTATCCTTTAAAAAAAGCTTTGAATTTGTATCTAGTTATTTTTGGCTGATGTTTTAATTGAAGAGTTGGATTACTCTTAATTTTCTAAGGTGGCATGATGGTATGTGGTATTACTACATGAATTATGTGGACCCTCTGAAGAAGTCCCAGTAGGACATAACACATAAGGTGAAGATTTTGTTTGATCGCATCAGCATGCTGACATAAAACTTTCTGATCTCCTCAGAGTGCTGGATTTTGGATTGCTCTTACGGTGTGATAAGTGTATCCACAGCAACTATATAGGTCTTAAGCTGCATTTAAATTACTCATGTGAGTGTTTTATTGGCATTGATTTTTTAAATAAAAATACACTGTGAGCACTATGTAGGTCTTATGTATCTTTTAAGCCCATTGTTGATCTATACAATTAGTGGCGCAACTAGAGTTGGTGTCACCTAGTGCGGTAAAACATGGACTTACTCGCTCCCCTCAGTAAATTTTTTCCTATATAACAGACACTGGGCAGGCTAGTGCATCATGCTCTCTCCTTTCTAGCCTGCCACAATGCCCTGCAGGGAGCTGGGTAGGCTAGTTTTGAACTTGAAGCTCATGGTCACAGTGTGCACACCAAACCAGCCCATATAAATGATGCACTTGGACCTCCCTCCATGCAATTGTGCGCTCTACCCCAACATCCCAAAAAACAAACTCACACATGGACTTATCTAAAAAAACTCAAAAATGTAAACAAGAACTGGTCCACACTCACGGATTGGTCCAGGCTTAGGGATAGGTTACTACACATCATTACCACTCACCGATTGGTTGCTAGAGGTTACTACACATCATTATCACTCACTGGTTGCTAGAGGTTAGTGCTCATCATTGCCACTCACCAAAAAAAAAAACTAAACAAATAAACAGTGAGCGCTCAGGAATCCAATTAAATCAGCCGCAAATGCAATAAAAAGGAACCCTAGACCTTACATATAATACAAACAGAAACCAGTGCACCTCTAAAAAATGACACACAGTAAGACTTAAAAAATACTATTAAATAATAATTAGTGATGATAATAATAATCAGGTGAGTACTCATTTTCATCAATCTCCCGCACGGATAAAGCCACCTGGAATAATATGACACTACTTGTGCAATAGGACCCGTTTGTAACACTATCATGCCTTCACCAACTTATGAACACTTTTTACTTTAAGACTTTCACAGTTGCACTTATTTTATTGCACTAATCATAGCGCTTCATCTACTTATATTTGCCATCACCAATATTATTTATTATCATCACAAATTATTATTTATTTGATAATACTTTTTTTAGTCTTACTGTGTGTCATTTCTTAGCACTGCACTGGTTTCTGTTTATATTACCACTCACCCATTGTTTGCTAGAAATCACTGCACAACATTACCACTCACCCATTGGTTGCTAGAGGTTACTGCACATCATTACTGCTTATCCTTTGGTTGCTAGATGTTACTGCATATTATCACTTCTCACTGATTGCCTGCAATTCATTGTCCCCCTGTGCAAGATGCTCGGTCCTGACACTGCAGCACTGTTGACAGGGAGGGAGAAGAAACCACATACAGTCTGATCTGTGTGTCTTTGATCTCTGTGCTGCTGACCAGAGAAGGGGGGGGGGCGAAAGGGGGAACACAGAGCTGGCTCTGCCTCACTCCCTGTCAAAGTTGCAATGGTCCTGACAGAGGGGGAATCGTAATGAGTGGGCTCTAGAACATGCAGCCCACAGCTATGCCTCTCACCTATCACAGTGTGGCCATGGGAGAGCATGCAGGGGGATCGTCTGCACCTCCTACACCATGAAAAATATTTGCGGGGCTTAATGGTGTCACCCAGGTGCTGTCCACATCTCCCGCACCCCCATAGGGATGCCATTGCATATGACCACTGGTTGGTTTAACCCTTGGCATTCCTTTGTTCCTGATGTACCATGAACAGTTTCAGTTACACGCAGGCTGATATAGAACTCCTATATTCTAAAGGCCTATATACAAGGTGAATACCACTGAATTTGCCACTGGTGGAAGGCCACAGCACAAGTTAAGTTTTGATGCTCAAAATAAGAGCACGTTCAAAACACTTAGATGTCATTTGGACTTCTTTATTTTGAATGTATTATATTCTCCTTGAGCACATTGACTGTATTGTTTCACTCTAGTGATTTGCAGTTTTAGGTTTTTGTTTATTTCTGCACTTTGATATTTTGGACTTATTACTTCCATGAATATTGGGGAAGTTTAATGTTATTACAATGCATTTATATGATCATTTTGCACATTATTAGGCACATTCTGTGCAAGCAATGCCCATGGCAAAATGCTTCAGGGAGCGCAAATTATCACTCTAGTTCAGTGTCGGAAGCTCCATCACCCATGGAGAGTACTACTCACTAACCGCAGTAGTATCTTTACAAATGTGCATCACACAGTAAGAAATCACCTAGCTGATTGGTTTACATCCAGTAAGGCATATGCAGTCTTTTATATGGTCTCTGGAGTTGTATTACAGTTAGTTTTTTGTATATAAAGGTCATCATCTTTCTATGGAATGTATGAGTATTATTTATATAAACAAACTTTAATAGATGCCATGTGTCACCATTGCTTTAGATTTATATGCATGCTTTGACACAGCACCTTGTGACTAAAGGCAGCCGACTGGTCATATATCAAAGGCTCACTGCTTCATTATGGAACTTTTGATCTTGAAAAAACACTCCAGCTGTGTGTTAGCAAGCTAACTACAAAAATGAACTGACACTTTTTTGCAATTAGAATATACCTGTTTGAACCAGAATTTCAGAAACCCTTTTAAATTAGACACTCTTGGGATTGCAAGGGAATTGAATACTTTTATATTTGATGTTTTCTCTCATTGATGGTATTGATACAGATTCAGATGGCACACATAAATGTATGCCCACAGAAAGAATAGGTATGACACTGAATACACACACACACACACGCGCGCACACACGCACACACGCACACACATATATGAGATCAGCATTGTAGCAACCTAAAATACACAATTTTAAAACAATGTGTCTGAAATACCAATCCTTTATACCAGGATTTGGATCATGGTAAATGTTTAGAGTACAAAAGAGCACAATGTAGCAATTGTACGTAAAGAGATGGATGTGAACCTCCATTTTGGCAAAGGCCTCCATCTTGTATCATTTCTACTCCCAAATCAGCTTCCCTCCAATCCCCCCTCCCTCTCTGTTGAGTGACATGTGGTCTGTATGATGCCAGAGATCACAGGCATCAGGCACAGTGGGGGATCTTCATGGTAAGAAACCCTTATTAGCCTGGCCCCCATATGTCTGTAAGACTCTTGCTTGGAAAAGGATCATAAAGCCATAAACCAGTCCTTCACTGAGCTTCAAAGACATTCTAGCTGTAAAACAGACTCACATTTAAAAACCTATTTTTCCATATGATTTTATATCTTGAAATAGGAAATAATTACATAAACATGGAGCACATATTCGGATGGCTCAGTTTAATACAAGTCATCTGATATCTTACACCCCCTAGTTGAAATCTACAGGAGAGCAGAAAACGATATTTCCTTTACCGTCCCAAGCAGGTATGTCATATTTAATATCTAGACATTCAGCAGATGATTCGGACGCCGCCATCATCACACACAATGCTTTTTTTTTCTGCAAAATACTTTAATAGCAAAGAAAAGAAAAGAGAAAAAAAGGCACCTAAATGGGCCCAAGGACCTAGAAAATCACATAAGTGTGACAAAAATGATCAATCATCATACCAAGAACAGCAAAGATCAATGTGAGAACATAAACAAATACCAATTATTGTCCAAAACATCAATAGCAAGGACCATTTTAACCACTTGCCCTCCAGAGGATTTACCCCCTTAATGACCAGGCCTCTTTTTGCTACTTGGCGCTGCACTAATTCAACTGATAATTGCGCATCATGCAATGCTGTACCCAAACAAAATTTACGTCCTTTTTTCATACAAATAGAGCTTTCTTTCGGTGGTATTTGATCACCTGTTTTTTATTTTTTGCGCTATAAACAAAAAAAGACTGAAAATTTTGAAGAAAAACATATTTTTTACTTTCGGCTATAAAAAATATATAGTAAACTCAAAAAATGCCGAAAACAATTATACCAGGATGATGCCTGCAGCTGTAGGCATCATCCTGGTATAACCATTCAAAGTCTAGTGAAGTACCAGTATGTCGCTGGTCCTTGTTGGGTGTATATGCTATGTTCTTTTCTTTTTTTGTATGCAGCCTGTGGGCTGAATAAAAAAAGAGAAGAAATCTCTGACAGAAAAAGTGTGTGATATGCCCACCATTAGAATATACCACCCCGGGGGGGGGGGGGGCCTGAACATGGCGGCACAGGAGAGCGGGGAATAGAAACTCTCCGATAGCCTCCCCCACCTACCCTCCCTAAAGTGTCCCGAGTGCCTAACTAGCTGTGTTGGAGGGTTCCTGGAGACCAACCTGGAGAAGGGGGAGATCCCGGCGGCGGTGCGGTGGCCTGTCTGAGAGCGGAGAGCCAAGAATGCCATCCTCCTGAGGTCTGACTGCGGTGATCCCGGAGAGAGCGTGGGGTTGCCGGGCAATGAAGAGGAGCGGCGTTACCACGTGGACAGCCGCAGTGGACAGCTGGGAGAGGAAGAAACCGGCCGGCGTCCTAGGAGGTAGAGGAAGCGCCGACAGCTAGTGTAAAGCTGTCCCCAGGGATATCTCAGAGCACAAACAGAAGAGGAATAAGAGACCCAAGGGAATCCCCTGGAAGAGGAGGATACGGCTGCAGGAGACAGGACAACCCAGGACTGTAATTCGGAAGCTGCTCCATAGAGGAGGGTGAGTGAGAGCCGCTGGTCTCCCTATATGATATGATAGCAATGCAAACTGAGAAATAGGACACCTGATATACAGCATAAGAAACAAGAAGGGGGTTCCCAGAAAGGGTCTGAAGGACTGGAAGAAAGGAGTGACAGCTTAAGTAACTACTCCAGAGTCTCAAAAAGCATTAAAAATCTTATATGTGACATGAAAGGGAAAAATAGTAAAGGAAGTATGTCCAAGAACTCCCAAACTGGAACGATAAAAAAATTTACGTTGCAGGGGAAATTGACCCCAGTAAAATCCCAGGAAATAAGTGATAGGAGTGAACTGGAAATAAGCTTAGATAATAGCTTAAGATCTTCACTGGGATCAGTTAACAATAACCAACAAACACTGGAAGGTATGGAGATGGGAGAAACTGAAAAAGAAATGCACTTACCAAATAAAAAGGAAATGGCGGAGATGTTTAAAAATTTGGAAAAATCTATAAAGCAAGAGATGGGGATAATTCGGAAAGAAATGGGACAGTTGTTAACTAGAGTGGAAGAAACGGAGGAAACAGTTAAATACCACACCCAAGTTATCCCAAAACTAGAGAAATTGATAATAGATACTCGGAAGGAACAAAAAAGACTGCTTTATATGATGGAGGATCAAGAAAATAGGGAAAGGAGAAATAATATTAGAATAAGAGGAGTCCCAGAGCTGCTACAGGGGGAAGATCTAAAGGAGAACACAGGAAAGATTTTGAACTCCATAATGGATAGATCTGGTGCGGAGATGTTTAATTTGGATGGGGTGTACAGGATAGGAAAGATCCAACAAGAAAAAGGCCCAGAAAAATCAAGAGATACAGTCATGGCCGAAATTGTTGGCACCCTTGATATTTCTCCAGGAAATCATGTATTTCTCACGAAACGTATTGCATTAACACATGTTTTGCTATACACATGTTTATTCCCTTTGTGTGTATTGGGACAAAACAAAAAAAGGGAGGAAAGAAAGCAAATTCGACATAATGTCACACAAACCTCCAAAAATGGGCTGGACAAAAGTATTGGCACCCTTTCACAACTGCGGATAAATAAGAATGTTACAAGCATGTGATGCTCCTGTAAACTCACCTGGGGCAAGTAACAGGTGTGGGCAATATAGAAATCACACCTGAAAGCAGATAAAAAGGAGAGACGTTCACTTAACCTTTGCATTGTGTGTCTGTCTGTGCCACACTAAGCATGGACAACAGAAAGAGGAGACGAGAACTGTCTGAGGACCTGAGAACCAAAATTGTGGCAAAATATCAACAATCTCAAGGTTACAAGTCCATCTCCAGAGAACTAGATTTGCCTTTGTCCACAGTGCGCAACATTATCAAGAAGTTTGCAACCCATGGCACTGTAGCTAATCTCCCTGGTCGTGGACGGATGAGGAAAATTGATGAAAGATTGCAACGCAGAATAGTCCGGATGGTGGATAAGCAGCCCCAAACATGTTCCAAAGACATTCAAGCTGTCCTGCAGGCTCAGGGAGCATCAGTGTCAGCGCGAACTATCCGTCGACATTTAAATGAAATGAAACGCTATGGCAGGAGACCCAGGAGGACCCCACTGCTGACACAGAGACATAAAAAAGCAAGACTACAGTTTGCCAAAATGTACTTGAGTAAGCCAAAAGCCTTCTGGGAAAACGTCTTGTGGACAGATGAGACCAAGATAGAGCTTTTCGGTAAAGCACATCATTCTACTGTTTACCGAAAACGGAATGAGGCCTACAAAGAACAAAACACAGTACCTACGGTAAAATATGGTGGAGGTTCAATGATGTTTTGGGGTTGTTTTGCTGCCTCTGGCACTGGGTGCCTTGACTGTGTGCAAGGCATCATGAAATCTGAGGATTACCAAAGGATTTTGGGTCGCACTGTAGGGCCCAGTGTCAGAAAGCTGGGTTTGCGTCCAAGATCCTGGGTCTTCCAGCAGGACAATGACCCCAAACATACGTCAAAAAGCACTCAGAAATGGATGGCAAAGAAGCGCTGGAGAGTTCTGAAGTGGCCAGCAATGAGCCCAGATCTAAATCCCATTGAACACCTGTGGAGAGATCTTAAAATTGCTGTTGGGAAAAGGTGTCCTTCCAATAAGAGAGACCTGGAGCTGTTTGCAAAGGAAGAGTGGTCCAAAATTCCGGGTGAGAGGTGTCAGAAGCTTATTGATGGTTATAGGAAGCGACTGATTTCAGTTATGTTTTCCAAAGGGTGTGCAACCAAATATTAAGTTAAGGGTGCCAATACTTTTGTCCAGCCCATTTTTGGGGTTTTGTGTGACATTATGTCATATTTGCTTTTCTGCCTCTGTTTTATATTTGTTCCAATACATACAAAGGGAATAAACATGTGTATAGCAAAACATGTGTTAATGCAATACCTTTTTTGTGTGAAATACTTGATTTTCAGGAAAAATATCAAGGGTGCCAACAATTTCGGCCATGACTGTATAATTGTTCAATTCCATAACTATAGAGATAAAGATGAGATATGGAAGAAGATTAAAGGAAGAGCAAATATCAAATATGGAGGGAAAAATATTCAAATCTTTGCAGACATAGCAGCCGAGACATTGAGAAGAAAGAGGTCATTGAAACCATTGTTGGAATTGTTGAAGAAACAGAGTGTGCAATATAGAGGGGGTCGTTCAGCATGTTTAATCGGTTGGAGAGATGGAGTCACAGCATTTTTGAGATTTCCTGAAGATATGAAAGACTTTTGTAATAAATTTGAACTCCAAAGAATAGAGATCCCTGGATGGGAAGAGGAGGAGGGAGAGTGATATATGTTGGGAAAAGAGGAATGGCAGCTAGTTAGAAGAGAAAATAGAGAACACATAGATAGAGGGACACTGGGGAGGAGGGGGGGAAGGTGAGCGGTACATGGACGGAGCTGAACCCCCAGGTCGGAATCAAAAGTGGGATTTTTTTTCCACAAATGATTCATAGGCAAACAAAAAGCCTAACAGGGGAGAGGGGGCAGGAGGGAGGGGGGTCTGTGGAGGGTCGGGGTTCTAGGGAGATGGAGGGGGTGGGTGGGGGGCCTGGATGGGGGGGAGGGGGGATGGGGGGGGGATGGGAGGGAGAGAATTGGGGTGGGAGTGGGGGTTTTAAAACTGACATCTTGTATGGTATAAGGAAAGGGAAGAAGAAAGGAAATGGTAAAATAGGAAGAAGACAAATAAAATATGGAGGAAATACGCTTTGTAACCCATAACGTAAATGGATTAAATTGCCCAGGTAAAATATTTAGACTATATAGAGAATTACAACATAGAGAGGCCTCAGTTGTTTTTTTGCAGGAAACACATCTAGAGTTAAAAAAAAAATATTAAGTTGAATACTAGACAACACCCGACATGGTACTATGCAGATTCCCCAATTAAGAGAGCGAAGGGTGTGGCTATAGGATTTGCAAAAAACGTTAGGTTTGAATTGGAAGATAGAAAGACGGACCCGGAGGGGAGGTTTTTGTTCTTGAAAGGTAAACTACAGGATATAGAATGTACGCTCGCAAACATATATTGCCCCAATAGGAAACCGGAGATCTTTTTGAAAGGGGTTATGAGAAGATTGATGGACTTTGGAAAGGGATACTTAATAGTGGCGGGAGACTTTAACATATGTATGGATCCACAAATAGATACAACATCTGTAGTGCAGAGAGGGGGAAATAGGTCCATGGGATTATTGAAAAGGGTAATAAAAGAGTGCCAACTGGTGGATAGCTGGAGAATTGTCAATATGAGATATAGAGATTACACTTTTTTCTCTAGTGTACATAGGACATACTCTAGATTGGATTATATATTGGTGGACCATCGACTTGTTGAGGATTTGGTTAGAGTAAAAATAGAAGCAATAACTTTTTCGGACCATGCACCTGTAGTAATGAAAATAAGATGGGGAGGGAAGTTGTCAGGAGGCTTGTCATGGAGGTTGAATGAGGCACTCCTCATGGACCAAGATACCGACCGGAAAATCAGGATGGAGATAGAGAGGTTCTTTGAGGAAAATGAAACGGGGGATGTATCACTAGCTACAGTGTGGGAGGCACATAAAGTATATATAAGAGGAATCCTTATTGCGATTGGGGCAAGGAAAAAAAGGGAAAGGCAAGAAAAGATTAGTGAGCTTCTGAAGGAAATAGCCGAGATGGAACTCCTACATAAAAATAGCACAAGGAAAGACATAGAGCTAAAAGTGATAGAAAAGAGGGAAGAACTAGAGAAAGTAATGGAGGAAGAAAAAATGAGAACTTTTAATAAGATCATTGGGGAAAGATATAGATGGGGAGATAGATCGGGAAAATATCTGATGAGAAGTTTGAGGAGAAAGAAGAATAGGAACTACATAGATAAAATAAAAAACTCCAAGGGAGAGTTAGTCCATTCAACTAAAGATATTGCAAAGGTATTTAAGGACTACTATAGTAAATTATATAATATTGCCCCCAAGGATGCTATAAATAAGGATAAAATGGTAAACACTGATAAAAGAAGGGAATATTTAAGAAATGCAGGATTACCAAAATTAAGTGAAGAACTATTGAACTCCTTAGAATTGGAAATTACACAGGAAGAATTAAAAATAGCACTAAAAAACTTTATGATGGGAAAAAGCCCAGGCCCAGATGGGTATACCGTGAGGTATTATAAAAAATACAGTGATTTACTGCTACCCAAGTTAAAGATATATATGAATTCACTGGGGGAAGAGATAGAAATGAGACAGGAATCCCTACTCGCACAGGTGGTTCTAATACATAAGGAAGGTAAAGACATCACCCAGTGCTCAAGTTATAGACCGATATCATTATTGAACATAGACACGAAGCTTTATGCAAAGGTATTGGCGAATAGGTTAAAAGATCTGATGCCAGATTGGATACATGGAGATCAGGTGGGCTTTGTTAGAGGAAGAGAGGGTCGAGAAAATGGGTTGAGATCCCTGCTGTTAATACAGAAAAGTAAAATGGAAAAAAATCCAGTGGTGCTGCTCTCGATAGATGCGGAGAAGGCGTTTGACAGGGTTAACTGGAGTTTTATGATGGATACACTAGATGCCCTGGGATTGGGTAACAGGATGAGAAAGTGGATTGGAAGGTTGTATGAAGGACCGTCTGCGATGGTAATGGTAAATGGAGAGAGATCAGAGACTTTTTCAATGTCAAACGGAACCAGACAGGGTTGCTCACTCTCCCCATTGTTGTTTGTCCTATCTCTGGAACCCCTGCTATTAACAATTAGAAAAAACATAGATATAAAGGGCATTAATGTAGGAAAGATAGAACATAAGATAGCAGCTTTTGCGGATGACCTATTGTTCTATGTTGGAAACCCTAGGATAACACTTCCTAACCTAATGAAAGCACTGAAGGAATATGGGGAAATGTCAAATCTAAAAATTAACCTGAGCAAAACAGATATTAAATATAAATCTTCCAAAGAGTGAAAAAGAAAAAATACAGAGAGAATTTCCCTTTATATGGAAAGATAGTGAAATAAAGTACCTGGGAGTAAAACTCACTCCTTCACAGAAAAACCTTTAAAAAACTAATTATATCCCATTGTTAAACGAGATTAGGGAGGAATTGAAGAAAATAGGTGGGGGAAATCATTCCTGGCTAGGTCGTATTAACCTGATAAAAATGGTAATTGTCCCTAAGATACTGTATAAATTCCAGATGATTCCCATTAATCTCCCAGAGGTGTATTTTAGAACAATTAAGCGAATGGTAACAAAATATATATGGAAAAATAAAAAACCTAGGATATCATATGAAGTGCTAAGTAGAAATAAAGAAAAAGGGGGGATGGGGGTGCCGGATTTTAAAAGATATCACAGAGCAGTTATCTTAGCAAGAATTTTTGATTGGATGCACAATTCAAAGAGCAAACATTGGGTCACAATAGAAAATACACTTAGTAGAAAGGATTTGAGTAGGAGTGTGTGGGTGCCAGCACAGTTTAGAGAATTAGGGGAGAGCACGAGTATATACACGAGGATTGTACTAAGGGAGTGGGATAAAATGCACAAACAGAGCAAATGGGATTTTAATTCATTGTTGATGCCACTAAGAAACTCAGAGTTCTTTCCCCCAGGTATTGAGGAAATCACAGGTAGATGGATTAAAAAGGAAGACATCTAGTTGAGAGATGTAATGGAGGGGGTAAAATTAAGAACATTGGAGGATTTGAAAAGGGAAGAGGGAAAGATTTTCACTAAGATAGATATATGGAAATATAATCAACTGAAACAATTTGTGGAGAATCTGACGAAGCCCATTAGAACTAGGAAAGACTGGAATGTATTTGAGAAATACTTAGAAGCTCGAGGAGATGGGAAACATAGCACTGCTAAAGCATACAAAGCACTCACTGATTTAGATAGTAAGTCAAAACCAAAGTATATAGGAAAATGGGAAAGGGACTTAGGAGTGGAGTGGGAAGAGCACACACAGAGAAAAATATATAAAAGGGTACACGAAAATATAAGCATGCGTGAGGTGGAAATGAATTTCAAATGTTTGACAAGGTGGTATGTTACACCAATGATTGAGCACAAGATGAGTGGGGAAAAACAACCTTGGTGTTGGCGAGGATGTGGAGGGTTGGGCACGATGTATCACATATGGTGGGAATGTTCAAAAATACAAGTATACTGGAAAAATGTTATAAATCAAATTAGGATCATTACTGGAATAGAGATCGGACTGGACCCTGAAACTTGTCTTTTTCATAACTCAATAATATCTGAGAATAAATATAAAGAACTGGGTATAGGGAGTTACCTAAATGCAGCAAAAAGTTTGATTCCCAGGTTTTGGCGTAAAGTTGAGGCACCGAGAGAAGAGGATTGGATAAATAGAGTCGACCAGATCGCGAGATTGGAAAAACTTTATTATATACAGGAAGATAGGATGGTAGCATACTATATGAAATGGGAGAAATGGGAGGAGTTTAAGGTAAAGGTAAAAGAAGGTACTGAATAAATAAGAGTAAAGAAAGGGGAAAGAGAGAACGAGAAAAGAGAAAGGGGAAAGGAAAAGAAAAAGGAGAAAATATAGTAATTTGTTTTTCTTTCTTTCTTTCAACTCTTTGTATCCAGAGGAAGTGAGATATAAGTCGATCAGATAGATGTCATGGGATTATAGTAGTGGGAAAGGGTGGAGGGAGGATTGAAAGGAAGGGTATTAGGGGGAGAAAATGATACGAAATAAGGGTTTTATAAGATTTTGGTATGTTGTATTTTCCACTGTGAAATTTTGTATTTTGTATCGGTCTATTTGAAAATGAATAAATATTTAAATTAAAAAAAAAAAAAAGAATATACCACCCTGCATCCACCCATTTCTAATGGTGGGCACACATTAGGTCGCACTGTGCCACATGCACCATTTTGAAGATTGTACAAATGTCTAAATAGTGGCAAGCTTGAATAAAAATTGTCCACATATAAGTGGTCCACCATATGGAAAATGGATGACACCAAGTCCCAAACTCTCTCTCCACTGCTCCCAATGTAGTCTGGGCATCTGGGGGGCTCCACGTAACTATCTTTTCCTTTGTAAATCTGAAACTTATATGTATAGCCTGTTGCCCTCTCACAGGTCATCTACATCTTGACCCAATATCTGGCACACTTGCTGGGGAGGAATTGTTTAAATGCAAAGCGGCCATAAAAATGAATGAGGGACTCATCAACGCAGATTTTTTGCTGGGGAGTATAGACATCTGCAAATTTTTGGTTAAGGTGATTTACGAGGGGCTGAATTTTGTGGAGCCAGTCAAATTCAGGGTCACCTGGAGGATGACAGAGTGTATTGTCATTGAAATTCATAAAACACATTATACTCTCATATCTATGCCTGGCCATGGCAGCAGAGAACACGGGCATATGATGAATCGGGTCTGTGGACCAATATAACCACAATTCATTTTTTTTAGTAATGCCTATGTTGAAAGTAAGGTCCAAATAAAAATTTAAATTCAGAAACCGTAATGAGTTTCCATGCGAATGATCTGGCAAGTTTTGAATTTGGGTTGGCGGCGATAAATTGTTGTGCATATAAATTGCTTTGATCCACAATCAATGCATACAGATCTTCCATGAAAAACATCTCCAAAAAAATCAAGGGGAGTAGTTAAATTTGCTGTTTTCACCAGAATTGTGAGTTGGGCAGTGAATGGGGGAAGTACGGGTGCTGCAGAATTTGTTGGTTGCAAACCGGGATTGTAGGGACTCTATGGGTCTGTGTGTGAATTCTTGGTGGTTGCGGGACAATACTTGTGCTCACCACAGCACCAGCGTGTACTGTACTTATGGGACTTGCCATGTCACCAAGTGATACTGCAGTGCTGGTATGTGAAATACCAGGATGTACTAGGCTACTGGTGCTCAGCAGTTCACCAAAAGGTAGTGTGGCACTAGTACTGGCACTCTGCTGCATATGAGAGTCATCAAAATTGACTGGCAAGTGCTGATAGAGATCAGGCCTGATTCTGCCAACACTGCGGTTTTGTGTGCAATGTATCAAGTGGCATTGACCTACTGACACTGCACTTGCTGGGGGAGAAGGGGGGGTAAGCGTAGGGGCTAAACGCAGGGCTGATCCCGCTAACACTGCGTTTTTGGTGACACTATATTAATGTGAACGCTAGTATAGTGCTGATCTGATCAAAGATATTTATCCGTTCAGACACTATACTAGCAATGGAGGTTTATTGTGTATGAGCATGCTCCTGGCAATCATGTGATTACTGGTGGACTGAGGGGCAATGTGACACTATCTGGGAGAGGCGTGAAAACCACAGGAGTGGGAATCACGTGTTTATTTATATATATATATATATATATATATATATATATATATATATATATATATACACACACGTGATTTTGGTCACCCATGCTGCCCTGTAGCAGTATTTCTGCTATATTGCGATAAGGAAGCGGTTACATAAGCGGTTTGTGTTATGGCACTGCGTTACTTTAACTGACAATTGCGCAGTCATGCAGTGATGAACCCAAATTAAATTAACATCCTTTTTTCCCCACAAATTGAGCTTTCTTTCGGTGGTATTTGATCGCCTGTGCATTTTTAATTTTTTGCGCTATAAAAAAAAAAGTCCGACAATTTTGAGAAAAAAAAACAATATTTTGGACTTTTTGCTATAAAACATGCCCAGTAAAAAAATTTAAAAATCAAATGTCATCATAAATTTAGGCCAAAATGTATTCTGTGACATGTCTTTGCTAAAAAAAAATCCCAATACGTGCAAATGAATTGGTTTACGTGAAAATTATAGCATTTACAAATGGCGGTATAGATACTGAATTGTTTTTTAAATGAATAATAGCGTTGATCAGCGACTTTTGGTTTCAATCAGCGACTTATGAAGGCAATCAGCGGAACTGCAGCGGACATTCTGACACTGGGGGGGAACTGACTTGGGGTTAATACCATCCCCAGTGACACCAATACAGTGATCAGTGCAAAAAAAAAAAGCACTGACACTGTACTAATGGCACTGGGGAGGAGAGGGTTAACATTAGAAGGCAATCAAAGGGTTAACTGTGTGAGGGGAGTGTTTTACTAGGGGGTGTGTTCTTCACTGTAACACACTGATCTGGAAAGCTGAACTCAGAAATCTGGAAGAGTGTGCTGAAAACTGACAAGGAGGAGAGCTCAACTGAAAACAATGCAGCCTTCTTCCCTGTCAGTGTTTGCTGGTAATCCCCGGGCTCCCGTGTGTAATCACCGGCCGGGTCTCGGTGATTGATACCCTCGTCTCACGTGTGCCCCCTACCCCGAAATCAGGATGACGTTTATAGACGTGATCCTGCGCACAGGGGCCGCCTTGCCGCAGTATATGTACTGTGGGCAGTCCCCTAGTGGTTAACATCTTATTCAAAGTTTTTGATTGTAATGTAGAAACATGAGCCTGAAAATAACTACAGATGGCATGTATGGAGCTGGAATCTTGGAACAATAGGGAAGGGGCTAAAATAAGCCTAAGTGGTAAAGAGACGGTAATTTGCTACAGGGAACAGTGAACAGACAGGGTTTCAGTATGATAGATCTGCATCAAGAGAGCTGACAGGCCAGCAGGCAGCCCCAGGTGAAGTTATTAGCAGGGCTACTGAAATAGTGGAGGGAGAAAGGATAAAGAGAACAGGAAAAAAAAGATACGAGGGAGGGAATGGGGGGGGTGAGGGGGGCAAGGGAGCAGAAGGGGGCTAAAGGGGGAAGATGGAGGAAGGAGGGGGTCTCCCCCCCACCCTTGCCTCCACACCGCAGACCCCCATGGTTAAGGCCAGAAAAGCTGCAGTTTAGTATAGGTGGCAATCAGAAAAAGGATCTTATGCAGACTAACTGGAGTTGTTACTCATTATTTTGGCATATCCCCGATGTGAATTGAAAATGTATCCAGCAGGATCAGCATGTGATAAATCTGGAAAGGTGTCATGAGAGATAGCAATTAGTTTCTCTGTCTCAGCAATTGCATTAATTCTTTGGAACCATTAACAGACGGGGCTTGGATAGTGCTCCAAAGGTTGGTAATGCAAAGCTTTGTAATGCAAAGCTTTGTTGCATTTAGCTTGTGTATGGCCAGAGATTTGAGAAAAGACCGCATAGAAAAAGTAGTGTGATGTAGCAGGAATTGGGTGGGAATAATGTCTAGAACACAGGTAGAAACTTGAGTGATCAGCTGATGGACCTCAATCCAGAATTGTTGGAGAATGAGACATATCCACCATATATGCAACAATGAGCCTGGTTCCAATCCACATTGCCAGCATAGGTTAGGCACAGATGATGAGAATTTGTGTATAAATGCATTCCCATTCTTTGTCTGTGAGGTCCAAGGAGAGTTCTGCTTCCCAAGATTGGCAGACTCTATCTACCTTCACAGACAGTGTAGCTTATAGAAGAGCATAGAGATCAAATGCCACTGTGGTGTTGATCTAGAGCAAAGAAAGTCCAAGAATGCAAATGATTTGATTTATGAAAGTGTTGTATCTGAAGGTACATCCAGGAGGGAAAGATTGGTCTCTCATTTGGAAGACTAGCTCTTCGAGGCTCATAAATGTGCCTCTTTGAAATAACTGGCTATCTTGGACTTGCTGATGTGGCCAGGTCCTGGCAAGAAACTGCGTAGACTTCTTTGGGGGGAAGTTGGGGTTAAGGAGAAGAGGTGTCAAAGGGCCCATTGTAGAGGAGAGCAGGTTCTTCATAAATTATGCACAATGCTTCTTTAGTTGAATAAACTGTTATTTATAAACACTAGATTTTAGGTCTGCATTGGATATACAGTGGTTATAGGTGGACAATAAATTCCATCATAATAGGGAAAAAAAATATTAATTTGGTTTAACATAGATGGTTGGTTTTGTATAAGCGCTACAAACGCTAAAAGTGCTAAGAGCATACAATAGTTAACAGTGATATACTGGGTATATATATATATATATATATGCCTAAACCCAACAGATCCAAAAACAATAATATGCACCTACACATGTAAACAATAAATTCATAAAAAACATAATTGACAATGATAAAAGTGATCAAACCCCACAAACCAAAAACTGATGTGTTAACCCAGGGTTTAAAATTTAAAGTCCTGAGCTACTAGCCAGGCCTTAAGAGTTACTCAACACCAGTTGCCCCACCCAACCCCAACCCTGCTACACCCCTAATTCCACCCTAAACAGCCCTTGTAAATTATTTAATGAAATGATACTGTTAAATGTTACCCACGTTACATCAGGGTCCCCAGAGTCCCCC
The DNA here is from genome assembly GCF_062004578.1 of Staurois parvus. Lineage (NCBI taxonomy): Eukaryota > Metazoa > Chordata > Amphibia > Anura > Ranidae > Staurois > Staurois parvus. The sequence continues at coordinate 3,159,259 of NW_028318102.1, forward strand.
CACATTACATCAGGGCCTCCAATGTCCCCCTAAACACTCCATCATACTTAGACCATGCATCGTATACAAACATAACTTCCCATAATCTTTTACTCACATAACCAACTCTACCTACTATCCAACCCAGCAATACCTCAAATGTCCCATACTCTACCACCCATAATAAACACATAATCCTGAACCTGACCAAACCACCCATACATGTAGGTTTACATACAGACACATGTACATACACACACAAACAGACACCTATACACACACACACACACACACACACACACACAGAAACATGTACACACATGCACAGAGACACATGTACACAGGGGCGGACTGATAATTTATGGGGCCCCTTTGTCCTCACCCACACTCAAACCACACCCAAAAAAGCCTATGAAAGGTACCAGGGGCATCTCATGGGGCCCCCTATTGACCCCAGGCCCTCGGGCAGTGCACGAGTTCCCAAATGGTCAGTCTGCCCCTGCATGTATACACACACACACGTACAGACACACATACATGTAAATACACACAGACACATGCACATACACAGAAATACACACGCACAGACACATGTACATACACACACACATACACACATATACATACACACATACATGTGCATACACGCAGACACATGTACAGATACACACATGTACAGACACACAGACCCAAACAAACACACACACAGATACATGTACATACATACACACACACGAACACAAACATACAAATACACACACATACTGTACATTCACACACAGCCTTATAAAAATTTGCAGTATATCATTACCTTCACTCACAGAGCTGGGTACTTCACTCTAGGGGGAGGCAGAGAGCACTGCACACACTCCTTCCTTGCTTTAATTTGCTCAACTATTGAGCAGTCTGACGGCTCCCAGTGCGAGTGACAGATCCGGTCCTGAGTTCCGAGCCTGCTCAGCAAGATGTCCCTGGGAATACACTTGCCCCCACCATAATTTCCACTCGCCAATGCGAGCAGGTGTGTGGAAATTTCAAGCCCTGCGTTAACCCATAAATGTTTAAAATTACACCAGCTATATAACAAATCAATACAGTCTTTCAAGCGATATGATTCCTCTTCACACAGAAAAAAAATTCTCCAAAAATCTGTCATATAATTCCAATCCCCCTGAAAACAGTGCTTGAAAAACCAAAGCACTCATCAGAGTACTGTATACTGTATGACCCATTTTTTCTAAGCAGGTCATACATTGTTAGAATTTAAAATGGGAATACTGCTCAGTACCTCTCTCCTATTCTGTTCTGCCAGTTTTGATTTATGACCAGTTAAGTCTCCATCCTCCATTCATCACCATGTGTCATGTACTAAACACAAACAATTTCTACAGAGTACAATTGTAAAAAAGTATTTAAATACCTAAATATTTCATTCACATTGAAACCACCTGAATAATACTTCTGTGTCCAAACACTTGCCATTTTCACAACATACCCAATACTTCTGGGTTCCTTATGACGTCACACATACATCCATCCTCAATGTGTTTCTGCACAAGGACTTCCTCAGGAGACAGTGTACCCTGTACCCTTTGGGCTCTGGCTTGTAATTGAAGATGGATAGTAGGATTAGTCAGTGCTTGCGCAATCAAGACATATATTTGGCGCACCAAGAGGAAAATTTAAAAAAGAGCTAGAAAAGACTCTGTGTGAACCATAAAAAGAAGAGAAGCAGCGCCATCTAAATGGAGCAATAAGAACAAATAATTTTTTTCCACAAAATTGGTAACTCACGATAGTAGTCAAATGAGTGCTTATCATACTGGTGTCAACCGCTGTGCAACTCCAGTCTGGTCCCACTGCAGACAGGTCTCCATTGCACTGTCCTTGGCTGTGCTGGTGGCCCCCAGCACTTCCTGGTCAGTGTTAATCCACAGGGTGGGCGGGAGTGACGTCAACTCCGAGTATAGCAGCAGTAGGTGTGGCATGCATTCAGAACGTGCATGCTCCTTCATCTGGCCATGAAAATAAATTGTTTTTATTTCTGCACTTAGATGGCACTGCTTCTCTTCTTTTTACAATGCTGCACAGTGAATCAATTTGGTCCGTCCTGGAAGCACTGCACAGAGAAGAAGATCAGGGATTTGAAATCCCTGGACCACTTGACCAGCTGCAAGGGCACTGACAAGCTCAACATCACTGAACTTAAAGCAGAGATCCAGGCTCCCCCAAAAAAAATTAAAAGTCAGCAGCTACAAATACTGTAGCTGCTGACTTTTAATATAAAGACACTTACCTATCCAGGGATCAAGCAATGTCCTCACCCGAGCCGTTTGTTCAATCGGCTTTGGGTGCAGGTGCCGGACTTGTTAAGTGTCCCAGAATGCTGTGGGGGAAGGAAGAGGGCCAAACTTTTGGCTCAGATCGTACATCTGACCATAAGTGGAAGTAAATACCTGTCAAAACCAGGTACCCCCTCCCCCAAAAAAACAACCAAATTTGGCAGTGGTGGAAGATGCAAATAAGTAGAACTTCTACTTTTGGATGAAGGTCCGCTTTACGTACAGCAGGGTGAGGAGGGTGTAATGTGTTGCTTCACCTCTTCATTTTTCTGAAAAGATGAACTAACACTTTAATTCTAATACTGAGAACCCTACCAGTTCTTAAATTTAGAGTTCTGTAATAAATACATACTCCATCATTTTATTACGTTACTACCACTGGGGATTGGAGATTAAAAGAGGTTTTTTGCCTCTACAATGATATTTCTTGCAGGCACTCTCTAACCTCATCCAAATCTTTGGGAGATATCTGCCAAGATCCCTTTCTTTAAGGGGATGATATCTGTTAAGAAAAAACTGTATAAATACTTACAAATACTTAGATGTTCAGTGTTCTATATCCATATAGATATCCATACTGTTATGTACTCAGCAGAGAAAACATCACTGTATTCCATCACTGTGGTCACGTAGTTTCTGTTTTCGCTCTGGGGGACTATAAGCATCATCCAAGTGAAAGTCTTAGATGGTTTCTTGCTCAAGTTTACAGGATGGGAATTCCTGGTTATGCCACCTTCTGCTAGGCTGGTATCAAAGCTGTGTAACAATTAACATTCCAGACAGCAACAACTTCCATTCTTAGATATAAAATGATAGTAAAGATCATCTCCCAGGCATTCTATTCACCCTCTTTGGAATCAATCTCTAACTTAAAAAAATACAATTTTTTACCCGTTTAAAGCAGTGGTTCTCAGCCTGTGGAAACTCAGAATCCACATCTGTCTTTGGTCATTAAGTCACGACCCAAAAATAATTTAATTTCCAAAACATTACAATTTATTCCACAAATCAATTTGTGCAGTATTCTACAATGTATATGCACTTTTTAAACAGTAAACAAATGGCTTCCTTCCAAAATGGATAGTGCAGTAATCGCAGAGATAGCAAACATGAAAATGCTGTTGAGGTAAAAACCCAATAAAACAAATGGTAATTGAAACATATGGGAAAACTGGGGATGCTTCTTGCTCTACATAAGTGTCTCAAACTCTGGGGTGATGGTAGAGGCATTATAGAGGCCTGGGGGGCACCTGCTTCAGTCTTCCCCTGCTCACAACCCACTTTTGGGTTACGACCCATTACTTGAGAAACACTGCTTTAACCACTTGAGCTCCAGAGGATTTACCCCCCTTAATGACCAGGCCTCTTTTTGCTACTCGGCACTGCACTTATGGCGGGACTGCGGCGGACATTCTGACATTGGGGGGTACTGACTTGGGGTCACTGACATCCCCAAAAACACTAATACAGTGATCAGTGCAAAAAAAAAAACAAACTGACACTGTACTAATGGCAATGGGGAGGAAGGGGTTAACTTTATTTTGCAGGGAAGGGTTATAGGAGTGAGGGGAGTGTTTTACTAGGGGGCGGGGGTGTGTGCTGCACGGGACAAGGCTGATCGAGAAAGAGAAACTCTTCTTTCTCGATCAGCTCATCCTCGAGCTGACAGGGAAGTGACAGACAGCACAGCTACTGCAGCTGTGCTGTCTGTCACTGTTTGCCGCTGATCGCCGGAACATAGCCGCTAACGAGCGGCTGTAACCCGGCGACTGACATCTGCGCCTCGCGTGCGCCCCCTATTTGTTTACAAAACACACGTCTTAAAACGTGGTTTTGCCTGTGAGTGCCGCCCTGCCGCCGTATATGTACAGTGGCTGGGCGGCATGTAGTTAACATATAACTATAGACCAGCTTTTTTTTTTTTGCTTTTTTTTTAATAGAGTGGAAAGGGATTACTACTACTGTAGGGTTGTTGATGATGTCTGTAAGGAAGATTCACTCTCTTTATTTTCCCAGTTTACTGTTATAACCTAGAGTAAAAGTAAAAAAATAATTGCCAAAATTTGGGTTGTCACCACAACAGGAATGGAGAGGACATCTTCCAATGGAGACACTAGTTCTGGTGATTCTCGCAACAACCAGAGATTCACTTATCTTGGAGTAATTTCCTCTCACTTCCTTTTTTGGCTATGAGAAAATAACGGGAAATCTCCTCTATGAGATACAGAGGCAAAAAAACTAAAAGGGATTATAACTCTCTCATATTATTTCCAAAATAAATAAATAAATAAAAAAAAGTGTTCACTTTATGATTTCCACATAAAACCACAAACCTCTCAGTACCCCTGGTAGAAGCTCTATCAGACACAAGGGGTTAACTTCACAAACCTCAAGAAGATCAGGAGCAAACTTTTGACAAATATTTTGAAGCTCTGGAGCTACAAACAATGTTATGAAAGTAGCTTCAACTACTTCATTATTGGAGCCCACTATTACAGGAGCAGACTCATAACCCACAGCTATTGGGCTCACATAGGCAATTACCTTTAGTATGGGATCCTCATGAGATACCACACCAGGAATGCAAAACCCTCCAGGCAACTATCTATAAATTGTGACAGTGTGAGGCCCTGCCACTATGTGAGTTTAGGAAATGAAGGTAGAAATGATACAGGAGTTGCATTAAGGCTTAAGTTCCATTCTATTGTGTCTGAGTGGACAAAGCTGTGTTCTAAGTTTGTCTGGGTTAGGTAGTTCCAGATTGGGGCCTGGAACTTGGAGAAAGTGTCTTGGGTGGGACAGAACCTTCAATCTTGTACATGGGTTTTACTGGACACCTGCGGCCTGTGTGAGTTGACAGGTGTGAAGGCTTGTTATAAGCCAAGCTTGAGGATAGCGCAGGGGGCAGGAAAACCCAATTTGGATGCCTGTAGAGGGCCTGCAGAGTGAGGTGCTGCAACCAAGGCTGCATGAGCCTGAAAAACCCAGTCTGGGAAAACAGTGCTAATAGCAGTGGTGCTGCTAACAAGAAAGCCAGGTGGCTTGCTAGTTTCAGTGATTGTGTTTTTACTAAAGCTGGAAAATCCCCAGCATGGGAATCTTTGTTGGAACCTTCTTGCTTTTGCCTAATAAAGGTGAGCTGCCATGCCCTTAAATTGAAGTTTGGACTTACATGCCACAAAACACACAGTGCCTATCACAAAAAAAAAAAAGACAACATTTTCTCCACTGCCATAGACCGGTCTAGTGTCCACAAAATGCAAAGAAAGGAGCTTAAAGGATAAGTTCACCTTTTGGTAAAAAATAACAAATGCACTTCTTTTGGAGGTAAAAAAATGTGCATTCATTATTTTTTGCTGCAGGAGACTGTAAAGCATTGCACCAGTGATCAGTAGATTGCTGGTGCCATGCAGGTCTCCTGTCAGATCTGTCAGCATATTTGCTTAGCTGTACAGGATGTACAAGCAAGCAGATATACTGACAGGAAGATTCAATGAACTACCAGGGCACTCCACAGTGCCGTTCTAGTTCATTGAGAACTACAAGCTGACAGCTGCTAAGGCTGTTGGGACTTGTAGTTTCTCATTCACGGAAGAGTGCAGCAGCAGGGTGGAGCCTTGCATGTTTTTTACAAATATGACAGCTAGCGGGGGAAGGGGAGAAGGGCCAGTACTTTCACAACATGTTACACCCTCAACATGTTATGAAATGTGAACTTATCCTTTAACTATTGTTGGTAGGAGGACTTGGATATAACAGCCAACTGAGAGTCAGTAATAACAGAAAAGTAGTAGGTATATTAAGCAAATTTATAGCACATCTGCAGCCTACCCCAGGTAATCTGGTGAAAAAGTGTTTTTTTTTTTTTCTGTGCACAATTGCCTAGTTGCACTGTGAACGTATGGACTACCAGCAGGCAATGGACACTGATGGACTATGAAGCCTGCCTGTCCACAGTGAATGCATTTAATTGAAAAGAGAAGCTTATGGCTGGAAACTCAGTTTAATTTTGCTCTCAGAAGGAATACAAAAAAATATCAACCTTCTGTTTCTTTATTTCAGTCATGGTTTCAGTGAAAGCAATATTTTTGTTTCTAAAATAAACTTTAGGGCATTTGACATAGGGTAATGTGGCAAGAGCCCCTTTATATTTTTAGCAGTCCTCAATTTGTCAACATCTGCAGGAGAAATTACCTTTTTTGGTGAGCAATCTTCCTGGAAGCACTTCTAGCCTTCTCTCAAATAGAGAAACATCCAGTCTCTCGTTATGCTTTGTCTTTTTAAAGCCTCTGGACAGAATCTTAGTGCAGTCCATAAGGATCTGTCAGAACATCAATACAGCCTTCTTGGGCAATTGTACTTCACATCAGTGTCCTTATAAGCTCTAACAATAATGGATGTTGGCAATTCCTTGCTTTCCATAATGCACGTTTTTTTTTTCTACTGAGCAGGTCAGTTCTTCCGACTGTTGAGCAACATCTTTCTATAATCCAAAGCTTTCTTTGCCAGCAAGAACAGACAGCACTCCCCAAACAAACATGTTTAACTTGCAATGAGAATCAGAATATAAATTCTGAAAAATAACATTAATGACTTCCAGCAGCAGATGATCAATATGTATTTTTTTTGTTAGTGGCTGCAGCAAGCAACATAACTTGGATTCAGTGACTCACACATTACAGGGAGCTGGTAGCTTTCAGCCTACCATAGGTGAAATTGCTGGAAAAACTATAGCACAGCCAGTTGATTCAGCCCTAGAGGTGTAGCTTGAAGCTTTGGGGTCTGAGGCAAAAGTTGACTTGGGGGTCCCCCACTACCACCTGCCACTTCCATCGATACTCTAAATGGCTAAAGAGTTATTTCAGATCATTATTTACATATTGAGAGGGGAATTCAAAAGATTTTGGGGAAACTGTCCACATTGTGACATATAGTACTCTCCAATTCTTTTGAATTCCCTGGAGGAGAATTAGGCAACCATTGAGAGGTAGAGATCTACCTGAACAACATGAAAGAGATCAAAGATCACTAGGGTTTGTGGCCTTTATTTTTTATTAACCAGCAAGGCCTGACTAAATAGTAAGGAAAAATATAAGAAAACTAATGTCACTGTAAAAATATAAATTTAGCCTACTTTAAAAGTGGATAGTGTCAGTAGAGCAGTGAACAATGTGTGGATAGTGTCAGTAGGGCAGTGCCAGTAGGGCAGTGATGGGTGTCAGGAAAGCAGTGAACATGTCAGTAGGGCAGTGGATGGTGTCAGTAGGGCAGTGGATGGTGTCAGTATGGCAATGGACTGTCAGTATGGCAGAGGACAGGATCAATAGAGCAATGAATGGTGTTAGCAGGACAGTGCGTGGTGTCAGTAGTTTTCTTTTATTTTTTACATCTTATGTATTTTACAATTTCATTTTTTAGTAGCCTTGTTGGGGGGGCTTTGGTGAAATATCAGGGGATTAAACCCCTGATGTTTCACATTTGAGAAAGAGATAGGAGAATGAGGACACAACTCTCAATCTCCATCTCTGCAGCTTCAGCTGCACAGAATGAGTCAACAGGAATATAGTTTATTATGTTTTAGTTATGAATAGATACAGTGAGTGATAGGTACAGAACACTCACTGTGTTCATTCAGAAAAGGAAGGGGCTTGTAAATTACACATTTGCAATTCCCTTTCCTCACACTCCATCCAGAAATATCCCCCACAGCAGCTGGCATAAGAGGAGAGGGGGGAAGCCAGCAGCATTGCAGGGGGGACCAGGGGATCACACAGGGAAGCGTACCCTGGACAGGAGGGGAGGCATGTACGGGAACCAATCCTTTCCATCTTCCTCCTGCAGCCACTGAATGCAGTTTACATAGTTACTGTACATAGTTAGTCTGGTTGGAAAAAGATTATCTACCTAAACCAATAAAAAGGAGATACACAATCCTATACCCACAGTTGATCCAGAGAAGGGATACAAAAAAAACCCAGCAATCCATGATCCAATTTGCTCCAGTGGGGGAAACTATTCCTTTCTGATTCCCCAAGAGGCAATTGGATATCCCCTGGATAAACTTTACCTATAAATGTTAGTATTCAGACATATATTGTGCATTTTGGAAAGAATCCAGGCCTTTTTTAACCACTTTACAACCATGCTATAGCTGAAAGACGGATACAGTGTGGTAATCCAGTTCTGGGAGGGCGTCATATAATGTCCTCCGAGAACACGCCCCCAGTACTGTCAGTGATCGCTGAGTCCTACAAGCACAGCTGATCACATGATTAGGTAAAAGGCCAATCACAGCGGCATTTTACCAACTGATCAGCTGTGTCCAAAAACACAGCTGATCATAAAGTAAATACAGTTCCTGGTTATTGGCAGCACTTTCCTCAAGCTGTCACAGCATGAGGAAAGTACTGCCGATAACCGGCAATTGTCATAGAACAGATCGGCACTGATGATCATGGCACTGATGATCAGTGCCCAGCACTGCCACCCATCTGTGCCCAGCAGTATCACCCATCAGTGGCCCGCAATGCCGCCCACCAGTACTGCCTATCAGTGGTCATCAGTGCCGCCTATCAGTGCAGCATCATCAGTGCCTCCTCATCAATGCCCACCAGTGCCGCCTTATCAGTGCCATCTCATCAGTGCAGTCTATCAATGCCCATCAGTGCTGCCTATCAGTGCCACCTCATCAATGCACATCAGTGATGGAAACAATTACCTGTTTGCAAAATTATATAATAGAAACAAAGTAAAACTTTTTTTTTCAAATGTTTTGCACTTTTTTCATTTATAGTGCAAAAAATAAAACCCCAGAGGTAAATAAATGCAACAAAAAGAAAGCTCTATTTGTGTGAAAAAAAATGATAAAAATTTCATATGGGTATAGTGTTGCATGACCACACAATTGTCAATCAAAGTGCAACAGCACTGAAAGCTGAAAATTGGCCTGGGCAGGAAGGGGGTAAAAATGCCCTGGTAGGCAAGTGGTTAAAGCAATCTACTGAGCTGGCCAGAACCAGCTCTTGAGAGCATCTATTCCACATTTTCACAGCTCTTACTGTGAAAAAACCTTTCCATACTTGGAGATGAAATATCTTTTCCTCCAGACATAAAGAGTGCCCCCTTGTCCTCTGTGATGACCTTGAAGTGAATAATGCTATACCAAGTTCACTATATGGAAAACCTAATGTATGTATTTATACATGGTGATCATATCCCCCTTAATCTTCTCTTTTCAAGAGAGAATAAATTCTGTTCCTCTAATCTTTCCTCATAGCTTAGCTCCTCCATGGGGGAGATTTACTGTACTAAAACTGGTGCACTCAGAATCTGGTGCAACTGTGCATGGTATCCAATCAGCTTCTTACTTTAGCTTATTAAATTAAGCTTTGACAATAAAACCTGAAAGCTGATTGGTTTCTATGCTGAGTTGCAGCCAATTTTGCACTTCCAGTTTTAGTAAATCAACCCCCATGTCTCTTATCAATTTGGTTGCTCTTCTCTGCACTTTCTCCAGTTCCCCGATATTCTTTTTGTGAATTGGTGGCCAAATCTGAAGTGCATATTCTAGATGAGGTGTTACTAATGATTTGTACAGGGGTAAAATGATATCTCTGTCTGGAATCTATACCTCTCTTAATACAAGAGAGGATTTTGCTAGCGTTGGACACTGCAGCTAGGCATTGCATGCCATTATTAAGCTTGTGATCTAGTAGAACTCCCAGATCCTTCTCCACCACTGATTCCCCCAGTTGTACCCCCCTAGTATGTATGATGCATGCATATTCTTAGCCCCCAAATGCATAATTTATGAACATTAAACCTCATTTGCCACATAATTACCCAATTAAACAGTTCATTGAGGTCGGCTGGTGTTGATCAGTTCCAGTATATGGTACCCCAACTGCCCCTGCTGCCCAGGTGTAGAAGCAAATGTGACAGGGATGCTACATGGGCCCCCTGGAGCGTGGGCATGGTCATCATTGCAATAATAAAAGAAAAATCTAAAAGAATGTCCACCAAAGTAGATCCGACGTCAATCACGGTGTAGGTCGCCGCAGACCCGAAAAAAAAAAAAAGAAAAAAGAAAGAGGCTCCGTTCCCGACGATGGCATCCAGCCCTCTGATGTTGGCTGGGTGACAGCTCTTAAATATGTAAGGGGCGGGGCCACCCGGGGACATCACGCATGTGACCCCCACCCCATGTGACATCATTGATGTCTCCTGGGGCGGGGTCACTTGGATGATGTCCCCAGGTAGCCCCATCCCTTTAATATTTAAGAGCTGTCAACCAGGCTCACAGCAGAGGGCTGGGTAGCCATCGTCGGGAACTGAAATTTTTTTTTTTACTTTTCTTGGGTTTCCAGTGGCTTACACCGTGATTGACATTGGATCTACTTCGGGGGATATTCTTTTAGATTTTTCTTTTATTAAAGGACTTGTCAAAAACCGTGTCCTATCTTTTTTTACACTACACTTTTTGTTTTTTTGTGAATGAGTAGCGGTACCATGTACCTCATACTCATTCACGTGGGGGGGGGCGGGATCTGGGGGCCCCCTTGTTAAAGAGGGCTTCCAGATTCTGATAAGCCCCCCACCCGCAGACCCCAACAACCACCGGCCAGGGTTGTGGAGAAGAGGCCCTTGTCCCCATCAACATGGGGACAAGGTGCTTTGGGGGGGAGCCCCCCGCCCCAAAGCACCCCCTCATGTTGAGGGCATGTGGCCTGGTATGGTTCAGGAGGGGAGGGCGCTTGCTCGTCCCCCCCATTTCCTGACCTGCCAGGCTGCATGCTTGGATAAGTGTCTGGTATGGATTTGGGGGGACCCCACACCATTTTTTTATTTTGGTGAAGGGTTTTCCCTTAAGAACCATACCAGACCTGAAGGGCTTGGTATGGATGGGAGGGGGGACCCCACGTCATTTAAAAAAAAAAAAAATTTAATTGCCAACCTTTATTTTTAGATTCAGCTGTCAAAATATTTATTATCTAGACCTTCGAAATATGTAAAACCATTACAGAAATAATTATAAAGGATAAGAAACAAAAACAGAATCAATAGAACTAAGGAAATAAAATTAGAATACATAAAGATATGACCAGCTACAAATAGTGCTGTTTGTTAAACACAGTAGACACAGTAGACGATCGAGTGCCATCTGTCAGAGGACTCCACACTGAGATTTACTATTAACAGCGTCTAAAAAGAAAGCTGGCTAAAATGTGTTTTGCACATGGGTATTTATATCCGTGCATAGACGCTGGAAAAGTGTCTAGTTCTTGACTATCATGAATTCCTTTAAAAAACTATTTTTTACACATTTAAAAATTTTTTTGAAAGGTAAGATATTGTTTAAAGTGAAGTCCCGGTTCTAAGGTTTATAACCTCAAAAGAATTGCAAACTCATTTAGTAACTATTATAGGAAATTATACAATTTAAAGGGTGATATTTATACTTCACAACCGACCCCAGAGCTTATAAATCAATTTTTGGATTCAATTTCTTTGCCTACGTTGCCTACGTTGACAGACGATGATCTAGATTTTATAAATTTGCAGTTTACGTTGTTGGTGGTCAGTACACTCAAATAACTTGCCACATAAGTTGCCGGGCCCTGACATATATTCTGCGGAATACTACAGAGTGTATTAGTCAATTCTTATACCTCATATGATCTCAGTTTTCAATGCAGCTGTGACCAAAGCTGAATTTCCATCTGAGATGTTAGCATCAACTATAGTTACTTTGCTTAAGCCTGGGAAAACACCTACGATGCCTCAAAACTTTAGGCCGATATCATTATTGAATGTAGACCTAAACATTAATTCCAAATTGTTAGCAAACAGATTGGCTAAGTGCTTGCCAGCTTTGATACAAAAAGACCAAGTGGACTTCATTATGGGGCAACAAGCCCCAGACGCTACTAGGAGGATGCTAAATCTGATACATATGGCGGATGGGAGAAAAAGGCCATCTCTGCTTCAGGCCTTGGATGCAGAGAAGGTCTTTGACATAATTAATTCAGGGTACTTGTCAGAGGTGTTGAATAGATTTGGCATCCAGGGCTTTATGCATTCAGCTATAATGGCACTATACTCCAATCCCTCAGCACATCTATTTACAGAAGGAATGTACTCAGAAATGTTTGAGATAACTAATGACACGCGCCAGGGGTGTCCCCTTTCACCGCTAATATTCGCCCTTCTCATGGAACCGTTAGCAGAGAAAATTAGATGACATCCACTCAAAGGATTTTCGTCCAAAACACGACAACACACTATTACGTTGTTCACAGATGACTTGATTCTCTCCCTGGAGGACCCAGTGAGGTCTCTCTTGGAGGTACATGATGTCATAGAGCAATTTAATAGAATTTCTTACTTAAAGTAAATGCTTCTAAGTCCAATGTTTTAAGCTTACACGTAGATCATCAGACACAATGCCTCTTAGAGTTGAAATTCAACTACCACTGGGCTGCTGAATCAATCCAATACCTAGGAATAAAACTAACTCCACGTATAACAGACATGTATAAAACTAATTTTCTACCATTAGTTATGGATATACAAAAAGAGATCTCCCGTCTGAAAAGTTTGTATCTGTCTTGGTCAGGGAGATTGGCAGCATATAAAATAATGATATTACCTAAAATTCTCTATTATTTTAGAACTATTCCAATTTGCATCCCTCATTCCTTTTTTACCTGCATGCAAAATATGCTCTCCAAATTTGTGTGGGCGGATAGTAAGGAGAGGTGTTCACGTACAATCTTAATGAAAAAAAGGTCAGTGGGGGGTATGGGATTCCACATATTAAAAGATTATTACACAGCATCCCTATAGCATCAGACTAAATTTTGGTTCCTGCCCTCACACTTGAAACACTGGAGTTCCTTGGAGAATGATTGGGTTTTACTCAACAATCTCTAGAATTTATTAATGATTAGTAGAAACAAATCTCCACATCAGGTAGTAAGACACCTGATTATCTCACCCACTCTGCAAGCATGGCAAGACTTCATTAAACTTGGTGGCACACATGATGATTGTATAAAAGTCTCTATTTCTATGCCAGAGATTCTCAAATGGGAAAAGGATCTTGATTGCGAATACTCAGACATACAATGGACAAAAGCATTTGCATCTAATTATCAATACTCAAAATGTTCTAACCATTGGGAACTAGCACAAAAAATTCATTTAAAATGGTATTTTACTCCATATATTCTAGCCAGATTTTACCCTAAGTCTTCTGATGAATGTTGGAGAGGATGCAGCAATACAGCAATACAGACACTTTAGACCATATGCTGTCATCGTGCTTAAATTTACGAAGCTACTGGGCTGAAATATTTAAATATCTAGGATAGCAGGTTTTTTCTTTACACCAATGTATCTGTATGGTCTTCCAGCGCTCTAGGTCCCCTATTTAGTATGACAAAAAAGCTTACCATATACCAGATGGGAAAATTACAAATATAAGACTTATTGGTGCTGCGCTAATTCTAAGTGAAAAATAAACTCCTGTTATTTCTTATAGCAACAAATCAGTTGCATTATAGAAGTTTTGTCGCTTTACTCTTATCACTGTTCATCGGGATCCTAAAAAGGATCATATCACTGTTTTTGTGGGCACAATTTAAGAAAGAAGCAGTATATCTATATCTATAATTTATATATAGGGTTTGTTCACCCATAGTCACCTATTTATTTCTAGTAGTGTACCTAGTTATGCCTTTTTATGTTTGGGTGTTATTCACTGCTATCCACAGATTTGGATGTTTCATGTGCATTCTATTCAATATTTTATTTTTGTTTTTGTGCACGTTATCATAGTAATTTTTAGTATTATCAATACTGTGTGTGGTATATTCATAACAGGAGTTTATTTTTCACTTGGAATTAGCGCAGCACCAATAAGTCTTATATTTTTCTTTTCACTGTCATTGGATTTAGCTATCCTTAGTATTAATATAGATCGAATCCCTACCAATCTTAGACCTGTATGCTTACAAATACTGCATGCAGCTAGAGCTACAATTATGAGGAAATGGAAATCCAATGCAACCCCAAGTGTAAGAGAAGTTATTAATCAAGTCAAAGATATTTATGAGTAGGAGAAAATTATGGCTTTTAAAGATGGCAAAATAAGTAACTTTGAAGTACAGTGGAACAATTGGAAGGTATAACAGTTTGGTTATTAAATTCTAAACATGTTAAGTAATTCATGCTATGTTGTGTTTATCCCTGTGCTAATACTGTCTCAGGCTTAACCATGGAATTTGAAAGTATTGCTGAAATATTTTTTATTTTTATGCTACCCCTAAAATGGAAGTCATTGTATATCCCTGACAATCTCATATTGCAATGTCCAGTTTCTGTAAAGCCTACTATTTTGTATAACACTATTGTTTCAGTGATTTGATTCACAATGTGTGTAAAGTTTTGTAAAATTCCAATAAAAACTATTTGGAAGAAAAAAAAAGGAGAAGGTTTGAAGTTTGCCCCAGCCAAATTGTTGGACAAATTTAAAGTGTTTGCTGATAATGAAAAATTTGCTAGGAAGCTTAATATAAGGAAGTTCTTGAAAATATTGAGGCACACTCTAAATGTTCACATAGTGGCTTAAAAAACAAATCTACATTTAATCCTAAATCTATGACTTATACATATAATGTGTTTAAAAATTTGGTCCAAGAAGGAGTGAACACACACAGTAAAAACACAAAAACATTTGAAAAAATATGTAATGGCATTAAGAATTAGAAAAGAAGAAGGGAATAGTGATAAGACCAGCAGATAAGGGGGAGGTCTGGTCAATTTGAAGAAATCGGATTATGAAGCGGAGATGCAAAAAATATTGAAAGATAGGGATACATACACAAAATTGTCAGGAAATCCTACACTTAAATTTAAGGAAAAAGTAATGGAATGGATTAAAAAAAGGGAGAGAAAATAAAATCCTTGATAAAAAAGGAAGCAAAATATTTAAAGTTAAGGGCCCCAAGGTTAACGGTTATATATCAACTACCAAAAATGCATAAAAATAAAGAATGCCCGCCAGGAAGACCTATTATTAGTGGGATTAACGCATTGTATTCACAGCTTGGGGAATATCTTTAACGTTTGGCAGGGAACGGAAGGGCCTTTTTAAAAAATAGCAAGGATATTATTTTCTTGTTATGAAAATATTTTTTTTTAATCCAGCCACACTACTGGTAACAGTAGATGTGAAATTGTTGTATACAAATATCAGATTATCAATATTATGCATTAGATGCTGTTAAATGGGCATTGGAAGGACGGACAGAATTAACTACTTGGTAACCGCACAATAACCGAATGACAGCTACAGCACAGTTACCCAGTTCTGGGACGGCAACATATGACGTCCTCCCAGAATGTGCCCTCCTGCATGCCCCCACAGGCACGCACCCGGCGATCTCCATGATAGCTCTATCCTACGGACACAGCTGATCATGTGATGTGGTAAAAGGCCAATCACAGCAACCTTTTACCACATGATCAGCTGTGTCCAATGACACAGTGAATCATGGAGTAAATGCAGTTGCTGGTTATCAGTCACAGCATGCGGAAAGTACTGCCAATAACCAGCAGCTGTCACAGAGGAGATCGGCACTGATCATCAGGGCACTGATGCTCAGTGCCCTGATGATCAGTGCTGTGCCACCCAGCAGTGCCCCCTACCAGTGCCTCCCAGCAATGCCCAGTAGTGCCACCCATCAGTGCCTCACATCAGTGTCCAGCAGTGCCTCCCATCAGTGCACCCAGCAGTGCCTCCCATCAGTGCGATCAGTCAGTGCTGCCAGTAAGGGCTGTCATTCAGTGCCATCAATCAGCTTTTACATATATTTACATACCCATCAGTGCCACCTATCAGTGCATCATCACCAAGGCCTCCTCATTAATGCCCACCAGTGACACCTCATCAGTGCCACCTCATTAGTACTGCCTATCCGTGCCACTCATCAGTACTGCCTATCAGTGCTGCCTATCAGTGCAGCCTCATCAACGCACATGAGTTTTTTTCACAATTTTTGCACTTTTTTGTTTATAGCACAAATGATAAAACACCCAGTGGTGATTAAATACCACCAAAATAAATATCTATTTATGTGAAAAAAATGATAAAAATTTCATATGGGTACAATGTTGCATGGCCGCGCAATTGTCAAAGTGTGACAGCACTAAAAGCTGAAAATTAGCCTGGGCATGAAAGGGGTAAAAGTGCCCAGTAGGCAAGTGGTTAAAAAGACCTCAAAATAAATTTATTTTAGAAGTGTTAGACATAGCGCTAACAACTATTTTTGGCATAATGGGGAATTTTTACAGCAGATTATAGGTGTTACAATGGGGGCTAGATATGCCCCCAGTGTAGCTAATCTATTTCTTGATAAATGGGAGGAAGAAGACATTTTGCCCCAATTAAAGGTTGTATTTATTGATAAAATCTTGTTCATCAGGGAAGGGACTGAGAAAGAACTCATCTCGTTCCTTACCCAGATGAACACTAATGCTTACGGTATCAAGTTTGCGAAGTCATGATATGGTACAGTTTCAAAATTTGGAAATTTTCTAAAAGGGTAATAAACCCACCTCTTGCACTCATTTTAAGCAAGTAGATAACAATGGCTACATCTCCACCTGTAGTTGCCATCACCCTGGATGGATTAAGGCCATACCTAAGGGTCAATTTGAACGCATTAGGCTTAATTGTGATAATGATAATGACTTCTTAATCCAAACCAATATGTTAATACAGAGATTTGTAGAGAAGGGATATGAACAACATGATCTGGTTAAAGCTAGAGATGAGCTAGCTAAAATAAATAGAGGGCAGTAACTTGAACAAAGACGAAGAAGAGAAAACAGAAAGGCTTTAGTCTTCATTGCCGGGTTTAATGTTCATTATAGGAGTGCTGAGAAACTTAAACTCTGGCTTATATTGTTAAAGAATGGTACATTGAAATATCTTCTTCCTAAGAAACCTACATTTATCTATAAGAAAGCCCCAGGTCTTCGAAATAGGATTGCAAGGAATGTGGTGGATCATCCAAGAAGGGTTACAACCTTTTTGGATAGAGTTGGGTTCTACAGATGTGGAAAATGCTTATTATGTTGAACAACCAAAGATAAAGAGAAAAAAATGAATCTTTTTCCTCCACTAATGGAAGGGAATACAATTTAGACAAGTGTATACCTTGTGGGAAGAAATTTGTAACAAACCTTTTAACATGCCAATGTGGCTTGAAATATGTAAGTAGGACTACCAGATGTTTATCCACACTTATTAATGAACATGTCAAAATATAAAAAAGGGATTTAAGTTACATAGTGTGTCCAACCATTTTTAAGTGGCGCTTAACAAAGTTATTGATTTTTTTATGGAATAGATGGGGTGGTAAAGCATTGGAGAAGGCCATTTTAAAATATTTTATACATATATGTTTTAATAATTTTAAAAATAATGTTTTATATATGTAAATGTTTTGTTACACTTCCTATTTTCCTTCCTCCCTTTAATCAACATTCTCACATATGCTTTTTTTTTTATTAAATTACATGATATAATGCCATTTATAATAAATGACATTTCTTGTTTTGGCTTTATTTTTCCCTAATATAGGTTCAGAATTAAGAGACAGATGCCTCTAAATTTAGACCCCTAGAAGGCAGTTGTTTGATAGTAGAGTTTTTTTGGACACTAGAGGGTGCTATTCTAATATATATATATATATATATATATATATATATATAGGCATGGCTGTCAGGTATGTAGGCATCCGGCAAGGGTGATCAGATCAGTGGGCGATACCTTAAAAAATCAAGAATAAGTTTATTAGGACAAGTGACACACTTCCAACACGAACACTAGTAAATCACAGACAATGCAAGTGATAAAGAAACATGACGTGTAAAAACCCCAAATAATGACCTAAATATAAATAAAATGGAGGGAACACACATGGACAGGACAAGGTCAGGATAGAGACAAGAGGCAAAGGAAGCAGGGAGCCAGGTACTGGGAGCAGGAAAAAAGATACAGGGAGCAGGTCTCAGGGTCAGGGGCAAGGATCAGGGGCAAGGATCAGGAACAGGCTCAGGCAGAGTCACATCTTGCAGGAAGAACACTGAAGCACTGGACTTCAGTCAAGGGCAGGATTATATACCTCCCAGCAGCACACGTCAGGTGCAGCCTAATTACTTGGACAGCACAGCTGCTGGAAGACACCCGCTGGTGGCCACCGGAACTGTGTCCTTCGACTCTGGGAACAACAGTGCCACCAGCAGATGACCAAAGTAATGACAAAGGTCCTGACAGTTTAAGAATATGTTTTGTTTTTATGTGGAGTTATTTGTATTTTATATCTGTTTGGAGGCTTTTTAACCACCTTGAAGTCTGGACACTTTTACCCTCTTGCTGTCCAGGCCAATTTTCAGCTTTCAGTGCTATCACACTTTGAATGACAATTGCACGGTCATACAACACTGTACCTATATGAATTTTTTAGCATTTTTTTGATACAGATAAAACTTTATTTTGGTGGTATTTATTCACCACTGGGATTTTTATTTTTTTTGCTATATAAATGAAAATTCCAAAAATTATGAAAAAAAGGTGTTTTTTTCATAAAAGGTGCAATATTCTAGGCTCAAAGTGTCCCACTCTAATCAGCTAATTAAGCCATAACACATTCAAAGGGTTCCTGAGCCTTTAAATGGTCTCTCAGTCTGGTTCAGTAGGAATCACAATCATGGGAAAGACTGCTTACCTGACAGTTGTGTAGAAAACCATCATTGACATGCTCCATAAGGAGGGAAAGCCACAAAAGGTAATTGCAAAAGAATTTGGATGTTTCCAAAGTGCTGTTTCAAAGCACATTAATAGAAAGTTATGTGGAAGGGAAAAGTGTTGAAGAAAAAGGTGCACAAGTAGCAGGGATGACCACAGCCTGGAGAGGATTGTCAGGAAAAGGCCATTCAAAAGTTGGGGACTTTCACAAGGAGTGGACTGAGGCTGGAGTCAGTGCATCAAGAGCCACCACAGAGATGGATCCTGGACATGGGCTTCAAATGTCTTATTCCTCTTGTCAAGCCGCTCCTGAACAACAAACAGCGTCAGAAGCATCTTACCTGGGCTAAAGAAATACAGACCTGGTCTGTTGCTCAGTGGTCCTCTTTCCTGATGAGAGCAACTTTTGCATCTCATTTGGAAACCAAGGACCCAGAGAATGGAGAAAGAATGGAGAGGCACACACTGCAAGATACCTGAAGTCCAGTGTGACGTTTCCACAGTCTGTGCTGATTTGGGGAGCCATGTCATCTGCTGGTGTTGGTCCACTGTGCTTCATTAAGTCCAGGGTCAACACAGCCGTCTACCAGGAGATTTTGGAGCACTTAATGCTTCCTTCTGCAGATGAGCTTTATGGGGATGCTGACTTCATTTTCCAGCAGGACTTGGCACCTGCCCACACTGCCAAAAGCACCAAAACCTGGTTTAATGACCGTGGGATTGCTGTGCTTGATTGGCCAGCAAACTCGCCTGACTTGAACCCCATAGAGAATCTATGGGGCATTGCCAAGAGAAAGATGAGAGACATGAGACCGAATAATGCAGAAGAGTTGAAGGCCGCTATTGAAGCATCCTGGTCTTCTATAACACCACAGCAGTGCCACAGGCTGATAGCTTCTATGCCACGCTGCATTGAGGCAGTAATTGCTGCAAATGGGGCCCAAACCAAGTACTGAGAACATATGCATGCTTATACTTTTCAGAGGTCCGATATTGTTTTATGTACAATCCTTGTTTTATTGATTACATGTAATATTCTAATTTTCTGAGATGGTGGATTTGGGGTTTTCATGAGCTGTAAGCCATAATCATCACAATTATGACAAATCACGGCTAAACTAACTTGCTTTGCATGTAATGAGTTTATCTCATATATTACTTTCACCTTTTAAGTTGCATTACTGAAATAAATGAAGTTTTGCACGATATTCTAATTTTTCGAGTTTCACCTGTAAATGCAAAATTACCAATATAAAGTCTAAACAATCCAAAAAATCTAGTGAACAGTTGCAAATCACCGCTTTCTTGACAATATACTTAAGTGATAGACAATAGATCAGAATTGTTTTTGTTTAAAGGGCTTATTTTATATTTAATTCTTTACTGCAAAACCTATATAATTTATAGGACGTTTGGCTCTGTCACCACCCTACCGAGTGGGACTACACATTTTTTTCACACCACCATAATTCATACACTCATATTGACTATTTCCTGGCTGACAAGTGGCTCTTCCTTAGTGTCAGTGATTCTTCCATCTCTACATTCACATGGTCAGACCATGCACCTGTTACCATTACTATTGCAGACAACATCTTCACCACCCACTAGGCTCTGGAGAACCATTTCTCTACTACTACAATCAGTGCCTCACACCAACTATATACAACAATTGAAAGAGTTCCTCAAGCCTAATGAGGGGACCAATTACTAGAGAAACTCTTTGATCACTAGGAGATTGGGGATGCCTTTAGTTGTTATTACAATACAGCATATAACATCAAAAATGACCAGTCCACCCAACAACATTCCATGGCTGATATTAAAGCCTTCCTAAAAGAAATTAATCTCCCATCCTTAACCCCTGACAAGCCAACCTCCTTAAATGCTCCCTTTACAGTTCAGGAAACTACATTCATAATTTCCGTTCTGCCAACCCAAAAATCTCCTAGACGAGATGGTCTTACAGGAGAATACTATAAACAATTTGCAAGAATCCTAGCCCCTCAGCTAACCCATGTGTGTAATCATTCTGGTTCCTCTTCTTTTTCCCCCAGGAAATGTAAAGGCACTTGTCATAACACTACCAAAGCTAGGGAAAGAACCCTCCACTTCAGACCAATTTCCCAACTGAACTTAGATGTAAATATTTACACAAAATTTGTAGCTACAAGATTAGTAAATATTATGCCCTCTCTTATACACTATGACCAATCAGATTTTACAAGAGAGCACCAAGCATCAGATGCCATCAGAAGGCTTAAATACCTAAATATCAGATCATACACTTTGCAGAGTATAACCAAATGCCTTCTCTGCCTCTACCATTTGATGCAGAGAAGAAATTTGACAAAAATCCATTGACTTCATCTCCATACAGTGCTCCACAAATTTGGCTTCCAAGGGCATATCTTTGCCATCACAGCTCTTTACACCTCCCCTTCAGCACAGGTTTACACAGTGGAAATGCTATCCAAACTACTTAATATCACAAACAGAACCCATCAAGGGTGCACTAAATTGCTCCATATTTTTAACTTAGTAATGGAGCCACTTGCAGAACACATCAGATCTAATATGGCCATCTCAGGTTTTCGCATCAGAAAATTAACTTTTTTGCAGATGATGTGATAGTAATGATCACAAACCCCTCAACATCCTTGGTTGAGGTACAAACAGTCTTTCAATGGTTTAGTACTATTTCCTATTATAAAGTGAATGACACTAAGTCTTATATCCTAGACTTAGGCTTAGATGGAACTACTAGAATCTTACTGCAAAATCTTTACCCGTATCAGGTTGGGGGTGTTGGGGAGGGGCCTGAGCTTTATATTGTAAAAGCGCTGAGCAAACTGTTGGCAATATATAAATCCTGCATAATAATAATAATAATAATAACATGGTGCTGTGAGCATTAGGAGCTCCAGATGCCCATCACTGATGGGAGATGCCTAGACCTAGACCCTGACCTACCCAGAGCTTACCTGAGGTCCCAGCAAGCATGGTTATGGGTGGCAGTGGTGTTTCTGTGACTGGGCGGGCCCTTGTGGCTGCCAGAGATGGTGGGAGACTTGGCCGGCATTGAGCCCCTGATGGAGTTGGCTGGCCGGCAGTGGCCAGTGGAGTGTGTTGGAGTCCCGGGATCCCAGTGGACTGGGAGCAAGAGGCAGCAGCATCCAAGGTGAGGGGGATTCTGGGAGTGCCTTGATGACTGTTCATGTGACTGGAATAGGAAGTCCCAAAGGTCCAGGAGAGTGGTGAGGCTCAGTGGATGAAGAGGAGGCAAAGAGAATCCCCCCGTACTAATATATCACTACGAGGAGACCCTGACACACCCTAGGTTACCTAATACCTAAAAGACCCCCACAGGTACATCTGGAAACTTGGTTTGGAGGCTAAGGTCAGTACTGAAGAGTGAACAAGGATGGAACGATCCTGAACTGTTGACACAGAGGGCGATGGTGACTTGCTGTGGGTATCTGTAGGACACTTAAATTTCTGTTGTACCTAAGTAAAGCATACCTGAGCATTGGGGGGGGGGGTCAGAGGACTATATCACTGGGAGTTCTCAGGGGTTGGTGGAACTGTTTAATTCATTCTTGCTCCCAAAGTACCACAGCAGGGGTCATAAAGGTCAGTGGAAGAAAAGGAAAAAGAGACTTTCTTGGGGACGATAATATTGCATTTGCGCACTGGTGGATAATTAGTAAAGCCTAAAGATATGAAGAGTAGAGCGGCTAAAGGGGGGGATCAAAAACCCCCAATCAAATGCAAACACCAGTACAATAAGGAAATATATGCCCCTGCAAGAGAAAAGCCCAGAGAATTTAACCCCGGAAAAACCACAGGAGAGATCTAGAAAACATGACGGAGACCAATCTAGACTGTAATTTGGGATAGGAGAAGTAAACCAGACCAATGAGTCGATAAATATGGATAGTGTAATAGAACAAAGTGGCACGAAACAACAGGGAGCTATGTCATAAATACCTACAAAAACTGAAATGGAGGAAATGTTTGTGAAGCTGGAGATGTGTATGAAAAATTAAATGGCGGCAATACATAATGATCTGGATCGAATACTGACAAGAGTTGAAATAGTAGAGGGGAAAAAGGAGACAAATGCTCAATTGATCACTAGATTATTAGATTATTTCTTCTCTCTCTATTCTCTTGATCTTCCAATTTAAATTAGAGCTTTTCCTTTTTGCATCTCTTCCACCTGCATTTCTAATTTAGTGATCAATTGAGCATTTGTCTCCGTTTTCCCCTCAACTACTTCAACTACTTCAACTAATCTAAGGATTCATGGCTTACCAAAGAGTCCCAAGGGGAGGATTTGCGGGATAAAATAAAGAGAGTGTTCAATCCACTGATAGGCAGAGCAGCAACAGAACACTTGAAAATGGAGAGAGAGTACATAGGATTACGTGACCGCAAAGAGTGACAGCAGAATCTCCCAAAGATGTGATAGGACCGTTCCACAATTATAAGGATAGAGAAAGAATATGGAAAAATTGCCTGAGATCACTGAATTAAAATATGGAGAAATAAAGCTGCACATTTTTGCTGACATCGCATCCGAGACATTACAAGAAAATGATCCTTGAAACCGTTGTTGGAACATACGAGAGAAAAAAGATAACTGGGGTATCCCCGCATGTCTGATTGGGTGGGAAGATGGGAAATTGGAAAGATTGAGATTCCAAGAAGAATTAAGTGACTACTGTGAAAAATTAGACTCACAGAAAATTGACATTGAGGGGTGGATAGTGGGGCCTAGAGAGAGTTACATAGTTAGTCTGGCTGAAAAAAAGACAAAAGTCTATCCAGTTTAACCATAAAAAAAAAGTTATAATCCTATACCCACAGTTGATCCAGAGGAAGGCAAAAAAAACCCCAGCAAAGCAAGATCCAATTTGCTCCTACTGGGAAAAAAATTCCTTCCTAATCCCCCGAGAGGCAATCGGATATTCCCTGGATTAACTTTACCTATAAATGTTAGTATCTAGTTACTGTATATTATGTGTATCTAGGAATGAATCCAGACCTTTAAAGCAATCCACTGAGCTGGCCAGAACCAACTCTTGAGGGAGTTTATTCCATGTTTTCACAGCTCTTACAGTGAAGAAACCTTTCCGCATTTGGAGATTAAATTTCTTTTCCTCCAGACATAAAGAGTGCCCCTTTGTCCTCTGTGATGACCTCAGGGTGAATAGCTCTACGCCGAGTTCACTATATGAACCACTAATGTATTTATACATGTTTATCATATCCCCCCTTAATCTCCTCTTCTCAAGAGAGAATAAATTCAGTTCCTCTAATCTTTCATCATAGCTGATCTCCTCCATGCCTCGTATCAGTTTGGTTTCCCTTCCCTGTACTTTCTCCAGTTCCCCAATGTTCTTTTTGTGAATTGGTGTCCAAAACTGAACTGCATACTCCAGACGAGGTCTTACTAATGGTTTGTACAGGGGTAAAATTGTATATCTCTCTCTGGAGTCTATACCTATTTTAATACAAGACAGGATTTTGCTCGCTTTAGAAACTGCAGCTTGGCATTGCATGCCATTTTTAAGCTTGTGATCTACCAGAACTCCCATATCCTTCTCCACCATTGATTCCCCCAGTTGTACTCCCCCTAGTATGTATGATGCATGCATATTCTTAGCCCCCAAGTGCATAAACTTACATTTATCAACATTAAACCTCATTTGCTACATAGTTGCCCAATTAAATAGTGCATTGAGGTTGGCTTGTAAGCTGAAGACATCCTGTAAGGACGTTATTCCACCGCACAGCTTGGTGTCATCTGCAAAGACTGAAATGGTATTTTTAATCCAAGATATATATGTAATTTATAAATATATTAAAAAGTAAAGGTCCCTACACTGAACCTTGGGGTACACCACTGACATCTCTAGACCATCCAGAGTATGAATCATTAACCATTACTCTCTGAATACGATCTTTTAGCCAGTTTTCTATTCATTTACATACAGATTTTTCCAAGCCCGTAGAATTTACCTTACACATTAGCCATGTGTGGGGAATTCCCCAACCTCTCCTTGGCCCCATTTTTTTCCCCTATCTCCCTCACCTAATAAAGAAAGAGGGTTGGATAGGCAGTAGGAACTATGAGGAAGATAAGTAGGAAATAGTGGGACGTCTGGAGGCCAAACATGCTACCAAACTCTAGATCCCCTAAGTTGCGAGAAAGGGGGCAGAGTAGGTATGTGTGTTCAGAGTCTCACGCTATTATAGGAGTCATTAGTGGGAATAATCCATGACAGATTCCAGGGCAATATATAGGCCAGGGTTTTTTTTTAAAATACTATAAGAAAGAAAAAGGGAGGGTGGGAGGAGGGATGGTTGGAGTGGAGGAAAGAGGAGGGGAGGGAGAATGACCATATTCTTAACTGTCTATGTTTGTTTCCCTTAGAATGGAAATTCAGAGGAGAAATGAAACAGTTTTATAACATATAACGTGAAAGAAATAAACTTTCCGACCAAAAGACATAAGAAATCCATCAATATTCTATAGATGTAGTGTTTTTACAAGAGACACATATATCAAACAATAAAAATGTTAAGTTATATTCGAGGTATTATCCAACCTGGTACTATGCTGATTCACCAATAATAAAGGGCCAAAGGCCTGATTGGGGTCTCCAAACATGTAAGCTTCATCCTGGAAGAGAGACCGATTTCTTTTCCTGAGAGGAAAATTACAAGGAGTTGACTGCACATTAGCAAGATCTATTGTCCGAATAACAACCCAGTAGTATTTCTTGAGAATGTGATAAGAAAACTTAGCGAATTCAAAAAGGGTATTCTGAAAGTGGCAGGAGACTTTAATTTCTGTTTGGATCTATGTATGGATACGTCATCAAGTACACAGAGAGAGTGGTGGAAATTTAAAACTGTTCATAAAGATGTTACATCAATGTCAATTGATTGATACGTGGAATATGAAACATCTAAGAGAAAGAGATTATATCTTCTTCTCTCCAGCGTACAGATCGTATTCACGACTAGAATATATAATCGATTGAACACAGACAATTGGAGTCATTGGTTAAATCTAACATAGATGTTATGTCTGTGCCAGATCATGCTCCTGTCACAATGAAAAAAATGTATGGAGGAAAGCCCCCATAGTGAAAGAAGGTAATTTCATGTGACCCAGGTAGTTTTAAATTTAACAAAAAACTTTATTAATTCACCTATAACACATATTCACAAGCATGTACAAAAATTGAAAATAGTCTCCACCCATCACCACTAAAATATGACAACGTTGTCACTTGAAACTAAGAGCCCGGATTAGATGTATAGAGATGTACGATGTCAATCCCAAGATGGTATGTCACCAAGTCTTTTTTTGAGTTTGGGAAAGGACACAGGGGCCCCATGATCCCCTATTGCCCGGGGGCCCCATAAGTTGTCAGTCCGCCCCTGTGTGGAACACACCCTCTGGCGGATGACTGTAATCAATCATAAGTCATTTTGCAGGAGGAGGTCTGTATGGGAAACATGGATTGTAAAGTTGAACAGTCTCAACATGGATGTTCACCCAGACTGTGATTAATCAGATTTTCTCCAGATGTAACCACAAGTCTACCACATCAGTGAATAATTAAGCAGTATAGTGGCATAGCAATCCACTCTTTGTGGTTAATACCGGAGGGTTGAAACTTTAAATATACTGACGTTTTACATTATTGCGAAGATCCATAAAAACCTAACTAAACCACCAGGAAGACCAATTGTTTTGGCGATAAATAGTCCACTAGAAAGGGTGGGACAATACCTGGACAATCTCATCAAGGGCATGGTGATAGAGCTGCCCTCTTACGTACAGGATACTAGAGATGTCCTTTGTAAGATATAGGAGCTAGAGATCCACCAAGGGGCCCTTCTTGTAGGGATTGATGTGGAATCTCTTTACACATCTATACCCCATCAATGTGGTCTCTTGGCTGTGGCCTCCTGTCTTGAAACTCACTATTTGGATTTTGGGGCCCAAAATTTGTTCAGTTTAGAACTGTTGTAATTTTTACTTTATAACAACTTTTTACAGTTTTTGGGTATTTACTACCAATAAATTAGGGGCACCTCGATGGTTGCCCGTGGGATCCAGCATATGTGTTTACATTTAGGGAAATGGGAGTCCGATGTAGTATACCATTCTCATCTGTACCTGACCCATGCACTGTCATGGTTCAGGTACATTGATGATGTCCTCATGGTATGGACATGGTCTGTTGAACAATCACATACATTTATGGTGGGGTTGAACATTAATGATCGTAACATCAGATTGACCTAGAGCTTTAATCACAAGGAGATTCCTTTCCTGGACCCTTTTATTTCTATCATAGAGGGTTCCTTACATACTAGAACTTTTAGAAAGGAAACAGCAGCCAATACCCTTCTCCATGCAAGCACCATCCGGAACCTTTGAAAAGGGGAATTCCTGTGGGCATTAGGAGGAACTGTACACAATTTGAGATATTTAGGCATGAGTCCAACCAAATGTTCCAAAGATCCTGTGAACAGAGATATTCACATAGGACTTTGAGAGCAGCAAAAAAAATGGGCAATAAGGAGGGAACATGGAAGTTTACTCCAACAGTCCACCAAGGCCTGTAGAAGAGATGATAATTCAAGACAGGGTCTGACTAGATTTATCACGAGACTTGGTTCCCAATGGGGGAGGCTGAGTTCTATACTCTCCCAACATTGGCATGTCTTGACCTCTAATCCTATCATCGCCCAAATTGTAGGCCCACAACCTTCAATGGTAGCCAAAAGAGCAAATAATTTAAAAGATATTTTGGCACACTTAGAATTTGTTAGAAGTCCTTCTCCTAGTTGGTTACCACCTGGAATGTACCCTTGCGGACATTGTTCCATAGTCCTTAGAAGACTAGGATGTTCACCAGGAGGGATCGTACGATAGTGTATGATATTAAGAGCTTTATTAATTGCTCCACAGAAAGGGTACTTTATATGATCGAATGCCCATGTAAGAAATTTTATATAGTTAAGACAAAAACATATTTGTGTGAACATCTTAGAGCCATTAGAAGTAATAGTGATCCAAAACAGGGAGAAAAAGTGAACCTTCTAGTGCTTTTTATTTTAAGAAAATCACTCTGGCTCAACTGTGGGCTTAAAAGTAAAGGATTTTTTTGCCCTAAAATTATCTGCTAGAAGGGGTGATTTTGATAAGGTACTTCTCCAGCAAGAAAAATGTTGAATTTATAGATTAGAAACTTTGGTCCCAAATGGCCTAAATAATGAGATGAATTTAGGAGTGTTTCTCCCTGGATAATATCTGACTAAGATGTTTTGAGTAATATTTAGAATATGGGGTATTTCTAACTATCTGTTTGTTGATGGTTTACCCTTGTATTGATGGTGTTTCTGTTTTGAACTGGTTAGCATGTGAATTTGGGATTGCGACCTGGGCTCTCTCTGTGGGGTTGATGCTTGCTGATCTGCTTTCCCATACTGATACTCTGTCTGAGATGGCCAATGTTTATTGAATTGATTTGAAACTTGTGTTTCCTTTCCATTCTCAGCTTTTTTTTAAGTTAGGATCAGTTATTCCCCTATTTGTTATGTCTGTGCACATCTCCCTTACCAGGTTATATGGGATTACTTCTTGTGGTGGTGAATGTGAGCTTGGTGACATACCATCTGGGGATTGACATCATACATCTCTATACATCTAACCTGGGCACTCCTAGTTTTAAGTGATGATTGTCATATTTTAATGGTGATGGGAGGAAACTATTTTCAATTTTTGTACATGCTCGTGCATATGTGTTATATGTGAATTAATAACGTTTTTTGTTAAATTTAAAACTACCTGGGTCACATGAAAGTACCTTCTTTCTCTATGGGGGCTTCCCTCCATAACTTTTTTTCCAATGAATTTTGTAGACTGTGATTCTCACATTGAATTTTGGTGAGATAATGTAAAAATATTATATTCCCCTGTGGCATTACTGTGTTTGGCACTGTTTCTCCCCCTTTTTTCTTTTTCATAATTTATATCCTGTCACAATGAGACTACGCGCAGGAGGGGAGCGGAATAAAATAACTGTAGAGTTTTAATAAGATGCTTATACAAGATTCCGATATAGAGGAAATGTTAAGGAAGGAAATAGAGCAATTTTTTGCATTGAATGAGACTGAGGAGGTATCTGTTGCAACAATATGGGAGGCATATAAGGCATATATCAGGGGAATCCTGATTTTGATGGGGGCAGAAAAAAAGAAAGATAGGGAGAAAAAAATAAGGCTTGTGATGGAGGAGTTGTATAATTTAGAACAGTTACATAGAAAGTTGGATTTCGATATACACCAAAAGATAGCTCTTAAAAGAAAAGTATTAAAAGATCTTATGGAATTGGAAACAAGGAGGATTATTAATAGGGTTGCAAAAGAACGATATCAGTGGGGGAATCGACCAGGAAAATACCTAATGAAAAGATTAAAGGAAATGAAATCAAATAAATATATAGAAAAAATTAAAGATGAAAAAGGAGAAATGGTATACTCCACCACTGATATCGCTAACACGTTTCAAAAATATTATAGCAGATTGTATGATGTAAAGTTTGGGAACCAGAAAGAAACAGAGGATGAAAGGAAGGGAAAAAGGCAGAAATATTTAAAGGAGGCTGGCTTACCAAGAATCTCAAAAGAAAAGCTAGAGGCCCTAGAGAGAGTCATCTCCCAGGAGGAAATTATATTGGCATTGAAGAGTATGGCAGCAGGAAAGAGCTCAGGCCCTGATGGATATATGATGGGCTATTATAAGAAATTTACAGATCTATTGGTTCCGAGAATATGTACATATATGAACACTCCCCACAAATATATGTATAAAAAAAGTGCAGCGCTAAAATCACAATGAAAAAGTAAATGTATCAAATAGAACGGTAAAGTGCAACACAAATATATATGCAACTTGCGAATATAATAGACAGGAAATCAGCAAATGGTAAGGAAATTATGTCAGTGAGCAAAGGTGATAAGTGCACTACAAGTGCAATTAAAATAATCAATAAATAGTAATATTACTGATATTCATGGCTGCGCGTAGATAATGTGTGCAATATTAAAATTCTAAGTCCATAAATAAACTGAGTTCAAACAGTGTCCATAAATTTATAAAGTGCAGTATTCTAAAGTGCAGGATGTGAACGTGAAATTAATCTGGTGTACACTCACCAAAAGGTTAATGAAAACAGGCATATAGGTACAGTATATCACGAACAGGAAAGTGAGTGCTAAAATAACCAGCTGCTGTAACACCAAAAGGTACCAAATAAACCTTCCCAGACAATAGTATGCAATAGGTGCAGCGCTAAAACATGAATACCATAAAATTAATAAAGTGCAAATAAATCAAAGGTGTCAATACGGTTATGAAGTTATGAACCAGAAAATGTAAAGGTATAAATAAAACATAAATAAATCACTGTCTTCAAATGATAATCAAAGTGACTGATAGTGTACATAAAGAGAGCATGTAACAATGATAATGATATGTCCATACAGTGACGGAGCAAATGTGATAACACTGTATGCTGTCACTGAAAAGTGACTAATAGTGCCAATTAAAGTGACAATAGCAATAAATAATAAAATGTCCAAAAAGTGATAAGTTGGAGATCCGATAATATGATCTCAAAGTTGGTGATCCACACACTATATTCAATGGTATGGTGACGTGCCAGGTAAATAATAGAATTGTGCACTCACCAGATTTAAATCACAATTAAATCACGCATTTTTAGATATATAAACTCTGTGATCAGCCAGAGGTCCCTTTAAGGATATTCACAGCCTGGTCTGAAGTCCCCCTCTCTGGGCTATCTGCAGCACCTCTACCGTCCTCCTTATAAACCTCTGTGGGTTGGTAAGCTGAGAACGCCGATGGGGTCACATCTCCTCCTGACGGCCCCCCAGCAGGCTGTATGTTGGGTTGGACATTATAGACGGGATCGGTCAGTACCTGGGTGAAGTCTGCTCCTGTGTGTCCTCAGACTGGCCCGCACACAGAAGCAAATTGTGTTGCCACATGGCCGCTCTGTACAACCAGGAAGTGAGCCATCACTAACGCTCGCCTATATACAATATATTTACATATACGAACGCGGTTGGTGAGGGGATGGGAATGAGGCAAGAATCACTGCAAGCATACATAACAGGTATACTTAAAGAAGGGAAAGATGGGGCTCAATGCGCCAGGTACAGACCTATATAATTACTTAATATAGATACAAAATTATATGAGAAAGTAATAGCAACTAGGTTGAAAGAACTGATGCCGGAGTGGATACACCTGGATCAGGTGGGTTTCATTCCTGGTAGAGAAGGATCACTGCTTCTCCTACAAAAAGCAAAGAGAGAGATACTTCCGACAATACTCTTCTCGATTGATGCTGAAAAAGCTTTTGAGGGTAGACTGGGGATTAATGATAGACAAGCTAGAGGTTCTAGGAATAGGGCCCAAAATGTTAAAGTGGGTAAAAGGGCTTTATAATGGCCCATCAGCAGCTGTAAAGGTTAATGGGTCCCTTTCACGGTTTTTTATGATGTATAACGGTACAAGACAGGGATGTGCTCTCTCTCCCTTGTTATTTGTAATACCACTGGAACCCTTTCTAGTGATGGTGTCAGGAATGGACTGGCCAGCAATGGTGGGACTCACCTGCCTTATGGGCTGCAGTACCAGGGCTGGCCAGCGGGTGCTCCCAGCAATCAGCGACTCAACCTTGCAGCCAGTCAAACACCTGAAACTGCTTATGCTGGTGTATTTAAGGGATGGCCAGACCTGCAGACTCTGCCTTGGTGTGTGTTTTTCCTGGGCCCTGTATCTTGTTCCTGCGTTCCTGTTCCTGTTCCTGTCTTGTTGCTGACCCTGTTTGATCCTGACCTCTGCTGACTTCTCCTGTTCTGATCCCTGGCTTGTGACCCCCGACCATTCTCTGCCTGACCCCCTGTACCTACCTGCCTGTTAGTTGCTGTACCCGGCTCGTGACCTGACTACTCTCTGCCTGCTCCTCCTGTTCCTACCTGCCCGTTTGTTATTGAACCGGCCTGCCTGACGACGCTTGCATTGTATGTACTGTTATCTGTGGGTGGTTGGTTTGGTTTGTTTGCACTGTTTTATGTTTTAGTATTGCACTGCGTTTATGTTTGTATTGTTACTGTTAATAAATCGTATTGTTTATAACATATCTGAAGCCTGCGTTTCCCTGCGTCAGTCACATACCTCTGGTCATACCCCGGGAGCCCTGACAGATGGTAAGAGAGTGTAGATGTAACAGGAATTAAGATAAGTGAAGAAGAACATAAGGTAGCAGCCTACGCAGATGATTTGTTGTTTTATATGGTGAACCCAAGATTCTCGCTACCAAATTTAATGAGACTATTAAAACATTACGGAGAGTTATCAAATCTGAAAATAAACCCCTCAAAGTCAGAGATCTTGAATATTAACCTCTTAAATATAGAGAAGCAGGCCTTACAAAATGAATTCCCATTCACTTGGAGGGAAAGGGAATTAAGTTATTTAGGAATAAAGTTAATGTCATCAATAAAGAACCTATATCAGGCAATCTATATCCCATTAATAAATGAAATAAAGGATGAGTTGGGGAGACTTTCAAGGGGATGGGCCTCTTAGATATGTCGTATAAACCTGGTAAAGATGGTGATAGTACCAAAAATCTTGTATAAGTTTCATATACCAGGGTCCTACTTTGGGATAATTAAAAAAAAATATACTTTGTTTTATATGGGCAAATAAGAAACCAAGAATTAATGTTGGGTAAGGTATTTTAAGTAAGGCACAATTAGAGAAGATTATTTGGATACCACATAAGTTCTGTATATTAGATGGAAACACTAGCACTTTGTCATGGAAGGTACTAAGAGTTTAGGATGCACAACACAAGCAAATGGGTTGGAAATATAATTCAGTATTGATTCCTCTGGTGGGAACGGAGTATTTTCTACCAGGGAAAGATAATATTTTTGGGGAATGGATCAAAGATACTAATGCATGTTTAAAGGACATAGTAGATTAGGGGAAATTGTACACTTGTCAAGATTTAAAGAAAAAAAAAAATTTATTTTTCACATGAGATGAATGGCGGTATTCTCAATTAGGACATTTTGTTGCAGAGCTCCCACAACCATTTAGGACTCTGGAGGACATGTATCCATTGGAAGAAATGTTGAGTTTATATATAGCTTAAAAACACGTGACCTCCAGGATTTATAAGAACCTTATTGATTTGGTGGGATCTGACCCTCATCCGCTGAAGGAATGGGAGAAAGAGCTGGGAACAAAATTGAACGAGCAACAAAAAAAATAAGATATTTAAACTAACACATGAGGTGATAAATATGAACACAGTTGAAATGAACTATAAATGTTTGGCTAGATGGTATATTACACTGAGTGTGACACATAAACAATGATTAGAGTTTTAACCATAATGCTTGAGAGGGTGCGGGAATAAGGGAACAATGGCACATATATGGTGAGAATGTCCTAAAATTCAGAAGTTCCGGCAGGAAATAATCCAATATATACAGGCGATATCAGGGACTACCATACAGATGAACCCATTGGTTTGCGTATTTTATAATACTAAAACATCTGTGAAACTATATAATAATTGTGTATTATATCACCTAATTAGTGCGGCTAAAGGTCTTATTCCCAAATTCTGGTTAGCCCGTGAGCCCCCAAAAATAAAGGATTGGATAAAGAGAGTTGAATACATAAATATGATGGAGGAGCTATATCATATGGAAGAGGATAAAGTGGAAAATTTCAGAAAAGTGTGGAGTAGATGTTATAACTTTAAAACATCTAAAAGATATTGGGATGCTGTATGAGTTTAAGGTAGTAAGAGTTGGGAGAGTTTAACTAAGTAGCTATGGGGCCTCTGATGAAGGTATGAGAGAGGGGAGTTATGAAAAATGGGATATAAATATAGACAGAAAAGTACAGGAAGTTATAGAAAGAATGTGGAATGAGGACTAGGGGAAAAATGGGGATGGAATGAGGAGGGGAGGTGAAGGGAATATGTTTAATTTAATTGGAATTTATGTATTTTTTGAAATGTTGGATACAATGTGGATTTTCATAATGAAACAAAAGACAAGAAAAGATATAACAAAAATTTTTTTTACCTTTATTCTTGTGCGGATACTGGCATATCCTACCTGGAAATACCTCTGACTAAGTCAACAAAAGGGTTGTATAACAATAGTATATTGTATAACAATAGTTATTTAGAAATTCGACAAATGCTTACTCAAGAATCTTTGAAACTCTCTAAATTTTACATTTACATGGTCAAGACGACTAGCTGCCTTTAATCCTATACCTTTTACGGACCCTCCCTATCCCAAACCTATCTTACCGCACTCCAGTGCATTTTTCACTGCTTTATTTGGCAACATAAAAAACCTCACTGCACATATTAAAAAATGTATTAAACATAGACTAGTTGGAGGATCAGGCTATATGATGATAATAATAATAATGATAAAATTCTATGGGGAAATATTGAAGCCCTTTCAATCCCAGGCCAAAACCTCAAATACTGGCTCTTCAATACTGTTACTAATCCTCCACATTATCCCCCAACCATCCATGCTTCTGTTGAGGCATGGAAAAAATTAACCAGTACAACTTGGTTACACCTCAATACTAAGGCTTTTAAAATACCACTTACAGTACTACAACTGATGACCCCAGACTTAACCTGGCTCTCTAGGTGAACCTCTTATTCTAACGAGCTTCTCTTCCTATCAAAACTCAAAGATTTGCACAAATACAAACAGAATAGAATGCCCCCCTACAGAATACCCTCAGAGGGCACATTACCTGTAGCACTCAAACTATTATTTTGCAGACACTTTAGGCCCCAAGGGCATTTCACTGTTCTACAATACACTACAAGAAAAACACATTTTCATCAAATCCCTTCCCTTTAAGAGATGGGAAGAGGATTTAGGCCAACAATTCTCAGATCAGTAATGGAAGATTGCATTCCAATCAATATACAACGCCCAGGGGCGGATTGACCATTTAGTCACTTGGGCACTGCTCGAGGGCCCAGGGTCAATAGTGGGCCCCATGAGATGCCCCTGGTACCTTTCATAGGCTTTTTTGGGTGTGTTTTGAGTGTGGGAGAGGATATAGGGGCCCCATGATATCCTATTGCCCGGGGGCCCCATGAGTTGTCAGTCTGCCCCTGACAAAGCCACTAGTTGTACATCACTCTGGGAAATGTTCCAGAAAATAACTCTACAGTGGTATCTGATGCCTTATTAATTGTCTAAATTTAAAAACCAATCTACTTCCGCCTGCTGAAGAGGCAGTGGTCATCTGGAAACTATTCATCACATATTTTGGTCCTGCTCCTGTCAAAAATGGAGAATGGTGGGCATTTTGATATTCTGACCAAAATAATTGAGACACAGCTGACCCTATCGCCTCATTTAGCTATACTAAATGTTGGCATAGAATCAATTCCACCACATTCTATATAAGTGATCACACATGTCTTAATGGCGGCAAGACTAAGCAAGACTAAGCATCAACCGGCACTGGTAAACCACTACTATCCCATCAATTCCACACACTGTCGACCTGATTGAAACACATTACACAAACAATTGCTGGCCTATTGTAAAAGCACTTCACATGAAAATCTTTGATAACCTAGGATACAATAGAATAAGGAATATGTTAATATTTGAATAGCTATCCAAATACTTTTAACACCACTGTATATCTTTAACCACACACTCCGTAAAACAACATCCTTTTCTGAATGTAATCTTGAACTTAATTATGCAGACTTCAGGATGCATTTATATTGTACTGAAGGCATTCCATCTACTGGAGACTCCTTTTCCGCAAATACGTTGCAGACCTGTTGCTCTATATAGCATTCCTCAATTGTTGAATGTTACACATGAGCATTCTTGTCTACATTCTCATATTTTTTTTCTGCTAATGCATAATTGTTATATGTAATATAAAATTCATGTAGCCCCCTTGTCCTAAACAGGGGCCACCAGTAAATTTAGTTGAGCTGGGTTGTAGGAAATTGATTTGTAGTCTACTATCATTTGGGTTTCTCCTAAGCTCAGTATAGCTGTATTTCCTCCCTTTTGCCAATAGGTGCCACTGGTACCTTTGGCATTAGTAAGATGAGCTGCAGTGAAACTGAGTTATAAATATGCATACTTCTCTCAGCCAATCAGTAGGAGTTTCCTTTGGCTGCTGAGCATGCTAGGAGGGGGTATAAATATTTGAGGTGGTCAGGGTCTTCCCACCTAGACCCATGGTCTGGTGTGGATGAGTGAGGAACTGATGTTCTGGGTAGGCCTGAAGCCTAAGGCTTAGCCATGTGCTTGAGGCTCTGCCACAGAGAGCCTGTTTGTTGTCTGGATACATGAAAGAAAGGATATAAACCAAAGATTAAGACTAGGGTACTATGGAGAGCTTGTGAAACCATCAAGATGGCTCATCCAGAGAATTCCTGCATTTCCTTGTGAGCTTTCTTTTTGTTGCTATGGGAGACAGCTACTGATACTAAAGTACATATTGCTGGTTATAGCTTAAAGGCTCTTTTCTGTACTGCTGTCTAACCCCTTTGTTTTTGTCTGAGTCGTCTGCTGGTTTGTACGTCTACTCTCCAGGGGAGTTCTGTGCCCTAACCCTCTCTTCCTGGGTTTTCTACTGCTATGAGCAATAAACTAATTTTTGTTAATTCTAAAAATGACTGTCATCCCACCCTGTCTCTGGAGGAAACCACCATGCTCCCAGAGGTCAGGGAAGGCTATACACTCAGCAAAAAATCTATTGAAAAAAAAAATTAATTTTCATTTTCTTCCACATTTTTAGAAACTATGTGGCAAAAAATGACGTGTTCAAAAAACTCATTATGCCACAGAAAATATCTTGGGGTGTTTTCTTTCTAAAATGTGGTCATTCGGGTGCTCCAGGGCCATCAAAAAATTTGATAGGTAGTCAGAAAATTAGATGCATAATTTATCTGTAATTAATAGTCCTTGAAAGTCCTAAGCTGCTTCTTGGATTTTGGGCCCCTCTATGTGTCTAGGCTTTGAAAATATCTCACAAATGTGGTATCCTCTTATACCTTTGCTGTGTGCGAGAAATAAGTTATTAAAATTATGTGGGGGAAAACAAATTTAGATTTCTTAATTTTCCAAAAAAAAAATTATAATTTCAAAAATGTTCCATGCCTCTTAATAAAACCCTTGGGAGTGTCTACTTTCCAAAAAGGGGTCATTTTGGAAGGGGAGGTATTTGCACTGTCATAGCATTTTAGGGCCTCAGGAAATGAGATCAATGCACATGCAAATACAGATGACAATCCGAGCATAATCACAATTTGTAGCATCCCGTTTCGCAGATGGGCCATGGGTTCAAATTATAGTACAAATCAAGGTTAGCTATGTCTTTGTAACAAAGGTATATAGCAGGCCAGCAAATACACAGGATGTATTAGATAAATTGTTAAAGGCATATGAATTATTAACCTTTCTACTTGTATGCCCTTATGTTGCGGGGATGAAAGAGGTTAGGAAAGAGTCATCCAGGATGTTGTATTCATTGTGAAATGTGTGCCCGGTCAGGAGCATGTGATCCACGAGAAAGTAAGCACACCTGTATGGAAGATTAGGTGCTATGGTCTGTTGGAGTTATATGATTGATGGAAACATATAAAAAGGTGTGAGAGAAAGAGAAGTCGGAGAAGTAAATAGAGGAGGAAATGTAGAGTGCAGTAGTAGGGGAGGGGGAGAATATGGGGACGAGAAAAAAAAAAGGGGAATATATATAAATCAAAGGTGGGGGTAGGGGTAGGGGAGATTGGGCAAGGCGTAGAGAAGGTGATAAAATGAGTAGCTATGAATCACCACATTTTATACGAGTCAGAAAGATAGCCATATAGTTTAATATTCAACACGTGTGTGAGCATTCACTAGGGCAACGTGTGGGTCAAGTACCCAAAAGACAGGCCGTGATGCCTAGTCTCAGTCTAACCAAATCCGCCACAAAAGCGCCACCGGTGGACAGAGCATCCCTGGAGACAACTTGATGTCTACACATTAATAAACATAGTAATAGGTGATAGGCAGTGGTGGTTTTGAAATGACTCCAACACGTCCATGTCTTTCTGAATCTCTCGGGATGGTCTTTAGCTACAGAAATCAGTTCCTCCATTTCCTCAATTTTATTGATCCTCGCAAACCATTCGCAAATAGTGGGAACATGTGTTGCGCGCCAGTGGACTGGGATGCATTGTTTTGCCGCGTTTACCATGTGCATGGCAAGTGATGTGCGGTACGTCCTAAATGAAAGTGTGGAATGGTGGAGCAAGAATTGTGTGGGGGAGAGGTCTAGGGAGTACATGGTTACTTGCATGATTATGGGTTGGACTTTTCCCCAAAAATGCTGTAACAATGGGCAATCCCACCAGATATGCGGGAATGTACCTGTCGCTTGGTGACATCTCCAACATGAATCTGGGATGTTAGGGTCAAATTTGTGAAGTAAGGATGGCACTCTGTACCATGTGGAATATATTTTAAAATTGTTTTCTTGTGTTGAGACACATATGGACCCTTTGTGAATATGTGCGTAAACGTGACCCCAGTCTTCTGGCGATAGTTGTGATTGTACGTCAGAGCACCAGGCCTTACAAGCTTTCCTAGAAGGGAGGTCGATGGTATTTTCGAGGCACGTGTAGAGCTTAGATAAAGCATGTCTCTGGGAAGAGTCTATGGAGCAGAGCTTTTCAAATGAGGTGAGTGGTCTAGTATAGTCTTTTAGGTGTGGGGAACTATGTACAAAGTGGTGAAGTTGTCTGTACATCCATGGCGTTAGGGATGGCCATTTGTTCAAAAGGTGGTCTCTAAGTAAGAATTTCCCATCCTTGAAGAGTTGATGTAAATTCAAGTTTTCAGGTGTGTTAGACCCGGCGAGATAGGCACGGGACATACCAGGGGGGAAGTCTGGGTTCATTTTGATAGGAGTGAGTGGACCAGGGGTTGAAGAAAAATCTGTTTTCTGACTTATTATTATGATTATACAATATTTATAAAGCGCCAACAGTTCGACTTATCAGATGATAACACGATAAAGTAGGGCCTATAAGAAGATGTTCCTTGAATTCAGACGGGATGTGGGGGTTTTTCAGCCAAGGGGAAGAGGCGAGCGGGATCTCTGAAAAAGCAGCTTCTAAATTAACCCAAGCCTTACAGTTGCCGTTCGAAGACCAATCTACAATTCTTCCCATGTGGCAGGCTCTGTAGTAGTGGGTGATATCAGGCAGTCCAATACCCCCGCCCGTCTTAGGCATGGTCAGTTGTTCAAAACCGATTCTAGGACGTTTATTAAACCATAGAAATGCGGTACATAATGTTTTGTAGGACCTGAAGAATGAATTGGGCAGTTTGATTAGAACTGACTGCATCAGGTATAATAGTCTGGGAAGCACGTTCATCTTAATAATAGCTGCTCTGCCAAACCAAGAGAAAAATGGTATATCCCATGTCTGTAGATCTTTGGTGATGCTGCATAGAATGGGTAGGATATTTTTGGCATAGAGTTCTGTAAGTTGAGTCAGTAGTTGAATTCCTAAGTATGTGATGGCCTCAAACTGCCAAGCAAAAGGAAAGTTTGTTTTTGCCTGTCTGACTGTATCTTGGGTTAGGGAAACATTGAGGGCCTGGGATTTATTGAAGTTAATTTTTAAATTGGCCAAATAGTGGAATTTGAAATTGTGTAGTAAGTTAGGTAACGTGATATGTGTGTCTGTCAGGAAAAGTAAGATGTCGTCTGCAAAGGCGGCTATTTTGTGGATTTTGCCATTGATTAAGATACCTTTGATGTTGTCGTTCTGTCTAATGCAGTTTAAGAAAGGTTCCAAGGTAAGAATAAATAGGAGGGGGGATAATGGACATCCCTGTCTAGTCCCATTGCTTATCGAGAAGTCGTCTGAGAGGAGGCCATTGATTCAAACTTTAGCTGTTGGTGTTGTGTATACAGACATGATAAATTTTAAGAGATGAGGAGGAAGCCCAAGGCCGATCGTAACGGCCTCCATGTAGTCCCATGCCAACCTGTCGAAGGCCTTCTCGGCGTCTAGGGAGAGGAAGAAGCCAGATTGTTTCTTCTGTGTCAACCAGTGATGTATATTGATCGCCCTGATGGTATTGTCTCTTGCCTCCCTGCCGGATACAAACCCTACCTGGTCAGTGGAAATAACAGGGTCTATAATGCGTAGTAAACGATTGGCTAGTATTTTCGAGAAAATTTTTAGGTCAACGTTCAGGAGGGAGATTGAACGATAGTTAGCTGGTGACATCTGGTCCTTGTTTTCTTTCGGTATAAGCGTGATGTGAGCTTCAGAAAGATGGCGCATAGATTGTCCTGGGGTATCTAGGGAGTTGAAGGCCTTTAGGAATGTGTGCACGAGGATGTCTAGGAAGGATTTGTAATATGTGGTTATAAGTCCGTCTGGGCCTAGAATTTTACCTGCGATTGTGCGATAGCTTGTTGTAGTTCTGTCAGAGACAAAGCTCCATCTAGTTCTTTTGCTTGTGATTGGGAGATGGGTTTAGGGATGTATTGTGATAGAAAAGTCTGGATAATGGTCTTACGTGGTCTAATATCTAATGTCAGTTTTGGGGCTAAGGGTAGGTTGCAGAGGGAAGAATAATATTGCTGAAATTCGGCTGCGATATCCACAAAGGTTTTAAGTACATGACCTTGTTTGGAATTGAGTTGATGAATGGTGTGAGCTGCTTTTTTAGCTTGCAATGCCCTGGATAAAAATTTGCCACTTTTATTTCCATTTTCATAAAAGAGTTTTTGAGTTAAAATAAAATTACGCTTGGTTTTCTTTTCCACTATGTCTCGGAGTTGTTTGCGTGCCTGATCAAGTTCAGTCACAGAGTTTACAGCCGCGTAGCGAGAAACACTTTTTTTTGTCAAAAATGTTAATGTTTTTTGTTTATTTAGCAAGAAATGA
Organism: Staurois parvus; assembly: GCF_062004578.1. Taxonomy (NCBI): domain Eukaryota; kingdom Metazoa; phylum Chordata; class Amphibia; order Anura; family Ranidae; genus Staurois; species Staurois parvus. The sequence goes on from NW_028318102.1 coordinate 3,200,517, forward strand.
AAACCCCAGTGATGATTAAATCCCAGCAAAAAAAAAGCTCCACCTGTCTCAACAAAATGATAAAAATGTTATTTGGGTACACTGTTGCATGACTGAGTAATTGTCATTCAAAGTGTGACAGAGCTGAAAACGTAAAAATGGCCTGGGCAGGAAGCATGTGAACTTATATGGTATTGCAGTGGTTAAAAAAAACAAGTTTGATAGACTGTGAACACAGCTTGCCATTATTTACTACTACTTTGCAACGCAAATGCTTCCTTTGTTAAGTTTATCTACTAACAATCTCTACTCTAATAAATCTACTCCAGTTGGTGAAAATTTGGTGAATCTTTGATGTGTGTAAGCAAAGATTTCTATGAGTGTGATTTCTTATGAGTCATTTTACAAAGGAAGGAAAAATATTGTGAATTCAAAGAATCAGTCCACTGAAAACGGATACATTAGTCGTTCTGAAGAGTTTCTAGAAAGTTCAATGTGTATGTGAATCTGAAAGTTTACTTCTATTTGCTCAATGTTTGTATGGTAAATATGTGCATTTGGTATCCAAGCAAATGTATAAGTGCAAAAAAAATAAATTGATCTTCTCAGAAATGCATGCATACTGTAGATTTTATCTTAGGACTACAAGTCAATTAGTGCCCATGGTTTTTGAGATAGAGACTTTGGGAGTAGTTTTGCAAAAGAAAACTGGGTAGGGCTGACACCACTCATTTCACAAAATTGCTGTGTATTGTCAGCCTACAAGAAAAAGTGAAGAGCGGAGCGCATTTCTAGCAGAACAAGTAATTTTCTGTACTTGTAGGGTATTTAAAGGGATAAGACTTGGGAAATGTGGATGTATTGCAGGGATGTAAGCTAATTTCTATTTGCCTTTTCACGTTAGTCCCAAAAAACTTTTATATGTCTTGTAAAGTCCTGTAGTGTGATCCCTGTGTTGAGTTCCCAGATGCACAAATCTTGGACATTACTACTCTACCCTACTCTCTTTGTTAGATTTCTAACATATTTTATTTGGGTTAGAACTATGCATGAAGATTTTTCCACTGAAGTTCCTACAAGAAAAAAGAAGGCTGTGGGTGACACATCAGGCCATAAACTGAAATACCCCTTTAGGGTGGACAGACCACTTATCACTGTCAGAGATAAACAGCTTTTTAATGTTATCTACCTATTGGACAAAAGCTGCAACTGAATAATTATTGAGGATCATGACAACAGAAACACATTCTCATTTTTCACTTTAAAATTACACAATAATACACAATGCAAATCTATCTGTAATATATACTGGATGTTCACCTCAGTGTGACTGCCTAGGTCACATATAGATGATTGATAGTCAAGACAAGGTGATGTCTAGCTGATAAGACAAGTGATCACACTAATTAATGTCATTATGTATTCCCCATGAGTCATTTGTCCTGGATAACTATGTTGTCTTTAATTTGAGCCATTAGATTCAATGATTTAACTAGTGACCACCCCACCAATGACCTAATCTTTGTTAATTAAGAAAAATGTTTGAACATTGATTGTAATGCTCAATTAGCCAACATCTTACCCATACTCACTTGTTTATATATCTGTTTTTCTTGTTATACTTGCCATGCTATGACAATAGACAAGGACAAGCAATATGTTTCTAACTATAATTTTTGATTTAATGATCCAGTAGAATCAACTGTTATTGTTACATATTTGGAGTTGACTCGTTTATTTAGTAGATTATAAAAGCATTGACAATCTTTTTAAACATATCACATTTAATATAACAGATCTAAGTGTTCTCTGTGTTAAAGCATGACTATAATGAAAAATAAATGTATTTTAATTTTTATGATATTAGTATTATATAATCCAGTACATAACATTGAATTTGTATACCTTGTAATATAATTGCATTTATTAGCCACATACAATTATTGCAATGCAATATTTTCAGCATTGGTTTAAACAGACTTATACTTTTTAAACAGACTTATACTTCAAAGTTTGACTATTTAACAGAAATGTATTAGTAGGGGTAATTCAAACATTGTTTGCATTTCACAAAAATGTCAGTAAAAAAGCTGACACATTTCAGCAAATATTACCATTTTGTAAAAATACATTGGTGTCAATAGGGAAGGCAAAATTATTGTTAATTTTGGGGTTTTAAACCAAAATGGCTCTTTAATGTACTTATTAACTGGAAACAACATGGCAGGGATGAGGAAATCTGTCCCGGTTTGATTTATGGGAGGGAGGGGTCGTCTTTGAATCTTACTTGAAATCTGCGTAAACCCAAACATGGCAGCAAGTCTCTTTGAGGTCTATGAAATGGGGTTGGGGCAAATCCTAATAGTAAATTCTGGCTACTTTCAAGGCTAATGGCCAAACTATTGCTAAAAAAGAGCAAGCATTGGAAATCACTGGACACTGCCATGGGGGACATTTAACAAAGCAAAAAAAAAACCAAAACAACAGAAAATATAGTATTCTTTTCTTTTACATATATTTTATTTATTTTTCCTTGTTCAAATATTTTATTAATGAGTTTTACAAAGCATATTACAGGAATGTAGTCAAATGCATTAGAAAGTGTGGAAGGGAGGGGGGCAAATCTCCTAGGAGGGAACAGGACCACCTAAATGTGTGTAACCCAGATTATCAGGGTTACATTTTAGCTGTCAAGGCAACAACAGGGTATCATCAAAGACTTGGGGTAAATAGTGAGTGACCTAGGCCTGCAAGAGTTTTTCTTAAGAGGTCACTCTAGTGTGATTGATTCCATGTTGGCATGAGTCATCGCCTTAGTAATTATAGGTTTCATCACTAGGATACATAATACGGGGGATTTCCAAGCTTTTGCAATGGTTTGTTTGGCTGCTGTGGTAAAAGCTTAAACTGACGGTGAGTGAGAGCCATGAGTTTGATGATCGGGAGAGCTACAGTAGGGTTGGGTGTTAACAGCATTTCAAAAAGGGTTGAGAAAATCTGAAACACCTCATACCAAAATGTCTGCACTAAGGGGCACCCCCACCAAATGTGAACATGTGTGCCAAGTCAATACAGCCTCAGATGCATTGTGAAGGGTACTGTGGGAGACTTTTTAAAAACCTGATGGGAATCAGATACCTTGTAGTTGGTTTCTAAAGCCACAATATTAGGAGAGGATGGCTTGGTTGTCTTCCAAATATGGATCCAGTCAGCTGGGTCTAATGTGAGATTAAGGGGTCTCTAACATTTACTGGTGTAACCCTGGTGCATTGTTGCTGTGGGCTCCAGAAGTAATGCATAAAGTTCAGAGATAATTCCACATCTATGTGGATTAGTTTTACAGGCTTTTTCAAAGGATGTAAAACTGGGGGTGGAGGAATCAGGGGGTGTATGTGGAGTGAGAAAGTGTTTGATTTGTAGGTTCCTGAATAATTCTGATGATGGAGGACTGTGTGCCTCACAAAGTGTGGGGAATGGCTTAATGGAGTTGGCTGTGAAGAAGTGGTGGGCAAGATATAGTCCCGCCATTGGCTTTGCCCTAAAATAATATGGTGAGGACCAGGCTGGGTTAAAGGATGGATTACGGAGAAAGAAAAGTAATAGATTGTGGGAAGATTGGAGGCCAAAGCAAAGTTTGAGCCTGTCCCAGAGGGCAAGACTATGATTGGTAATAGGGTTCGTGATGAGTCTGTGGTTCGATGGGTCCAACCATAGGAGATTCGCTGTGGAGAGGGGATCGCAATCAACAGATTCCAGTGCAACCCATAGTGGAGTTTCTTTAGTGGCATGATATTTGGGGATTTGTATAAATCACCCCACTAAAAATAAATTATTTCCCAATCCATGGAAAACATCACAAATACATCAAAGTGCTAATATCATTAAATAATAATCAAAACATGATTAAATGTCCAATAAATAGAATTCATATATTAAGAAGTGCCCATAAATAAAAGTCCATCCACTGATTTTTAATCCACTTAAATGCCCAACACCTGTGTAAATTTCACTTGTTGCTGATTCACCACCACATGCATTAAAATTAAATGCTTACGAGGGCGCATGCGCGGCAGGCTACGGGATGGACGTGCTGTAGATTGAGCTCCGTCCACCTGCCAGCATCGTAGCGGCACACACCAGCCCTGGAGGGGCAAACCGACTCAGTCACTTACCTGAAGCATGCCCGCACCTCACTATACATGCCCCGCAGGAGAAAAACCCCGGGGCAGCCAGGGAAACAAACAAAGTTTTTCCCGGCTGTTATGCCGGGCATCCAAGATGGCGCCCACAATCCTCATAAGCAGGGAGACAGCAGCGGCCACGAGGAGGACTACAGGGCCCAGCAAGTGGATCCAAGGCTGCAACATCAGCTATACCCAGGGGACCCTGGTGAGTTGTCACCCCCACTGTCCCCCACGACTAGCAGTCCAGCCAAATCTCGGCCACGACTTGACCAGGACCCTGACCCCTCATACCAGGCCTCAAATCTCCCACCTCAGCCACCTCATATAAGCCTGCCTAACATAGACGCATTTCCAGCAGCGGACCAACCACTGACAGAAATATGCATGAAGAACATGCTGGCATCACTACGTCAAACCCTGCACAATGACATCTCTGCATCACTAAACCAAATTACTAATGTGATACAACGACAAGAACACAGAATACGCCACATTGAATCTAGTATGGGTGACATAATAACAGCTCATAATGATATGATCGACGCTCACGCGGATCACTCATCTGACATAGAAGAAATCAATCTCAAATTAGCCGACTTAGAAGATCGATCACGCCGTAACAATATTAAATTCAGAGGGATCCCTGAATCAATTACCAACGATACATTACTACCTTACCTACAGCAATTCATCAAACTCCTCATTCCGTCACTCTCTGATTTAGAACTTGCGATCGATCGAGCTGAACGACTGCCTAAACCATCATTCTTGGCGGCATCTATCCCAAGAGACATACTAGCCCACATACATTTCTACCACATCAAAGAGAAAATTATGACGGCGGCCAGAAACCCTCCACCACTACTGCCATCTCACACAAATCTCCAACTGTATGCGAATCTATCCAAAGCCACACTTCTTAACAGGAAAAAAATGGTATCCATTACCAAAGCTTTAAGAAATCATGGTATAGCATACCAATGGGGCTTCCCCACAAAATTAACAGTACGACAACAAGGCAGGATCTATACCAGGGGTGGCTAACCTGTGGCTCTCCAGCTGTTGTGGAACTACATTTCCCATGAGGCATTGCAAAGATGGGAAGTTACTGACTTGCAGAGGCATGATGGAACTTGTAGTCCTGCAGCAGCTGGAGAGCTGCAGGTTGGCCACCCCTGATCTATACTATCAAATCCATAGAAGCAGGCTTAGACCTACTCTAAGCCTGGAACATCCTACCCGCAGATCCACAAGAGAATGCACCTGGCTCCATCCAAAACATGGAGGCATCATAACGGTCAACACAGCACATTCTGCACTCAAGCACTCCTGCATCTCCCTCCAGAGGCCACTTTTCGATATACCAATTTCTGGCGATCGGCCTAGACCCGATGAAGAACAAATTGACCAACTATTGACTTCCATCCATGTAAACGAAGAGATTAACAAAAATAACCCAAATTCTTGACAGAAACAAATTGCACACCATCTTACTACACTCGTATGACGCTAATCTCCAAAAAACGAAAACCAAATTCTACGCGCTTGGTAACAAAACAAACTCCCTCCTCATTAAAATCATCAAACAAAGACAACTTAAATCTAAAATCTTCACAATCCATCATCCTACCACACACTCCCCAATGACAAACCCACAAGATATAGCCAACGCTTTTGCATCTTACTACCAGAACCTATACAATATAAAAGACGATCTGAACACAACCCAACCAACAACTCCCTCTATTGAAAATTTCCTACAGAACACAAATCTCCCCCAGCTTACCCTATCACAACTTGAATCTCTCTCTCTGTGCCGATCTCACCCACAGAGATTGGAAAAACCATAAACACCCTACCTTTAAACAAATCGCCAGGGAACGATGGATTCACTAACGAATTTTACAAAACATTTGCACCTAACCTTACATCACACCTCTCTGCCCTATATAACCACGTTGCCTCTAACATTCCCCTCATTAATCACCACTATCCTGAAACCGGGCAAAGACCCCCAGGTAGTCCAGAATTAAAGACCGATCTCATTACTCAACACAGATATAAAAATATATGCCAAAATAATCACCTTGAGACTACTCCCGTATCTACCCACACTAATTCACCCAGACCAAGTGGGATTTATACCTGGTAGACAGGCCCCTGATGCTACTAGACAAATTATATCCCTATTACACCACCTTGAATCCGATAACCAACCTTCACTTTTTCTATCACTCGATGCGGAAAAAGCATTTGACCGAATTCACTGGCAATTCATGACACTTGCACTCCGAAAATATGGAATAACAGACTGGATGCTATCGGCGATCCTATCCCTTTACTCCAACCCCTCCGCCAGAGTACTGACCAATGGCCCACTTTCACAACCTTTCTACATATCCAATGGAACCAGGCAAGATTGCCCTCTTTCCCCCATAACCTTTGCCTTACTCATTGAACCACTAGCATCCAATCTTAGAAACGACCCAAATTTTACGGGAATCAAATTTCTTAAAAATGAACACAAAATTAGTCTCTTCGCAGACGACATTATTCTAATGATCATAAACCCCTATAAATCACTCCAATCGATACGCACGCATATCCACAACTACGCAGCAGTCTCATATTACAAACTAAACGAACCTAAATCATCTATGCTAAACCTCTATACGCCCATCGTAACCCAGAACCTACTCTCTAAACATTTCCCCTTTACTTGGGAAAAACATAGCATCCCCTATCTGGGGATTAAAGCTACAGCCAATACTAACCAACTTTACACTGCTAATTTCAAACCATTACTTGACACTATCCCACAGGAGCTCAAGAGCTTACGCACAACTACTCTGTCGACACTAGGCAGAATAGCAACCATAAAAATGTGCATACTACCTAAAATACTTTATATTTTCCGTACGCTCCCTATCCCAGTTCCTTATACGTTCTTCTCTAAACTTCAAAAAATACTGAACAAATTCCTATGGAACTCAAAAAGACCCAGGTACAATACAAATCTCCTAATACGTCCGCCCTCCAGAGGTGGAGCTGGTCTCCCACATCTAAAATCATATTTCCAAGCCGCCTTACTGGACCAGCTCTTCTTCTGGTGGCACCCTACTACTGAAAAAATCTGGACCACCATGGAAACCTCCTTGTACATACCACACACATTAACAGATATTCTATTCATATCTCGAACAACTCATTCCCATTCCTTGCATAAACACCCCTGCATACAAGCCTCTTTGACGGCCTGGCATGACTTCCTAGCTTGTAATCAAGCACATAAAGACAACCTACGAATCCTTACTCCACTTTCATCCCTGCACCTCATCTCTCCTCACTTAAATCTGACATCATGGAAAGCTCTTGGCATACGTTACATCCAAGACCTTTACACTACACACAAACTAAACTCCCTCCATACCACCCAAGAGAAATTCCACCTTCCTGACAAGGAACAATTCACTTATATGCGCATAACGCATTCACTTCACAAAACAACTATACTACTCAAAATAGAAATTCCTGCAACTGCACACCAATTCTTTCATAGGACAAACCACCCTAGGAAAGGAATCTCAACTTTCTACACACATAATTGGAACGCTATTCACCACATATACCTCATCCTTAATTAATTGGGAAAAAAAACTGTCTCCAACCAACAACCCCGCATACCTGGGAAAAAACATTCACCATCACTTTTAAAGCCTTGAAGTGTAGCTCCCATTGGGAAACATACCTAAAAATTCTCCACCAATGGTATCTAACCCCCACTAAACTATCCATATACTACCCTCAGCATTCCCAGACCTGCTGGAGACACTGCGGAGAAACTGGCTCACTCCTCCATTTACTCTGGACATGTAAGTCCCTCAAATCCTACTGGAACAAAGTTTTCCAAATAATCTTCTCAATTACAAGAACACCAGTATCCCCAAATCCTGCCTTAGCTCTCCTGCACATCGGAATAGATAAATTCCCTATAAACTCACGCACCATTATGATACACATTCTAGCAGCCGCAAAAACTAACATTACTAAACTATGGTGATCCACTACCACTCCACTTCTGTCCCGCTTCGTGGCTGATCTCAACTTCCAATGCAAGATGGAAAGAAGAACAGCCCTTCACAATTCCTCCTATCAGAAATTTACAGTACGATGGTCTCGATGGTTGAACAATCCTAACTGCTAATAAACTGAATACTACACCATAATATTATAAGGTACTTATACCTGCTGCAATGGTGCCTTCCTTCCTTCCCCCTACCTCCTATCCCTCCCTTATTTACATTTTACTCGTTCTTAACAATGTTCACAAGACACCGAGCATACCTCTCATGTAAGCATGATTAAGACTTACAGCTTCTCCAGCCAAATGGTGGGGAACCTCCATTCTTATCTACTCCATGTATCACTGCTCTCCAATGTGAACCATTCCAAGCTGTTGTTTATATATACACCTGTTATGTTATAATCTTTCAATAAAAATCATTTGAATATAAAAAAATTAAATGCTTACCAGATCCATAATAATTCATACATATCCCAAAAAACAATGAGGAAGCAGACACCACCAGGGTCTTCTTTTCGGATGTATCAGTATGACAATACACACACTCAAGAAACAAAAATACTTCCCATAGTGTAGTAAATTTTATTGAATTCAAAAAGGTTAAGGAATAAAAATACAGCTGAACTAGCCGATGGAATTTTGTCAAAACCATTTGATATTACAAACGGCACTATACAGGGATGCTCATTATCCCCCATTATATTTGCCCTCCTAATCGAACCACTTGCTTCTAAAATATGTGCAGACCCAACTCTAACAGGCATCAAATATAGAGAATCGGAACACAAAATAAGCCTATTTGCCAATGACATCATCTTAATGCTTACAAATCCCTTCAAATCCCTATACAGAATTATGGATATACTAAATGACTACACCAAAATATCATATTATAAACTCAACGCTAACAAATCTCAAATACTAAACCTACACATGCCAGAACATACACAAAAAAACCTTATTTAAGAAATTCCCTTTTATCCAACCACTCTATACCCTACCTAGGTATTAATCTAACACCCTCCCTCCATGACCCACCTATACAAATTGAATCACAAAACACTAAAACAAACACTACCAAAAGAACTCCAACAACTGAGAACCCATGGTCTCTCCAAACTAGGCAGTATAGCATCCTTAAAAATGATTGCTCTTCCCAAAATACTCTCTCTTTAAAACCCTACCAATCCCAGTACCTTTTTTCCACATGATCCAAAAACAATTCTCACAATTTCTTTGGGATTTGAAACACCCTAGATGCACCACTAATCTACTAATCTGGCTTTATAGCAAAGGAGGAGCAGCCCTTCCACATTTACACACCTATTATATAGCTACTTTATTAGATCAATCATACTACTGGTGGCACCCCTCCACAGACAAAACCTGGTCCTCTATGGAAATGATACACTTTCAACCAAGTACACCTCAAGCACACATCATACTAAACACAATAACTCACAAATATAACTCCCCCGATCATCTTTGTATTAGAGCTTCCTAGAGGCCTGGACGCATATCACTAACCAATCACTTCCAAACTCCAAGAAAATTGAAACCGCTCTCAGGATATTAAACATGCCAGCTCAACTTGTCGGAGCGGCAGTGCTTGGAGATTTTTCCACAACGTGCTGTGCAAGTGCTGAGAGCGACACTTTTAAATGTGAGTGTATCTTTATCCCTTAATCTTTTTTTTCATGTTTAGGTTTGGTGTGGCACCCCATTTGATGTAATTTTATACATGATATTTGGGGAGTTACGGTAATTGCACAGCGTAGTAGTATTTCAGGAAGATGGGCATGCTAAGTCCTCCTCTGATGGAGTATATAAAGTTGTTTTGGGAAGGCGGGTTTAAGCTTGCTCCAATGAATTGAGAAGCCCTACACTGTAGTATGCAAAAGAAGTGAGATGGTACCTGTATGGGTAGGGTCCTTAAAAGTTAGAGAATGTTAAGAAGAATAGTCATCTTGAGTACTGTTATTCTTTTCATCCAGGCCAAAGGCAAGGAGGACCATTTTGACATCAGGTTCATTAGATGAGATAGCATAGTTTGTTGCATATAGATCTAGGGGATTTGCAGCAAAATTTGATTCAAAAGTAGGAGATATATTGATTGGCCCATGGAAAGTGGAGAATGTCACGCAGCTGGTTGTATAGAGCAAATAGCAGGGATATATTGACAGCTGTTGACTTTTGTGGGTTAACTACTAAACCAGACACTCATCCAAATTGAAATACTGTTTCCAGTAAGTTAGGAGTGGAAATCAAAATCAATCATGAAAATAAGGGCATCATCTGCAAAGAGGCAAGCTTATGTTGATGGCCACACAGATCTAGGCCTTTAATATTTGGGTTTGTGCAGATTAAGTGAGCTAGAGGTTCAATTGCCAAATCGAAGAGAAGTGGGGAGAGGGGGCAGCCTTGGCAAGTACCTTGTTCTATGAGATAGAGAGCCAAGCAAAATCCTGAGTAGTATACAAAGGCTTTAGGGTTAGTGTACAGTGCAGAAATCCATTGTGTAAAGTGCATTCCAAACCGTCAACAACGAAGGAAAGAGTGTAGGCAAGACCATACGAGGGTGTCAAATGCTTTGCGTATGTCTAAAAAGACAAAGGAAGAAGGAACTTGAAGGGTTTGAGCCATATGGGCCAGAAGTATTGCTTGACGGATATGGTCTCCTGCCCGGCGTGAGGGGATAAACCCGATTTGGTCCTTGTGTATCAGCAAACTAATAAGTGGGTTGAGGAGGGTAAATAGGAGGAGATGTTTTTCCTTGCGATGGTGCAATCGATACATACCCCCTTATGAAAGGTTTGTGAGCTTCCCATAAAGTGATGGGGAGATGTCTATAGACACATTGTGGGTAAAGTAGTCTTCAATAGCACTTTCTATTTCTAAGCGGTGGGTTGGATTTGCTAGTAGGCCATCATTGATGGTCCAGTTCGAGTGGTTAGGACTAGGGAGGAAAGGGAAGCCATGACCGCATTATGGTCAGTCCAAGTACAGGGCATGATGGAAGAAACCAGAAGAGGGGAGGTGCCTATGGCAATGGGAATATGGTCTATGTGAGAGAACAGCTTGTGAGGATAGGAGTAGTGGGTGTATTGTCGTCTTGCAGGATTCTGTTCTCACCATGAGTCCAGAAGCGAGTGTTGACTTAGGAGATTTTGGAAAGCTAGGTGATGTGGGCTATAAGAAGTTGGGACAGGGATTTATAATGGAAGGGATATACTACTTGACTAGAGTTGCCACAAACCAGCAGTGTGTCCCATTTGTGAGCGGCCACTACAGATAGTAAATGGGACAGAAATGAGAGTGGGTTTTTGTTGGGAGCACAGTATGAAACAATTGTGACCACGCTTTCGAGGAGGTGGCTGTTAAGGATAGGGTAGCAACCTTCCTAGTCTCTGATCTCTGCCAGGAGTGTGAACGGTGTAGTGTGATGGAATTCAATGAGAACACCTCTTTTCTTAGCAGAGACAGAAGCAGCATGGACTTGTGAGTATTGGTGGCTAAAACATTTTAGCTTGGAGTGGGTGAAAAAGTAAGTCTCCTGTAAACAAACCACATAAGCTTTGAGCAAAGTGAATCAATGGAACGTTTGGTAGGGCATTTAGGCCCTAGACCACAGGTGTCAAACTGGTGGCATTCCAGCTGTTACCAAACTACAAGTCCCATGAGGCATTGCAAGATTGACAGTTACATGCATGACAGAAGCAGAGGCATGATGGGACTTGTAGTTTTGCAACAGATGGAGGGCTTCTAGTTTGACACCCCTGCCATAGACATTGAGGATGATGTTTAGAGGTGCCATAACAGACTCTTGAGTTTCAAGAAGTAGAACAAGTGTTGGGTTAAGTGTCCAGTGGTACCATCCTAGAGGAAAGTGCGGAAAAAAAAGGAGGCAGTAGGAGGCATGGAGGAGTGGGGTATGGAAGGAGAGGGGAAGAGAGGAGAGATAAGAAAGTAGGAAATCAGAAAATGCTTAGAAAATGTATTCCACATTGGAGAGATTGCCTGGTGGGTGTAAATGGATAACAGATCACAACCCACAGACATAAAAGAGTCCAAAGAGTACCCAAAAGGGATAGTCATGGACCTAGTGGAGGTGCAGTGAACAGTCTCCAGGACTATTACAGCCTATAGATGTCATGAAATGCAAATTTTTGTGAGAAAAAGCAAATTCTGATAGCATATGTGTCGCAGGTGTCCCTGCCAATCTTGTTCAGAATCACTGTGACACATGATTGCAAACCTGCTATAACAAAGCTGGTAGCAGCTGTCAACATGTTAGATACCAAAGGGAAGAAAACCTGGTATAGACCAAGTAAGATCCCAGTGGAGTAAAACGTTGTAGGCCATAGGAGGAGCCAAAGACCTACAATCAGAAATTATGTTATAAAATGCTTTAAAACAAATTTAAGCAACAAAAACAATATCAACTGTTGGATAACAGCAGTTTATAATATGGTATAAGTCAAAGGCCAGTCAAGAACATTATTTGGGCAAAAGGACTTAGACTATGTAAAGGCCTAGTCTTACGGATCAAGGCAATAAGAGATCTCAGGCGCAGAAGAATAGTTAGCCTGGCACAACCAAGTAGGTAAGTTTCAAACAGCTAAGATAAAGAAAAAATAAATTTTGACATGAACTGATGTAAGGTCCCATTAGAGTTGGTAATTGCAGTCCCAGAAAGGTGCCCTAGGCCTATTGCAGGAGTTTATAATGTGGTACGCAAAGGGTAAGTATAAGCAATATACGCATTATTGACCCTTAGGTAACAGAATAATAATAAATATTATATGAGCCTAAGTCACTGCACTAACCAGGAATTGGCACAGGGACTTAGGATGCATGAAGGCCCAACATTCTAAGTTAAGCTGGTCATGAACACATGGAATATATGGGGGGTAATATGGAAAAGCCAGTCATGAGTTAGTGGTGGCAATGTATGCCATGTCCATGGGTTGAAGGCTCCCCAAGACTTCATATATTTATATACAATAGGAAAAAAGGGGGGGGGAGACAGAGGAGGAAGGTGGGAGTAAAAGGGGAAAGGGAAGACAAGAGGGTGGGGGGGGAGGAGTGGGTTGGGAGTTGAAGTGAAGTGGTAAAGGACTTGAGGGAGAAAAAAACATATGGTTAAAAGGATTAAACCATAATTCTTATATGAGGTTGTTGCAACGTCCACTAGTGGAGATGTAGGTATCTAGGTATAGTTATAGGTGAAGTAGTCATACTCAGGCTCACTGATAAAGAGAGTAAGGGTGGCTAAAAGGTAGGAGAAAGTCCCATGCATCCATGGAGATGCTGTCAGTCCATGGAGTTCTCAAGGGCAAGTGCAGGTGAAATGTAGCAGCCCCTCTTGTGGATGTTTGGCTGGACTTTGGGTCCTGGCGAGGCTTGTAGCGTCTTTGGGGAGCAAGATGCTGCTCTACATCTGGAACCATCAGCAGTGGTCTCAGCAGGTTAAGGTCTTGAAGTGTGATTTGAAGATCCTCAGCCAACTTGCAGAGCTAGGAGGATCCCTTGTAGAAGCTGAACGAGAAGGGAAAGCCCCAACTTATAAGTGATGTGATGTTGCTGCAAAATATGCAGGTGATGATTCATGCTTCTCCTTTTTCTAAAGTAAGTTGGGAGAAGTGGTAGAATATTTCGACCTTGGAAAATCAGTCTCCTTATGGCTGAATGCCATCAGTAATTGCTTGTTAGTGCAGAAGAAGTAGAGTTTCACAACAATATCTTAAGGGGTGCCCTCATCTGAGCATGGGGCTAGGGTTATATGGATTCTATCCATCTCAAGGCCTTTTATGGGTATTGATTAAGCAAGTTCTAGAAATAGCGCTGTTATAGTAGATTGGAGATCTACCACAGGTTTAGATTTTCCATGGATGTGCAAATTTGAATGCCTAGCCCTGTTCTCAAAGTCCTCTAGGCAGGCCAGGAGGGTATAGTTTCCCTCTTGCAGGACTTCCAATTCCTCCAAGTGGTTACTAGTGAGGATAACCAGGTCATCTGTCTTCTGCTCAATTACTGAAGTGCATCAGCCTAGATTGCAGATTTTGCAGGTCAGTTTTTCAGTAATGGTATCTAAGGTTTTTTAGGGCCTTTGTAAGCATCCACTTGATTTGGTGGAGTAAATATGGCTGTGATTTGTCAAATTGTAAAGCCAGGGGAGTCACCCCGAAATCAGAGTCTGGCTAACTGTCTGCTGCAGCCGCAGGCTGGGTCTGTTTAGACACACGTGGTGTGTCAGGCAGGGAAGATAGAGACACCACCATCTTAGAGGAGGTCTTGACTACCACATCAAGGATGGTTTTCAGTTTAAGCTTTTTTTTAGAGCAGCCATAGAACAGTGTGGCACGTGCTAGTAGGTCTTGGCGAGTTGCAGAGATGGCAGGTGGTAGTGAGAGGTTCGGGAAGCGCTGTTGATCAGCTGTATACCTTCTGGAGGTGCAGAGCTCTAAGCAAGCATGTCTTGCTTAGTCAGCTTTACGCATGCACCCCAGATTTTTTTTCAAAGGTTTTAGTACAGTCAAAACAAAGTGCTGAATGTAATACGTTATGTAACGTATCAAATGCTCCGCAGAATGCTGAACTGGTAAGAAAGACAAATGTTTGTGAACAACTTAACATGATAGAGACCATGGGCTAAAGGTACCAGGGGAAATATTAATTCATGAATTAAGGGGAAAATGGGAGGGAAAAGTATGAACAGATATTGATCTGTGCTCAGTTAGGCTAATGGATATGAATTTAATCATTTCTAGATATACAGTTGTGGCCAAAATTATTCAACCCCCAATGCTGTAAAGGGGTTTAGGGACTATAGTGTACATTTGGAATTGTATTCAGAATCAAATCCTACAAGGACGTTGTAACTACCCAAATGCAACTAAAATGACATCAATTGTTTATGTAATACAGTAGTAAATGGTTCTTATGTGGTTTCTTCATTGCCACAATTATTCAACCCCTTAAAGACTACCACTCTGAAGAACAGAGGTTCATACAGGTGCTTTCCATCAGGTATTGAAAACACCTGTGGATGTCACCGAGCAGCAATCAAGCATAATAAGCACCAATTAGGCAGCTTTAAAATGACTGTGATACTCAGCTCCTTCTAGACATTTACTGGTGTGGTTACAAACATGGTGAAGGCAAGAGAATGGTCCAGGAAGACAAGAGAAGAGGTGATTTCTCTTCACAGGAAGGGCAATGGCTATAAGAAGATTGCAAAGATGTTAAACATACCAAGAGACACCTTAGGAAGCATCATTCGCAAATTCAAGGCAAAGGGCACTGTTGAAACGCTACCTGGTCGTGGCAGAAAGAAGATGCTGACTTCGACTGCTGTGCGCTACCTGAAGCGTAGAGTGGAGAGAAGTCCCCGTGTGACTGCTGAGGAACTGAGAAAAGATTTGTCAGATGTGGGTACAGAAGTTTCAGCCCAGACAATAAGACGCACACTGCGTAATGAAGGCCTCCGTGCCAGAACTCCCAGGCGTACCCCCTTGCTGTCTCCAAAGAATAAGAAGAGTCGACTGCAGTATGCCAAAAGCCATGTGGACAAACCACAAAAGTTGTGGGATAGTGTTCTGTGGACTGATGAAACAAAATTAGAACTGTTTGGGCCCATGGATCAACGCTATGTTTGGAGGAGGAAGAACAAGGCCTATGATGAAAAGAACACCTTGCCTACTGTGAAGCATGGTGGAGGGTCAATCATGCTTTGGGGCTGTTTTGCTTCTGCAGGTACAGGGAAGCTTCAGCGTGTGCAAGGTACCATGAATTCTCTTCAGTACCAGGAGATATTGGATGGAAACGTGATGCAGTCCGTCACACACCTGAGGCTTGGGAGACGTTGGACCTTTCAACAGGACAATGATCCCAAGCATACCTCCAAGTCCACTAGAGCATGGTTGCAGAGGAAAGGCTGGAACATTTTGGAGTGGCCATCGCAGTCACCAGACTTAAATCCGATTGAGAACCTCTGGTGGGACTTAAAGAAAGCAGTTGCAGTGCGCAAGCCTAAGAATGTGACTGAACTGGAGGCCTTTGCCCATGAAGAATGGGCGAAGATACCCGTAGATCGCTGCAAGACACTTGTGTCAAGCTATGCTTCACGTTTAAAAGCTGTTATAACTGTAAAAGGATGCTGTACTAAGTACTAAGATTGAATGTCACTTGGGGGTTGAATAAAACTGATAATGCTGTGAGCACAGAAAAGACATTTGTGGTTATTTCATTATAACTGTTATGTTATATTTGTCTGACCTACAAGTGCCTCTTTAATGTAAATGTAAGCAAGATGACTGAATGATCAAAAGCAATGTCAAACTGGCCAAAACACTCAATTTCAGTGGGGGTTGAATAATTTTGGCCACAACTGTAGTTGCCCAAGAAGTGAGATATTGAAGCAATTTCCAACAAAATGTGGATATCTTTGATGGACAAAAAATAATAAAGATGGACAGAGGCAGGAGAAGGAATGTAGAAAGTAAAAAGTGATCACAAAAAAGGAAGCAAGGAAGGAAGGTGGCGGAAGTAGGAATAAGGGAGGCAGGAGGTGCCAGGAGATCTCAACTCATACAACCTGTGTTTCAAAATTGAATGTAAAGAATGATGAATGTTCAGATCACAATATTACAACCTTTTTGAAATTATATAAACAAATTCAAACAGATGAATATAATCATAAATTACAAAAATTGGAAAAAATCATAAAATTCAAAAATACAAAAATAAAAAGTAATTAAAAAAAAAAAGTCCAGCATAAAGTGTCCCAAAATGTCCCAATGTAAACACAAATAGTGTCAAACAAAAATGGTGTCCCAGAATTGTCCAAATCTCCAAATTTTATCCAGTCAGAAGAAATTCCCTTTCATCCCGCAATACCTCGAAAAAAACAAATTCAGAAATCTAGTGCATTACCTTTATAAATAGTATATATATATATTCTCTTCGTGCAAAAATAAAAACACAAAAACACAAAAAAAGTGTGCAAACACTATATATGTGTATTTTTCCGTGCACATGTGAATGAACTGTGACCACTCAGTGAACACTGCAACAGTGTGTATCCACCAGCACCAATAGTATTGGACACTATTACCCTCTGTATCCTTATACCAGCATCCACATGAGATCTTCTGAATGCTCCAATGAAATTATTCCAAGGTCCTCAAAAAGACAAGAAGGGTCTCAAGGCTCATATTCAAAGTGTAAAACAAGATTTAATGAAAACTTACATTAAAATTTTCTTAATTCGGCTTCCAACATGCTTCCTGTGTGAGTCCTATCAAACAGATGCAAAATGCCATGTGTTGATAACCCACAAAATGGCCGCGGCGACACTTCCGGTCTGCGTGCGTGCGTCACTACGTCACACCCTTAACGCGTTTCGTCACTTCCGGACTTCGTCTGAAGGGATCTGAACGAAGTCCGGAAGTGACGAAACGCGTTAAGGGTGTGACGTAGTGACGCACGCACGCAGACCGGAAGTGTCGCCGCGGCCATTTTGTGGGTTATCAACACATGGCATTTTGCATCTGTTTGATAGGACTCACACAGGAAGCATGTTGGAAGCCGAATTAAGAAAATTTTAATGTAAGTTTTCATTAAATCTTGTTTTACACTTTGAATATGAGCCTTGAGACCCTTCTTGTCTTTTTGAGGACCTTGGAATAATTTCATTGGAGCATTCAGAAGATCTCATGTGGATGCTGGTATAAGGATACAGAGGGTAATAGTGTCCAATACTATTGGTGCTGGTGGATACACACTGTTGCAGTGTTCACTGAGTGGTCACAGTTCATTCACATGTGCACGGAAAAATACACATATATAGTGTTTGCACACTTTTTTTGTGTTTTTGTGTTTTTATTTTTGCACGAAGAGAATATATATATATACTATTTATAAAGGTAATGCACTAGATTTCTGAATTTGTTTTTTTCGAGGTATTGCGGGATGAAAGGGAATTTCTTCTGACTGGATAAAATTTGGAGATTTGGACAATTCTGGGACACCATTTTTGTTTGACACTATTTGTGTTTACATTGGGACATTTTGGGACACTTTATGCTGGACTTTTTTTTTAATTACTTTTTATTTTTGTATTTTTGAATTTTATGATTTTTTCCAATTTTTGTAATTTATGATTATATTCATCTGTTTGAATTTGTTTATATAATTTCAAAAAGGTTGTAATATTGTGTTGCTTTCTGGGGAGAAGGCGTGACTTTTTGAGGGGATTTTGGGGTTAGGTGATACACATATCTAATAATGTTCAGATCACAATTGTGTTCTAGCCATTCAAAATAGAAGGAAGTTTCTTAGCAATCACAGTGTCCTTAATCCACTGGTTTACCTTTGCATGATTCAAAGAAGGCTGTCTCCTGGATTTAGCTATGGTTTGACATGTTGCTTTCATTCATTGGCTATTAGATCAGAGAGTTCTGTGAAGTAGTGTTTCCCAGGAGTTGTGGACTAGGTTTTTTGGAGAATATTTTGAATCAAGTTGTATACCCTTAGGGGGATTGTGGTGGTCACCACGCTGAAGAATGGCCGCATGTTGATGTAGCGCCTCTCCGGAACTGGACCTATTTACTGCTGCGGGGCTTCCTCTGTAGCAGTTAGCTTCATCCACAGCTGTAGAACAATTTGGTCACTCAGAGGTATGATCAAAAACGAATTCTCCTGCGCTCTAGGGCTCAGACAGGTGGCGAACAGATGGAACCAGGCCTGGAGGGATCGTCCACCAATGCATAAAGGGCTGTGCGGCTCCAAAACAAGGCTGGGGAAGCCCAATCAACACTGCAGAATGAAATGAAAACGAGAAGCGCACCAACCTTGCGCATTACCTCAGTAACCAAAATTTATTAATTGTAAAAAATATACTCACAAACAGCGAATAAAATCAGGCATGTAAGTCCTCACAGGGACTTGAAGCTAACATGAGTCCCATCAGGGGAGTAGGTGTTCAGTACAGCTGACGCGTTTCGAAGGGGGTCCCTTCTTCCTCAGAGCTAACTGAACTGTGAGTGCTCTCTCCTATATATACTCCTGGACTGAACCTAGGCCCTCCCCACTGGGTTGGGCAGTCTCAGGTTAGTAGGAGGGGCCAAGATATCGTCAACAGACAATCACTATTTGTAATGCCATCAGAGAGAAATGATATAGACAAACGTAAAATATAAGATATAAAATATATAAAACCACATTTTGCATACACCACTTAGTATGCATGTAATATATCAACTTAGCGATGAACACCAATGGGAATGATGATAATAGATAATAAATGATGAAACATAATATATAGTAAATAGTTAGTCTTATTCCATGATTCATTAGTGAGCGATGTATCAAATGGACAATTCATCCAGAGGGCTTGTCATGATGCTGGATGAGTATATAGCAATTAATGTAAAAATAGACATAAATTGTTAGTCAATGGATGTCTTAATGGATAGGTGTCCATAGTGACACAAACACATGTATATATATGTAGACATATAAACCCACACACAAACCTTCAACCAGAAGCTGTGTGATGTGTGCTACCAGGCAGCTGCATGTGCTTCATGATCGGATGATGGAGAGGATTGGATCAGTAATCTTGGATCCGTAATAATGTATGGTCAGCAGCAGAGGGAGATCTTATACTTCCCTCTATAGCTGCAGGTTTACCCTGTGTGTGGAACGCACGCTAGTATGGCATGGCCATGACTGCGCATGCGTGGACCAACATGCGCATGCGCAGTGTGAGGAGGACAGGTCCGTCGGCGCGATCACGTGAGCGCGCTTCACGCGCATCTGACGGCCACTCTGTGCGCGTACACCAACACCGCTCTATTGGGCAAGATACCAGACCTGCCACCCCGCCCCCATCCTCTGACGAGGCTCTAGTTGGGGGGACTGTCTGGGGATTCCCCTCTGGCGAACTTGCTGTTGTGTGCACGTCATAGCCAATCAAATGGGGTGGTCAGACGGCCCTGGCTGCCGCACTCCAGAGGTGTATTGAAGTGAAAAGACATCAGCATGAACATATGTATACATGTGTATACACTACATACACATGTGTGTATCTCCTTAAGTGGATATGACAGTAGTGTTGCCGGTGGGTATAAAATATGAGACATATAGGCATATGTTCACATGAACGCCATCTATGCATCATGTATAGAACATATGTAATATATGATGATAAATACAATAAGATAAAATAATATTATAATATAAGATATAATACATATAATACAACTAAGACTCTATACACATAATTGCACATTAGATATTGAGGTAAAAACCACGATGTAGGCGCTTATGCACCCTAGTACTGATAAAAGACATTAAAATGATCCAATGATAATACTACTGATAGTGAGAGAGTCTAATATTAGGATACTATGATCCAGCATACAAGGCCATCACTTGCACCTCAAACCTAAAGCAATCTATTATTTTGGTTTTTGGTTTTGCTTCTTAATAGGGTGAATGGTAATAGCAGCATATGTAACGAGACCCTCTATGGAAGATGTATATATTAGGTGTAACCATATAGAATAATATACATGCAACAAAATATATAAAGATATGATAGACTTCATATCTATACATTTAAAAGATCAATGAACCGTGGGCTTGCAGTATGTTAACAGTCTTAGGGAGTCACTAGTTAGCACCAAACTACTGAAGGGACCATATGTGTACTTGTAGTATGGTATAGTAGGATGAAAGATCATTATTGTCAGGGCTAGTAATAGGTGACCACATTCCTTACACTCAACACATTCCTGATGGCAGCAGTATATGTATTAGTAGATATGATTGATATAATAAATCGCAGAATGAAAATATGTGGAAAAAAGTAGAGATAAACTAATTGTATTTGCACTACCTAGTGGCTAGATGAGAGTATGAATCTCAAGGTCATCGTTTAAACCTCTAGGAGACAAGGTACCCAATGTAAAGATCCACAAACTTTCTCTTCTGCAGAGCTCTTGGTATCTCCTCCCACTATCTAAGTCCTTTGTAATTGCCTCAATTCCGAAGACTTTCAATCCATCGTAATTACTCTGATGTTTTTCTTTAAAATGGCGGGGGACTGAGTATTTATCTTTTACCAATTTTATGTTGCTTTTATGCTCGCTGATGCGTGTCCTTAGGCACCGCGAGGTCCGGCCTACATATAGTAGGCCACAAGGGCAGATTAGGCCATAGATGACAAAAGACGTCCCACAGTTTATAAACTGTTTGATGGGATATCTTTTGCCGTCTGTGCTCAGGAAATCTTTTTTTCGATGCCATATGACTCCACACGTACCACAGTTGGGAACACTGCATCTGTAGCTACCCTTTTGGTCAAATAACACTGACCACGCACTCGGGTTAGATGTCAGCTGGTAATTACTTTTGCGTACTCTACTTGGCGCTATTATGCTCCTGAGGTCTCTAGGTTTCCTGAAGATTAGTGTAGGTTTATCTGGGAGTGCGTTTCCTAGAGTTGGATCGTTTTTTAAAATGTTCCAATTTTTGGACAGAATGTGTTTGATGTCCCAGGCTTTGTTGCTAAATCTAGTACAAAAACGTACTTCGTTATTCTTGTAAGTGCCAGTGGTGGTCTTAGAGTTAGGGCCAGTTTCCGTGTCAATAGAGTCTGTGGGATTGCTATCATAAAGGGCTAGATATTTATTAAAAGCTCTATCAATAAGCTGTACATCATACCCTTTCTCCTCAAATTTCTTTTTAAGGATCAGACTTTGTTCTATGTAGTCTTTTTCCATAGTACATGTGCGTTGTAACCTACAAAACTGTCCAAAGGGAACATTACGGATCCATTGGGGATGGTGGTTGCTCTTGGCGTGTAAGTATGAGTTACCCGCTGTAGGTTTGAAATGTGTTTTTGAGCATATCTGGCCATTGATATCATGTCTTAGTTCTAGGTCTAAAAACACTAGATTATCATCATCAATCACATGAGTGAATGAGATATCATACGGATTGTTTCCACAGTGTTTAAGGAACCCATCCAGCTGGGAATCTGTACCATTCCAGATGATGATAATATCATCAATATACCTTCCATATAGGATAAGGTTTGCACTGTAGGGATTATTCGTCCAGATATAGTTGTTTTCCCAGTATCCCATAAAGATATTTGCATAGCTAGGAGCAAATCTTGCGCCCATAGCGGTGCCCTGAATCTGGCGATAGTGTTTGTCCAGAAAGGAAAAATGATTGTGCTCTAGGGCAAACTCAATGCAGTTGTATAGAAATTGGATTTGTGTGTGATGGAGTGGTGAATTTTTGGCTAGAAAATACTGAATGGCTCGGAGACCATGATCATGTTTAATGGATGTGTATAATGATACCACATCCAAGGACAGCCATCTGTACCCCTCTTCCCACTTATAACCTGCCAGTATATCCAATATGTGACTGGAGTCTTTGACATAGGATGAAAGATTTGACACTATATCTTTAAGGAAGTGATCGATATAGCTGCCTAGATTGCTTGTCAGGCTACCTATGCCAGAGACAATGGGTCTACCAGGGGGATTGTCTTTGTTCTTATGTATTTTGGGAATGTGATAAAAGAATGGGGTGGTAGGATGTTTAACAAATAGAAAGAGAAATTCTTCTTTGGTTAGTATTTCTTCTGTTAGTGCTGTTTCTAAAAGTGATTTGTATTTAGATTGATATTGAACTGTGGGGTCATTGGATAGGATTTCATAGGTTTGACGGTCATTAAGGAGTCTCAGGGCTTCGGTAATGTAAGTATCCCAGTCTTGAATGACCAGACCTCCTCCTTTATCAGCTTGCCTAATTACTACATCCTTGTTCTCTTTGAGGATCTTAAGTGAGGTCTTTAATGGGTCCTGTTGTATGTGATTAGTGTGTAATGAATGAGTTTTATGGTGCGTAGATTTATAAGACTGCTTGGTGGAATAATGTCCTTTGTTAGTAGCATGTTGATTTCTATTATATGTGTAGGAGTTATGATAATGAGTCTTAGAACATCCTAGAAGACCTTTATACGGAAGGTATATCTACGGATAGTGATTTAGAATATCTCACCCTCACAGAGATGGCGACTGCCTCCCAGGGAGAAATCATACATACGGGGTTTAAACCCAAATCCACGTTCTATCCGCATTGGGTTAAAGGTCATTTTGTACCTACCTTCTATGAGACAGTACTAACGGATTTTAAGAAAATCTGTAACACGAACGCATTCACACGGAGACATTACTTACAACAGGACCCATTAAAGACCTCACTTAAGATCCTCAAAGAGAACAAGGATGTAGTAATTAGGCAAGCTGATAAAGGAGGAGGTCTGGTCATTCAAGACCGGGATACTTACATTACCGAAGCCCTGAGACTCCTTAATGACCGTCAAACCTATGAAATCCTATCCAATGACCCCACAGTTCAATATCAATCTAAATACAAATCACTTTTAGAAACAGCACTAACAGAAGAAATACTAACCAAAGAAGAATTTCTCTTTCTATTTGTTAAACATCCTACCACCCCATTCTTTTATCACATTCCCAAAATACATAAGAACAAAGACAATCCCCCTGGTAGACCCATTGTCTCTGGCATAGGTAGCCTGACAAGCAATCTAGGCAGCTATATCGATCACTTCCTTAAAGATATAGTGTCAAATCTTTCATCCTATGTCAAAGACTCCAGTCACATATTGGATATACTGGCAGGTTATAAGTGGGAAGAGGGGTACAGATGGCTGTCCTTGGATGTGGTATCATTATACACGTCCATTAAACATGATCATGGTCTCCGAGCCATTCAGTATTTTCTAGCCAAAAATTCACCACTCCATCACACACAAATCCAATTTCTATACAACTGCATTGAGTTTGCCCTAGAGCACAATCATTTTTCCTTTCTGGACAAACACTATCGCCAGATTCAGGGCACCGCTATGGGCGCAAGATTTGCTCCTAGCTATGCAAATATCTTTATGGGATACTGGGAAAACAACTATATCTGGACGAATAATCCCTACAGTGCAAACCTTATCCTATATGGAAGGTATATTGATGATATTATCATCATCTGGAATGGTACAGATTCCCAGCTGGATGGGTTCCTTAAACACTGTGGAAACAATCCGTATGATATCTCATTCACTCATGTGATTGATGATGATAATCTAGTGTTTTTAGACCTAGAACTAAGACATGATATCAATGGCCAGATATGCTCAAAAACACATTTCAAACCTACAGCGGGTAACTCATACTTACACGCCAAGAGCAACCACCATCCCCAATGGATCCGTAATGTTCCCTTTGGACAGTTTTGTAGGTTACAACGCACATGTACTATGGAAAAAGACTACATAGAACAAAGTCTGATCCTTGAAAAGAAATTTGAGGAGAAAGGGTATGATGTACAGCTTATTGATAGAGCTTTTAAAAAATATCTAGCCCTTTATGATAGCAATCCCACAGACTCTATTGACACGGAAACTGGCCCTAACTCTAAGACCACCACTGGCACTTACAAGAATAACGAAGTACGTTTTTGTACTAGATTTAGCAACAAAGCCTGGGACATCAAACACATTCTGTCCAAAAATTGGAACATTTTAAAAACGATCCAACTCTAGGAAACGCACTCCCAGATAAACCTACACTAATCTTCAGGAAACCTAGAGACCTCAGGAGCATAATAGCGCCAAGTAGAGTACGCAAAAGTAATTACCAGCTGACATCTAACCCGAGTGCGTGGTCAGTGTTATTTGACCAAAAGGGTAGCTACAGATGCAGTGTTCCCAACTGTGGTACGTGTGGAGTCATATGGCATCGAAAAAAAGATTTCCTGAGCACAGACGGCAAAAGATATCCCATCAAACAGTTTATAAACTGTGGGACGTCTTTTGTCATCTATGGCCTAATCTGCCCTTGTGGCCTACTATATGTAGGCCGGACCTCGCGGTGCCTAAGGACACGCATCAGCGAGCATAAAAGCAACATAAAATTGGTAAAAGATAAATACTCAGTCCCCCGCCATTTTAAAGAAAAACATCAGAGTAATTACGATGGATTGAAAGTCTTCGGAATTGAGGCAATTACAAAGGACTTAGATAGTGGGAGGAGATACCAAGAGCTCTGCAGAAGAGAAAGTTTGTGGATCTTTACATTGGGTACCTTGTCTCCTAGAGGTTTAAACGATGACCTTGAGATTCATACTCTCATCTAGCCACTAGGTAGTGCAAATACAATTAGTTTATCTCTACTTTTTTCCACATATTTTCATTCTGCGATTTATTATATCAATCATATCTACTAATACATATACTGCTGCCATCAGGAATGTGTTGAGTGTAAGGAATGTGGTCACCTAATACTAGCCCTGACAATAATGATCTTTCATCCTACTATACCATACTACAAGTACACATATGGTCCCTTCAGTAGTTTGGTGCTAACTAGTGACTCCCTAAGACTGTTAACATACTGCAAGCCCACGGTTCATTGATCTTTTAAATGTATAGATATGAAGTCTATCATATCTTTATATATTTTGTTGCATGTATATTATTCTATATGGTTACACCTAATATATACATCTTCCATAGAGGGTCTCGTTACATATGCTGCTATTACCATTCACCCTATTAAGAAGCAAAACCAAAAACCAAAATAATAGATTGCTTTAGGTTTGAGGTGCAAGTGATGGCCTTGTATGCTGGATCATAGTATCCTAATATTAGACTCTCTCACTATCAGTAGTATTATCATTGGATCATTTTAATGTCTTTTATCAGTACTAGGGTGCATAAGCGCCTACATCGTGGTTTTTACCTCAATATCTAATGTGCAATTATGTGTATAGAGTCTTAGTTGTATTATATGTATTATATCTTATATTATAATATTATTTTATCTTATTGTATTTATCATCATATATTACATATGTTCTATACATGATGCATAGATGGCGTTCATGTGAACATATGCCTATATGTCTCATATTTTATACCCACCGGCAACACTACTGTCATATCCACTTAAGGAGATACACACATGTGTATGTAGTGTATACACATGTATACATATGTTCATGCTGATGTCTTTTCACTTCAATACACCTCTGGAGTGCGGCAGCCAGGGCCGTCTGACCACCCCATTTGATTGGCTATGACGTGCACACAACAGCAAGTTCGCCAGAGGGGAATCCCCAGACAGTCCCCCCAACTAGAGCCTCGTCAGAGGATGGGGGCGGGGTGGCAGGTCTGGTATCTTGCCCAATAGAGCGGTGTTGGTGTACGCGCACAGAGTGGCCGTCAGATGCGCGTGAAGCGCGCTCACGTGATCGCGCCGACGGACCTGTCCTCCTCACACTGCGCATGCGCATGTTGGTCCACGCATGCGCAGTCATGGCCATGCCATACTAGCGTGCGTTCCACACACAGGGTAAACCTGCAGCTATAGAGGGAAGTATAAGATCTCCCTCTGCTGCTGACCATACATTATTACGGATCCAAGATTACTGATCCAATCCTCTCCATCATCCGATCATGAAGCACATGCAGCTGCCTGGTAGCACACATCACACAGCTTCTGGTTGAAGGTTTGTGTGTGGGTTTATATGTCTACATATATATACATGTGTTTGTGTCACTATGGACACCTATCCATTAAGACATCCATTGACTAACAATTTATGTCTATTTTTACATTAATTGCTATATACTCATCCAGCATCATGACAAGCCCTCTGGATGAATTGTCCATTTGATACATCGCTCACTAATGAATCATGGAATAAGACTAACTATTTACTATATATTATGTTTCATCATTTATTATCTATTATCATCATTCCCATTGGTGTTCATCGCTAAGTTGATATATTACATGCATACTAAGTGGTGTATGCAAAATGTGGTTTTATATATTTTATATCTTATATTTTACGTTTGTCTATATCATTTCTCTCTGATGGCATTACAAATAGTGATTGTCTGTTGACGATATCTTGGCCCCTCCTACTAACCTGAGACTGCCCAACCCAGTGGGGAGGGCCTAGGTTCAGTCCAGGAGTATATATAGGAGAGAGCACTCACAGTTCAGTTAGCTCTGAGGAAGAAGGGACCCCCTTCGAAACGCGTCAGCTGTACTGAACACCTACTCCCCTGATGGGACTCATGTTAGCTTCAAGTCCCTGTGAGGACTTACATGCCTGATTTTATTCGCTGTTTGTGAGTATATTTTTTACAATTAATAAATTTTGGTTACTGAGGTAATGCGCAAGGTTGGTGCGCTTCTCGTTTTCATTTCATTCTGCACTCAGAGGTATGAGCCACACATATAAGGAAAGAGTCCATCTGCAGAAACTTTGTGCTTTTTTCCTCAGACTGGGAGCAGGCTACAACAAAATGGTTGAGGTGGCCGCTCTTTACTGGCTACATACTCTGCTCTGGCAAGCTCTAAGCCTCAACCTACACTGAATGGGGCTCCCCAGCAACACTGTGTCCCTCAGACATCATCCTCCTCAGGATCCTCAACACCCTCAACCAGATACCTGGCAAAGTTCAAGGCCAGGATGTCACAGGCAGCTAAGGAGACCCCAGTCTGTGAGACAGAAGTGAGCATTGTTAATGATACTATGGATGACCCTGTTTTGACAGTGACACCTGATTTTTGTATTATGGTGTAATTGACCATTGAAAATAACAGTTACAGCAGGTCTAAAAGCTATAAAAAGTTTAATTTGAAAGCAATGAAGTTAAGGCCCTCAACTTTAATAGTATAGTTTTGTGAGCTTTTTATGCAGCAGCACATGGTATTGTCCTAAAGCTGAACTCCTGGTACAAAGACGCTCATGTTAATAGCCAAAATAGTTACAGGGCAAATGCATCTACTTTTTGTATACCAAACCCAGTGCAGAGAGTTCAACTGTTGGAGGGACCCAGTAGGATTACCCACTATGAATACAAGACCAGTCAGTCAGATAAAGGGCAACAGTAACTGGTCTTGATTCCAGGAAGCTTCTGCATAGAAAAAAAGGTTTTGTGTTTGGTTACTGCACAGAACTGGAAGAAAGCCACAAAGCACACCACGGTTTGAGGAATAATACAAATGCCTCTTATTTATATATTTGCTTGTGCTACAGTCAGGACAGCATGCAAGCAGCTGAAAAAAATTAAATTGAAACAAAGCATATTGCTATAAAAATTTACAGTGTATTTTTATGAAAAACAGTAGCCATACATTTTGATTATTAACAATGCCCAAGCAGTGCAACAGGCAGCCATCTTCAAGATTTTACTCTGCAGCAGACATTATACATTTTTCAGCTGAGGTCCAGCTGCAGAAACATTGTATGGCAACTTTAAATTGCTGGAGCAATGAAATAAGCTGCAAACATTATAAACTTGGCAACTGAGACCAAGCTATGGAAACATTTGATTTTGATGAGGTTCAGATTTGAATTTAGTCAGCAATCATGTGTTTCAGCCACAGGCTTTGAGTGCTGCAAGAAGTTGGGTCTTACTACTGTGGTTTAAAAATAAACTCTTAAAAGCCATGTGAAGGGTAATGTATCCATATCATGCTGTTAGCAGTAGGGTCCACATGACCACATATGCATTGACAGAGATGATACATATCTTTTATGGCAAACTGGGTCAAATATGCGGACAGATGGAAATAATGAAGAGTGGGGAAAACGGTTGGAGCTGGTGATGCCACCTCATTCCTTTAGCATTCATAATAGTAAAGTCACCTTTACCCTCTCCTTTTCACTGGCCTCTGGCTCACCAGAACCAACAGTCCCGCCAAGTGCCCCAAAAACCTATGTAACCTCCCTTGTAAACCACTGCCATAATGTCTTGGAGATTGTTTGTCTGGGGAACAAGAGCCACAATGGACCAGGTATTCTGGCAGCTCTCTAAGGTCAGGCCAAGAGATTTTGAACCCACATAAATTTGTGCAAGAAAAGGTCATGTAAGATAGTGACACTAACCTGCTGTCCTCAATTCAGTAGGGAAAGTTAATTCATATCTTACCAGGCACATCTGTAGATCCTGGTTATTTACCCTTGCTTCTAAAAAGATTTATGTGAGATTCAAAGTGTTTGTGGCCATTTTAGGCAGTCATACCCTGCTGTTTGTTTGGTCAAAATGCAGTGCCAACACAAGCTGTCTACCCATCAATTGTCCCGTGATACACAATTGCATCTGAGCTCCATATTGGCCATGCTGTAGAGAATTTACCAGCAGCAGCAGACCATCAATGATTGCTTGTGCCACTACAGTATAATTACAGGTTTTGGGGAGCTTGGGTTCTTTCCACCACATCAGTGATTCATCAGAAATAGCAACCAGATGGTGAGCTGTGATGAGGCAAGGACTAGTGATACAATCCCTGTTTTGTTCCCTCTTCAGCAGACCCTTTGTGAACTGAAACTAAAGGCAAAGCAGCAGGAGGAAGAGGACGACTTGTGAGAGGCAGAGGCAGGAGGTGACAGATGAGGAATAGGAAGAAGTTTGGGTACTGACAGTGAGAATAAGGAGAAAATGGGGCTGACTTCTAGGAAGACAATTCCCAGGCCCCTGAAGGGAAATGTGTGAAGAGTTACCTTTTTTCCTTATTTTTTTAAGTACAAATGGTTGCGTAAGTATTTAGACCAGGAAAGACAGGGCTACTATTGGGTGAAAACCCCATTTGTTTCCCAATACGAGGGGAAGAAAGGCAAATCTACTGCCATGATCCCAGAGTGAGCACAAAATGTGGCTACATAAAACCCTTTGCTCACTTTTCCTGATGATGGAAGAATCCTCTCTCATGAACAGCATGCCTCTAAACCTGTGATCCTTGAAAGGGGGAGTAGCAGTGGCTGCCTCAAAAATGCTTTCAATGTGTTTTTTAAACCACATGCGTCAAGCTGGGTCTCAGGAAACACATGCAGGTAATTCCTCAATCACATAATTTTCACCTACATTGGATGCCGGGTTGATGCAGACACTAAGAAGGGTGGACTGCACTGGTCAATGTTTGTGCAGGCTGGACTACTGGATGGAGCTTGCACACTATTCTTTGTATAATAATAATAATAATACTGATAATTAAAAAAAAAAAAGCTCTGCTGTTGATGCTAGTGATCTCCCCCCTACAAAAAACAAACAAACAAATTGTACCTGCCATCATTAACAGCTCCTGCCAACTCTTCTGGCCTGCCATGATTATCAGCTTCTGCTACCTTCCCTGGCCTATTTCAAAGCCCTGGCACAGTAAAGGCGTTTTTAACCAAATTGCTCAAACAACCCCATAGTTTGCAAGCAGATAGTAGAGCAGGTCCCCTTTAAGGTACCCCTCCCAATGGAAGAAGGCTGGCAGTCTAGGTAGGTGGTTCAGACTGGAGAAAAGGCAACATCCTGCTGCTGTGGTCAAGCTCTTCCCCTTTGTGAGGGAAGGGCAGGGTGCCCTGGGGCTCACGATAGTAGAACTAAGAGAGAAAGAGAGACATCTAAAGCAGGTAAGTGCAGGTCCAGAAAAAGATTTTGGTAGCTGGTCTACCTTTCGGTCCTTCCTCTCCTTAGCCCAGGGTGAATAGCAGACCTACAGGGTGTGTGCATTTCTGCAGGGACATGAGCAGTTACTGCCAGAGCCTGGAACCAAGAGTCCATTACATGACTGAACTGTGTTGTGCTATTGGAGCCATGATCAATTGAGGCTTTCAGTAAAAGAATATTAACAACATCCAGCATCCCTTGACTGTCAGACCTAAAGAAGGTGCCCAGTGTGTGAAACTCCTGGGAGGCGGAGGGGAGCGGAGTACACAGTCAGGAGGGTGGATTGTGGGTTGGTCTGTGCTTACCATCCACACATCGGGGAGAGTCACCAGACGAAGTCCTGTATTGCCCAGAAGATCAATGTTACATTGGTGGTTAGCTCCGCTGCTTGTTATGGACACCCACCAACAAGTTCTTTTATGAATAAAACTACAATCCTAAATACACCACAAAAAATACCACACCCTCTAAGTAAAAGAAAAGTGAAATCTGTGAAGCCATTACTTTTTCAGGAAAATTTGTGTCACCCAAATGTTTTGAATTCTGCTTTGCAGGCAGTTTGCCAAAGGCATTCAAATAATCTTATTTGACGGGATTGGACTGCCCAGCACTGAGAAAAACTGTCCTGTCTCCTCTGTAAAAGCATCCACGGCTCTGCCATAACTTGAAAGCCTCTACTATGAGGTGCAGGCAATTGAGGAAAATGAGGTGGAGGAAATTGTTGGTGCCACAATGATCCATCAAATTGCAACTTATTTTCAAGTCACCATGATCCAAGGATAGCCCAAAAAAAGTCACTAAGTTTTGTACCAATCACATTTTGGAGACTAGTTGTTAGATATGCTTTATATATATATATATATTTTTTTTTTAAAGAGTCTTTATTGGGTTTTATCGTATACACAATATCAAACAACAATAACTACTGAAGGTATATCATGGCAACATAACAATATTAAAAATAAATCCAACAGTTTGACTTCTGTGGTCCCTGAGAGGAAGAAGAATAGTAGTAGCAGCGTCCGTGTAAAAGTGTCCGTGTAAGAGCTGTGGGGACGGTAAAAAGAGTTCTGCTTTGTAGGCCAATAAAGTGGTAAGAAATGTGTAGAAGTAAATTAGAACATAACCAGAATTATTTGGATATAGACATGTAGCAGTATGTTGACTAATAGCCAGTGTAAAAATTGGATGGTGATTATCATGTATGCAGACTAAAAAAAATAAAAGATAGGAAAGGAAAAAGAAAAACGTAGGGTTGAAAAGTAGAAAAACAAAGAAGAAGCTGAGAAGAAAGGGGGAACTTCCCCAAGAAGTCATTGATTGAGATACCAAAAAGCAAGTAAGTAAGACAAGAAAATAGAGTAGTGTCCTGTAATGTGATGTGCTGTATTATGATATGTGAAATACTGCAAGTCCTTACAGATTATTGGTGGGAGAGTGGTTAGACGAAGATAAGGAAAGAAGAAAAAAGAGGTTTGAATATCTAGTAGAGGTGAGAGAGCAGCAGCTGGTAGACATAACAAGCATGATTTATCTCACACATGCATACACTGAGCAAATATGAAATAATATGACAAAACCTAGAATTATATATCATGATTCAATACTGTTGAGCCTTCGAGAAAGAGTTGTTGCTCTAGGACAGGAAATTACCTTAAAATATAAAGTGTCCACTTTCAATTGTAGTACTCCTCTCTATGATTGTGGGATGAAATAGATTGAGCCAGTCCAGGCAAAGGAGGGAGCTAAGATCTAGTTTAACATCCGAGATGGTTGGTGGATAATTAGAGGCCCATTTTTTTAGTATAGCTCTTCTCGCTACCAATAAGCAAGTGGACAGCCACGGTTTGATAGCCCGAAATGTAACGAGCTGAGTAGAGGAAATTCCTGAAGCAGGTAGTTCCAGATTGCCAAAAAGAAGAGGTAGGGGATCATTCGGCACTTGAAGAGTGGGGATGAATGCTATAAAGCTGAATAATTGGTTCCAGACAGTAGATATTGGTTGGCATGTTCAAAATCTGTGTTGTAGTGAAGGTTTGTAGTGTCCACAAAGCAGGCAGGTAGATGCAGAGGGATTCGCTCTTAAGTACAGACAAGGCGTGTAGGCATGGTGCATGATCTTGAATTGCTGCTCACGCCGAAACTCAGAGTTAAATGCACATGTATTATTGAATCCGGTAAGGATTTTATCTACGGTGAAGGCATTATCAAAGTCCCTAATCCAAGAGGAAATAGAAGTGGAGGTTGCTAGCGGTTTTGTATAGTATAGGTTTAGCGGGCCATAGATATTAGATATTCTGTATTTTTGGTTTATGACTGTTTCTATCAATGATGTACAAAAATGAGTAGACTTAGTCGGTGCCACCGAGTTCACAAAATTCCATACTTGTAGGATATACAAAAAATGGTGGGAGGATAGGTTGAAAGAAGTTAGAATTTGTTGAAGAGAAAGAGGAGAGCCAGAAGAGGTGTCAAAAAATTGGCTTACATGTCTTAGATTCTGATCAGACCACATTTCATATGCTGCATGTTGTTGAGGGACAGGAAAGGAAGGGTTATGATGTATAGGAATAAAGCAAGATAGCAAAAGGGGAAACTCCTAATTTACGTCTAACCTCTTTCCAAGTAATTAGAGTGTCACGTATGAGTGGATTATGTTTCAGGTATGGTGGGAGTTTATTAGAGTTCGAATGTAGAAGGGTCGTGAGATCAAATGGATGGACCATGGCAGATTCTAGTTGATAATTAGAGTAGTTGGACGATTGGATCAGCCAGTCTATGCAGACGCGTAAAATACATGAGAGATTATAAGTTTGAATATTGGGAAGACCAACCCTCCCTTGCACCCAGGAAGGAAGAGCTTGTATATTGCAGTGCGTGGACGGCGCCCCTTCCACAAAAAACTGGAGATTGCCTTGTTACGTTTGATTATATCCGTATGTTTAGGAAGAAGGGGGATGGTTTGAAGAGGATATAACAGTTTCGGAAAGCTCACCATCTTAAAGAGGTGAGCCAATCCCAAAAGTGATAGCGGCAGATCTCTCCACACCTCCAATTCTCCTATGATTTTTTGAATTGTTGGCATAAAGTTCAGCAAGTAAAGAGACAAGACGAGTTTCCCTATTTTAATACCTAGGTATGTAATGTGGCTTGTAGTTATTTTGAAGAGTGAATTTTGGGCCCACGTAGGGGGGCGTGAATGGTATAATGGAAGGACTTCACTTTTTGTGAAGTTGATACGAAGGCCCGAGCAGTGTCGGAAGGCCAAGAAAGTGGTGTGTATATATGGAAAATTGGATTGGATGTAAATATTAATATGTCATCAGCGAATAATGCTAGACGCAGATCTTGCTGCTCAGTTTGGACTCCATGAAGTTGAGAATGAAACAATAAGAAGCGGGCTAAATGTTCCAAAGCTAGATTGAAAAGCAAGGGGGATAAGGGACACCCCTGCCTTGTTCCCTTATGGAGTTGTATGGGATTAGATGTTCGACCTGCCGCTATTACTTGTGCCGATGGTGCTGAGTACAGAGCCTGGATTAAGTGCGTAAAAGGACCTGAAAAACCGAATTTGTGCAAAACTAACTGAAGCCACTGAAAACTGACATTGTAAAAAGTTTTTCAGCGTCGAGAGATATAATCGCTAGATCTTGAAGTGGGTTAACTTTTGCGTGATGTAAAACTGTTAAAATTTTGCATATGTTCGATGTGGCTGAATGACCCTGGATGAAGCCCGCTTGCGAGTGGTGAATAAGGGAGGGCAGAATAGTGGTTAAGCGGTTTGATATAATTTTAGAGAGAATTTTTGCATCTAAATTTAAAGGGATATCGGCCAATATAAGCCCGGATCACAGGGGTCTTTGTCTTTTTTTGCTATTAGTTTAATATGGGCTTGGAAAGCTGACGGAAGATACGCCCCTCCCTCCTGAATTGATTGAAAAAACGTATGTATAGTTGGAGAGAGGGTTTTGGCCATGATTTTTAAAATTCTGAACTGTACCCGTCAGAGCCAGGAGCTTTGCCATTTGCTAGAGATTTTATAGTCATGTGAATATCCGACTGTGATATAGGGGCATTTAGGGATTGGAGTGCTATGGTATCTATTTGAGGAAGAATGACACGGTCAAGAAAGGAGGTGGCTTGTGATTGGTTTATGGGATCAGGGCCGTATAAATTCGCAAAGAAACTTTCCAATATAGAGATGATTTCCTCCAGGGAGTGTTTAAATGTACCCTGGGAGTCTTTCAGAGAAGTGCATTGTGTAGGAGTGAAAGTCTTACGGCACAGGAGGGCCAACAATTTACCTGGCTTATTTCCAAATTTATGGTAAGATAGGTCAAGGTAGGATTGATGTATATATTTTTGGGCTGTCACCCATGTATAGAATTGATATTTAGCTTCCGTCCAAGCTTTCCTGTGTTCGTGTGTGTGTTAGAGTCTGCTAAAATTAGAAATAGAGTCTAAGATGGTTGCTGGCTTCAGTGAGTTTCTAGGTGAGTTTTTTTTTGTAGGCTGATGCAAAAGTGATGATTTTACCGCGTAAGACCGCCTTCCCCATTTCCCAGAATAAATTTGTGTTAAAAAGGTAAGTCGCGTTTGTGTCTTGAAAATCCACTCAAGTGTCCTGAAGCTGTCTAGATAACACCTGATTGTTCTCAAGAAATGAAGGGAACCGCCATATTCTTGGATGTTGCGTGGTGTTTAAGTAATTGAGGGAGATGGATATAGGAGAGTGATCTGAGATAGCGATCTTGTGGATGTCAGAGGATGCGATGTGTTGCAGTATAATAGAGTTGCAGAAAATATAATCGATTCTAGAAAGGGTGTGATGTACAGGAGAGTAAAATGCGTAATCCTTGCCATCTGGGTGAGCCAGACTCCAGATATCAGTAAGTTGCATTGCTTCCGCAAAATTGCAAAGTAATGTAGGCGCTGAATGAGACATCTGGGCAGGGCGTCGACTATGGTCCAGTGTTCTTGATTTATCCTCCTATTCATTCATGTATGAATTAAAATCTCCTCCTATTACCAGACTCAGACTCCACCTCCGCAACATCGCCAAAATACGCACGTTCCTAACCCCAGAAACCACAAAACAGCTCATCCACTCCCTCATCATATCACGACTCGACTACTGCAACTCCCTCCTCACTGGCCTGCCTCGCCACTGGCTATCCCCGCTTCAGTCGATCCTGAATACGGCTGCCAGACTCATTCACCTTTCCAACCGCTCCATCTCCGCCACCCCCCTCTGCCAATCCCTCCACTGGCTTCCGATTGCGCAACGGATCAAATTCAAAATCCTAACACTGACGTACAAAGCTGTCCACCATACTGCCCCGAACTACATCACCGACCTAATATCCAAGTACCGCCCAGCACGCACATTCCGCTCCTCACAAGACCTCCTTCTCTCTAGTTCCCTGGTCTCCTCCTCCCATGCCCGCCTCCAGGACTTCTCCAGGGTGTCACCCATCCTCTGGAACTCCCTTCCCCAACCCATCAGATTATCACCTACTCTCCTCTCCTTTAGGCGCACCCTGAAAACCCATCTCTTCAGGGAAGCCTACCCCCTGCTAACTTGACCGACCTCCTCCACTCTTCCTACCACTCCATCCCCCACAGCTATCTCCTCCTGTACCACTATCCCGTCCCTTCTAGATTGTAAGCTCGAAAGAGCAGGGCCCTCGATCCCCTCATGTTTTGCATTGTATTGTCACATGTTCTGTCCCCCTTTGTAATGTACAGCGCTGAGTGAACTATCGGCGCTTTATAAATACTGTATAATAATAATATAATAATATTATCCAGAGGTAGATGGAGGTAGCCCGACAGCTTCGAGGACAAGTCCTGGAAGACTTGTTTAGATGGTGAATTTGGGGCATAAATACTAGTGAGGACCAGGGATTGAGAGCCCACCCGAACATGGGCCGCTCTAAATCTTCCCGCATCGTCTGAGTCTATAGAAATAATTTCAGGGGTATGCCGCTTGTGTATAAGGATAAGCAATCCTGCCTTATTGTTATGTCCCACTCCATCTCCCTCAATTACTTAAACACCACGCAACATCCAAGAATATGTGCCTATGACTTGTCCCACCCATAATTTCTTCATACGGACAAAATCAGAATGAGTCAGATGGGTTTCTTGGAGTAACGCTACATCTGCCTTAATGCGTTTATGAGGTGATCTCAGGCCCTTAACATTCCATAAAAAAATGATTGTCATTGTGCCAAAAGTGTTGTGGTGTAAAAAATGGTGAAAGTCTTACAGTTTTGTGAAGTGGAACTGTCCAGCTTCACGTTACCGTCCAATCTTGTGTGTAGTGGTCTTATCTTCTGGGGAAGGGGATGATCTCTGGAGAGGTGTGAAGAAAGGGGACAGAAAAGAAGGAAAGAGGAGTAGAGAACAGTGACCCAACAGGGGCCTGTCTGTAGACCAAAATGAACAATAAACCGTAACAATATACTGGACTTCACATAAATCCACATGCTGCCCCTATACTACGACCAGCGTGACCGGGAATAACAGGAATAGGAGACCTGCATCAAGGGACATGTCAGATTTGTTGAGAAGAAATCCCCCTGACCATAATAAAGGCCAAGCAGGGAGGAACTCAGCAATCCCAACAGCCAAAATGGCACTTTGGTCGGAGCAAGGCACATATTTTACCAGGATAAACAAATGTATAAATACTCTGCCAGGCAGAGCTAACTGGTGCAACTCAAAGCCGCGTGTAAATTGCGTCACTAACATCTTGTATTGCTGGCCGTAGGCGGCCCTTAAGGTGAGGCCTATAGGCTTGAAAATCTGTTAAGATGATGATCAGGTCAGGTGACTGGAGAGGAGGAGATAACCTCGATGAGTTATTAGGTGTAGGCCGTGTCAAGGTGGACAGGTTTTGGAAGAAGAGAAGTTGATACGTTGCCGCTTAGGAGGATCTTTGCGGGGGGTTCGTTGATCTCTGGGGCCGGAGGTTTGGGAAGGATGGTGCAGAGACAATATGCCGTCAGTACGGGGGCGGACTGACAACTCATGAGGCCCCTGGGCAATAGGGGATCATGGGGCACCTGTGTCCTTGCCCAAACTCAAAAAAGCCTATTAAAAAGGTACCAGGGGCATCTCATGGGGCCCCCTACTGACCCCGAGCCCTCAGGCACTGCCCGAGTTTCCAAATGGTCAGTCCACCCCTGCGTCAGTTCCCATCAGGGTATATTATAAATATTGATCGGCTTCCTCTGGGTGGACGAAGGATTTGGTATCGCCAGAGGGTGTGGTGAATCTAAAAGTAGCCGGGAACGCCAGGGTAAATTTACTCCCTCTTTGGTAAAATGTGGCGCATATTTACTGGAATGCCTTTTGCTTACGTGAAACTTCCTGCGAGTAATCAGCAAATAAGAGCAGTTTATGGCCCTCTATCTGCAGGGAACGAGAGTTGCGAATAGAGTTGAGGATGGCCATTCGGTCAGCATAATTGAGGTATTTGACAATCACTGAACGCGGCGTGCGACATTCATTAGAAGGTGGCCCTAGGAGATGAGCTCTCTCTACCTGGCATGAAGTGGTTAATCCTATGGCTATGGGAATACGCACTGAACAGAGTTCCGGAAGCGCCCCCAAATTATAGGATTCTGGAAAGCATACAATACACAAATAATTTCTGCGTGAGCGGTTTTCTAAGTCATCCAGTTTGTCCAAAATGTTTTGGTGCATACGATTGGTTTGAAGTGCGCCCGCTTGCAATGACTGGACTTCATCTTCTAAATCTGAAAGGCGTTCCGCCTCAGATAAACATTTAGGTTGATCACCCAAATCTTTTCTAAGCTGATCAATTCCTGTAGTAACTGCTTTATCCACAGCTTGTGCAATTGTAGGGAATAAAATGGAGGCGACTGCCTGTGCAATCTGTTAGTACATATCTGTGGGACTACAGGTGCCAGAAGGGATGGTCAGGGTTGTTAATGGTGTGTCAGTGTGTTCAATCATACCTGGACCAGCGCTCTTCCCTGTATCTATGCCTGTGTCCATGCTGCAGCATGTAGTGTCAGCCATCTTGGCTGCAGGAGGGAG
Source organism: Staurois parvus (assembly GCF_062004578.1). Lineage (NCBI taxonomy): Eukaryota > Metazoa > Chordata > Amphibia > Anura > Ranidae > Staurois > Staurois parvus. The sequence goes on from NW_028318102.1 coordinate 3,239,395, forward strand.
AGAACTGCATCCCTCTCCCCTCGTGGCGGGGTCTGAGCCGGCAGAAGATATCTCTCCATGGTGGAGGAACAATGCGCGGGTCGGGGGGGTGCTCCTGTGCCATTTTGCAGGAGTCCCTGATGCAGGCTACTGGCTTTATATGCCGGGAACCCGGGAGCTGCGGTTCCCGCGACAGCATCGGCACCGGAAGTTGCTTTATAGTTTTAAAAGTATAACCCTGCAGGGTATGGTGAAGGACAAAATAAACCAAAAACCCTCTGCAACTATTGTATGGAGCACAGTGGAGCCCTTTTAGAGCAAAAGGTATTTACATGTCTTATCCCATCACTTGTTTTTTTTATTATTCTTATTTACAGGATAGTGAATAGAGTTATGCAAGTCCTTCGAAAAGAAGAAAATGTTCTGCTGAGTATTTTTTTTCTATAAAGCACGAAGCCCTTTAAATTTTATTGCTCCTCTGGAGAACAACATTTAGAGATAGCTGAACTAAATTGATTTTAGTGCCCAGTACCAGCACCTACTGTTTTGTACAGTTGTAACCTCCCACTGACCAATGCTATTGTTGGGGATGTTTGTACTTTTTACTCTCCTCCAGTTAGGGTCTTATGAAAAGCACACAGTATAGTTTTTAAACAACCATGTGAATAGCAAAGGATGTAGCAGCGTCAGTGTCAACCAACCTCCCCTTGGTCCAAATATAATTATAAAGAACTACAATAAAATTTGCATTTCAGGTTTTAGGTTTGTGATTAACAGCTGAGGTAGAACATTACTAGAAAAATATATAACATTCTACATTGTAGATATTTTGTGCGTTAACATAACAAACAATAACTTTGTATATTAACAAAATATCACACACATACTCTGTAGAGAAAGGAAATCAACTCAATGACACTGTAACAATGCAATTTTTTATTTTGTATCCACATGAATCTTGAACAGAAATTCAAAGATTCACCTATATATTCATTTCTCAGTGTGTATTATAAAAATGAAATCCTCAGCATAGAAATACATTATCATCTTGTAGGACATTGCATTTGAAATGTGTGTGCACGGTACAAATAACATTTTCAAGAGATAGAGAAAGAAATGTCTTTTGAAGTCTGGATGCCTAGCCCTCTTGGTCAAACCACATCAATGCCTTGGAAAGCCTTTAATTTACTCCTCAATCTAGAGACTTTCACTGTGTGGTTTTATTCAAGTTCTAAATAAAATTCTAAAGTATATAAACACCTTCCTTTTACATTGTCCTAAGATGGCTCAAAAGTAACTCAAAAATATTCTGCCATATTGACATCTGAGCCCTATGTGCCAACAAAAACATTTCTATTTGCCAACAGAACCCAGTTATAATCCCTCTTTCATTTTCAATCCATTAAATATAGAAAATGACAGTTAAAGCAGAGCTACAGTAAAAATCTAAAAAAATAAAAGTCAGCAGCTACCAAAACTGTAGCTGCTGACTTTTAAAAATACAGACACTCACCGGTCCCTCAATCCAGCTGTGTCCTCGCCACAGCCAGTTTCAACGGACATCCTCTATCCCCGGCACCAGCATCTTAAGTGTGGACATTCGGCTGTGACAGCTTGCGGCTTCACAGCCAGATACCCACAGTGTATGCACAAAAAAGGTAAGTATACTTATTTAAAAAAAGAGATATTTTCCACCAAGTCTAATTTGATTTGAAAATTACAGTCACGTGGCTAAATTATAGCTCGGCATCCATCTGTTAAAAGTTTAAGGCCTTCAGTGTTTTATCAGAGACCAAGGTTAAAACTCAGACATAGCAAATGTTATAATATGATGTAATATGCAGTGCAATGTAATGCAGATTACTGATGCACACTTCCACTGGTGTGAATAAGAAGCAGTAGTTCTTAAAGCGGTACTAAACACATTTAAAGTGGTTGTAAAGGTTCAAAGTTTTTTTTACCTCTATGTGCAGCAGCCCTCCCAGCCCCCCCCCCCAAAAACTTACCTGAGCCCCATCTTAATTCAAGTATGTGTACAAGAGCAGTGTCTCTTCCTGGTCTTTCCCACTTCATTGGCTGATATAGCAGTAGTAGCCATTGGCTCCAGCTACTGTCAATCACAGCCAGTAAGCCAATCGGGAGAGAGCAGGGGCAAGGCTGAGAGATGCTCCATATGCAATTGCAGCACTAACCGCATGACCTAATCCACCATTGGCACAGGGAAGATGGGGCAAGGGAGACTTCCCACTGGAGGGCCTTCTTGGCTCCCCCCAACCCCCTCACGCTATCCCCCTCCTTCCTCTTGGTTGGGTTTCTTTTCTTCTCCTCAACTCTGCATGGGTTGACGGAACCAGACTCCTGGAAGATATTACAGGCAGGAGGATTCTATGGGCCATATTACATTTTATACCCTAATGCCACACTTAAATTTGAGCCCTCCTCCACTAGAGATACCATGCCCCCTTCCCCTTCTGGGAGCGAGATACCACCAGCCTTTTCTCTAATTTACACTACCTCCCTCCCCCACATAAGCCTCCTTCTTGTGCTCTGGGTAATAAGTGAAACTCCACGAAGACCATGTATCCCCAAGTTTGATATTGGTATTCAGATGTCAGATTGGCTTTATTCGCTCATGTCATTTGCTTTCAGTCAAATAGGGGTTTATTTACTAAAACTGGAGAGTGCAAAATCAGGCTCACTTCTGCACAGAAAGGAATCAACTTCTAACCTCTGCTTGTTCAATTAAGATTTGGCAATAAAACCTGGAAGATGATTGGCTTCTATGCAGAAGTCACTCTCTAGCTTTAGTAAATAAATCCCATACGGTCATAGCTCTATAAGATGTAATGAACATGAAACAGTTTTGGCTTTCTGTTTTGTCCTAACCTTAATCTGGTTGTCAGACTCTCGTTCCCTAGACAGTCATTTTGTTACATTGTATATTGCACATACTTCCAATAAAATGTGTTTGGGGGAAAAACAAAATACATATACAGTTGCAAGAAAAAGTATGTGAACCCCTTAGGATTACGTGGAGTTTTGCATGAATTGGGCATAAAATGTGCTCTGAACGTCATCTAAGTCACAACAATAGAAGAACACAGTCTGCTGAACATAATACTACACAAACATTAGATGTTGCCATGGTGTAATTGCACATAACATGTAAACATTCACAGTGCAGGGAGGAAAAAGTATGTGAGGCCCTAGCTTAATGACTTCTCCCAGAGCTAATTGGAGCCAGGAGTGAGCCAACCTTAACTCCAGTCAGTGTGATGATATTGGATGTGTTGCTGACAGCTGTCCTGCCCTTAAAAAACACACACCTGTTTTGGGTTTACTGGTTTCAAGAAGCACTGTCTGATGTGAACCATGCCTCGCAGAAAAGAGCTCTCAGAAGACCTACGATCAAGAATTGTTGACTTGCATGAAGCTGGAAAGGGTTACAAAAGTATCTCCAAAAGCCTTGATGTTCATGTGTCCACGGTAAGACAGACTGTCTACAAATGGAGAAAGTTTAGCACTGCTGCTACTCTCCCTAAGCGTGGTCGTCCTGTAAAAATGACTGCAAGAGCACAGCGCAGAATGCTGCATGAGGTAAAGAAGAATCCCAGAGTGTCAGCTAAAGACCTACAGAAATCTCTGGCACATGCTAACATTTTTGTTGACACATCTACAATAAGGAAAACATTAAACAAGAATGGAGTACATGGGAGGACACCACGGAGGAAGCCATTGCTGTCCAAAAAGAATATTGCAGCACGTTTGAAGTTTGCAAAAGAGCACCTGGATGTTCCACAGCACTACTGGCAAAATATACTGTGGACAGATGAAACCAAGATTGAGTTGTTTGGGAAGAACACACAACACTATGTGTGGAGAAAAAAAGGCACAGCACACCAACATCAAAACCTCATCCCCATTGTGAAACATGGCGGAGGGAGCATCATGGTTTGGGGCTGCTTTGCTGCCTCAGGGCCTGGACAGATTGTTGTCATTGATGGGAAAATGAATTCCAGAGTTTATCAAGACATTTTGCAGGAAAACGTACGACCATCTGTCCGCCAACTGAAGCTCCACAGAGGATGGGTGATGCGACAGGACAATGACCCAAAGCATACAAGTAATTCAACAAAACAATGGCTGCAACAGCACAGAATACGCCTTCTGGAGTGGCCCAGTCAGAGTCCTGACCTCAACCCTATTGAAATGCTGTGGCATGACCTTAAGAGAGCGATTCACACCAGACATCCCAAGAATATTGCTACACTGAAATGGTTTTGTGAAGAGGAGTGGTCCAAAATGACTCCAGATCGTTGTGCAGGTCTGATCTGCAACTACACGAAACATTTGGTTGAGGTTATTGCTGCCAAAGGAGGGTTAACCAGTTATTAAGTCCAAAGGTTCACATACTTTTTCCTCTCTGCACTGTGCATGTTTACATGTTATGTGCAATTAAACCATGGCAACATCTAATGTTTGTGTAGTATTATGTTCAGCAGACTGTGTTCTTCTATTGTTGTGACTTAGATGACGTTCAGAGCACATTTTATGCCCAATTCATGCAAAACTTCACGTAATCCCAAGGGGTTCACATACTTTTTCTTGCAACTGTATATACACACACACACACATAGCAGTGTGTTGAAAAAAGTGAATAAAGCTCAAAATCCTTCTAATATATTTTATTTCTATACACACAAATGCATTGGGAACACTACACATTCTATTTCAAATCAAAACATGAAGAAAAATATATCAAATTTGTGTTGTTCCTCTAACAAGATTGAAGAAAAGTGAATATTAGACTGTTCAAAAAAATAGCAGTGTTTGTATTCCTCTTTACAAACTCAAACATTCACTATATAAACTGAAAAATGTTTGAAGATTTTGCTTTCCTTTGAATCACTTAATTAATTAGTTGTATAAGCACTGTTTCTGAGAACCGCTGTACATCTGTGTTGCATGGAGTCAACCAACCTCTGGCACCTGTGAACAGGTATTCCAGCCCAGGATGATTGGACTACATTTCACAGTTCTTCTCTATTTCTTGGTTTTGCCTCAGAAACTGCATTTTTGATGTCACCCCACAAGTTTTCTATTGGATTATGATCGGGGGATTGGGCTGGCCACTCCATAACGTCGATCTTGTTGGTCTGGAACCAAGATGTTGCACGTTTACTGGTGTGTTTGGGGTCGTTGTCTTGTTGGAACATCCATTTCAAGGGCATTTCCTCTTCAGCATAAGGCAGCATGACCTCTTCAAGTATTCTGATGTATTCAAACTGATCCATGATCCCTGGTATGTGGTAAATAGGCCCAACACCGTAGTATGAGAAACATCCCCATATCATGAATGCTTGAGCAACCATGCTTCACTGTCTTCATAGTGTACTGTGGCTTGAATTCAGTGTTTGGGGGTCATCTGACAAACTGTCTCCGGCCACTAGACCCAAAAAGAACAATCTTACTTTCATCAGTCCACAAAAACAGTGATTGATCAGGTTAGTGATGACTGTGTGTATGTGTATATATATATATATATATATATATATATATATATAAATAAAAGTTAAAGGACCACTTTGAAAACATGTCAGATTATATCAGATGGGGAAAAATATCATGCTGGATCTCTATACTGATATGGACTGGGTAATGTGTTAGGAGCGTAAGGATGCCCCATCATTTGATGGAAATGAAAATTATCAACCTACAGAGGACTAAATTCAAAGACACCCTCAAAATCAAAGACAAAAAATTATGCAGCATGCTTGTCCATTTTGTTGAAATTTCATTGCAGCAACTCAAAATGGTACTCAGTAGTTTGTATGGCCCCCATATGCATGCCTGACAATGGTATCAATTCCTCCATCCTCTGGGAACTGCCTGCATACTTTTGCCACATGAGGCCAGGCATTGTTGTGCACCAGGAGGAACCCAGCACCCACTGCACCAGTGTAGGGTCTGACAATGGGTTCAAGGATTTTAATCCCAATACCTAATGGCAGTCAGGGTGCCATTGTCTAGCCTGTAGAGGTCTGTACATCCCTCCATTGATATTCATCCCCAAACCATCACTGACCCACCACCAAAACAGTCATGCTGAACAATGTTACAGGCAGCATAAAGTTCTCCATGGCTTCTCCAGACCCTTTCACATCAGTCACATGTGCTAAGGGTAAACCTGCTCTCATTTGTGAAAAGCACAGGGTGCCAGTGGCGGACCTGCCAATTCTGGTGTTCAATGGCAAATGCCAATTGAGACATTCACACCAGTGGCCTGCTGAAGGTCATTTTGTAGGGCTCTGGCAGTGCTCATCCTGTTCCTTCTTGCACAAAGGAGCAGATACAGGTCCTACTGATGAGTTAAGGATCATTTATGGCCCCTGTCTAGCTCTCCTAGAATCTCCTCCATACTCTTGAGACTGTACTGGGAGACATATCAAACCTTCTGGCAATGGCACGTATTTATGTGCCACACTGGAGGAGCTGGACTGCCTGTGCAATCTCTGTAGGTTCCAGGTATTGCCTCATGCTACCAGTAGTGACACTGACCCTAGCCAAATGCAAAACTAGTGAAAAACAGTCAGAAAAGATGAAGAAAATATAGATGCCGCGCTCTATCAAGACCTATTACCTGTATATAATATAAAAACTGTATTTGCATTAAATCTCTAATAGCTGCATGATCTTTTATGTGTAACCATACATGATTGTAACACCAATAAATACCCAAACATGTGTTGATAATAATGAATAAATGAATTAGAAAAATATATATCAAAATTGGTGATAATAAAAAAAATAAAAATAAAAGTCTGTGCAAAATTATTCAAATTTGTGTCCTTCGATGATTAAATAAATATTCAATTAAGAAATAAATATCAAAAATAAAAATTTAAAAATATAAAAAATAAAAGATAAAAATTCAATGAATTTTGTGTAAAAACTCAAAAACAAACTTAGTGCAGAGTTCAGCAGGGATGAAATATCTGTGTGCTCTCTTTCCAATCAGCATAAGGTGATGCAGGTGAAGGTTGCAGATAGAGGGCTATTATGTAAGCCTGAATGGTCATATGGATCTCTCCCTCCTCAGATCTTTCCTTGATCCAGCCCTTAAAGCATTCCTCATATGGATCATGTAAATAGAGAAAAGTGCATAGTGCTTTATCGTTGATAAAAATAAACACTTTAATATGCTCTCAATATGCACTCACATTGATTAAAAACAATCTGTTCTTTGTATAATAGCCGCTTAAAGCAGTGAAGACCAGCCTCTCAGGTGTGCTCGCATACACTACCAGTGCTCACCGTGTAAGGATGCGTGGTGATGTCACTGCCCCTCCCCAAGGCATATCTCCACAGGGATTCGTGGCTTCGTCTGGGGGATGTATGAGGGTGAGCATGATAGCCTACGATCTTATTGATAGAAGCAGTTTATTATACACCTTATTGGCTCACAAGTAAATTTTTAATAATCAGAAAAGATGAGTAGGGAAAAAATGTCAGTGGCCTTCACCTGTAAAACTATTCCTGTTTTGGGGGTCATCTCATTGTAGCCCATCTAGTGCACCTGTTATTAAATTCATTAACACCAAAGTAGCTGAAACCCATTAACAACCACCTCTGCTACTTAAATGACCAGATCAATATCCCAGGAGTTTAATTGACTTGATGCTATACTCTAATTAAAAAGTGTTCCTTTAATTTTTTTGAGCAGTGTATATATACACATACACAGAGCACACGTTAGTGCACAATCTTTTTATTACAGAACAGACATACAAGGGTCTATTAAGTTTTTACCTAAGAGTCACACAACATTCACCAAAGATTCAAACATTTTTCAATTAGATAGAAATAAACTGTAAAGGTTATGTGAATCTTTGGTGAAAACATTGATAAATAGATCCCTGTATGTCTCTTCTGTAATACATGCCTTCCGGCTAGGAAATTTCTTTTTGAAAGCTCGAGTTTAACTTTAGGCTGTGATCTTCTCCCAAAGTACCAGATTTTTGCAACAGTTCTCGCACCCATATTTAAATTAAAAAAAACAACAGTATTCCCACCAGTATTATCGAGGGCAAAATGTGATGGGAAAAATCATATTGCTGCAAATGCTTACTAACGCTGTGAAAAATGACATGGTCTAACCAAGATTATATTAGGTCTATCAGGCCTACCCACTTCACAGTCTAGAAGAAGAGGGAATGATTCATCCAGCCATTATATTTACTGTTTATGCATGTGTAACACCCTGCTATAAATGTTTGCCGTATGATGTTGAAGCCAACACAAGGTGGTGGTGTCCTGCAAGAATAGCGGCACTCTCATGCTGAAGAACAGTTCTATAGAACTTTTATGCTGAACTGCATGAGTTTACTGAGGAGCAGTGCAATTTGAAACTACATTTCCCAGAGGAGCTGGCAGGTGGGTGGGGGCATATATACACTATATTGCCAAAGTATTGAGACACCCCTCTAAATCATTGGATTCAGGTGTTCCAATCACCTCCATGGCCACATGTGTATGAAATCATGCACATAGGCATGCAGGCTGCTTCTACAAACATTTGTTAAAGAATGGGTCACTCTCAGGAGCTCAGTGAATTCAAGCGTGGTACCGTGATAGATTGCCACCTGTGCAATAAGTCCATCTGTGAAATTTCCTTGCTACTAAATATTCCACTGTCAGCTGTTAGTGATATTATAGCACGCCGCCACTGGACTCTAGAGCAGTGGAGAGGTGTTCTGTAGAGTGATGAATCACGCTTTTCTGTCTGGCAATCTAAGGGACATGTCTGGGTTTGGCGGTTGCCAGGAGAACGGTACTTGCCCGGCTGCATTGTGCCAAGTGTAAAGTTTGGAGGAGGGGGGATTATGGTGTGGGGTTTTTCAGGGGTTGGGCTTGGCCCCTTAGTTCCAGTGAAGGGAACTCTTAAGGCATTAGCATACCAAGACAATTTGGACAATTTCATGCTCCCAACATGACTCTACACTAGTGCAGAAAGCAAGGTGCATAAAGACATGGATGAGCACGTTTGGGCGGGAGGAACCTGACTGGCCTGCAAGGATTCCTGACCTCAACCCGACTGAACACCTTTGGGATGAATCAGAGTGGAGACTGCGAGCCAGGTCATTTCGTCCAACATCAGTGCCTAACCTCACAAATGCGCTTCTGGAAGAATGATCAAACATTCCCATAGACACCCTCGAAATCCTTGTGGACAGCCTTCTCAGAAAAGTTGAAGCTGTTATATTTCCAAAGGCTGGGCCAACTAAATATTGAACCCTACAAACGAAGACTGGGATGCCATTAAAGTTCATGTGTGTGTAAAGGCAGGAGTCCCAACACTTTTGGCAATATAGTGTATGTAAGAGCCAGGGAGATGGTGCAGGAAGTGAGAGGGGAGAGATCTAAAAGAGAGGTGTGTGTTGATCACTGGAGATGTGGACAGGGACGTGGGAGGAGAGGGAAGGGAATCTACTGATCGCTGACCCTGCCGCTTGATCCAGAGAGCTGATATGTCAGCAGGTGAGACTGGAGAGTTTGAGTGGGTTCCATCTGGAGAGAAGGAAAGACCGCAAGTATCCGCCAGCTGCCATCCCTTGGGCAAGAGAGTACCAAGCCTTGTCTAGGAAAAGGAACACTGACACTTGCTCAATAGTTGCTATTTACTTCACATATTTACGGACATCACATGCAATCACTATAAGTTACGGCCTAGTTCTTCAGCCATCACTGTCATCATCAATTTACCCTTTTAGAGTGACCATTTTCCTATTGTGCCAATATTCTTGCCAGAGAGGAGCTACTGTGTATCAACAATCACTTCTGCCAGCTCAACATCCTTTTTCTTCTTTCATCTCTTTTTTATTAAGTGTTTCAAGACAATAACATAACAATAAACGACTGTAACAGTAGGCAAAATCACATCATATTTGTGCAGAAGTATACAAAATGAATTCAGCAAATACGTACAATTATTTGATATTGATATCAAGAACATATCCATGCGCAAAGGTTAGCAGATACATTGCAGCTTGGACATTCAGTACAAAGCAGTGCACGTTTCGCTTCATCATAAGACACATATAATACCCAGAGAATAGAATTTTATCCATTCCATGAACAGTCGAACAGGAGTTTAATCAAATGAAAAAGAAAAAAAATTAAAACAGAGGAGAAAAAAGGAGAAAAAAAAAAAGGAGGACAAAAAAGTACCATATACCAAAAAAAAAAACCCCCAACAAATCCAACAGAATTCGGTAAAATTTCAATATCCGTACCATATGATACATTACACTCAAAGTTCAGAGATTTTGAATAAAATGTTCTAGCACAACCATTTAACATCAAATACCCTTATAGTATGATTCGCAAGTGCATAGGACTTTTCATATAGATAATGGGAGTGTACTCTAGTAATCACTGCCGAAATCGGAAGTGATGTAGTGGATTTCCATGCTTTAGTGATAGTTAACCGGGCAGCAATTAAGATGTGGGCAATAATTATTTGACATTGAACGGGAAATAAGTTTAGTGTAATATTTAATAATGCCAGATGTGGATTGGGACTTGTTTGTACTCCCGATACCCGAGATATCAAAGCAAAAACTTCCTTCCAAAATTCCCTTATACACACACAGTCCCAAAGAACATGAGTTAAGTTTCCAACCCCACCACAAGCCCTCCAGCAGGAAGGCGAGGCATCGGGGTAAATTTTGGAAAGCCTATATGGAGTAAGATAACAATGGTATAGAATCTTAAGGGAGCTATGCCAATGGTTAGTACACTTTGACTGATGTTACAGGACCAGGCCGCTTGCCACTCTTCAGGCGTAAAGGATCTCCCCAGGTCCCTCTCCCACCTCTCCACACATGCTATCACTGAGTAATCAGAATCATATTGCAATAATTTGTAAAACCATGAAATGCCCTTTTTTGATCCGGACGAGTTCGATACAATATTCCAGATCGTAGAATCCACCTCCACCCTCAAATTGTAATTGGCACCTAGGTAGGCCTGAATCTGAAAAAATGGGTATATATTTCCCCGCAATTGTGAGGCACGGATGTCAGTAAACTTAAAGCAGCCTGCTTCCCTCAATGGTTTTACATTAAGATTGGAAATAAGATGTTCATAAGCTGTTAGTGGTATGTCTAGTTTAATCTTAGGGGTAGAAGTAGAAGGGGTGGATTTAAATAAGCCCACTAACCATGCATTCAATATCGCGGTAATAGAAGGAAGGTAGGTATGTATTAACTTCGGTGAAATAGTCCTCGCTATTAGCAAAGTCTGGAGATCCCCATCTTGGACTGTGCTTCTCTCTATTTGTACCCAAAGCTTGTCCGAGGGGATCAACCAGTGCTGGAGTTGATCTAGTAATGCAGCATAATAGTAGTTAGATACAACCGGGAAACCTACGCCCCCCTTAGATTTATGTTTGATGAGAGCTAAAAACGGGATTCTAGACCTAAGCCCCTTCCAGATATATTTTTTCAGCAATATGTCTAATTTACTAAAATAAGAATGAGGGATAAGGAGTAGGATCGTTCTAAAATAGTATAAAAGTTTAGGTAGGATCAACATCTTAAAGGCCGCTACTCTGCCCATCCAACAAAGCTCATGTTTTCCAACTGTCAATAATTCCTGGAGGATCACTTGGTGCAGATTCTCGTAATTGACTTTAAACATGTTAGAGGAAAGGGAGGACACCCAAATACCCAAATACTCCAGATGCTTAGTGGTCCAGCTGTACAAGAGCTTGTCTTTAAGACAATGTAAAAGATCTTTTGGAATCCCTATAGGAAGTGCACACGATTTATTAACATTGAGCTTATAGTATGAGATGTCACTAAACAATTTAAGTGTAGAAGTGATTGCGGTAAACGAAGTCAGTGGGTCTGTTATGGTAAGTATGACATCATCTGCAAAGAGGCCAATTTTGTGGGAAACATTCGCTGTATTTATACCCGAAATCAAGGGATTCAGTCTAATGGAAGTCGCCAGGGGTTCCATCACCAAAGAGAAAATAATACGGGAGAAGGGACATCCCTGTCTGGTACCATTTGTGATTAGGAAGGGATCTGACAAGGCATTCGATGTAAAAACTTGTGCGGAAGGTACTGTGTATAATGCCGTAATGGCCGATTAGATAAATCCATACATACTGAAATTGGAAAGAGTGGAGTCGAGATACTGCCAGTGAACGCTATCAAAAGCTTTTTCGGCATCTAATGCCAAAAAGACAGTTTGAGATTTACGGAGTTTGGCAATCCTCAATAGATTAAGCACCCTACGTGTGCCATCCGCTTGCCTACCCTTAACGAACCCTACCTGGTCTGATTGAATAAGAGAAGGAGTCACTGTTAATAGTCTTCTAGCTAAAATTTTAGCATAAATCTTAAGGTCTGTATTAAGTAAGGATATTAGACGAACATTTTGGGGGCAGTCTGGAGATTTGCCTGGTTTGGGCAGGGTGACTATGATTGCTTTCAGCATCTCTGATGGGAAAGTTGCCTGCAAGAACACTTTAAGATGTGGTAACAATATGTCTTGAAATTCCTGGTAGTATTCTGCAGCAAACCCATCTGCCCCAGGCGATTTACCCTTCGGTAGTGCTTTAAAATATATCAGTCTTGACTGATCCAATTTAGGTAGAAAGAGATTGGCAAAAAAGCTATTTATAAGGTCAGGAGTGGGTTGAGGAGTATCAGGATCATTTTTGAGATTGTACAATTGAGTATAGTAGGACCGAAATGCCTCTGCAATTTTAGCGGGATGAAAAAACGTTTCCTTAGAGTGAGGATCTATCATAGAGGGAATTCTGGTTTTGGCCTGTTTAGCGTTGATGTAGGAGACCAACAATTTTCTGGCCTTGTTACCTTGGGTGTAGTAATTAGTTTTGACTCTTTTAAGGTATTTTTCGTGTTGGAGTAGTAGAATTTTCCTCAGAACCAATCTATTGGTCTGCAATTCCTGCAGCACCGCAGGAGAGAGACCTCTTTTATGTTGGGATTCCAACATAGCGATCTTAGACAGTAGTTCTGACAAGGCCTGTTGCCTATGCTTTTTCTCCCGAGAAGCTAACTGTATTAACACTGCCTGACAGAAAGCCTTATGGGCACACTAAACATTGAATATATCTGCATCAGGAGAGGCATTAATATCAAAATACTCCTGCAAAGATTTAGAAACATGGGAGCGAATACTGCCGTTAAGATACATAGACGTATCATTCCGCTACAAGGATACCGGGGAAAATCGTAATGACTCCTCAATACAAATAGATATAGGTGCATGGTCTGACCATATCATAGAGTGAATTGCTGCATTGGTAACACGTTGCAGAAGTTGGAAATCGGTTAAAAAAATAATCGATCCTGGAGTAAGACACATGTGGAGCTGAGTAATATGTGAAATCTTTCTCAGAGTCATGGAGGCACCTCCAAGGATCATAAAGGTTAGATTCCTGTAGAGTTGACGCCAACGAATGTCGTAACCCAAGCGACTGGCCCAAAACATCCAAAGACTTGTGGATGACAGCATTAAAGTCGCCGCAGTATAGTACAAAACCCTTCTGAATTTTCATTACTTTCTTCCTCAAAGAATTAAAGAAAGAAATCTGATTCACATTAGAAGCATATAGGTTCACAATCGTGTAGAAAACATTATTCACACACCAGTATTATGAACCTATCCCTCCGGTCTGTCTCCAGAGAGTGGAGGGAGAATGTTACACAGTTCTTTACGGCTATCAGAACCCCACACTTCTTCATAGGGGCATTAGTCGTGAATACCTGTGGGAACAATCTATGAGAGCAGCGTGGAGGCTTAAGTGCAGAGAAATGAGTCTCTTGTACACAGATAATATCCCCATGTAATTTCTGTGCCTCTTTCCACATCATACTGCATTTAATTTTAATTTTTTTTTTTTTTTATATTCAAATAGTTTTTATTAAAGTTTAAACATACATAAGTAATATATGATAATCGATCTTTTTGGTTCACATCGAGAATAACATTTTACGATAAATAAAGACAAAAGGAAAGTGGAGGTTCCCCACCAGGTGGCCGGGGAACCTGTATTTCTGTGATTCAGTTACATGAGAGGTATGCTCCGTATGTTGTGAACCATTCTAGAAGACTAGTGGGGCATAAGAGTGGAGAGAACATGAGGGTAGTGGAGGAACAGGGAAGGAAGTGGGGGGAAGGGAGGGTAAGCACCAATTCAGTGTGGGCAGAGAGTATTGTATTCCTTTCGAATAGTAGTCAACAACATATGGAGCAATTAGGATTTTTTAACCATCGAGACCATTGAGACTTAAATTTGTGATAGGAGGAGTTGTGCAGGGCTGTTCTTCTTTCCATCTCACATTGGAGATTGAGATCAGAAAATAGGCGTGACAAAAGAGGAGTTGTAGTGGATCGCCATAGTTTGGTAATGTTAATTTTAGCGGCTGCTAGAATGTGTATAATGATAATGTGTGAGTTCGTAGGGTATTTATCAATCCCGATGTGAAGGAGGGCTAGTGCTGGGTTCGGGGATATTTGTGTTTCCGCAATTGAGGAGACTATCTGGAACATCTTGTTCCAATATGATTTGAGGGACTTACACAGCCAGAGTAAGTGAAGTAGTGAGCCTGTCTCTCCACAGTGTCTCCAACATGCTTGCGAAAGCTGGGGGTAATAGAGGGATAGTTTGGTAGGGGTTAGGTACCCCTGATGGAGAATTTTTAGATACGTTTCCCAATGAGAGCTGCATTTTGAGGCTTTGAAAGTAATAGTGAATGTTTTTTCCCAGGTAAGTGGAGCTATTGGAAGAAGGTGTTTTCCCCAGTTGGCTATTGAGGTGGTATTTGTGGGAAATAGAGTTCCAATTATAGTTGTGTAAAAATTTGAAATTCCTTTTTTTGGGTAAGTGGACATCTGGAAGAATTGGTGCGTAGATACCGGGACTTTTACCTCTGATGGTATGGGTTTTTTTTGTAGTGCATGGGCTATCCGCATGTATGTAAAGTGTTCCATGTCTGGAAGATGGAAGTTCTTTTGGATAGTGGGAAATGAGTCAAGCTTATGATTAGTGTAGATATCATGAATATGTAGTAAGCCAGCAGCTTTCCACCTTGTTAGGTTTAGTTGTGGGATGATGTGGTGTAGGGAGGACAGTGGGACCGGGGTTCGCACTGTATTTTGATTTAACTGATTATGATTTAAAAAGTCGAGCCAGACACACAAACAGGCTTGTATGCAGGGGTGTTTATGTAGAGGTTTAGATTGTGCCGTCTGTGGTATGAGTAGTATGTCAGTTATTTTGTGAGGTAGGAATAGGGATGTTTCCATAGTGGACCAGATCTTCTCAGCGGAAGGATGCCACCAGAAGAAAATCTGGTCCAACAGAACAGCTTGATAGTACGATTTCAGGTGTGGGAGTCCAGCTCCTCCCCTCGAGGGTGGACGTATGAGTAGGTTCATAGTATATCTGGGTTTTTTTGAATTCCACATAAATTTGTTTAATATTGCTTGTAGTTTAGAGAAAAAGGAGGAAGGGACTGGGATAGGGAGTGTCCGAAATATGTAAAGAATTTTGGGTAGTATGCACATTTTTAGAGTGGCTATTTTGCCAAGTGTCGATAATGTAGTCGTACGGAGGTATTTGAGCTCTTGTGGTATAGTTTCAAGTAGAGGGTTGAAGTTATTGTTGTAAAGTTGGTTAGTTGAGGTAGAGAGTTTAATCCCCAGGTAGGGGATACTGTGCGTTTCCCAAGTGAACGGGAAACGTTGGGAGAGCACGTTTTGTGTTCCTGTGGGTGTGTAGAGGTTCAATATAGATGATTTGGGTTCATTAAGCTTATAATAGGAGACTGCCGCGTATCTATGAATCTGTGTACGGATTGCCTGAAGCGACTTGGATGGGTTTGTAACCATTAGAATAATATCATCTGCGAAGAGACTACATTTATGTTCTTTCTGGAGAAGATTGATGCCTGTGAAATTTAAGTCATTTCTAAGGTTGGAAGCTAGCGGTTCAATGAGTAGTGCGAAAATAGTAGGGGATAGTGGGCAGCCTTGTCTGGTCCCGTTGGATATAGAAAAGGATTGTGAGAGCGTGCCATTAGTTAGGACTTTAGCTGAGGGGTTTGAATAGAGTGATAAAATTGCCGATAACATCCAGTCTGTTATTCCAAATTTTTGGAGTGTGTCATAAATTGCCAATGTATTCTATCAAATGCTTTTTCTGCGTCTAACGACAGTAGGAGGGATGGTTTCTTATTAGTTTTGAGATGGTGTAGAAGGGATATAATGCGTCTAGTAGCGTCCGGGGCTTGTCTTCCCGGTATAAACCCCACTTGATCCGGGTGAATCAGTGTAGGTAAGTGAGGAAGGAGTCTCTGGGCTATTATTTTGGCGTATATTTTTCATATCTGTATTGAGAAGTGAAATCGGTCTGTAATTCTGGACCAGTTGGGGATCTTTGCCCGGTTTTGGGATTGTAGTGATTATTGATTGGAGCATATCAGGGGGGAATTCCCCGCGAGAGGCAACAAGGTTGTATAGGGTAGCTAAATGTTGCGTTAGACTGGGCGCAAATGTTTTATAAAATTCGTTTGTAAAGCCGTCATTTCCTGGCGATTTGTGTAGGGGGAGACTTTTTATGTTTTTTTCAATTTCCATGGGAGAAATTGGCACAGAAATGGTTTCAAGTTGAGATTGGGTAATTTGGGGTAAATTGGTATTGGATAGAAAGTTTTCAATAGATACAATTGTTGGTTGGGTTGTATTTGGGTCGTCTTTAATATTATATAATAATTGGTAATAAGATGCAAATGCATTGGCTATATCCTGTGGGTTTATTAGTGGGGAACGCGTGACGGGGTGTTAGATTGTGAGAATTTTAGTTTTAAGTCGTTTTTGTTTAACAATTTTAGATAGTAATGCGTTCGTTTTGTTCCCGAGTGCATAAAATTTGGCTTTCATTTTTTGGAGATTGATGTCATATTCGTGGAGTAATATGGTGCATAACTTGTTTCTATCTGTGTTTAGAGCCGCAGATGTGGAAGGGTTTGGGTTTTTTTTGTTGATCTCTTCATGTAATTGGATGGAACTGAGTAGTTGGTCAATTTGTTGTGTGCATTGCCTGTTAATGCGTGAGTTGAGCTGTATGAGGATACCTCTCATGTAGGCCTTATATGTTAACCAGAGCGTAGTAATAGAGATATCAGGTGTAGAATTGGTTTCAAAGAAAAGATTGTGGGCTTCTAGCAGGTGCTTCTGGTTCTCCGGATTTTTCAGAAGTGTAGAGTTCAGTCTCCATATAAGCGGGATTGCCAATCGTCGTTTGCTGTCCAAGGATATGTTGATAGGGGCGTGATCAGACCAGGATATAGTTCCAATTTTGGACAACGTTACATGTTGTAGAGTCCACTTGTCAGTAATGAAAAAATCTATCCTTGAGTACAAAAGGTGGGAAGGGGAGAAGTATGTATAGTCTCTTTCCGTGCCATGTTGGCATCTCCAGATATCGTATAGATCGTGATCATGCAAAAAGCGATTGAGGTTTAATTTGGAGGATCTTTGGCTAGAGGAGGAGTCTAAGGAAGGGTTATTCAGGACATTAAAGTCGCCACGATAATAAGTCTACCTTGTTTACACTGTTCAACGATCTTGTATAGTTTGTGGTAGAAGCTCAACTGTTTGCTGTTTGGTCCATAGATGTTCACTAAGGTGTAGGTTATGTCGTTTATTTGGCATATCAGGATATGGTAGCGTCCTTGCGGATCAGCTGTTTCTGAAATAATGTGGAGTGGAATAGAGTCATTTATGGCAGTGATAACTCCATTCTTTTTCTTGTCGTTTGTTGCCATAAAAATTTGGGTGAAATGGTGAAGATATAGCTTGGGGGTTTTGTCTGTAGCAAAATGAGATTCCTGTATAAAGATTACATCAGCCTGGGACTTCCGGATTTCTTTGGCGAGCATCGATCTCTTAAATGGGGAGTTTAGGCCTCGTACATTTAGGGATGTGATATTAATCATTTGTACATGTTTTTCCCAGGTGTTTGCATAGTAGCGTTGGTATTTGGGGGGGATCGTGGCTTAGTGGATGTCTTCTGGAGAAGGAAAGATGTGACATTATCGTATTGCGGGTTAGGCTCGATGGAGGATTTGGAGTGCGTTTTCCCTGGATGTGTAGGATTTCCAAATCTTAGGATGTAAATAAGTAGTTGGTGGTGCTGGGGTACGGGGGGGGAAGGAAAACAAAAAAGGATAAAAAAAGACTTGCAGACAATGCAAGTAGACCAAGTAGCTGCAACTGCTACTTGATAGCTGGGGGTTTTGAACCGGCTTCGACCTCCGAAGGGGTCATGCCAACTGTAGAAACTTAGAACACGAGTCATCAGGTATGGCCGATCGCCAGATGGTGGTATGCAAAAGAGTGGCCTCTAGGGAGAAGTATAGGCATGTCAAAGCGTAAAGTGTGACATTATGGTGGTTATGTTGCCTCCATAGGTAAAATGGAGGCGGATGTCGTTTCCTGCGCATCCGCGGGTAGGATGTTCCATACTTTGAGTAAGTCCAGGCCAGCCTCCAGGGATTTAATCGTGTAGATCCTTCCTTGATGTCTTACTGTTAGCTTTGTGGGGAAACCCCACTGATACGCTATGCCATGATTTCTCAAAGCTTTGGTAATGGAAATAATTTTTTTCCTGTTGAGAAGTGTGGCTTTGGATAGGTCTGCGTACAGTCGGAGATTTGCGTGTGATGGTGGAAGCGGGGGTGGATTCCTAGCAGCCGTCATAATTTTTTCTTTAATATGGTAAAAATAGATACGGGCCAATACATCTCTTGGAATAGATGCTGACAGAAATGAGGGTTTTGGTAGCCGGTGGGCTCGATCTATCGCCATCTCCAGATTAGGAAGTGATGGGATAAGAAGTTGGATATACTGCTGTATATAGGGCAATAGCGTCTCGCCTGTGATTGATTCAGGGATCCCTCTGAATTTGATGTTGTTGCGACGCGAACGATCTTCCAGGTCAGCTAGTTTTAAATTAATTTGTTCGAGGTCAGATGAATGGTCCGCATGAGCATCGATCAAATCATTATGTGCTGATATTACATCCCCCATATTAAGTTCGATATGCCGTATTCTGCGTTCTTGTTTTTGTACCGCATTAGTAATTTGGTTTAGCGATACCGAGATGTCATTATGTAAGGTTTGCCGCAATAGGGTCAGCATGTTTTTCATGGAGATTTCCGTCAGCGGCTGGTCTGACGCAGGGAAGGAATCTATGTCAGGCAGTATCGTGGAAGTTGACTGAGGTGGGAAGTTTTGGGCCTGAAATGCGGGGTCAGGGTCGTGGTCAAGTCGTGGCCGAGATTTGGCTGGGTTACTGGTCATGGGGGATAATGGAGGTGACAACTCACCAGGGTCCCCTGGATAAAGTGGATGCCTCAGCCTGGCGTCTACTTGCTGGGCCATGTAGTCCCCCTCGTGTCTCCTGCCTTCTCCCTGGGTGCTGCAGCCGGCGCCATCTTGGATTCCCGGATAGAGCGCAGGGAAGAATAAAGTGAGTTTCCCCGGCTGCTCCGGGGTTTTTCTCCTGCGGGGCATGGTCGGAGAGGTGCGGGCACCCTCTGCAAGGTCACTGTGGGGTTGGTTACTCCCTGGGCCGGTGTGTGCCGCTCTGATGCTGGCGGGTGGACGGAGCGCTTACAGCTTAGCGTCCATCCGTGAGCCGGCCACGCATGCGCCCCCATCATACTGCATTTAAAAGGGCTATTCAGACCATGTGCATTCATAGACACAATATTCAGAACCATATTAAAATATATACTGTAGATGATGCTAGCTCGCCATCTAGTGGTCTAAAAAAAATCAGCAACACCCTATGGTCAGCAGTAAAGAAGCCACTCACAATATCCAGCTCTCCTTGGAGTGAATGCATCGGCAGATTCAGTATCAGAAACCCTTCAGTACCCCAGAGAATTTCCTGGATAAAACAGTTGCCGGCACTCTGTTGGAGAAATTTAGAAAAAATGACAGAAAAAATAGAAAGAAAACAATAGAAACAAATAGCAAATAACTGCAAGTGAACCGAATCACTTTAACTTATTGGGGGTATTTCCAGGAACCGCTTGCAACTATGCTCGACAACTATTTGCGGTATTAGGCTAGCGAGGCACCCTCTCAAGGATATCACAAAAAAATGGGAAAGTTGCATCAACTTGCCACTTTGTCCCATTTAGAAGTAACTTTCCTAGGGGAGGATTTGGCGGCTGTCACTTCCTCTACTGCAGGTAAAAGTCCCCATCTCTTCGCTAGGTGAAGTCCTTCTTCCGAGTTAACAGTCAGTAAATGATCATCTCTTGTTATAAGCAATTTTGTGGGGAAGCCCCATTGGTATTTTATATGGTGATTGCGAAGTAACTTCGTAAAAGAGAGTAATTTTTTGCGAGCCATAATAGTATACTAGGAGAGATCTGCATAAAGAGATATCCCATTGTATGGTGTCAGTAACGGATTATGTGTACTCGCGAAGGACATCAATTCATCCTTGATATGGTAGAAGTGAATTCTAGCAATAATGTCCCAAGGGACATAAGCAGGAAGAAAGGAAGGCTTCGGCAATCTATGTGCTCTATCCACGATAACATCTCTCTCCGACATATTTGGCAACAAGGTTTTGATCATCTGTTGAACATACCGGCGAAGGTCTGTGGCAGGAACAGATTCACTTACACCCCTAAATTTGATATTTTTCCTGCGTGAGCGATCCTCCATATCCGCTATTTTAAGTTTCAATGCTTTCAATTCTTCTTCTGCTTCATTGTGAGCATCCACTAACTCGTTGTGAGCGGACGCAAACTCGCCCATTTTAGATTCCACTTGGTTGACACGCTCCTCCAGACTCCCAACCTCAGCGTTTACTTGTGACACAAAACTCATCATATCCTTGTGTAAAGACCCTTTAAGGGTAACAATCAGATCAAGTTGTCAAGGGCAGAGTTTCAGCTGGGTAATCTTCTAGATGCTCAATAATCTCTCTGGTAGTATTATTGGATATGGACTCATTAGCTTGTTCATCTAGTAGGTGGGGGTCTGGGGAACAGAGCTGCTTTGCCTTTTGGGGGCTGCTGGTGGGTGTAGTTCCCACAGATTGTGCAGGGCTATGACAGCTTATATGGGAAGGAGGCCTCTCCTCTGCTGTATGTAACTGCACAGAGGGAGAGGTGCTGGGACCAGCGCCATTTTGAGGGGAGGGGCCACCCGCCGGAGAGAGAAACTCTATCAGTTTGTGGGGCCCCTCTTTGATCTTTCTCTTCCCCATGTCACCTGATCGGTTTCCGGAACTCTTTGACAGCTGTCAGTGGTGAGAGGTACACTCTCCGCTGTCCTCCGTCTCTGTAAGCCGCTTCGGTTCCCTGAGCTCACAGACTATGCGGCCATCCCGTGCTGCAGCCAGCCACACCCCCTCAACATCCTTTTTCTTCAAAGCTACTGGTGATCAGTGCACTCAAAGGGACATTAAACCAGTCCACTGCCTATTTCAGGGGAAGTATTGTTCCTCTTTTGCTTCATTACATTGTTCTTCAGAGAATCCCTATTTGCACTTCTTCGCATTGTGCACCAACTGGGCCCCATCATGTGTGCAGAAGACTCTTCACTGCACTTAAAGGGACATTGGTTACTTTAGGGGTAAAGAGCTCTTTTTTTCAGGCTGAATCCCTGTCATCAGGTCCTGTGGGCCCAGAGTGAGCTAGCATGGTCTGGTTTGATAGTTCTTGTTCACGCTTGCTAGGGATTCAATAGTTACCTCAGACTGGAGGCAGTGGATTATCCCTGAAAGCAGGTCTGCTAAAAGAAATTAGAACTTGACTGTGGTTGTTGTTACTTTTACTTAAAGTTGAGAAGAGTGATCATATTTGTTGCATATGCCAATGCTATTTTGTGCTTCTTTGACAAAGCTACATTCACATTCAATATAAACCTAGTACTAATTTACACAAACTTATGTGTGAGTCTATTTTACAGTGGTGACTTATTCTGGGTCACAAGAGTAATGTGAGGAGATATTGGGCTTTCAGAATGAGGTCCAGATTGACAAGGAACTCAAAAATTACTGAGCAACCCTTAAGGGGGGTAGTGCTACACATGTATGAATCCCATTTTGATCACCCTCCTTGGTAACCCTACCAATACTTTGCCAATCTTCAACAGTTTTAAAGTGTACAGAAGGAAAAAATAGAATGATATAGAATAGAATAAATAGAATAATTAAACCTGGTAGCAATATAAATGCATGTACAGTATTTCTAGTGAACCTTTAGCTGCAGCTCATTTTAAAAAAATGTTTATTTAAGAAGAAAAAATTCCTGTGCTATTTATCAATATCTCTAAAAACACACTGTGTATATACAAATGTCAAACCAATCAAATTATATATGTGTTAATTGAGAACATAAAGTCCATGCAAGTGAATCTGTGTTGATGTGATCTTCACTCCAGTGAAAAATGAACAGAAATCCTCAAATGGCAGCAATGCCTGCTCACCTCCACACATTGAGCCACAAAGGGCCACAGGGTTATAATAAACATTAACAGATCCTCTCCACTCCACTCCTCATCACAGGGACCATGGGATAGGAAAAAGACCTCTGCTCAGCGCACCTTATTCACTCCTCCTCCACTCAAGGTAACATATATAGGGTATAAAGCAAGAAACCTTCCATGGTGCAGTATCTTTTTATTTAAATTGCAGATAAAAGTTGGTAAAGCACTCACATGTATCCCCAGTAACAATCGCCTTACACCATATACTATGGGTGTACTGCATGGTATACTGGGTGTAGCAAGATGGCCGCTGCCGGAAGTGCGTCACCACATACCGGAAATGACGTACCGACGCGTTGCGTCACATGGCTCATGACTTCATCAGGGTTAACCATGATCATCCATTTACATCCATATCTGCTAAGATACATGTTTTGAAACAGATCATAGCTATATTTTTGTTCTGTTAAAAAAATAGAAGTAGACCTAAACAGGTGTAAAATGGCCAAACAGTCCCTTTTTGCATTGGTTGTTAGCCAACGCCCACCGGCATCCGAACAACCGGTAATTCATCTCTGCTGAAAGCGGGGAATTCCCTGCTGACAGCAGAATGTAAACAACAGAGGCTGCAGTGTGTACAGCCTGGGTGACCTCGGCCCTTTGTTTATTTTAGTGGCAAAGCCGAATGACAGCTCTGCTTCTCCCGATGCGAAGGTAAACAAAGGGGCAGGGGGTAACCAGGTGATGTCACAGGATGAACCCCCCTCTTTAGCAAGAGAACCAGCAATATAATTTGCAGCCGGCAAGTGACGGCCTCTGTGTACACACTCCTCCAAAACGGTAAGTGACAGAACCTCTGTGTGCGCACTCCTCCATACCGGTAAGTGACAGAGCCTCTGTGTACGCACTCCTCCATACCGGCAAGTGACAGAGCCTCTGTGTACGCACTCCTCCATACCGGTAAGTGACAGAGCCTCTGTGTACGCACTCCTCCATACCGGTAAGTGACAGAGCCTCTGTGTACGCACTCCTCCATACCGGCAAGTGACAGAGCCTCTGTGTGCGCACTCCTCCATACCGGAAAGTGACAGAGCCTCTGTGTACGCACTCCTCCATACCGGCAAGTGACATATCCTCTGTGTACACACTCCTCCATACCGGCACGTGACAGAGCCTCTGTGTACGCACTCCTCCATACCGGTAAGTGACAAAGCCTCTGTGTGCGCACTCCTCCATACCGGCAAGTGACAGAGCCTCTGTGTGCGCACTCCTCCATACCGGTAAGTGACAGAGCCTCTGTGTACGCATTCCTCCATACCGGTTAGTGACAGAGCCTCTGTGTACGCACTCCTCCATACCGGTAAGTGACAGAGCCTCTGTGTGCGCACTCCTCCATACCGGTTAGTGACAGAGCCTCTGTGTGCGCACTCCTCCATACCGGCAAGTGACAGAGCCTCTGTGTACGCACTCCTCCATACCGGCAAGTGACAGAGCCTCTGTGTGCGCACTCCTCCATACCGGCAAGTGACAAAGCCTCTGTGTGCGCACTCCTCCATACCGGCAAGTGACAGAGCCTCTGTGTACGCACTCCTCCATACCGGTAAGTGACAGAGCCTCTGTGTACGCACTCCTCCATACCAGCAAGTGACAGAGCCTCTGTGTACGCACTCCTCCATATTGGTAAGTGACAGAGCCTCTGTGTACGCATTCCTCCATACCGGTTAGTGACAGAGCCTCTGTGTACGCACTCCTCCATACCGGTAAGTGACAGAGCCTCTGTGTGCGCACTCCTCCATACCGGTAAGTGACAGAGCCTCTGTGTACGCACTCCTCCATACCAGCAAGTGACAGAGCCTCTGTGTACGCACTCCTCCATATTGGTAAGTGACAGAGCCTCTGTGTACGCATTCCTCCATACCGGTTAGTGACAGAGCCTCTGTGTACGCACTCCTCCATACCGGTAAGTGACAGAGCCTCTGTGTGCGCACTCCTCCATACCGGCAAGTGACAGAGCCTCTGTGTACGCACTCCTCCATATTGGTAAGTGACAGAGCCTCTGTGTACGCATTCCTCCATACCGGTTAGTGACAGAGCCTCTGTGTACGCACTCCTCCATACCGGTAAGTGACAGAGCCTCTGTGTGTGCACTCCTCCATACCGGCAAGTGACAGAGCCTCTGTGTGCGCACTCCTCCATACCGGCAAGTGACAGAGCCTCTGTGTACGCACTCATCCATACCGGCAAGTGACAGAGCCTCTGTGTATGCACTCCTCCATACCGGTAAGTGACAGAGCCTCTGTGTATGCACTCCTCCATACCGGCAAGTGACAGAGCCTCTGTGTACTCACTCCTCCATACTGGCAAGTGACATATCCTCTGTTTATGCACTCCTCCATAATGGCAAATGTCAGAGCCTCTGTGTGCGCACTCCTCCATACCGGCAAGTGAAAGAGCCTCTGTGTACACACTCCTCCATACTGGAAAATGACAGAGCCTCAGTGTACACACTCCTCCATACCGGCAAGTGACAGAGCCTCTGTGTATGCACTCCTCCATACCGGCAAGTGACAGAGCCTCTGTGTACTCACTCCTCCATACTGGCAAGTGACATATCCTCTGTTTATGCACTCCTCCATAATGGCAAATGTCAGAGCCTCTGTGTGCGCACTCCTCCATACCGGCAAGTGACAGAGCCTCTGTGTACACACTCCTCCATACCGGCAAGTGACAGAGCCTCTGTTTACTCACTTCTCCATACCAGCAAATGTCAGAGCCTCTGTGTACACATTCCTCCATACCGGTAAGTGACAGAGCCTCTGTGTATACACTCCTGCCCCTCTCTAGCCATACATACTGCTCCCCTCTATTGTTTGCATTCTTCTGTCAGTGGGGAATTCCCCACTGACAGATGTAAAATGGATGAAAAACTGATATAAACTGAGCAGAATGAAAAACTAGAGTAAAAACTGATGTAAACTGAATCTGTTTTTTACTTTGAATGGATGAAGCCTGTTGGAAAGAGGAAGTAATGTTCCTGTTTTGCTCTGCGTTTCTTTGTGGAAGAATAATAAATATCCCCAGTGAAAATTATTCTCTCTCATTAACTGTCTTAATTCAACCCCTTGACCCTGACCGCACGCAAATTAGCGGCCTCACAGAACTGGGCTTTTTTCTGTGGGGCCACTAATTTGCGTACTACAACGCGCTCTCAGCACAAATATGGGTTGTCACTGAGAGCCCCGGGTACCATTCCAAAGGTTGGGACCTGGAACTCCCAATTCCGGGTCACCAGATCGCTGTGATAGCCTCTGATTGATCACCCCCCTTGTTTTCTCTTTCTGAATGGAAGAGAGATACATTGTATATCTCTCTGTCCATTCAGAGAGAGGAAAAAAAAAAAGTGTGTGTAAAAAATATATAAATAAATATAATATTAAAAAATAAACAAAAATACCTAGATCAAGCTTTGATCTAGGTCTGTGCCAGGGTTAGTGTTTGGGTCAAGGTCAGGGTCAAGTTTTTTTTTTGGGGGGGTTAGTCAGCTTTTTTTTTTTTAAATTAGTATCAGTGACAGGATTATAATTATAATAATAATAATAGTTAAAAAAGCAATATGCACACTATTGTTTCTGGGCTGTACTGCGGGTACAAACAACAACTAACATACACACATGGTATCGATGCAATCGTCAAGAGCAGGATAATTTATTTTAGGTTGTTCTTTGGTGGTAGGTTATGATAGTAGCAAGAAATATACAGCTAAATTTTAAAAACATTTTTTTTAACTATTTTTTGGCCAGTTTTCTTTTGGTAATAAAAATAAATTCAGGAGCTATCCATCACCATTTACCACCAAATGAAAGTCCAATTTGTCCTGAAAAAACAAGGTAAATGCACCTGGATGCACAAAAGTAGTTTTGATGATATGTATGATTTTGCTAACACATGTCACACTTGCAAAATTGTGCTTCGGCATTAAGATTTGTTTTACTCTTAGGCACGAAGAGGTTAATAGTGTTAATACTGTTAAATGAGGATTGCTGTCTAGTATTACCAACAAGAGCTTTCAGTCTAATTACTAGAAACAGGTGACAGTTGATTAAAAGTATTTAAGCTGTTGAAAGAGGGAGCTGAAAAAGTAATAATAGTAAACTCAGGAAATGGTAAACTTGTTTCTATATGAAGCATAATCACCTAGCTGTATCAGCATGGTTCATTGGAGACTATAACAGCAGCTAGTGTTTTTGTTATTGGCCATTTCTGGAGTAAAGTGACAATACACAAATGAAAAATATCTAGGTTCTTTAACGGCCCATTCACACCATGTAGTTCCATTACTTTGCGTTATTGCACATGTTGAGTGTTACCATTCTTTGCGTTAAAACATCCTATTCATTCAACAGAAATTGGACCTGCTGCATTTTTGCTAGCTTAGCATTCTGCCTTGCAGACATGTACATGGGCCTTTAATAGTACATCCTGAATGGCCGGTTTTCTTGCAAAGCTGATTGCAGGAGCCTGTTAACAGCAATACTTGCTCAGATATAGGCTGTTTAAAACTATAATCTTGTTTTGTATAATTTCACTTGCCTTTGTCTTATCACCGAATGACTGCTTTTTTGTCTGCTGAAAAATGCAGGCGGTCTTTCAGCTTTGCCCTAAAGTGTAGCTAAGCCTTGACAATGAACTTCTCTTAGATGCTCCATAGTGAGCTGATTCCTTCCGGAGCTCTATTCCTCTGCTGCACTGAAATCTCAAGCAGTGCGCTCAATGCCTATTGATCCTGCCAAAAATGAAGTGAGCTCTCATTCTCTGAACTGCATTACAACTCTCTCCATATGTTATATCTTAGGGTTACACTGCTGCTCCTCCATAGATACATTGCAGAGAGTGAGTGTTGTCACTCCAGGACAGAAAGTGTGTTACTAGCTTACAAGCAGGATCACCAGGTGAAAATAAAGGGAAAAAGCATGGAAAACACAAATGGAGTCACCACATCTAAGGATTGGTAAACAGTAATATTCTACATTTTTCTTCTTAGGTATAGATATCCATTTTTTTAGATGCGACTAAAAACCATATGCAAATTAGGACTCTCCTAAGAACAAACACCTAAATCTAAACCAGATGAGGTGAAGCCCTTAGCCAGATAGGGAAATCTTTCAACCAATAAGGAAAGACCACATAAGGTCAACCTGATGCTCAAGACCAGGATAAATGAGAACACTGACAAGGGTAATTAATCCAATCATAGAAACATGGGGTCAGTACCAGTGAGAGCCTGTAAAACAAAAAACCTACTAAAACAGGTGGAACATTGCTTGATGAGGAAGAAATAGACCAAAAAGATTATTTCAGCAGTAAGGAACACTGCAACAAGTCTTTGGGAGAACAGGTCCCCACAGAGGACCTTGGACAAAAAAAAAATAGGTTCATACGAGAACAGGATTATTATTATTATTATACAGTATTTATATACTTCGCTCAGCGCTGTACATTACAATGGGAGACAATACAGGAGACAGTACAATAACAATACAGTGTGATACACGAGGGGTTTGAGGGCCCTGCTCCTTGGAGCTTACAATCTAGGACGGAGGGGATAGTGGTACGGGAGGAATAGCTGTGGGGGATGGAGTGGTAGGAAGAGTGGAGGAGATCCGCAATTAACAGAAGGCGGGGTAGGCTTCCCTGAAGAGGTGGGTTTTCAGGGTGCGCCTAAAGGAGAGGAGAGTAGGTGATAGTCTGATGGATTGGGGTAGGGAGTTCCAGAGGATGGGTGAAGCCCTGGAGAAGTCCTGGAGGCGGGCATTGGAGGAGGTCTTGTGAGGACCGGAGAGTACGTTTTGGATGGTATTTGGATATCAGGTCGGTGATGTAATTTGGGGCAGTGTTCTGGACAGCTTTGTACGTCAGTGTTAGCATTTTGAATTTGATCTGTTGGGCAATCGGAAGCCAGTGGAGTGATTGGCAGAGGGGGGTGGCGGAAACAGAGCGGTTGGTAAGGTGGATGAGTCTGGCCGCAGTATTCAGGATCGACTGAAGCGAGGATAGCCTGTGGTGAGGTAGGCCGGTGAGGAGGGAGTTGCAGTAGTCAAGTCGTGATATGATCAGGGAGTGAATGAGTTGCTTAGTAGTTTCTGGGGTTAGGAACGGATGTATTTTGGAGATGTTGCGGAGGTGGAGTCTACATGAGTTTGTCAGTGATTGTACCTGGGGCTGGAAGGACAGATTGGAGTCTAGAATGGCACCAAGTACTCTGGCTTGCGGGGTGGGACTGATGGTGGCATTGTTGGTTGTGATGGAGAACTCAGGGGGCGGGGGCGCGGCCTGGGGGAAAAACTAGGAGCTCGGTTTTGGAAAGGTTCAGTTTGAGGAAGTGGAATGACATCCAATCCAATAAGGCGTTCAGTAGGCTAGTGATTCGGGCGGAGACTGAAGGGGTGAGGCTAAGGGTAGAGAGATAGATTTGCTTGTCGTCAGCATAGAGATGGTAGTTGAAGCCGTGAGAGTGTATCAGTTGGCCAAGGGAGGAGGTGTAGAGGGAGAAGAGAAGGGGCCCGAGGACAGAGCCTTGAGGGACCCCAACAGAGAGGGGGAGTGAGGGGGAGGTGGCAGCGTTATAGGTAACACTGAAGAAGTGCTGTGATAGATAGGAAGAGAGCCAGGAGAGAGTGGAGTCTCGGAGGTCAAGAGCTTGTAGTTTTTTGAGGAGGAGGAGGTGGTCGACTGTGTCGAAAGCCACGGAGAGGTCGAGGAGTAGGAGCACTGAATAGTGGCTATTAGCATTGGTGGTTAGCATATCATTGGTGAGTTTGAGTAAGGCAGTTTCGGTGGGGGACGGAAGCCAGACTGTAAGGGATCAAGGAGGTTGTTGTCATTGAGGTGGGAGCTTAGGCAATTATAGACTAAGCGCTCAAAGAGTTTGGATGTAAATGGCAGCAGGGAGATGGGTCTAAGGTTGTTCAGGTCGGTGGGGTCCAGGGAGGGCTTTTTAAGTATGGGAGTGATGTGTGCGTGCTTCAGAGGGGAGGGGAATGCGCCAGTAGAGAGGGAGAGATTAAATATGTGGGTGAGGGAGCGTAGGACGGAGGAGGGAGATCGTAGGAGTTGTGAGGGGACAGGGTCGAGGGGGCAGGTGGTGAGGCGGGCTTCAGAGAAGACCTTAGTGACCTCAGTGGTAGCAAGGTCGAAGGAGTGGAGTGTTGAGGGGGCTTCGGAGTGAGGGATGTTAGGTGGGGTGGTCTGGACAGTGGTGAGGTCGAGGGAGAGGGGTGTTGAGGGGGTTTCCGTGTGAGGGGTGCTAGGTGGGGTGGAAGTCTGAACAGCGGTGAAGTCCCTACGAATTGCATCGATCTTGTTTTTGAAGTGACTGGCAATCTCGTGGGCGGTGAGTGAGGTACTGGGTGGAGGTGGGGGCGGAGAGAGTAGAGAGTTGAAAGTAGAAAAGAGTCGGCGAGGACTGGAGGAGGGGGTATTGATGAGGGTCTGAAAGTAGGCATGCTTGGCAGCGTGGAGGAAGGAAGTGTAGGTGTGAAAGGCAGATTTATATCTGGTGAACGCTACTTGGGATCTGGTTTTGCGCCATAGTCGCTCCAGTGCACGAGTTTTGGTATGATCAGTCTGCTAGGGCTGAAGCAGTCGGAGTCTAATGCTTCGTGTGGTTAGAGGCGCTAACGAGTCTAGAGCGGTTGACAGCAAGTTATTATAAGCAGTAGTGGCCAGGTCAGGGCAGGACAGGGGAAGGATACGGTCGTAAAGTTGATCAGCTGAAGAGTGGAAGGGGGCAAGGTTCAGGTTGTGGAGGTTTCAGCTGGTGATAGTTTGACATTTGGAGGGGTAGGTGTTTGAGGACGAGAAGACGGAGAAGGTAATAAGGTTGTGGTCAGAGAGAGAGAACGGGGTGTTTGTGAGGTTGTGGGAAGTGCAGAGATGAGAGAAGACAAGGTCCAGGATGTTCCTGTCGGAGTGGCTGGTGGACTGTATACACTGTGCGAGTGCTAAAGAAGAGGTTAAGTGGAGGAGTTGGGATGTAGCCGGGTTATTGATGTTGATAGGGATGTTTAAGTCTCCAAGGATGATGGTGGGTAGCTCGGAGGAGAGAAAGAAGGGTAGCCAGATGGAGAAGTCGTCGAGGAAGCAGGACAGGGGTCCAGGAGGCTGATGGATTACAGCAATCCTCAGGGGGGCTGGAGAGAATAGTCAGATGCAGTGGGCCTCAAAGTAGGAGAAGGATAGAGAGGGGGGGTTTGGGAGGACTTGGAAGGTGCTCAGCGGTGACAGGAGCATACCAACCCCACCACCTTTTCGACTGCTGGGTCTGGGTGAGTGGGTCCAGATGAGACCTCCATAGGAGAGTGCCACAGGGGAGGTAGAGTCAGTGGCTTGGATCTAGGTTTCAGTGATCGCTAGGAGGTTGAGGGAGCGAGAAACAAAGAGGTCGTGGATGGTGGTGAGCTTGTTGCAAACCGATTGGGCGTTCAGGGGTGCACACAAAAACAGGGGGTGGTTTTGGGGAGCAGAGGGACAGGTATTAGATTGAGGGGGTTGCAGCAGGTCGTGAAAGTGGGAGGGTGCTTTGTGGGTGAGCGAGGTGGTGGAGGATCACAAGAGAAGACCAACTGGTCTAGATGTGAAGGCTCAGGGCAACCTTTAGTATTCAGGGAAGGGAGGTTCCATAATAGCAATAATAAGGTTCCCTGGCCAGACAATCAATCTCACAGCAATATATCCACTAAATGCAAGAATCCTCACAGCATAGTATCCTAGAAGTATAACTAAATGACCCTGAAACTGAAATAAATCACAAGGGTTCCAACCAGGAGGTCCATCTGAGAATCTGCAGGAACTGCCTAGCCTTGATCTAATATAAAGTTTCAAGAATCAGCTGACCATCCCTGGTCTATTTGAGCATTCACACCTATGGAGTGAGGGCCAAGAGCCTTAGCCACACTGTACAAGAGAATATACCTGATTAGAGACAGATCAAAAGAAGGGGATCTGGGGGAGCTTTCTCAAGAGGCTGTGGATCAGCTATAGAAGGAGGACTTATCTCCAAGTGACCAGGTACAGCAAAAGCCTCTGGATGTACTCTGTCCCCAACAGAGTGGTACCTACAAGAGGATCCCAGCATGTTCAGCTTGCTGGTAATCAAGGGACCTCAAAAACAGGAGCTGCAGATCTAGTTTGATTTAAGGACTCTGCAGCGAGTGGTGCTGAAGCATGCATAAACCCTCTGCAGACAGAATGCTCCAATAACTGAGCACAAACAGTTAAGTGGTCCAGAGCGAACATGGAGTTCCCTGAGGCCCTAATCCAATGGGGGTCTTATGTTCCAGATCACAGGTGTCTGGACCTTCTGGGGATACCAAGTAAATGCCCCTGAATCCAGTAAGGGAGTGCGGGTTGAGATCACCCTTAGCAACAGGTCTGCCTCTCTGTATCTTAGTGAAAACATGTTTATTCTGTATAGTGGCAATGCAACTAGTCACAATATGAGGAAAGTTCCCAGGTACTCATAAATCCAGCCAAAGATGGAAAAAGGGTCAACCTCTGAACACAAAAAACAGAGGTGCGCTGGGTAGAGCAGGAATTATGTGAGGGTGAGAGTTCACCACCTGAAGTTTTATTTCCATTTTTAATTTTTCTATTTGCTAGTGTAGTGTACTAAACCTCCTGTAGGTGTGAATATAACCAGACTTTTTCTAAATTCCCATGTGCCTCAAAGGAAAAGAAAAATCTGCAATTTTGGATAATATGCCATCTGATTCACTAAACCCAGTCACAGCTTTTATACTTATGCCAGTCTGTATACCTATTTGTAAAGGTGAGCTTATTAACCCCTTCATGCTTAAGGGTAAAACAAATCTAAATGCCTAACCACAAATTTGCAATGTTGACATGTGTTAGCAAAACCATCCATATCATCGCAACTACTTTGTACATCCAGGTGAATTATACCTTTTTTTTTCAGGACAAATTGGGCTTTTATTTGGTGGTAAATAGTAATGGAGATCTTCTGATTTTTTTTTTTTTATTATCAAAGGAAAACTGGCCCAAAATAGTAAAAAAAATTATTTTTTAAAATTTAGTTGTGTGTTTCTGATTTCTTGTTACTACCATAACCTACCATCAAAGAACAACCCAAAATAAATTTTCCAGCTCTTGACGATCGCAGCAATACCATATATGTCTATGTTATTTGTTGTTTGTACCCGTAGTACAGCCCAGAAACAATAGTGCAGCCTTTCTCAACCAGGGTGTCCAGGCACCCTGGGGTGCCTTCAGGTCTCTTCAGGGGTGCCTAGGCAAAAGGTCTAAAAATTGGCCAAAACCTGTATACAAGCTAGCGGATTGAACATGTTTGAGGACCCTGCCTTCAACTATTGCTGCTACGGATACTAGAATTGCAATTCTTTATTCCTTAGATTTGAAAAGAGCATGGAAGAAGCAGCGCCCAGTATCAAAATTAATGCGAGTTTGAAGGTTAGTTAAAAGGCGTTTATTGAAAGTAGCTACAGTACATGTAGACTTGAAAAAGTATGGAGGAAGGAGCTCCCAGTGTCCAAAGAAATGTGAGTTTGAAGGTTAGATAAAAAGATGTTTATTGAAATGAGATATTCTTCTTTAGATGTCCTTCTACTTCAATAAAGCAATGAGATAATGTATCTTTCTCTTGTGTTATTCTTTTGGCATCTACCATCATTCATAATTGGTTTCTACTTTGTTTTAAACAATGTTGTAAAGATACCATATCTCTCTTCCACAGTTTTGGAGCATCAGGAGATTTTTTTTAACATGTAAAATGGAGTATATTGTTTGTTCATGCTGTTAAAGAGCCACAGTATAGGCTGCAGTTTTGTTGTTGTGAAATCTTTATATTTCATTGTAGAGTATTACACTTCTAACAGCAACCAGCCATTATAGTATCAATACCATAGACTGTTTCTCATTGTTTGGTGGCACATAGCAGCTTGCTGGGATGGTTGTACCCAATCTAGAGGTACAATTCCTTTACCCTAGCATGTCTTTCTGAGCCACTATGAGGGCTCTGCAGTTACTGCCTGTAACTCTGCCCACTGTGCCTAAAACTCACCTCTTGGTATGTGGGCAGTCTTAACAGCCTGCAAAAAAGAAAGGTCCTACTGCATCACAATCCCTTGAGACAAATTGTCTTGATGACAATATGAAACATTGGGATACCCCTGTAATGCTGCAGTGGACATCACATATATGAGCACACCTACAAAATAAAGTCACTCAAGCCTATAAAAGCTACTTCCAGCATAATATGATCTAGGCTACAATGCATTGCAAGATGTGGCAGCCCTACTTAAAACTCATGTCAGCATGAGTACGCATACAAATACTTTATTTAGACAGAATATACTGTATAGATGGGTTAACAAAATCGGCTTCCTACCAGCAAAACTGACTATGCATGCCAACGGCACATTCTTGGCTATAAGACAGTTTGCTGCCGTCCTCACCACTGTTTCAGTCACTACTCTTGCTCACTTTAATCATTACTACAACTGGTGTTACACAGCTCAGCCTTCTGATTCAACAAGGTTGGATGCTTTGATTGCCAAGACCAGCCTTTATAAACTGTTGACTTGCCCCTAATTCTGTTGCATGTCATTAAGAACCCTTAATTACCTATTTACCAAATGGTTTCACCTGACTTTATCATATATGGGCAAAGTTAAATATGGAGATCTTTCTCCAAGTTATTAATCAAACACTGCATCCTTTATTAAGGCAATCTGATTTGAAACATTTAAATTAGGAGGTTCTGACATGTCTTATATGAAGACATGCCAAAACTGGCATTTTACGCCAACCTGTGAAAAATGAAAAAAAAAATTTGAATGAGAATAGCCACAAATATTATTCAATGGCTGGACAAGGCTGCAATATAAGAGGTAAAGAAGAGGCAGGTTTTGTCTTGAAATACACAGAGTACAATACATGAGACACAAGAGCCACATATATTTTTGAATGTTGGAGAACTGGTATAGGCTAAAAAAGTAAGCCTCAATACAGTATTCACATTGCTGCACATTAGAATTTTGGCAGCTGAAGTCAATATGCATAAACATTGTGCCAAAGCAATGTAATAAACCTCAAATTCTTAAGCATAATAAAGGTTTTACACTGCTGCAAACATTAGACATTTTGCAGTTGTGGAAATATTTTGTGGCATGCATTGTTCTAGATTTACTAAAACGTGTGCACTCAGAATCTGGTGCAGCTATGCACCAGATTCTGAGTTCAACTTGTTCAATTACACTTTGGCAATAAAACCTGAAAGCAGATTGGTTTCTCTGCAGAGTTGCACCATATTTTGCTCTCCCCAGTTTTAGTTAATAACCCCTATTGTGTGCTAGTAATAGGCGAGGAGACATAGCAGGAGTGGGGAATTGTCATAGGTATTTTTAAGTTTAGTCTGTGGCATCAGCAGCTTGGGCTCTGTAAGTCACTAGCAATCTAAAAGTAGTAATTTTATTGTAAGTGAGTCAGTTCACACTGTCTGGGTGATTGAGAATTCACCTCTCTAACAAAATCTCCTGTTTCATTGATGGTCCTCTCAGACAGCACATTGGTTGCAGGCCAAGCTAGAAGCACCAGTGTATTCTGTGCAAGTTCCAGACAGAATTCATAGGGATCCTCACTTCTGAGATTGTCCGCATCAGCCTTGAACCTGATGCAAATATCAGTTACAGTATGTGGTTAAGTGCTGCCTGTGAGTGCTTCCTGTAGCTAGGTCTGGCGACTGTAGTTAAAATTTTAAAATACTGAAGCATGCAACACAAGTGGTGCTCCTCCTTTTAGGGATAACAGGATTTATTGGCATGTTGGTCTTCTGAGGGGATCCTGCCATCATCATGAAATGTGTTCAAGAGATTCTTACATAGCACCTCCTCAAACTGTCACATTATGTGCTACTTCTGGGATCATGGCAGGAGACAGACATAGACATTTGTGCAAAAAACCCATTCACTGATAATTGTCTGCATTAGAGGATCTTGAGTTCTTAGTGTCACTGAAGACAATGATGTCCTTAATAATTTCATACAACCGAATAAATATAAATCAGCACACATATATATATAAAATCCTCAAGAATCCCTTAAAGTCATATCAATATCCTTCCCCTGAAGTACTAATAAAATATATATTCATTGACTTAAACCCAAAAACCCACAATTATAGTGAAAAGATCAAAACCCAAAGAGATTACCCAAAAAATAAAAAATATCAAATATATATAAAAGAACAAAAATAAATAAAGTCCCAATATGCAAAGTGTCCAAATAATGTGTCCAAACAAAGATCAATTTCTTGATAGGAAGACGCTTCCTACTCCACTGAAGAAGATGCAAATCAATCACAGGTGCTCTTCAAATACCTCAAAAAACAAAATCTCAACATAGTATATTACCTTTTAAATCCCAGAACTAAAGTGCCACACGTGTATCATGGAAAAAAAAACACTCCAGTGTCACAGCACTCATGTGAGAGAAAAAAAAAAAAAAAATTACATTTTAAATATCACTGCAAACTATATATAAAGTGCATAATTACCCTAAAACAAACAAATTCCAGTTTGTAATCAACCACATATGTACAGAGTGTCCTTAAATTGGTATCCTCTTGTTCCTCAGGACCTCACAAACAGACCAGGAATCAGTATGTGAATTATAATCATATATAAAATTTATTGTAGCCACTTACATATAAAAACGATAAGATCAGCAAGACAGCATCCAACTCCTCATGCCCAGTATGCGATCCCCTTTCCGTGTGTAGAGGGTCTCCCGATCACCAGGTAATTCCCCCTTGCTACTCCTATCCAGCACTATCACTTTGTAGCTCTGGGGGACACCTGAAGTGCACCGTTACTCTCCAGACCTCCAACACACAGGGATTCCAGAATCCAAAATGGCTGCCGCAGCACTTCCGGGAACGTCACGTGCCCTGGACGCGTTTCGTCTCTTCTGGACTTTGTCAACAAGGATCCTTGTTGACAAAGTCCAGAAGAGACGAAACGCGTCCAGGGCACGTGACGTTCCCGGAAGTGCTGCGGCAGCCATTTTGGATTCTGGAATCCCTGTGTGTTGGAGGTCTGGAGAGTAACGGTGCACTTCAGGTGTCCCCCAGAGCTACAAAGTGATAGTGCTGGATAGGAGTAGCAAGGGGGAATTACCTGGTGATCGGGAGACCCTCTACACACGGAAAGGGGATCGCATACTGGGCATGAGGAGTTGGATGCTGTCTTGCTGATCTTATCGTTTTTATATGTAAGTGGCTACAATAAATTTTATATATGATTATAATTCACATACTGATTCCTGGTCTGTTTGTGAGGTCCTGAGGAACAAGAGGATACCAATTTAAGGACACTCTGTACATATGTGGTTGATTACAAACTGGAATTTGTTTGTTTTAGGGTAATTATGCACTTTATATATAGTTTGCAGTGATATTTAAAATGTAATTTTTTTTTTTTTCTCTCACATGAGTGCTGTGACACTGGAGTGTTTTTTTTTGCATGATACACGTGTGGAACTTTAGTTCTGGGATTTAAAAGGTAATATACTATGTTGAGATTTTGTTTTTTGAGGTATTTGAAGAGCACCTGTGATTGATTTGCATCTTCTTCAGTGGAGTAGGAAGCGTCTTCCTATCAAGAAATTGATCTTTGTTTGGACACATTATTTGGACACTTTGCATATTGGGACTTTATTTATTTTTGTTCTTTTATATATATTTGATATTTTTTATTTTTTGGGTAATCTCTTTGGGTTTTGATCTTTTCACTATAATTGTGGGTTTTTGGGTTTAAGTCAATGAATATATAAATTTCATACAACCGACATATAACACCCAGGGAGAAATTACCCTCTTGAAGCCTGCCCAATTTTTTTCTTAGCCTCACCAACAGGAACCAAACCCTCCACCGCATT
This sequence comes from Staurois parvus, assembly GCF_062004578.1. Lineage (NCBI taxonomy): Eukaryota > Metazoa > Chordata > Amphibia > Anura > Ranidae > Staurois > Staurois parvus. The sequence goes on from NW_028318102.1 coordinate 3,276,903, forward strand.
ATCCTCCTCCACCTCCTGCTATCTTTGCCTCACAGGGATTAAGGCAGTACTTAAAGGTTCTTACTACCCCTGGAACAAAAGCAAGTCCTCCTGTTGGTGGGTATTAAGTGTCCAGCCCATGCAGTTTGTCCTTTAGAAGGAACTTGAGTAAGATTTTATCAATAAGCCCAAACTTGTAACTGCTCATAAATTTAGTCCCCTCTTCAAAAGGTGCCAAAATGCTGTACCTTTTAAAGAGCTGACCTAAACGGTATGTCTGCTTCAGCAGCTGTGGAAGGGACACCTGCCTTAGGAAGAATACTGCTGGAGATGGTATAGTGGGTGTAGAAGAATTTTTCAGAGCTTCAAGCCTTCATTCCTCAGTTTGGCTCCATGTCCCTTTCCCTTATTGTTGTGGGATATTCTACCCAGCCTATGAAATCACATTCTGAGAATTGCATCCCTGTCACAAGTGGATGCAGCAGGGGAAAGTTGTGGGGCAGGGGAGGGGCTGAGAAGTGAGGAATAAGGCAGCAGATTAATTAAAAATTACCATACTATACATTGCATTGAACATACTTTTAACCTATCTGCCTACATAAAATGGGTCATTTGAGAACCACTAAATCTGTGTGGTGTACTTACCTACAGGATTTTCTACTCTTTTTTATCATATACTTTTATTGAAAAATCGATTTTTGCATACAACACAGCAAATAAATAAAAAGCAAAAAGGTTCCATGTTCAATGATGTACATTCACCTTAGAGCAAACATCCAATCACAGCGGGTATCCATCCCAGAGATAACAATGCAAGCAAAACATCAAAGGAGTAGTGGAAGTACATTTGATATAGGATTAATGTAAGTACTTCATAAAATAAAGAAAAAAACAACAAACCATAAACATGCATTGGTGTTGTTTTATATCAAGGATGAGGTGTGACAATTATTGTTATTGTTGTTGAAGCAAGAGTACACTGACCGATATGGAATGCAAAACTCCTCTATCCAAAAAATGAATTTTCCGGCAGCAACTTGGTTCATTCAGTGAAATGCATTTACTGGGTCCTAGCACAGGACAGAGTCCACAAAGTGTTTGCAAATAATACAATGAACAGAAGCTTTCAACGTATCCAATCCTGCTCTTATGTGTTTCCATAAATATGTTGTGTCCCCAATCAAAAAAATTGTTTCTTGATAAACAGTTTGTTCCTCCCAGCTGAAAGCAGCTGATTGGATGGTCAAACACTTTTCATCCTAACATGAAAAGACCCTAATATTTCACTTAAAGCAACAATTAAGACCTACAATTAAGCTACAGTTTTCACAACCCCTGTTACTCAGGACAGTAAACTGGACATCTGACCAATTACCATTTTTCTCATGACAGTTACCACTTGCCTGGTGAGTAGAATTAGCATAGGAATAGTTTGCCAGCTCTACCAATCTTGAAGAACTCCTTTTTTAATGTGTAAATGGACTTGCCACTGGCCTATGTATGTTCATTAAAGATCTACAGTGGGGCAAAAAAGTATTTAGTCAGCCACCAATTGTGCAAGTTCTCCCACTTAAAAAGATGAGAGAGGCCTGTAATTGGCATCATAGGTAGACCTCAACTATGAGAGACAAAATGAGAAAAAAAATCCAGACAATCACATTGGCTGATTTGGAAAGAATTTATTTCCAAATTATGGTGGAAATTAAGTATTTGGTCACCTACAAACAAGCAAGATTTCTGGCTCTCACAGACCTGTACCTTCTTCTTTAAGAGGCTCCTCTGTCCTGCACTCATTACCTGTATCAATGGCACCTGTTTGAACTTGTTATCAGTATAAAAGACACCTGTCCACATCCTAAACAGTCACACTCCAAACTCCACTATGGTGAAGACCAAAGAGCTGTCAAAGGACACAAGAAACAAAATTGTAGACCTGCACTAGGCTGGGAAGACTGAATTTGCAATAGGCAAGCAGCTTGGTGTGAACAAATCAACTGTGGGAGCAATAATTAGAAAATGGAAGACATACAAGACCACTGATAATCTCCCTCGATCTGGGGCTCCATGCAAGATCTCACCCTGTGGGGTCAAAATGATCACAAGAACGGTGAGCAAAAATCCCAGGACCACACGGGGAGACCTAGTGAATGACCTGCAGAGAGCTGGGACCAACGTAACAAAGGCTACCATCAGTAACACACTACGCCGCCAGGGACTCAGATCCTGCAGTACCAGACGTGTCCCCCTGCTTAAGCCAGTACATGTGCGGCCCGTCTCAAGTTTGCTAGAGAGCATTTGGATGATCCAGAAGAGGATTGGGAGAATGTCATATGGTCAGATGAAACCAAAATAGAACTGTTTGGTAGAAACACAACTCATCATGTTTGGAGGAGAGAGAATGCTGAGTTGCATCCAAAGAACACCATACCTACTGTGAAGCATGGGGGTGGCAACATCATGCTTTGTGGCTGTTTCTCTGCAAAGGGACCAGGACGACTGATCCATGTACAGGACAGAATGAATGGGGCCATGTATCGTGAGATTTTGAGTGCAAACCTCCTTCCATCAGCAAGGGCATTGAAGATGAAACGTGGCTGGGTCTTCCAACATGACAATGATCCCAAACATACCGCCCGGGCAACGAAGGAGTGGCTTCATAAGAAGCATTTCAAGGTCCTGGAGTGGCCTAGCCAGTCTCCAGATCTCAACCCCATAGAAAACCTTTGGAGGGAGTTGAAAGTCCGTGTTGCCCAGCGACAGCCCCAAAACATCACTGCTCTAGAGGAGATCTGCATGGAGGAATGGGCCAACATACCAGCAACAGTGTGTGCCAACCTTGTGAAGACTTACAGGAAACGTTTGACCTCTGTCATTGCCAACAAAGGATATATAACAAAGTATTGAGATGAACTTTTGATATTGACCAAATACTTATTTTCCACCATAATTTGCAAATAAATTCTTTCCAAATCAGCCAATGTGATTGTCTGGATTTTTTTTCTCATTTCGTCTCTCATAGTTGAGGCCTACCTATGATGCCAATTACAGGCCTCTCTCATCTTTTTAAGTGGGAGAACTTGCACAATTGGTGGCTGACTAAATACTTTTGTGCCCCACTG